>NC_091458.1:122844176-123565843 GCF_027789765.1 Dendropsophus ebraccatus | reverse complement strand
ACATGCGGCACCCTGGATGGCGGCAGTTCAGAGAGGGGTCACCGCGCGACCCCCCTCTGAACTCCCATAGCGGTACGAGGACGTTCAGTAACGTCCTGGTGCAGCTATGGGTTAATTGTTTGCTATTGTTTGTCAATCGTTTGCTAAATGTTTGCTAAAATACCGGACCCGCAGCTGATTTTCTGCTGCGGATCCGCAGCAGATCCGCAGCGGATTTCATTTAAATAACTGAACACAGCATCAAATCTTCACCATCAAGTCTGCTGCGGATCTGCTGCAGATCTGCTGTGGATCCTGTAGGTGTGAACACACCATGAATATGCACTAATCTTCCATGTATGTGCACATCGTTCCTTCTTTTGCTGAGATCAGAAAGAGTAAACAATCATAGTAACAAGTCTAGTAATGACTGTAACTAACGAATATCATTCTGATATAGTGAATTATTTTAGATTATTCCCAAAAAAGCTTGTTTGCGATCGTGTATCGTTAATTGACGAAAACGAAAAATTGCTTTGTCCAATAGGACACCTAAGTAGCCTTTTTTTACCCTTTATCCTACTCAAGGATGTTAAAAGTGAACCTAGTTTTAAAAGGGTACCAAGTAGCTTCCCAAGACTCAGTGAAGGTGGAGGTTGGCCCAGTAGACCGGAAAACAATGATGTATAGGTCAAGGTCCAGGCGAGACTCATGGGAAGAAAGAAAGATTGTAGGCAGCTGTACAAGTGCAGGGTGAGCTATTTGGATAAGTTCAGAAAAGACACTACAGTACACAAGTCAGACAGAGACAACAAATTAGGCAGAAGTCAAACACAGGAATCACAATCAGAAAGCTTCTTAGAACACCTTCACTATGGAAAACCACAGAGTTGCTCAGAGAAACGTGAGCAGGTAAAGCAGCCCTAAATATGTAATGGAGGACTAGAATAGGGGGAGGTCAGATTAGAAGGTGCAAATTAGCCCTTTCATGTTGCAGAGAGTGTGCATGTGCACAACTTACAGGCCATACTAGGTACCACAGCAAGAAGAGAGATAGTATGGCTGTGCCCAGGGCCAAGGAGGCAGTGAGTGATAGCATGCAGAAGAGAGTCGACCATCTAAGTTACAGCAAGTACGATTACTTGGAGAAACATATACTACACTTTAAAGAGTAATTGTCATAAAAAAAAAATGACATAGCAACATACATGTCAATAATTGCAATGAGTCTAACTCCTGAGATGTAGTGTGTTCAGGAGATATAGCCTAGTAGAGATGGCAGCAGCAGCCTGATCCACTCCCCAGTGTGTCATACACACCCAATGTAACTTCACAAAAAATTCAGCAGATGGAGAGCCATTTGTTCATTTGCCCTGTTTTAACCATTGTAGCTACAGATATGTAAAGCTTTGTTCCTATCTGCATTCTGCTCATCAGGCTGACAGCTTTGACAGCTGCTCCATTTTGTGCCGCTCCTCCATGGGTGCTGGGAAAAGATGGATCCAGTCCTGGAAAACTTCTCCCAGTTTCCCAGGACTGGATCAATCTTTCCCAGCACCCGGGGGGAAGCGGAACGGAGTGGTGCAGACCATCTTTCCCAGCACCCGGGGGAAAGCGGCACGGAGTGGTGCAGACCATCTTTCCCAGCACCCGAGGGGAAGCGGCACGGAGTGGAGCAGACTTCAAAGCCGGCAGCCTGATGAGCAGAATACAGATAGTGATTGTTCCCTGGTACCAAAATATACTCCACAGTAATATACGGTATACCAATGGCCAATGGTACATGCTGACGATAATCCAGCAATCAATAACAATTAGCTGTGGATCTTGGGCCTCCTGCAAATGGCTCTTTAGTTGTTGGCAGTCAAAACCAGGGTAATCATAACATTAGTAAATCTTGGTGCTAGGGTCAAAACCTCTTTATTGGCATTAAACACTAGTCCAATAGTGATATTTCTAGTGTCATTTCTTTGTCTTTGATATAATCTATAATAGAATTAGGCTCAGATTTATCAATGTTTAAAAGGCAATTGGTATAAATTATTTTATTATTATTATTATTATTATTATTATTATTATTATTACTAAACTTCAACTTTCCTGTGCTTCTTGTTTACAAAGGACTGTTTAATGATACTTTTTCTAAAGGCGCTCAAGTCTTAATGTCATCCTTTCTGCGACTATTTTCATTCAACACAATGGGAAATTGGCACAATATGGTGTTAATGCCTTGATATCAGCACAACTCAGTGTTTATGACATACAACATATTCTCCAATTCCTGGTTTAAACAGGCCAGTTGGAAGAATCATGACATGCATGAGAATGAGTGGATTCACTAATCTGGAGAGAATTCCCTGTCTGTCTCCAGGTGATTCAGAAAAATATGCCCACAGCACTTCTATGAATCATAAATCTGTCCAGGTTGGTTCTGACCATGTTGCAGAAGTAATTTCGACTGGCACATCTGATGAAAGAACAGATTTGAAAACAGTAGTGAGCGGAACCCTAGAGGGTTTTTTCTTGGCTAATATTCCATGCACCTTATGGCACAAGCTTATATCTCTGAACATTACAAAAAAAAAAAAGTCATGACATGAGAATGTGCTTTGAAAAGAATTATTAACCCTTTCAGTTCTGCATCTAATCACACAATCTAACTGGATTACTTAGAATTTAATGAGAATATGAGAAGAAAACCATTTGCAAAGAAAACAGAGTATCCTTAGTTCAATGTTATGTTACTAGAGCAATGTGGTTTATCCATCCTAAAAAATTAAAACATATGATGATATTTTGATGTTAAAGTTGAATAAAGTGCAAGTCATGTTATAATGCTTCTAACTTTAAAGCGAATGTACCAGCAGGTACATCGCTTTAAGATTTTTACATCAATAGACCAATACCGGCATGGGGATGCCAGTGCTGCTCTCTCTTTCTTTTTTAACCACGGGCTGGGTCCTGCGCACAGCGCCAGTCTATTCCTGGTCACTGGCCCATCTTTAAGCACTGGAGGCGGGCCCCCCTGCCCCCAGTGTGACAAAATCCCTCCCTTCTGTGACGCAGCTTCATTAATTCTAATGGAGCCTTGTCACAGAGGGGAGGGCAAAACATAACACTGGGGGCTAGCAGACCCGCCCCCAGTGCTTCATGCCAGATCGGTGTTCTGGAACACAGTGCCACCGTGTGCGGTCTATTGATGTAAAGATCTTAAAGTGATGCACCTCCAGGTAAATTTACTTTAAAGGGGCTGGATGAGATTAGTAAAGAAACATTGGGCTAGTATTGCTTACATTTTTAGAAATCTCGTATAACCCCTTTAATGCTATAAATTGCTTTCCTTTGACATTAAATTCACGATATCCATTTTTAATAGATTAATAAAAGGGTTGAGGCTATGATCGAAAACCTATCATCTACCTTATTTTTCTGTACCTGTTAGGGAAACATGTATTAAAAAAAAAAAAAGGCAAAAACATGGCCATCCTCATGCTAATGGATCAGGTTAAACGTCACCCTCTTGTAAGGCAGCTTGGGAAATTGAAACATTGACCTGACTGATTGCTAAGGGCATGCCTTTCATTGAACACATTTTTCAATATGACATTACGGTAATATATCCTTTATAACCTATAAGGGCAGTACAATGAATACATGGAAATTCATTTTATTGGAATTAAAATTATCCAGTATAGCTTGTGTCACATTAGATCAAATTGATTATTTGACGATTTCCCATTATTTTAACAGAGTATTGACAAATCACGCTTACTCTTTACAGAAAGTGTTCTTATGGCAGTACCTGGGCTCGCATTTTAATTCCACCCTTTCACACATACACAGGGGTTAATTTCATAGGAAGCCAATTAGCCTATCCGTATGTTTTCAGATTGTGGGTGGAAGCTCGAGTACCCGGAGGAGATGCATTCTAGCATTGGGATCACAGGCAGACTCCTAGCAGATGTTATATTGGTTGGATCTAATCCCAACGACCCAGTGCAGCAAGCCGGCAGTGATAACCCCTAAGCCACCAAGACGGGTGTATAGAAATGTTCAGCCATCCTCACAAAGCATACTATATAGAAATGTATGGATAATGTTTAACAGATCTTAACATACATTATGTAAAATGTGCAATTAAATGTTACTACAGTCATTCATTGAATATCATCTTGCCGGTCTTCTAATATAAGCGACGTCAGTTCTATTTTCACATAATCTTCATGTGACTCACAATGTCATAAAAAGTAATAGAAGCAAACATGAGTTAATCCTGTGACTTTCTGAAGTCTTGTGAAGTAAATGATAAAGATGAATGCCTTTTATTGAGGCCCGGCTGCTATTGTACAGCAATTGTAATGTGATCACAATGAGGGCCTTCAGTGTTTAATAGTTTCCAGATACTGAATATGATCTTAAGGCTTTTTTTATTGAATCTTTTGGGTTATTCTCCTGTTTCTATAGAAACTTCATTGGTCCCTCATGTAAATGCAGCACATGATCCCCAGGAGGACTCCATTTAGATAATGGACACAGGGAAATGAAAATCTAAATAGAGAAACAAGGAGGCAAGGTGCTTTTTAATTTGAGTCAGATGTGATTCATAGTTAAAACAGCTGCCATAAAAGATGACTGACCTTGTAAATAGAACCATTCACCTTCAGATATGGCAATGTTTTCTTTTTTCTCACCATACTAAAGGCCATCCAATGTGTAACAATTTAAAATGATTACCATGTATTTTTTTTTTACACTGCTAAGCCGAGATTTGTATTTTGAAACAGCATCAGCATACTTGAAATAAATATGTTGCTCATTCTATGTTAAAAAAAAATCTAAAAGAAATACAGTATTTACTATAAAATCCTTAATTTCACTTATTCTGTCCTGCTGCAATGTGCCAGTACCTATATTGTAGCCTAAAGTTGTCATTTGGCCGAGGAGTAGCTTACTGGGTGTGGGTATTGTATGTCTGCTGTATGTACTGTCTTTTTACTTGCTACAATGCTAAACAGATGTAAATAGCAGTGTAAGGGTTAACTTTATTGTTGTGTATTTGCCACACCCAGTAGTCACATGTATGAAAGTAAGATGTTCTGGTCACATGCTTCTCTAACCATTAAGTTAACCTTAAAAGGGGTACACCTAAAACCAGTTTTCTGCCAATTGAGCTCCTGCTAGTTAGACAAATCAATCAGCTACTTAGCTAAATTTTCTTGGTATCCTGTGTACAGATTTAGTATAGCATAGACAGGGAGGGAAAAGCAAATAAGGAGATACTGTAGATCCAGGACCAAATTCTAGCCTCCTTATGTAGCCTCTGATATTAACCCCCTCCCACCACTGCACTGTAAATTAACATAGCTGCAGCCTATGCCTGATGCTGCAGTGACATTTATTTATGATCCGGGAGGATACAGGTGCATGAGCTGCGCCTGTGTCATCTTTCAGACCCGCCGCAACTCTTAGCAACAGAGCCGCTCTCCGGTGCTGAGAGTTAACTCTATAGATGCTGCGGTCAGCAGGACTGCAGCATCTATAGGGCTTCTGACAGAATTCTCCCTCTACAGAGGGAGAATTCCCTGTCCGCTGTCCATCGGGGCTCTGCAAAGTGATCGCAGAGCCCCGATGGTAGCCTTTAGGCTTCCGGTTTCCTGGCTACGGAGGCCAGCGGAGGAGGGAAGGCTGGACATGTGGAGTGCGCACCTGTGAGCTCTGCCCCCTCCCCTCTCTCTCCTGACGCTGTCACAAGATTGTGTCAGTGGCATGGGACAGAGGAGAGGGGACAGACACAGGGACATCAGCTCATGGGATCATTATGATCCCATAAGCTGCCATCCTAAAACAACCTGGGCATTGATGCATCAATGACCCCAGGTCATGAAAGGGTTACTCTAACAGTAAAGTTTTTGGTCTGTAAAGGTTAAGCCGAAAGGACAAGATTTTACCTCCAATGATCTTGAACCTGTGACCCAAGTCATGTCAACTATTCCTGAAGTGCCTGCGAGAAGGACACACTACAAGCAAGACCCTAACTGTTAGAGCTTCTGTACCTGTGAGTAGGACAAGCTAAAAGTAAGACATACTTCCCCTGTGAGCCCCAGTCACTACTGTCAGTCCATGCTGTGAGGATAACATTGAGTTTCTTAAATCTTTTATTCCAGGGGTTGAAAATTCTTCTGCTCAAGGGCCCTCTGGCATCTACTGTTGTTTATAGTCATGTCACAGAATTCTAACGTCAGAAGTCATTTGTCTGCATTTTGCGTCACTAAAATTTTTTTGACAGGGACATTGGCTTGGGTTAGCAACATCACCCTTCCAAAAGACATATACAAATTGCTACTGCACCCAGGTTACACATACATCAGTTAACTTTAACCCCAGGTTAGATACCAGGCTAAGAGACATCATCTACATCTATTAGAATCTTAGGGAAATCTTCTGATTATGTTATTTTTTTTATTTTCAACCATTAGTTTTACACCTTAACTGTTTTTTTTTTACCTGGACCTTTTACATCATGAACTTGTAATGGGTGATTTGTTAACACTTCTCTGTTCTAGTGAATAGAGTGGCCACTTGACAATACAACCCTTACTGGAATTTCATGACAATGAATATCTTAGGCAATGTACCCATATACATCAGAAGGTTTTTACGAGGGCTTCTATTGAGTTTTGTGGAATTGTCAGTAGCAACATTAGCACAGTCAGTAGAGCTATTTATGCCTTAAAAAATGCTGGAACGCCAAGTTAATCTACAGTTAAAGACATTGAAATCCATTGGCAATTGAATGGATCTGTCAGAACATAGAACACATGAGACTAGTGTGAACATTACCTTATTATTGTAGACTGTATTAATTCTAAGTTCTTCTCAAAACATTTACATTTTTTAAAAAAAGTCAAACAAATGAATTAAATTAATAGATTTCCAATCCCCCCAAAACCAACAAGATGAATGCCATTAAACCAGCAGCAAAAACTGATCTGGATAGAAGCCACAACAATGGTTTATATATATACAAAGTAACATTAAATAAATATAATTTTTAAAATGTCCCATTTGCATCGTTTTATGTATGTTCTGTGTACATTCTTTCACATATTATGGTTTTCAGAGATTTATTTTCTTCTCCATTACTTGTCATTGAGAACTTTAACATGTGATCCTTCTGTGATACCTCTCCCTGCCGCAAGCAAGGTGACAACTTAATAAATTAGTAGCTGTTGGCTACTTATGGACTGAATGGGAATGCACCAGCTGCTTGTCTTATTGGATAGAATGCATGATTAATTTATTTGTTTTAACATACAGCGTACGGAGGAGGTTTAGCTCCCACAGTTTTGCTATGCTAGCAAGAGTTACAAGATATCAGCCACTGGCTGATTAATGGGAAATGCTCTTAACTGCATGAGCAGACACCACACATGGATCTGTCTATGCTCTGCAAAGTAAATAGAAAAGGGTTTTTATGCTATATACCTTTCAGCAATAACCATACCTGCTAGTTTTTATAATCCATCCTAATTCACATAAAGGTACTCTCTAGTAACTCCTATAAATTGCCATAACTAGATATTATTAGTATTGGTAATAGTATTTTAAAGGGGTTTTCTAAGATCACAATACTTATATGGGATTAACTTGAATAGGTCAAGTCTGCAATACTCTGCACAGTTGGTGCTAAATGTACAGCGTGCAGGTGTATAAAGCCATGTAAGCCAAGAATAGGTCACAGCGCTTGCCTAAGCATTTGCAGGGGTGCCAATTATCCATCCAACCTTTACAATATAATAATTGTAATCTTGGAAAACTATTTTAAATATAATGATCTATGTTATATGATAGGTAAATACTGTATGCTATCAATAGTTGTATATGGGGGCTATTACCGTCTGTAAAAATGTCTATCAATACCCGTACAAAAAGTGGTCACCTCCAGCACACAGCAAATATAAAAAAAAAGTTCAAACACATTTAACACATTACAGATATGTTATGTAAGGCTGGGTTCACACTACGTATTTTTCAGTCAGTATCGTGGTCCTCATATTGCAACCAAAACCAGGAGTGGATTAAAAACATAGAAAGGCTCTGTCCACACAATGTTGAAATTGAGTGGATGGCCGCCATTTAATGCCACTGCCGCCGCCATAAATATTTGCCATTAAATAACGGCCATCCACTCAATTTCAACATTGTGTGAACAGAGCCTTTCTGTGTTTTCAATCCACTCCTGGTTTTAATTGCAATATGAGGACCACAATACTGACTGAAATATACGTAGTGTGAACCCAGCCTTAAGTAGTATTTTTTTATCTTTAAAAAAAATTAAGCAGCTTTTCAAGTCTTTTTCAAGTGTTTCGGCATTGTTACCATTCTTAAACTCATGTGAAGGGCTGCATTAGCAATCCATGTGGTATAGCTCTGTAATATAGCTTTCATAACTAGAGATAAGCGAATTTACAGTAGTAACTGGGAGGCGTGCGAGGCATCCCATTGACACACTGAGGCAGGCGAGGCTCCACTGCGGAATGCCGCCTGTTTTACTCAGAGTGAAAAAGTGTGCGTATGTGTGGGGGGGGGGGGGGGGGGGGGGGGGAGGGGGTTATCATAACTAAGCAAATGAAGTTTAATACTAACGACACTGTAGGTGATGAAGCTAAACTATTTTTGGAAACTGTCTTGATTTAAGAGACGTTATAGCTGAAAATGTGGGGGTAAATATAGTTCCATATAGAGAACCCCAACCCCTACACCATATTTGTGTTGTGGCAAAGTAACTATGGGGTGTGCCAGATCCGATAGATACTGTAGATAGATAGATAGATAGATAGATAGATAGATAGATAGCTAGATAGATAGATAGATAGATAGATAGATAGATAGACTTCAAAATGATATAGTTCTTATGTCAAGGGGAAAAAATCTGACTACCAAGGTGAGGTTTGGAATACTGAATGGGATTAACTTTACATTGGGTGTAGGAAAATACTTTGTTTTCAATAGCTGTTAAAGGGAATTAAAATGAATAATGTACCAGTTTACTTTGAGATTTGGTTGTTGCTTGCCAGTGTTGGTCACAAAGGGAGCAAGTATTAGGTGAAAAGCAGAATAGGAAGATTGCCTTGGAATACTTAGCGAATAAGCTGCTTTTTGTAGATGCAAAGATGAAGCCTAATGTGGATTCTGGCAGAAACAGATGGTGCCGGAGGGCAACTTTCTGTAGCAGTGCTCCTGGGGGTTAGGCAAGGAAAGATGGAGGGAGGTACAAGGAGAGAAAAGGGATTATTTTATCGTAGCAGGTAAAACCCATTTGTCACAGCAACTCCAACTGGGCTTTCAGCACAAAAGTTAATATCTGAAACCAATGAGGCATTCCGCCCTATGATTTTAGAAAAGGAAGAAAGGAAAGATACAGCTCTGAGCTATCTTTCTTGTCTTTAAGAAGAAATCATGGCAGGCTTTGCTGTTCCGTGAAGAGCTTTGCTTCTTTTTTTTTCCCTTTCTATTTTACTTTCATACATAAAGGACTAGTTATGGAGCAAATAGCACTTAATGGTATAAAACCTTGAGGGAATGAATAAGGAAACACAAAGAAAATAAATGCATTCTTACTCTGTTTTCCACTGAGAAACCTCACTAACATCATCAAAGGGCAATTCATATTATGCATTTACTTCCTTTTAACGCGTATTTCTCCTTCCCTTCCTAATTTCAATGTGAAAGCTTATAACAACTTATCTAAGTTTTCTAATGTTTTAAGTAAGTCTGTGTCTTTCTCTGTAAGGCAACTTTGAGGGTCGGAGACAAACACATACTACAATTTTACAGTTAGAAAAATAATAAAATTACGTGTGAGGGAAAAGCAACATAAAAATACTGTGGGACCAGTTAGAACTTGGTCAATATAAAGGGTAATAAAGCAATAATAGACTGCCCACTCCTGAGGGGTAAGTAGAGCTGGATCTCACAGTAATATGCCAGGGGAAACTATGGCTATTAGCTGTAAGGAGTGGCCAGCAAAGGGGGGCGATTTTTCATGATAAATGTGGAGTAGGTCTCCGGAATGTGTGGTATAGAGCAGTCCGTTGGCCTGGAGGGGATTTGTTTCCTAATCGGGGGTGGTTTCCTTCGGGTCAGAGGGGAAAGGCGGATGAGTGGGAGTGGGAAAAAAAAACACATGAAAATGTTCACCTGTAGGTTATATACATTATAACTCTACCCCACTGCAGATATATTACCAAATACATATTCAGAACAGTCTGAAGGGTTAATTGCACTTACAACACTTTGGCGTATTAACTATAGTCATTAACATAACAAATAATGCACCCCGATGTTGGATTGCTTCAAGATTCATCATTAGGCAGATAAGTACATGATCAGGTATGGTCTGATTAGACCAAAAATTCCTCATCCACTGTCCTATAAAAGGCTCTCAGAGGCTACTTTTGAGTAATGTACCTCTTGGTGATACATTGTTGAAAGACTTGCCTGTATGATGTACTCAAGGCGACTTTGTCTAACCAAAAGACTTTGAGAGAGGGCACATCATTTAACTAAGAGAAGCTTGACGGTCATTTTGACAAATTGCAAACCACCTAGGCCACTCTGACCAAGCTGCAAGGAAGTGTTGGGCACTGGTATTTTTCAGCAGGATAATGCTCACCCAGATACAGCAAAGGCTTCATAGGAATGGCTCTACCAAATTGCAACACTTCCTTGGCCTACCTCCAAGCATTTATGGGACAAGGTGGGACATCTGTCTCTGCAATCTATAATTGTGCAGGATCTATAGGCTCAGCCTCAACCCCTGTGGGCAAACCGCTGTTGGATGCCATGCACAACCAGAACGTTTCCATGCCCCAACTGTATGTCATCTTGCATCCAGGCTAGAGGTTGCCTGACAGGCTATTAAAGTCACCTTTCAAAAGGAAATGTTCACAATTATACAATTTTATTTTATTTCTACAACTCCTTTTTGGTGCATTTTTTGTCACTAATTGTACGATAATGTACCTTACCAGGATTGTCAATCATTCAAAAGAATTATGTAACATGAAATGGGTGTGGACCTACTGTGCTACCAAACTGATTTGACTTTGTGCAAAATTTATTAGTGAGTCTAAGCACCCCCATTATATGTTGACCCTTTATTTCACTGCAGGATGTGGAAACTGGACTCATCTGCTAGAGGTTACCTGGTAACTACCCCAATAGCATTCCCAGTTTGAATAACTGGATTGGGATGCTATTTACTTCAGAAAATCATCATGTACATCTCAATTTTCTTGATTTATCTATCTCTTTAGGGGTTGATGGCGTATGTGCAAAAGTTTTCCACAAAACCACATCTACCAAGAGCTTTGGGGAGGGAAATAGTTACCATCCTACATCATTGAAAAAAAGGTATACCTGTGGTTCAATACCTACGTGCAAAAAGAAACAGTTCCTCAGATGAGTCTTTTTTACTGAAAGTGAGTACTCTTTATAGGAGATTTATAGCCAGAGGTTACCCCAAAAAGACAATGCATAGAGCTTTTGCCAGGGTCAGGATAACTCCTGCTGAGGATCTTCTTAATTCTTCTCCTGTTGGGGCTCCAAGAGAGACAAATCTTATACAGTTTGTTGGCACCTTTGACCAACATCACATTCAGGTCAAAATTATTCTTGACAAATTTTGACCAACCCTGTTTGCAGATTTGGATCTTCGCAAGGTAGTGTCCCCTGCCCTCCTTTTATCTTTCTCTTTTCTCATAGTGTGCGAGGGATGAAGCAGTCCTCGCACATTAGATTATGTGCACTTACGTTAGAGAGAGGGATGTCCCTCTTGTAAGTGGACAGTCCAGGGAATCCCCTTTGACAACTATTCCCCTAATGGGGTTGTCCTCTTCTTTGTAAGCACTTACGTCCCCTTCTTTGACTTATTCTAGCTCCTTGACATATGGCTTGGTAGCTGACTTATTAGGAAGGCCTTCTTTTCTTTTCGGGTTGATCTACCTTCCCAGAACAATTAGACATGTATCTTTCCAAGATTCTGTTTGTTTGCACAGCTAGTGCTGCTCATGTATGTCAGAGAGCATTACTTTTCTTCTCAGTGCACGGGGCTCTTGGAGTTGGACTCACTAGGGACTAAGTCCCTAGGCATGGGGGTTGGTGTATATACGTCAGTGATAAGGCGGTTCTTCAGCAGTCTTGTGAATCCCTATTGACATGTATGTCTAGGGTAGCACCCATTACATCATATCTTGAGTCGGTATTAAGCAAATACAATGCGATTGCATTCTGAATTTATCCATAGTGATTTCCGTTTAATGGTCCACTCTCACTACTTGTGACATTTTCTATCATTGGCTAAGTAGTATACTTGTTACTATCATTGATATAGAGATTGGCCATAGATGGCTAGCACTCCTATTGAAGGCTCGTTGTGATCACACTCTCACCAGAGGTCACTTAAGACCAAACAAGGGTTCAAGCTCACTATGTCCGCAACCTCTTCATGCAGGCAGAGTGCTGAGAGTGCGGAAACATATTGAGGAGGGCATGAGTTCTGTTTTTTAACTGCATGGATATTTGCCTTACTATACAACCAGCCTGTAGCTAGGTAACATTGTGATCGTCTATGGTGGCTGTTAATTAACTGCTACTACTACATGAGCTTTTTGTGGCAGTATCCATATGCTTTTTAGCTGTGTGTTTCTATAATTTATAGTTTAATTAAATGTATCCAATTAGTCCATAGGTTAATTGGGAATATAGGGCATTTGTGGGCTACTTTTTAATAAGGTTAATCGCCTTCCAATTTCCAGTCCTTTTCTAAGTAAAGTATCAGACCCATGTGTGAAAGTCTTGGCAGGCAGATCAAGTTCAAGACCAGTAGTCTGGATCATTCCCCAAATTTCTCCAGTCTCATTGTTTTAAGAAAAAAAATAGCTCAGTAATACTGTGCTATAAAGAAAACAACATAGACATGAGGGTTCCATGCCCCTCCAATAGGATTAATGTAAACAGCTCTGTTCATGAGGCCTAAGGGCATATGGTGATCCTTTCAATGTCAATTTGAATTAAGATGGCTTTAAGCCAGTTTCAATTTTCACATTGATTTACTAGATTCCCAAGCTAAATTAATGAGAGAACACATAGCTCAAACACTACATATGTGACCTACTGTATGAATGGAGAGTTTACAGCATTTTCAGACAATTTGCTCTGACACTGATTTTCTGTAGAAAAATTATTAGATCTAAAAATATGAAAGACTATCTGCATTAATACTTTTAGTTTTCTGCAACTAGTACTCGCATATGAGTGAAAGTCAAAATGGAGATCACTGTGGTTCATGGTTAAAATTTAGGCTTCTGAACCCACAGTTAAATGGACGTTTCAGATCAGAAATTTTTTTTTTACCTAAATACCAATTTCACACTGATAATGGTATATCTAGGATAATTAAAGGATATAACAATGTATATAAAGGATATAATAAAGTATATAATTAATTTGTGATGTTTAAAGATTTTATTAGGAAAAAACTGCTAAAAAAAAAAGTATTTGTATAGTGTTGCACTATAGTCATATACAATTCCTAATATGCGAATTAAATGATAATACCATGGCATAAGCTCCTCTAGTTTTCTACCAGACACAGAGACTCAATAAATCTGATAGCACTGGGGAGTTCTCAGATATACACAGCATTGAAGCCACTTCTTTAAAGTTTAGTCATTCTGATAGAATGTAAAAGCTTATATCAGTGACAGGTTGACAGAAAAAGCTGTTTTCATTTCCATTTCACAGACTTTTACGTATGAAAAACCATGAAACATGTCAGGTCTTCTAAAAGTCTATGAAGACAGAGATGGCATCTGTTCCCAATGGGGGGCTCTTCTAGTCCACGATATTATAAAATGTCCTGATTTTGAGTTGTATTTGACATTTAGAAGCATTGCAGGGAGGATACTGTTAATGGGAATGAAAAGTATATCCAACGTGTTTGGAACCGATCTGTTAAAATGTGTGTGCAATGAAATTAACAATGAAAAAAACAAAGACAAACACAATTACAGATTCATTTTCTAGATAATTAGATCTGAGCTAAATTTGTAAGGACAAATTATCATATTTTGCTAAATGATTATAATATACAATATTTAATTAGGAGACATATATAGTAGTATGACGTGTGTAGGGATGCTTGATAATGGCCTAATATGAATTAGTCAAAGTGGGTCTAAAGTATAAGCTATATAACACAAACTTGTTGGAATTGAAAGTCCCATACACTAAGAGGTATAACTATAGAGTGTGCAGAGGTTGCAGTGGCATCTTGGTCAATCTTGGCAAGACCAGACAACATTCTAAAGACTCTTGACTGACCTATGATTTTGGGCAGGGCCAGATTAAAGGGAGGGCACCCAGGGCATGTGCCCCTGGGCCTCCACCATTTAGGGGCTTCCACCACTGTAAACCCGAAAGTGGGGTTTAGGCTATGAAAAAAACAGGTGTTGTTCTGCTCTGCTGTTGGGGAGGGCGCTGGAGTGTTCTGCTATGAGGGGGTGGGTGCTGTGGTCAGAATCAACAAACCATGAACAGAATCAACAAACCGTAAGCAGATTCCACCAACTGCCAGACCGCCCACCAGATTTCCCCTATAGTTAACCATCTAGCTGCTTGGCCCGCCCCCAGTCACCGCTCCTGCCAATCATCTTCAACTCCCTCTTCAGTGCCGCCAGTCTCTTCAGGTCTGTTGCCATGCATGGATGCTGCAGCTCAAGCTGACAGTCACAGGACCAGAACTTAGGCAGTGTAGTGCATTCTGTTAAAACCTTCTCCTGCAGTCTCAATCAGATGCAGAACAAGGCCTGACAGGAGGGGGGTGGGGGTGCTATCGAGTTAGTGCCCGGGGAGAGGGGTTTAAGGGTGGTATTGGAGTAGCTGTTGGGTGTGTGCTGCTTGCTGCAGACAAGTCCAGGACACCTCTGAGCCCCTGTGAACATCTCCAGTTTCAGTCAGGTGCTAAACAAGGTCTGTCTGTAGGGAAGTGCTGTTGGGTGGGGGTTGATTCGTGGTCTTGGCTTTGCTGTTGGGTGTGTGCTGCTGGATGCAGACAAGTCCAGGACACCTCTGAGCCCCTGTAAACATCTCCAGTTTCAGTTAGGTGCTGAGCAAGGTCTGTCTGCGGGGTGCTGTTAGGTGGGTTAAAAACTAAGTTAAGCTCTGCTGCATCTGTGTGGAGCAAGTTAAGCTCTGCTGCATCTGTGTGGAGCAAGTTGAGCTCTGCTGCATTTGTGTGGAGCAAGTTGAGCTCTGCTGCATCTGTGTGGAGCAAGTTGAGCTCTGCTGCATCTGTGTGGAACAAGTTGGGCTCTGCTGCATCTGTGTGGAGCATGTTGAGCTCTGCTGCATCTGTGTGCAGCAAGTTGAGCTCTGCTGCATTTGTGTGCCTTAGCCAGACCCCTTCGGCTCTGTTCATTAATGATGCACAAAGGCTTTGTGTAACATGATGTACCTAACTTATTGCTTTTTAAAACACAAGCTTATGTGGTCCCATTTATGTATTTATGTAAACTCCTTTGGTTTCAATACGCCACCCATCTGAACAAGCGCCGTATCCAAAGTGAGGGACTAATGAGCACTTCAGGGACCTGATTTTGGGAGAGGGAGGGGTCAGGCATGTTGGATTTTTGCTGCCTGGCCCTCGGCCATTGTAAAAGTGACACCGATCAGCCAAGGATCGGGAAACCGCTCAACCCTTGGCTGACTATGTCTTTTGAGTAGGCTTTAAAACTTTTGTGTGGACAGGGTTATGTGTGGCTGATAAAATATAGCGAAACTGATCCACACTGCTTGTGATCCAGCATGTATCTCCAGTTCTCTGGCCACTTTCTATATCTTCAGGCCACACCTCCTTTAGAATAATTGAAGATACAGCCAGTGGTAGGTAGACTGGAGACCTGGATGCTAGATCACAAGCTGCGCAGATGGTAAGTGTACATTGCTTGTGACCTACAAATTGACAATATCAGTTTCCAGGGCTGCACGAACGATACAAGGATCCTTTGTGCGGCAAGGCTGCCGGTTTGTCGCGCAATGTAAAGGCACTGCAAGCGAGCGCTGATCTACTGATTGGTTAATGCCATTTGCTTAATTTAGAAAGACTAATGACTAAATTACTAATGACAAAGACTGAACAAGCAGGAGAAGCTTTAAAGCGACTCTGTAATCACAATCTGCCCCCACAAACCACTTGTACCATCAAAAAGCTGCTTTTAATACAAGATCTGTCCTGGGGGACGTTTAGCAGGTGGTACAGTTATTGCCCTTAAAAACCACTTTTAAACTTGCAGCCCTGTGTCAAATTGACTACACCTAGAGTGTCTGTGCCCAAGGCCTGCACCGCCTCCCTGTCCCTCCTCCTCACCCTCTTCATCATTAGGAACACCCTATACATCATTTATCTGAACACTGCATATGTGCTGGATCATTGATGCACATGTGCAGTGTTCAGACAAGTGGTGAATCGGAGAAATCCTGCCTGGGGTGTTCCTAATGGTGTGGAAAGTAGGGAGGAGGGATGGAGGGGCGGTGCAGGCCTAGGACACAGACACTCTAGGCCACGCCAATTTAACACAGCATTGCAAGTTTAAGAGTTATTTTTTAGGACACCTCTTTTTCACCTGCCGAACAGACCCCAGGACAGTTCTTGGATTAGAAGCAGCTATCCTGTGGTACAAATGGTTTTGGGGGGGGGGGGCAGATTGTAGGTACAGAGTGATTTTAATTTGTATGGTATTAACATTTTACTTAAAGCAGCTAAGCATTTCCCATAATCAGTGTGTACAACCATGTGCTATAACCTTGTTTTAGTTGTGAATCCACCTTGGTCCAAGTGAATGACACAGTATGAGAGCCATGGCATTACTGGATGATGTTCCTCTTTCATAGATATCATAATACTAAGTTAAATTCAGCAATTTTACTTGCTGGATTCTGATTTTCTGCCAAGCCAGAATAAAGATTCACTGTACAGACTGGGTCGAATCCCTGATTTAATATGCCAATCATGTTTTTTAGTTTTGCTACCGCTAATTCTTGTCATATAAATCTGAGCTCACATATGCTTTGGTCTTTGAACCCCAATACACAAAAAATTTCTACAGTAATTAGGTGTCAACTTTCAAGCAACATAAAAATATAAAAGTAATTAGACAAACACTGCTTTCTGGAAAGAAACACACAGATAGATTCACTAAATCACTGAGAACTATACTTATGTATCATTTGAAAATCTTTCTGTTTGAGGTTTTGTTATAAATCTATAATGTTGCTACTGATTTCCAATAATGTTTATAATAAACATAGTTTTCATTGAGCTAAAGAGGAACTATCATACATTCATTGCTGGTTTTACTGACATATAATTTGCATCCCAAAACTAATTCTGTTACTATAATAAAAAAAAATTTAAAAAAAGAAAATTTTGTTTTTAAGTCACATGTATAATATGCAAATGGGTTAACTCGCCTGTAAAGTAGGGGCTTCATTGATCTGTTGTGGTAGGCCTCTGAAGGACCCATAACGCTTAGTGGTGGTTTTACTAGGCATCCAGGGTCATCTAGGGAGGGATAGGTTCCAGTGTGGGGCACCCTTTTAGAATGTACCACTCTGCCTAGGTACAGTAAGGTTAACAGCTAAACTAGGGTCAGTATCCCTAGGGCCCCATCCATCTTATCTCCTGCACATGGAGGACCAGGTTTAGTTTAAAACAATTTTTTTAAAAAAGCTCCTAGATGCTAAGTTGTCCTTATGTTTTAAGGAGCCCTTAATGGAAACTCAAATACTCATTTTAATATATTCAAATAGAACACACAGTGACCTCATTCAAATGTAACCCCCATTATTTCTCATTCTTAGCAGGTCAGGTTATAGAGGTCCTAGTTAAAGGACCGTTAATGCAGCCCATCTTCCAGATTTCTTGTGCCTTGTAAAGGCATAGCAAATGCGCCTCCGATCTCGCTGTGAGAAATCGTTGTGTGTAAACGGACCCCAACACATGCAGATTTTGCTATGGATCTGCCACCGCTTTGGGGGTGAGATTTACAGTAGAGAATTTTTGCGTTAATAGGATGCCATGGCTTAAAAGTACATTATTTACAGGGTACCAATTTCTATTTCTAACTTAGCAGTGCATATGATTTAATTATACCTTACGTAAAGGTCACAATTCTCACTAGACCTGCATAGATTACATTTTATTTTCAGGAACAAGATATAATCTTCAGATTTTGTTTTTAGAATATCTAATTTGCAAATTAACATTTACTACCATAGCAACTTGATTAATTAATGTATGTTATGATTAACTCACTAATTGCTTAATTGAAGAAAAAGAAGAAGACGGAACAAAAAAAAGATATTTCAGGGGAAAATAAAAATGTAAGCATTACTCATTAATACAAATGATTCGTAACCCCTGTCCATGTCAGCATGTTGCCCAGGGTGCACCTTTGCCCTCATAAATATTTAATGTTTGCAGATATAAAAGGTCTACAATTCACAAGGAAGGGCCAAGTTCTTTCAGCTACAAAGCTCTCAACATGGTAGAGTGGTTTGTCAACCATAATTACTTCCCAATTACATGGTCAAAATATTATATTAAGAGCACTTTGTTTTCTGATTGCAGTCCTTTGATCTTTTCCGAACGAAACGTGCTGGCATTGTGGGCTTACATGATGTATGATCGCTGTCACTGTTGAAATAACAGTAAACGCGTCCGGGTAGGCCCCACCTGCTAAGCAGTATGTTCTCAATCCCTTAGGCAGAGTTGTGCACCACTTGGCTAAGACAACTTCCTCCCACTGAGCAAATGGTAGCGTAGCAAAATATATGCACACAAGAGAGAATACAGACAATGAGTGGGATGCTGAGGAGATGCATGTCAAGCTTCATTTAGTGGCAGCCTAAAAAAAAAAATGCCACCTTCCTTGTACTGTGCTAATGAGCACAGGCTGTTCACATAGCTTATATTGTTATCACAAGTGGCTTAAAGGAGACTTGGGATATGTTTATCCTATTGTAATGAGAGCATACTGTATTTCTTCAATTGCATATGGTTTTCATTTGTCTCACAAGATAATGTGTGCCGGCAATGCAATACTTTCTTGTCGGCCACATAGAGGGTCTTAGTAATTAGAGTGAAGGTGAGGACCTGCTGTCATGTTCCAGAGTTTAAAAACTTAAAGGGGTTGGCCACTTTATAGTAAAATTGTTTTGTGTGTAGTATAAGAAAGTGTATTCACATTACTTACTGACAGCAGCTCCCCGTGTACCTCAAAGAGCTAAAATCAGACTCCCCTCCTTCAGGCTGTGCTGTCCTACTCTCAGGCTGTGAGTCTGTCCATAAGATGGCTGACATAAAGGAGCATGTGACCATGTCCCGCCACCAGTGTCCATCATGGGCATATACAGGCTCAGTGGTGGACATTGGGGGGTGGGGGGCATGGTCACATGCTCCTCCATATGAGCCATCTTATGGACAGAGACACCACATGCTCTGTGCTCTGGGCAGCACCGCCTGAAGGAGGAAGTCTGAGTTTAGCTCTATGAGGTACACAGGGAGCTTCTGTCAGTAAGTGCTCTGAGTGCACTTACTAATACTGTATACTGAACAGTTTTACTATAAAGTGGCCAACCCTTTAAATGCCTTCTCTTATTTGAGCCCCTTTTCCTATAGATTTCCCTGAATTTTGTTGGAACCAGGACTTTAGGTTCACACAGTTTATGTTTCATGTACCTGTATATTCCAGTTGGAATTTATATGAAAACCATGTGAATTTGGTGCCCATTATCAATGGAAATATGCATTGTAGTGCACATTGGGAACTGAAGAGTTTATTTTTTTTCCACTGTGGATTTGAAATACACATTTATAATTGAGGGTGGGTATGACTCTGTCTGTGCTTTATGGATATGAATAGCAATAAAGACAGACATTTCATTCAGCAATGCTAAACTACATGCTATTTCCAATAGTATTTAGGGGTCTGTGTGGTGTTAAGGGGAGCTAGACGATTTTTTAAAATTCCATGCCTTGCATATCTGCCATATAATTTGCAGTGTACTGCCACAAGAGGAAGCTCTCTCCTCTTAGCTTCCCAGGACATAAATGACATCCCTCACATGCTCCTAGAGCAGATAGAGCCAACACAAAAGGACCAGAGGAACGCTGCAGCCAGGTAAGTATGTTTTTTTATTACACGGGGGAGGGGAGCTAACTAAAAGGGTGCTGCTATCTACTGGATGGGGGATAATCGGGTGATGCCTAACATAGAAGTTGCTATCAATGGGGGGGGGGGAGATAACTAGCAAGAAGTTCACTCACAGTAGGGTCACTACTACATTGAGGAATACTACCTACCAGGGGTCTGTCAGGGGGATTTCTTACAGGGGTATGTCAACTGGGGAGAAGGGCTATTCGTATGAATTACTTAACCTAATTACCTAAAACTACATACTTACTAGGGAGGTTAACTACAGGGGGTGACCACCTACCACTACCTATGGTAGTGGGCGTGCAGAGGAACCCAACTATTATATGAAGACATAGAGGGGGCCTAAGTAATAGTTAGGGACACAAGTAGGGTCTAACGAGTTACTGAGCATTGTGCTCCTTCATCAAAGTTCAGTTCACCTTTGCTTCTGAGAGATGGTCACTTGGTTTTCCAAGGAGAGATAAGAAATTAAGGTACAGAATTGATAAAACGTATGATATGCCACCATGACAGGTAAATGTTAAATATATAAATATATATTTCTTTCAGATCAACTGGTTTCAGAAAGTTATATAGATTTCTAATTTACTTCTTTTTGAAAATCTCAAGTCTTCCAGTACTTATAAGCAGCCGTATGTCCTGCAGGATGTGGTGTTTTCTTTTCAGTCTGACACAGTGCTCTCTGCTGCCACCTCTGTTTGAGACAGGAACTGTCCAGAGCAGCAGGAAATCCCCATAGAAAACCTCTTCTGCACTGGACAGTTCCTGTCTCAGCCATAGATGTCAGCAGAGAGCACTGTGTCCTACTGGAAAGAAAACACTGCTTCCTGCAGAACATACAGCAGCTGGTAAATATGGGAAGACTTGAGATTTTTAAATAGAAGTAAATGACAAATCTATATAACTTTCTGAAACCAGTTGATTTGAAAGAAAAAGATTTTCCCTGGATAACCCCTTTAAGATTAATGTGGAACCCATTTTCTAGTCCCATGCTGCTAAAATGCTTAGCACAGTCTATCAGTATAATCTACTGAAAGTAAAGAGGATTGAGCACATTTTTGGATCAAAACAATATTTGTACTTATAAAGCCCATTAAGCCAGTGGTCTGAATATCTTTACTACAGATCTTACAAGGAGGAAGTCTTTCTGACAGGATTTCATTTTTTAAGTAGGCCGCGTTCTTTATTTTTAGCTGTTTATTCCTACATCACTGAACTGGAAATGTGCACACATTTACAGTACCGCTCAAAGAAAGCAAGCGGGTGTTTACAATACTTAACACATTCAGCCTTGTATTTGACAACTTACTAGTACTAGCTTGTGAAATGTCTTTTGTCTTGCAGAATCCTAAAGTGGATTCAGTCTTCTTCACCAGTCAATGCTTTCCTCAGGCGGAACAGCAGCAAACAATTTTCCTCAGGTTATGAATGTAACCTGTAAAGTATTTGAATGTCATAAGCTTTTTGGCTTGAGGCATTACAACACAATCTCACAAACGTTAAGATTTATGCAACCCAGAGGCAGAGTGTTTATAGACTGCAGCCATTTTATCTTGTTATGGATAAGATTTTTTGCATACAAAATGGATGACATTTGCATATACCTCCAAATTAGAATGTAAAGAGAAAAATATGCTTGAGTTTTGCATTTTAGTGTTCATCTTATCTAACGGAAATGAAATGTCTTGAGTGATAATTGTACTGGGAGCCAAATCATTTTGCTTGGTAACAGCCTTGCAAAAATGCAGAAATACTGTTTATGTCCTGTTTATAAAGCAATGATACCGTACGTGGAGAAAATAGCGGAAGAAAAGAACAGGAGGGTATTCATTGGAGTTGTTTATATTGCATTTTTACACCTGCATTTTTTCTATATTTATTCCCAGCAGTTTTATAACCGATGACTTAATGGCTTTTCTACTTATGGAAAGTAATTTAAGACAAGGCGGAACGATTTGCATTATAGACTGTAAAAAGAAATATAACGCAAGGCTGGATTCAGTCAGTAATTTCTCAGTCCATCAATGGTATTTCCAGTAGGGGAGATTGAAAGCTGTGGCTGGGGCCTTCTCCCTGGATTACGCCTGCCGTTATGCTCCCCTTGCCTGATGGTCAGGCAGAGGTGCTGCGGAAGGTGAAAGGGGCCTGTTTTACAATCATTTATGCCTGCATGCAGGCATAAATCATGACAGAAATCTACACCTGCCAAGGAGTAGGTGTAGATTTCTGGGCCCACTGTAGTCAGGTGCAGATAAGGCTGGTTTCACCTCTTAGTAACTTTTGGAGCGATTGGGGGTGGGGGCTAATTTAAGACTGGCGTACGAGTATGCCAGTCTTTATAAATGTCCTCCAATATATCTGCAAATTGTCAAAAAGATGAGCCGATGTATAACATAGCGTATTGGAAGCAAACCCATTCATTTACAGAAGAACTAGGTTCAAGCTATTTCCACAGAACGGCCAGTGTCAGAGAAGATCATCCGGAAGGTACTGCAGTACTGGCTGGATGATCTTCACTGCTGCTGAATTCGGATGCGGGCACGTTACATAGTGTGCACTGACAGCTTTTCTGCGGCCGCTATTCTGTGAGTAGCGGCCGCAGAAAACGGACATGTCAGTTTCTTGTGGCGTCGCTACGGATCCCAGTCGGAGTGTATACTATGTGTATTGACTCCGGACGGGATTCCTTAGAAGGCAGCACTACATACGTTCTGTAGTAATCACGGCTGCTGTTACAACAGCCATGATTATTACAAAACTTATGTAGTGTGAACATAGCCTGAAAATGGACCAAGAATAACCACTATGAGGCTGTGTTTAGATACAAAGTAAAATGGAAGCGAAATACAGCAGTAAAATAGGTATAAAATGCGGCTGTATTTTAAATCTAATAATTTACTACATCAGTCTGATGGAATCAAGTTAATTGGTTCACACTACTGTACATTTTTGCGATCAGATTTTTCCTTTTTTGCAAAAAAGGGATGGAAAAACGTATGCATTTGTGTGCATCCGTTTTGGTCCACTTTTTCCATTGACTTTAATGATAAGAAAACAGAGCCTGGAGTGCTAAATCTACACCTGCTTCCAGGCTCGCAGGAGTAAATCATGATAAATGAGGCGTGAAAGGAGGCCATGCCTTCTCCCCGCCTTGTCACGCCCCCCACCAAGCTCCCTAAGCCCACCCATCAGGTGAGCGGGGCATGCGGCAGGCGTACGCCAGGGAAAAGGGGCGTATCTGCACCTTCTCCCTGGCACACGCCTCGGGCGGACGTTTCATGAATGTTTAGACCCTGACTGATCAGGAGAAAGAAGTCTACATTTCCTCTTCTGATTTTAAGGTACAAGATTAGTCGGACTGTTTTCACTGACACGCTGCACCACTTCAGAAACTAACTGGTCTCGGGAGTGAAAGCCTGCTCAGCCAATCAGTGGCCACAGAGATGTCCCATCTCAGTCAGTGATTGACTGAGCAAGTTGTCACTCCCAAATCAAATTTGTCTCGGAAATACAGGCGGGGACATTGCAGATGCCACAACAAGTCACCGGGGGAGTACAGAGAGGTAAGCATAAGATCTTTTCCAACAGGGCGGCACAATTTTAAAAAAAATTGAACCTCGGATGACACCTTTAATTGCTGCCTCCTTCCATTTTTCGAAGGATTATTTATCGCTGTTGATTTTGCTGTAATTAAAGTTTTGTTTGTAATTAAATTCATGGGGCAGTAGAGGGGCTGTATATATACTATTAGTACAACGGTGCCCGTACAACAGGCTAAAGTATAGAATACAATTTACAGTACAGTAGAACAGACTCTTTTCATTAAAAAAAAAAAAATGATAGCAGTATTCTATCTGTACTTCTCACACCCTATAGGTATTATCTGACACTTGTTATAACACACCCACCACATTAATTTCCCATGTGCAAAGTATAAAGAACCACTAACCCTGCAGGAATTGTTTCCCTCCAGGCTAAAGAAGAACTTTTATTACTTTCACTAGATGAAACAGTTGAGAAATACATCTACTGTAGCTAACAAAATATTACTGGATTGTACCATTTGACAGACTCACATCCTGTTTTTCAAAAATTGTGTAGTGGACTTAATGGTTAATGGTTACAATAAAACTGCAACATAATATTTTTAGTCAATTCAGTAGTATTCATTTTGGATATTCAATGTCACTATGGGCACTTGCCCTGATCCTACACCTGTGTCCGCTTTGGTTCAAATACGGGAGACTCCTATTTTTTTTTATAACATGTTGTGCACCCATTTCAGTGATAAGAGTTTATGAACCACAATCAATAATTTCCCTGCCCTTTGCAGGCACACTCCTACAGCTCTACTGAATAATAGTTTACATTAATTGATAGAGAAAACTGAAAGAGAAGTGGGATCCCAGCTGTCTAATATAATGCATTTAACTATATAGCCAACTTCCTTGCTCCCACCACTGGTCTTTGCTGATCCTCTGGTGCTCCCTGATGCCTGTGTAGTATGTTGTGCATCAGGGCCCTCATAGAAATCAAGGACAAAAGTGACAGATTCCTGTGTTAAAGTAGCTTTCAACTGTGTGTGCACCTTTAAGAATACATGACATGGAGAATGTACGGTGCAGGCTGCATATCTGTGCCGTGCTGCCTGCACTGAATGCAAAGTAGAAGATAAGATACTTGTGCTCAGGAAGGATGGAGGGGAGCAATGTGGCGAGGGAGTTTTTCTAAAACAGACGGGCCTTTTCCAGCCCAATTCTTTTACTTACAAACAAAACTTACAGTGGTGAATAATCCTCAGAAGGAGACAGCCTAACAACTATATAGGGGCCCTAGAAGGTATGATATTATATGGCCCAAAGTTGGGCCTTGTACTGTATGTGGGCATAAAGCGGCCTGCTTCTACATAGGAGCCCAGATGTTCCTAACTACTTTATGGAGGGAACTGATGAGCTAATACTATATAGGGGAATAAAGAGGCCTAATACAATATGTGGGCACAGAGGAGACCTAATGCTATATGGTTCCATAGAGGAGACTAAGTCAGGGGAATAAAGAGGCCTAATTCAATATGTGGGCACAGAGGAGACCTAATGCTATATAGTTCCATAAAGGAGACTAAGTACTTTATTGGGGCACAGTGAATTCCTAATACTGTATGGAGGCACAATGAAGTATTGCATTATATGGGTTACAGAGGGGTCCTAATACTATAAAGGAGTGCACGAGGGCCTAATCACTATATGGATACACAGAGGTAAGTAAGAACAACTTATTTGGGAAACCAATTGATCTAACACTTATAGGGGCACAGAAGCATATAGTACTATATGGGAACATAGAGAGGACCTAACTACTATGAAGCAATACAGATGGGGGCTAACTAAGGGCTATAGAAGGGGCCTATTATATGGAGACACAAATGGCAATTATTACTTTGTGAGGAAATACCAATGGGGAAATTGTAGAGAGGACCTCATCTGCTGGAGTGAGAAGCCTAAAATGTCTCTCTAGCAGATTATGCAGAGAGAATTTGTGACCAGGAGAATTCTTCATGATGGTTCAAAGGGCAAATGGAGGAAAAAAAACAAAAGTGAATGAAAAGATGGCCACTGTAAGTCACTGGGTATAACTGTAATTATTTACATAGAAGAGGAGTAGTATGGAGCATGGTTAGGTTATAGGGTGCCCAGGCATATTATATGTAATCTTCTTGGTGGTTATAATAAGTAACTTTGAAATTAACACTTTTTATTATCTTTTTTTTTTATTAACCATTTAACACTAGTAAACTTTTTTTTTTAATTACTCTTTCCTGATAATAATAATACTGCTGTACTAGTTTTTACAACATGTAGAGCTCACATTATCACAGTAGTAAGGCCAAGATTGTTATTAAACCATTTTATATCTGATCTATAGTAACTTAGGAAATAGAGCTCATGTACACGGCCATTTTGTGAACTCAGTCCTGTGTGCCACTGTGAGGTATTATATTCTTCCCTATAAGCCATGCAGTGGCTTATTCCATAATATAAAAATGATAAAAATAAAAAAAAAAAAAAACTTGTGTTCCATGTAAGTAGAAGACCCAAGGAGATACATTATAAAGCCTAATGATAGCACAGTGGATTTGCAGTATTACAATGAAATTATGCAAATTCCATGTATATCATCATTTCTGATGCTTATTAGAGCTCATTGTCACACAAGCATAAAAGGTTGAAAGGAGATAAAATCCGTTAGACATGGTTTTCTCCAAAGAAACTATTAGCTACTTTATATGTCCAGCTAGATTTCTGATTGTATTTATCACCTATTTGTCTTTCATTTTAACCTTTTAACTGGAACAGAAATGTTTAGTAGGAAAAAAAAATCTACGGTAAGTGAAATAAATGAGAATACTGCAGCAAACCAAGCATGCAGACTTTGTGTGGAACGGCAATGAATCTCCAACCAAAATTACATACAGCCGTTATAAACTTATGAGTTATGCAGGCTAAGGCCATAATAATTCATATGATAACCAGAATACTTGCTAAAATTACCAATTAAAGGGTCATTTTTACACAGTGATGGCATATTGCTAAGACTGCCGGAACCGCTACAATCCTGAGAATGAATGAATGACTCAAGTGACTGTGGCATGTCCCCATTAGCTTGAATAGAACAATGCTGTACTTTCCTGCACAGCAGCTTCCTTTTCCAAAGATGCTATTGGGCCATAGACTATAAGACATCTCTAACCTATAAGGGAATGAGAAAAGCTTAATGGATATGGGATTACATCATTATAGGGAAATTACTGATATGAAAATTACACATACTAGTAAAATTTTTAGGGTCAATTTTCTAGGAGCACATCAATTAAATATTGCCCCAAGCTTAATAATTTGCCTAAAACAAAACTATCTAGTTCTGTCCATAGCAACCAATGACAATTCAGCTATTATTTTACCAGAGCTCATTTAAATATAAAAGCTAAGCTGTGATTTGGTTGCTTTGTGAAAAACCAGACAGATTTGGTTTCAGGCAGATTGATAAATCTGGGCCATTTGCTTTTTGTTCAAAAAGGGTAATGGAATATAAATCTATCGTATTGATTTTCTACTCCACCACTCAGCTTTGTTATCTGATTAGTAGTGACTTGTTGATTTTACCGTGACACTATCATGACATTAAAAGTCAAATAATTGAAATTGTCACTTCACACTTATGAGGTCTGGGGCTCACCGGGGTTTGGAATATAATGCCCCTGTAGGAAAAGTTTTAGAACCTCTGGTTTACAGTATATGTGTCAGGAGCCGAAGCGTACGGGCGATAGTGAGGATCGCGCCGACGGCGTCCCTGGCGACCGGTGATAGTTGCTAGGGTCGCAGTGGAATCGTTTTTGTTAGGGTCTGGGCCTAGGACTTCAGCTTTCATAAATATCCTACCTTGTATGTCCTGCCTTGCCTGCGATAGAGCCTCAGTACCTGAGTGTCCCGACTTCCATTTTGTCTTCTGATTTGGCGCTACAACTACCGACTGATACCGACCCGGCTTGCTGGCTACAATTATCTGTACTTGTTTGTTTTGTCCATGTTTCCATGTTAGCACCTGTGCAGGTTATCCGCTGCCACTTAGGGCAGTTGCTCTAAGTAGGCAGGGACAGCGAGGTGGCTGCTAGCACAGGGCCTCACCTGTGTCCTTCTGTCCTCGACCTAACAATATGACATACATGTATAATAGGTTAGTTGGTAATGATTGGTTTTATTTATGGTACATTACTGGTACATCAAAAAAGGGATGCCAACATATACTGTGAAGTGCAGCACCAGTTGCCATTCATTTCAATGGCCAAAATGTAGTCATCTAGTGATAGCATTTTGATTACTGCCTATTTTATTTGTTTGGGTACAAAAGTTTGGTCTGCTGTATTATTATGTCACTTGATGACTACATTTGAGCCATCAAAATAATTGAGGTCCGCTGCAGTACGCTACAGCATACATATATATATATATATATATTTTTTTTAAGGGATGCCAATCGATACCAGTGATGCAAAACTTGCTGGGTAAACACAATGCCAACCTGCCCTTTTTCTTGAGAGCTATGAGCATTTACCCTGAAGACCATCCACTTGCAAGGTAATATATTTAGAATTCTGTGCCTTTAAATCAATTTCTATCTCTCTGCTAACATTTCCTTTCTAGGACTTAGAACACAGTTTAACACCTACTCACTTGTGCTATAACACTTCTCTCTATCTGCCTTATTTATTTATTTTCCTCTTTCCCCTAAATCGACAGAGAGATCATCCCTGGAACAACTTTCATAAATTATTCACATGATATTACAGTGTATGTCAGCAGTCTTGCCAGTGTTTAAAAAACCCTAACTGTAAGCCAATTAAAATGTAAACTGAGAAAGACGGATGGGGTTGGGTCGTTGTGGTGCGAACTCGGGCAGCTTTTAACAATACACACTACAACTTCCAGAGCTGCTAATTTGACAGCTACTTTCATCAGTTGAGTTTTTCTCTTCATTTTGACTGTGGAGCCCCTAATAGGAAACGGTGCTCTACAGGAAGATGATTAATCCCAAGAGTATTGATTTAATACACAGGAACATATCAATGGCTTCAAGAAAAGTTATGAAACAATATATTTTAGAAACTATTTTCTCGCTTATAATGGCTCAGGCACACACACACACACACACACACACACACACACTTACTATTATCATCAATTGTTTGGAGACATAAAACTAGAAGGGAAGTTGACATCAAAGTGATGTATTAAAGTCTTACATTAAGGCTATGTTCACACAGTTAGGTTATGTTCACACAGAGTTCTTTTTTTTTTAAAGAACTGAGGCTGATTGAAATGCGATTTGTTCCGGCATCAGTATTTTAACGCTTGTTCTTTAGAATGGGCGTTAAAATAATAAACATGTCTATTAATTCCAGATGATGTTTACCAAACAACGCCCAGAAACAATAGCTGTTCACACAATGTAAAGTAGGGCCAGCGGTGAACGGTTAATTGTTTTGCGGGCACGCCCAATGGTGCCCGCAATTCAATTGTAATAAAGTAATATTCCTGCAGCCGATACAGCAGTATCAGCTAAAGGAACTTGCTAATACGTGCTGATTACAATTTATGCCTGCACATAGGAGCATATGGTAGTCTAAATCTATGACTGCCGCACAAGACAGTGGCACAGGGATATTGAGAGGTTTGGGATCTGGGATCTCCACTGATGTTAAAGATGAAGGGGCTGCAACACTCGCCTCTTCACAAAATTTTGTTGAACAGCAGTCACCCACTGGGCAGTGAAACTGCAGCACAGCTTCATTTAGGTAAATGGGGCATCCCTTTTTTCTCAGGATTAGAAAGATCAATGAACCAAACTTGTAGAACCTTTGCTAAAAGTTCAGTTTGGCACAAACTTGAACCTAGGGTGACTCATTATGGCTAAACCTCTGAAAATAGAGTTACCCACATGGCAGAATGTACCATCAGTACATCCACTTTAAGCTTTGCACATGGATAGGACGGCCCCGGGTTGAGGTGATTCTGCCCATAAGATGGCCAGCATGGAGAAGAATGGGACCATGCTCCTCCCTCTGTGTCCTCCATTGGCATATATAGGCTCATTAGAAGAAACAGTAGAAGAAGCATGGTCACAGATTCTTCCATGCTCAGCCATCTTGGGGTATCTGATATCAATACTGCGAGTCACACACCTAATGTCAATAAATTCAGTGCGTACATTTACTAAGTTACTAATACTAGTACTAATACTAGTACTAAAGAAGCATAAAAGAAATCTGAGTATTTCAGTGTATTTGTTAGTTGCCCCTAGGTTCCATCTATTTACGCATAGTCATACATATTGCTATAACTTTGACGTTACCTTATTCTTTGAAAATGAAAGGTGGAATCTGATAGGTTGCAACTAAGACAATTCTAATTTACACCAGTTTGATAAATCTCCCCCTTAGTTTGTGTTTTTAGTTTTTTTTTTTATACATGAGTTTTTAAGGCTATTGAAGTGAAGTAAAGTTCGGGTTTCGTCGGAGACAAACGTTTTACTGATGTTTATCCAATTTGATGAACCAAACTTTTTAAAAGTTTTTTCTTCTCCACTAGTGAAATGTCATTATTTTTTGAGATGGGAATACACCTTGAACATTGAAGGAATACATAATATGTCTTATGCGCAGTGTTAAAGGGTTAACATAAGAAGTCTTTTGTGTTGCCTCTTTACTATGTGCGGTGCTAGTTCCATAAATTATAAATTAAAAGTAAAGTAAAAAAAAAAAACAAGAACAAAAAAAACATCATATAGACTTTTTCAGAAGGTTTCTGGGAGATATAACATATGAAACGCTGAAGACATACAGTATGTATTTCAAGTGAAATATTCTCCTGAAGACCATCTGGTTTTGAAATTCTTCACTTTCGGCAAGTTATGCACTTGTTAATAGGTTTTCAGAGTCAAGAAGGTCACAGGGAGAGTAAAGTCACCTTTCCTTATGAGCAATTAGTTTCTCTTACAAGCGCAGCGGTAAAATCCACTTGACTTGACACCATGAGCAGGCCCACTTTGATGTCGTCTATACTCTGTCTACTTGAATATGACCAGATGTTCCCAACCGTATGGCTATAGCTTGAGGATATCTCTATGAAGATTCATATACTTAGACAATCATTGCATCTCTACCCTTATAGCCTTTTACAGTTCAGTTTTGATGGTCATAAAAGAAAAAAAAAACTGTATGCAGGAAAATGGTGACACCTGATTATACGTCTCATCTTAATTGAGAGAATATAAAAACACTGCACATTAGAATTGCATTTGTTAGGCTAGCTTTCCACTAAAATTAATTTCAGTCTGGACTAAGGAGGTAATCACACAAAGAACAAGCTTGACATTCTGTGCATGTCATTGAAATGGCATGGGACCTTCACATCTCATTTGATTCTGATCGTATGATTATTATTACAATGCCTCGTTCAGCTTTTCAATAATCGGAAAGTAAACATCTGCCTCATAATTCAGTGTCAGTCTCCCGTAATTAACAATTTCATCTCAACTAAATATTAAATACATAAGCAGGCTCACTCTTAATACAGCTGATCTCAATATGACAGTATGCTAGTGGGTTATTTTTTTCTGTGTGGGGAGAAGTGTACTAGTCATGTCATGTCATTAAAAAAAATACAAAAAATAAAAATAAATATATATATATATATATATAGTTAATGTTTGCCTTATGTATACTGCTGCTCATTTCACTCTGAGCTGGTGGGCTGACCATTTTTTATCAGTTAAGGTCCTATTACATGGGCCAATGGGGGCCCGATAATTTAAAGAAGCGCCAATCTGGTAGATCAGCACTTGTTTACTGAGTCTATTACGCGGCCCGTTATTCGGTTAGCACAGGCTGCACGGACATTGTTACCAATATCCTTGCAGCTCTTGCTTAAACAATATACATTATATATAAACACTCCAGCAGTCCTCCTGCTGTCTGCTACTTCCTGGGTCCTGCGTGCTGCAGATTGGAGCCAATCAGGTTCCTCCTAATTGGCTCCAGCAAATCAGGAGGAGCCCTGGAGCATGGAGAGGTAATGTCTACTGTTTGCAGAATCGTCAGCCACGCATCACTATTACACACAGCGATGCACAGTCGGTGATCAATGATTTTAGGTTTTGGCCTAAAGCAACGATCAGACGATAATTGTTTCATCAGCTGATCGCTGTCTCTATTACACTGAGTGATGATCGGCCAAATTGGGCCAATTTGGCCGATTATTGTTCAGTTCTGGCCAATCAGTATTCTTCTCTAGAACAGTCTGTGCAGAGCAGAGGGACTATTGACATCACTTCCTGAATTTGGTCTTTTTCTTTTTTGTAAATAAAGACCAAAAGGCCTTAATATTAGAGCCTTGACTACAAATATCTAGTAAGTGAGACACCTTGTGGTCGATTTTATAGCGTATTTCATATAGAAAACGGAAGTAAATTGCAAAGATGTGGTATAACACCTCCTCTATTGATAATGACCATTTAAAGGGGTTTTTTAGACATTGTATGCCTATTCTCAGGAGACATATGATGACTTTAAATTTGTGATCAATAATATACTTGTTTTGCTAATATGAACAAATATTTAAAGGGATTTTCCAGAGAAAATGGCGTAGTGGTAGTGATGAGCGAATAGTGAGATATTTGAATATTCGATATTCGTACGAATATTCCGCGAATATTCGAATATTCGATTGAATATTCGAAACCATTAAAGCCTATGGGAACAAGTATTCGATTAGTGAAAAACATCTATTTGACCATTTGGAGGGTGAAACCGGAAGCTGGGGGATTTCAACGCTTATCGAATATTTATCGAATATTCGCGGGATATTCGTACGAATATCGAATATTCGAATATCTCACTATTCGATCGAATATCTATTTGATTGAACAGTATTCGCTCATCACTACTTAGTGGCTTACCCACAGAATAGGACATCAATAAAAGAGATGAGCGAACCTGCCGACAGCGTCTGATTCTCGCTGTCTGCAGCCTCCGTGAAGAGGGTGGATACAGCCAGAGGTCCGCCTGGAAAACTGGGATACAGCCTATGTATTCCAGTTTTCCAGGTGTGCTCCGACTGTATCCACCCTCTTCACGGAGCTGGCAGACAGCGGGAATCAGACGCTGAGAGTTCAGGTTCATACGAACCCGAGCCTCGGCAGGTTCCCTCATCTCTAATCTATAGCAGATCACAAGGATGCTGAAACACAGCACCCTGTTGATTCACAGCCAAAGGAACTGGTTAAATGAGGGAGCTAGGTGTCTGCATCCCTCTGATCATCTTTTATGGCATCTTATCCACTTTTCTCTGGAAAACCCTTTTAAAGGGGATCTTTCACTAAGTTTATGCCGCCTTAAATAAGGGCAGAATAAACTAATGATATAAATGCTAAGCAGGATGGGCGTGGCCTAGCGATGAAGGAGTGAGGAAGCAGACCCGCAGTGGTCCCGCCGCGAGGCTCCGTTATACCGCTCCATCCCTCCTGCAGTTCATTCTTTTGGTGGCCACATGAGCAGGAACAGGCGGCAGACACAACCAGGCACCCGGTGTCTCCGCTCGGCACCCTGACAGGGCAGCCTGGACTCATATTCAGGCCGGAGCGCGGCCGCGGGTTCCCCCGCCGGAAGTGAGGGGCGGACGGGTGGACGTCCAGGAAGCTCCCCGGGGCAAGCAAAAGGGCCCAAGGTCAGCTAGGGGCAGTGCAGAGGCAGCGGCGAACTCCGGGACTGCTCCGGTGCGGGTGAGTGGCGGGGAGACACCTCCAAGAGCCTCCCTTGCGGTGGAGACAGTCAGCAGCAGCACATTATCTGTGGAGGCGGCGCCATTTTCCCCAGAGCACATGGCGTCCCCCTCCCTCCCTGCTCATGGTAGCCTCACAGCACCAGGGTCTACCCCAGCCTTCACTCAGTCTCCCTCTCAGACATCTACACCCTGGGAATGGCAGGAGTACATGAAATTGCTGCCCACAAGGCAGGAGATGAAACATTTTGTGCAGCGTCTTGAAAACTCCTATAAACAAGAACTCACATCCATCAGAGCAGCTATTCAAACAACTGATGCTAAGGTGGAGGAGTTAGCTGCAGACCATGCTGCTGTTTCTGTGCAACTAGAGGAAACTGTGACCCGTGTGGATGCGCATGATTATCACATTGCTCAGCTGTATCGCCTGCATGATGACAACGAAAACAGGAGCAGGCGCAACAATATTAGGATACGAGGTCTGCCAGAAGCAACTAAAACGGTGGATTTAATCCCTACCCTGCAAGGGGTGTTCAGCTCTATCTTGAAACGTCCTGTATCTAGGGAATTGGAAATCGACAGAGCCCATAGAGCCTTGGGTCCGGCCAGCTCTGATCCTAACAGACCACGTGATGTCATATGCCGGCTCCAGTATTACTCAATAAAAGAGGAGATCATGCGGAAAGCTAGGGGGGAAGGACCCATTGACTTTGATGGTGCCTCTTTGACCCTGCTACAGGATCTCTCCCGGCATACCCTGTCTCAGCGCCGTGCACTGCGCCCTGTGCTGGAGGTGTTGCGTGACCGGGAGATTCCCTACATGTGGGGGTTCCCTTTCCAGTTGGTGGTCAGACAGGGGGGCAGGCGCCACATCCTTAAGGATCCCGCGGACGTGCCTCATTTCCTCCGGGCCCTAGGACTACCTGAAGTGCGACTGCCAGAGCGGTCATTGATTCCGGCCATGCCCAATTCAGGATATGCTAACCTGCCGCCATCCGATAACCTAGGGGCCGAAGGCTGAGGAGGACATGCTGCTAATACTTTTCCTCGCTGTCACGTTATATGATTACAGTTGTTGAGTTTGTTGCACTCTTTTGTTCTACCTGTGTTGCATATGTGATATATATCTTTTCTCTCTCTTTTGGCCCCTGGCTGAAAGCTATTAGTACTGGGTGCTGGATGCATAGTCTTTATATGACCCGTTTGTTCTGTTTTATGTGGTTATTATCTGTACCTATTTTCTTAATCGTTGGTGGGATGGATATGGTTTACTCACCAATGTTTACCTCGCGGCGGGAGCCGCTTTTGTTAGTGCTAGTCAGGTTCCATTTATAGGTTGGCGCATTGAGCGCTGGTTGGAAATTACCTCTCTATTTCTGAAGAGTCTAGGTCTCTACAGTTACAGGGTCTCTTCTGTGAGCCCTTGTTTCTATGGTGTTTTGTTCGTATTTGTTTTTTGGTGTCCTTGTCTGTCTGTGTGTCCCCCTCCTTTTCCCTGTGTTCCTGTCCTCCCCCTTGGTTTGTAGACTTAATACCGGCATGGCTCCGGTGTCACTTAAGGTGGCCTCATTCAATGTACGCGGCTTCAATGAGCCTGCGAAAAGGTCTCATATAACATATGCTATGCATAAACAAAATGTTCAAATTCTTTTACTACAGGAGACTCACTTCCGTGCGGACCACGTACCTCGGCTGCAAAATTGGCACTTCACCTACTGGCTACACAGCACCGACAGACCGCCCTTTTTCTCTGCCTGGGAGAGGGACCTCCGTGTCACCTTTACTCTGGAGGACGAATTGAAAATGTGTTCCTTTTCACATGGGCTGTCCCTTGACTCACACTCCAAGGAAAAGAATTATAAAATTCTATCTCGTTGGTATCGGTGTCCGACTCTATTGCATCGCATGTATCCAGAAGTGTCCGATAGGTGCTGGAGATGTCACAATGGGGAGGGCTCCCTTTTCCACATTTGGTGTGAGTGTCCCCTGCTTCAATGCTTTTGGGAAGGTGTCTTTACCATCTATGAGAAGTACGCAGGCAAAACGATTCCACGCACCCCGCAGATTGCTCTCCTCTCCCTATTACCTGGTACCCTTGCCTCCCAAAAAAAGAGCATGCTCCGACACATACTAGCTGCAGCCAAGACTGTCATTCCACGCCACTGGAAAACTGTGGTGGTTCCTTCGCTGTCTGAGTGGCACAAAGAGTTACGGGCCATAAAGAGGGCGGAGGAATTGGTAGCCGAGGTGCAGGATCGCATGGAACACGCGTCTAAGCTATGGACCCCATGGATCCTCTTTGAGAGCTCACCTGATTTCCTTTCTCTCCTGCCTTGAGGGCTCTGTGGTCACATTCTATATGTATAGTGACAATCGAGGCCTCTCATTCTTGATGTGCTTTTCCTTCTATGTGAACATCGTTTGTCTATATCTGCTCCCTTTTGTGCTACTCCCTGAGTCTTTTGTCTGTGTTAGTCTTGTTTGTACACCCTTTCTTTGTGAATCAGTTTTTACATGCTTGCTGTGTATTATTATCTGGTTTTCTGCTGAGAGTATGCATATATGTGTTTTTGTAGTAGTTCGAGCATTTCATTTGGGGCTACTGAGTTATGCATACACGGTGGGAGGGCCTTATGAACGCTATCCGGCTATTACCGTACAGTGCTCTCTGTTGGACTTTTGGACCCTTCATGTCATTGTATACTTTTAGCGCTATGATACTGTTTCTCTTGATATGTCTGTAACCCCTATTTCTGCAAAAAACGAAAAACCTTAATAAAATAAGAGTTAAAATAAATGCTAAGCAGATCTGTGTATTACTTACATAATTTCGTTCAGCCATTCTAATATGCAGGAGAATAGGATTCTTGCCACACCCCTTCCCCACACCTTCCAGCTGCTGATTGACAGCATGCCTATACACAGCATGGATAGATAACTGCCAATCAGCATCTAGTGGGCAGATTTTTCTGCTTCTCTTGAATATTGAGGACTACTGGGCTCATGCACATAATAGAGGAGACTACGTATTGTCCTTGTTACTCAGGAGGATATCTCTGGATCAGCTGCACAGAACAATGTAAGTGATTCATCATTATGTTCAGCTTCTCTGTTACTAGTTTATGCTACCCTTAGATAGGACACTATAGACCTGCTGACAGTGTCTCTTTAAGTTCTCCACAGTCTATGTCTGAACATGAATACCCAATGGTTTTAGTGGATGCTATTGATTTCCTTGCCCAACCCTACCCTAACTGCTATTGTGAGTGCAGGGATACCTCATTTATATAAGATGTATATTAAATCAATGGATTTTCATGGAGAAAGCAATGTTACAATCCTATCTTGGCTCTTAGTTCATTATCTAACCAAATTCTGATGCTGTAGTTAATTCTAGTCATTTTATTGATCATTTAAATTTTCAAGTAATTCACCAATCTATTTTGGAACCTCAGAATACTGAATATCAAAATGTTTAAATTGTCACTAGGTTTATAAACTCATTTGCAGTCCAAATACATTAGAGTGAAGCTTTACTATTATGGAGCTTAACAAGATTAGAGCCATTTACAGCATAATCAATGATAGGAAGAGGCTGCATGATGATAAAGCTCTGGTACATCTGTCCTGGCAATTCCCCCATGAAATAAAATAAAATGGACCTAAAGGAGTACTCTTAGAATTAAAAATATGACCATATATCATAAAATGCCTTCCTTTTATGTGTTAGATTATCACCAAATAGCTTCACTTTTAACAGTTCGCACTATGATAGATTGGTCTCTCGAATTATTACATTAGCAATTTAAATGCCATCAACAAAGCGTGTTTGCATCAGAATATAGAACAGTCCTGCCGTGTTTCCCCGAAAATAAGGCATCCTCCTAAAATAAGATGTCCCAACTAATCTACCAAGTAGTCCAAAGTAAGGCACCTCCTTAAAATAAGGCACCCCCACCCCGAAAGTAAAGTGCCCCCTCGTAAGTAAGACCGTCCACCATCCACCACCGCACCCCCCTCCCTCCCCATGATTGTCTCTTGCTGCTCACATTAATCCCTGTGCCCTTCACCTCTTTCCCTCCCATGCTGCTCATCAGTCTCCATCCCGTGCTGCTCACCAGTCTTCCTCCCGTGCCGCTCACCAGTCTCCCTCCCGTGCTGCTCAACAGTCTCCCTCCCATGCCACTCACCAGTCTCCCTCCTGTGCCACTCACCAGTCTCCATCCCATGCTGTTCACCAGTCTCCCTCTCATATCGCTTACCAGTCTCCCTTCGGTGCCACTCACCTCTTTCCCTACCATGCCGCTCACCACTCTTCCTTCTCGTGCTTGTCTGGTGCCGCTCCCGAGTAAAAAAAGACATCCTCCGAAAATAAGACAGAATGCCTCTTTGGGAACAAGAATTAATACAAGGCACTATCTTTTTGGGGGGAAACATGGTATATATACAAGTATTTTACAGTTAGGTGGCACAGTATGGCTATACATTACATAGTTACACCCATCGCTCTCCCCTGCTTTTATAGTGCATCAATGCCAGCTTAAATATAGGTTGTCTGGAATCACACTTCTCCCTGTACACCATAATGACTGGTCTACACAGGTAAGCTTCCAAGAAAGGCTCAAGTTCTCTTTAAACTACTCTGAAGCTGTAATATAAAACATCTGCAGAAGTGGCAATTATCCTTCTTAAATGTTCCATTCATTTGTGCTGACAAGCAAGATGTGCCACATTATAAGCAACAAAATGTATTATTAAATAATTAGTAGCTAAAATGCAGAAATTAGAGGCCACTTCCTTTCTCATGAATCTCCCAACTACTTCAGACTATTGATTTAAGGTAAACCGATCCTCTAAAGAGACCAAGATGGAATCCAAGACAGCAGTGTATTGTTAGACAATTACAAGGCTAATGATTGTTCCCTGAGAACGAGGTAGGCATAAAATCTTGAAAATGCCACATAATTCAGTTTGTTGATCTGTGTTTAAGTCCCAAGTGAGCTAGGATTTCTTCCAATCTATACTTTGTACAGAGCTCATTAATTAAAGTAGTAGTGGCAAATCATTGATGTTTTTCTCATTGCCCTCATATCTCCCCTAGGCTGATGCCTGTAACTCTTTCAACCCTAAAGGTATAGTGGCAACGTAAAAAGGCTAAAAGACCAATTAGAACATTTTCTTGGAAACTCGGAAGAAGACAAATGAAGACAGAAAGTAAGATTACAGGAAACCTTTGTGTCGATGTAAAGCAATTATAGTGGTCTCAGGAGTCTGACACCATAAGACTTTCACATAATTCCACTGCTTGTTTAAAGGAAAGCAATCTAATTTTATTTTTAAGGTTTAAAGTGGATGTAACCTTAGGATCATATTTCTCCATGTGCCTTCCATTGAATCTGGTAAGCTTTCTTCCGCAATGTTATATGCCCCTCAAGGATAAAACTAGAATTAAATTTCACGTTAAAAAAATAATAATAATAATAAAATAAATTAAAATTAACACTAGTGTTTATGTAAAATTTACTATAAGTTCAGTACAAGAGGTGACCATGTGGAAAAGATTTGGAAGCAACTATTAGGTAGAACTTTCTTTGAAGGTGACGTATAGCACTCTTGACTGGAAAATAGTGTTGTAAACGTGAGAAGTGAGCTGTGAGTAGATGTGTGTGTGTGACTATAAATCCATCCGAAACTATTATTTTATAGTTTCTTAACAAATTAATTCATAGATCTTAATAAGATATACTGTACATACCAATTAACTTACTAAATGGAATATAGTTTATTAGCTTTAATCCTAGGAAAAAACTCAGGTAATGTTTCCCACTGTTACTATTGAAAAGGTCATCCCATACCCAAACATGTTGGCACAGTCCCTTTGGTACAGTGGATGTGATTGGTTCTAGTACCGTATATTTATTTTTTTACAGTCTTTTTTTTATTATTATTTTATGCATTTTATTAGCTGTGTTTAGCTCAGTAAATGCTGATCAACATTTTTCCCATTACACTGCAATATGTGGAGAACCCAGTGTCAAATATTTTTATTTATTTTCAGAGCCACCCCTGGGAAAATGAATCATTACACACGGTTCATTATTTAAAAACAATTGGTTATCAATGTAATGCCTGGATGTGTTGTGTCCTAAAGAACAAGTAAGACTATTTTCTTTCTAACAGAGTGCCATAACTTTCCACTGCTTGTACAAGGTACTGCAGCTCATCCCCATATGCTTTGTTGTCTCTGACCTGCAATACCACACACAAGAGAAATGACACTATTATTTTGAAAATATTAGTCCAGACCAACATTTTAAATGTAGAATTACAATCCAATACAAAACGTATTTGAAAATGAGTGGACAACCCTTTAAATATTTTAAGAGTTTTTTGAAAATAAAGATAGGAGACTCCAGTAGTATAGATGACTGGTATATTTGCAGATTTGAATTAGTTCAGTTTGCATGTACTGTAGTATTTTGGTCAGTATTTAGTAATTTTGAAGCTTATTTTAGTTAGTATTTTAGCCCAAACTAGGAGTTTTACTTTTCAAAGTGGGTTCTACTGTTTGTTTTGCTCAAAAATACTAACCAAAAAAAGCTGCAAAATGAGAACCAAATACTTACCAAAACACTTTGTCCAATTCAACCGTTAAATACACTGTCGTTTTCATTTTTTCTAAATCATAAGGCATGTTATCCCTTTCAGTGTTATTATAAAATATCAATATAAATATCGCAATGAAATTTGTGGGAGCTTTATCAATTTATTCTATGAGTAGTTATACAGGTTGTGGGGGAGATTTATCAAACTGGTGTAAAGTGAAACTGGCTCAGTTGCCCCTAGCAACCAATCAGATTCCACCTGTCATTCCTCACAGACTGTTTGGAAAAAGAAAGGTGGAATCTTATTGATTGCTATGGGGAAATGAGCAAGTTCTACTTTACACCAATTTGATAAATCTACCCCACTGTGTCTTTATAAATAAGGTCTAAACTAATGCATATTTCAAACATACAAGTATTTGTAAAAATGTACTTTTTGAGAGATATATTGATTTGCTCTCTTCCCATGCATCTACATTGTTTTGATAACCTTTTACCCTTGGTTACGACCCAATAAGATGGGCCAGGCATGCTCAATTGAACTACAATCTCCAGGAAGTACTTTCAGTCGGTTTCTACTTAGTCTGCAAGCATGGAGGATTGTGGGATGTGTGCATTGTTGCATGGCAACTGCACGGTTACAGTTGAAAGTGTGTGTGGGGGGGGGGGGGGGGGGCAGCGCAGGGATATAAGGCTCTTTAAAAAGTAAAAAGTTAACACTGCAATGATATTATATAATGAAAGTAGAACATTTAAGTAGAAGCATGCAATGGTGATTTCCTCATCTCAAACTTTTTATTAAATCAAAAGACAACAACAGTGGTAGGTATACCGCAACAAAAAATTACAATGTCTTCATACAGTACCTTGTCATGTGACCTTAAGCATCAATTACAGCTTGAGGCTATGTTCACACAACATATTTTTTAATTAATCACGGCTGTTGTTGCAATATGCAACAACAGCCGTGATTAATTCAAAAAACACGCTCTAAGGAAAATGAATTGAATCACAGCCAGAGTGTATACACATAGTATACACTTCTGCCAGGATCCCTAGCGGCCGCAGCGAAAACTGACATCTCAATGACATATTCAAAGAATAGCGGCCTTACAAGCCTGACAGGTCACACAAAGGAGAGTGCGGCTCCGACTATGGTGAATTGGGATGCGCCCATATCCCAATTTGATAGAAATGAAGTTTATCCAGCCAGTACTGCAGTACCAGCTGGGATAAACTTCACTGACACTGGCTGTTCTGTGACACGACCGGGTCACAGAGTGGCCAGTGTCTTACGTAGTGTGAACCCGGAATGAAAATGGCATCTCATGCTGTACACAAGTAGACTGATTGTTTGCTGAGTAAGGCTGGGTTCACACTACGTATATTTCAGTCAGTATTGTGGTCCTCATATTGCAACCAAAACCAGGAGTGGATTAAAAACACAGAAAGGATCTGTTCACACAATGGTGAAATTGAGTGGATGGCCGCCATATAACAGTAAATAACTGCCATTATTTCAATACAACAGCCGTTGTTTTAAAATAACAGCAAATATTTGCCATTAAATGGCGGCCATCCACTCAATTTCAACATTGTGTGAACAGATCCTTTCTGTGTTTTAAATCCACTCCTGGTTTTGGTTGCAATATGAGGACCACAATACTGACTGAAATATACGTAGTGTTAACCCAGCCTAAAGATGAATGAACCTCAAGCATGCTCCAGTTCATCCGAACCAGAAAGTTCAGCATTTGATTAGCGGTGGCTGCTGAATTTGGATAAAGCTCTAAGGTTGTCTGAAAAACATGGATACAGCCAATGACTATATCCATGTTTTCCACATAGTCTTAGGGCTTTATCCAACTTCAGCAGCCCCTGCTAATCAAATGCCGAACACTCGGGTTCGGATGAACTCAAGCTTTCTTGAGGTTCTCTCATCTCTATTGCTGAGGCATGGTATCCTACTCTTCTTGAAGGGTGGCCCTCCACTGCAACTCATAGGTTTTCTATGGTATTCAGGTTTGGGGAAAGTGCAGGCTATTCCTTTTGAGGTCCCCTAGTCTCCAGCAGTCGTTCCCTAATGGTGTGACGATAAAATTAGGCAGCTGCAGATGGACAGTCGGCTGTGTATAGTGGAGAGTAAGTTGAGCAGTACAGTGGCTCAGTGTAGCCTTGAAGCACTGGAGTCCTGGGTTCAAATCCCACCAAGGGCAACATCTGCAAAGAGTTTGTATGTTCTCTCCGTGTTTGCGTTGGTTTCCTCCGGGTACTCCGGTTTCCTCCCACACCCAAAACATACAGATAGGTGAATTTAGATTGTGAGACCTAATAGGGGCAGGAAGCAATAATTGGCTGAACTATGTAAATGGCTGCGGAATCTGTGTGCACTATACAAAGAAAAGCATAATTATTATTATTATTATTTATTATTCTAGTAATATGTGCTTGCCAATCTACCATTCACAAAGTTTAAGTCAGTTTTGTATTGACTGGACACACCTGCCCACACTGTAACACCACCATCACCAAACGCTCATCGTTAAATTTCACCAGCAAGCCAAACTTTTTTTGAGTAGTGTATGTATGTATTACACATCTGATTTTACCGACTTTATTTTTTGACACACTCCCTTTAGTGTCTACATATAAACACGCATCATTTCACGGAAAGTAATTGTTGCGGAACTGAATTTGTAACAAATTTGTAAATGTAAATAACCATAAACTTTTTGAACTTCAGAAAATGCATAAAAAGTGAAAGCGGCTTTCCAGTTATTGAACTTGTAAACTAAAAAGAGCATTTTCATCATTATGCTTCACTGACTTGGCCAAACGAGAATTAAAATGTGTTCAGTTCCTTTAATAATTGCTTGATCTTCACTGATTTTCTTTAGTTCACCTCTATTAATTTCATTATATTTCATAAAACCTATTCAACAGACTGAAAAGTAATTAACTTTAATAGCTATACAGTGCAATGGGAAGCCAGTATGAGGGGTTGATACTGCAGTGCTGGTAAAAGCAGGAAATACAATTGCACATTAATTAGGCACAAGCAAACAACCTCCTTAATAGCTCATGTTCTGATTCCCAAAATGACAACAAAAGATATAAGAGCCAGATGTTACACTATTGTCTCTAGCCAACTTAACAAACATAAACACTAGAAATAAGTCTCGGTGGGGTATTAGGTTTTATCTTCTTGCTTATAGTGGGCATGCAAAGAATAGTGGGGCTCTGGTAAGAAAATGATGCAACCTGCAATTTTTGCTTTCTCTGTTGTATAATTTGTTTTTTATTGACTCAAATTCTCATATATATGGATGAAATATGATTAATTTTGACATTTAACAAAATAAAGCTTTTTCGGTAATCATTAGACAAGCAGTGTTTACTGTGAAATAAGCCAACCGCCTACAGGTGTTGCCCATTTTAAGAACCGATAACCATGTAATTAATCTGCAACCTTGCACCTTCCATAGTTGTGGACTGGTCACTGCCAGACTTACAGTAAGAAATGGGAACATTGTAATGAAAATTACTTTGGCAACAAGTAAGATTGAGTTGTCCTCAGTAAAGATGAGCGAAGCGGATCTGACGGATTCCGATTTGCAGCAAATCGGGCATTAAATTTGCTTTGTAGCTTTTTGCTAATTCGCCAGATTCACTAAACATGGCGGCAGCACATGTTGTTTTACAGAACTGTCTTTTGGTGGGAGCAAGGGATTATGCATAATCCCTTGCCCCCGTCCAATCAGCTGAAGACCGCATTGTGATGTCAGCAAACACCCCCCCCCCCCCCCCCCCGCTCTCTATATCATGTAATTGGTTTCCTGGAGATGGCCAGTCGGCTGTGTATAGTGAAGAGCAGGTTCCAGCAGGCAGTTAGAGCAGGTAGAGAAATACAGAGAGATCGGGACAGAGAGGAAAGGATAGTAGAGTGGATTGTGGGTGGTTTTCTGTGGGGACAGTGAAGCCATTGTCCAGTATACCAAGTAACTGGGTGACTGTTGTACATCATACCAAGTCACTGGGTGTTGGGTGTGCACTAAACGAAGTCCCTGTGAACACAGTGTCCATCTTAATACCTCACTGGGTACTCATTTACCAATGTTCAATGCTGTCCTGGGAGAAAATTTAGATTGTGCCGCTGATACATTTACACCATAAACTCCAGGGGTTCTATAAAGCAAGCTCAGGAACTTCATATAGGGTGAGAACCGGCTGCTAATATGATTATAATAAAAACTAGAGATTGTAGAGCAAAAATGACGCCCCACCAACTAGCCCTGTTGGTGGAAATCATAACACAATGGGTCTTTGAAGGCGAGGAGGAAGAAATGAAAATGAAAATTATAATTGACACTGTCATTAGAGGGGCAGTAACAAGAAGCATAGAGGAGATGGGACAGATCATGTGAACTGAGCATGTGCGCCCCAAGAGTCCCAAGCGGATGCCAAAGAGCAATTGGTTAAGAAGCATAGCAGCACATGGACAGATTAGTCTATATCTTTCAAAAGATACATTTTTTAAAAAATGCTGATAAATTTGAAATATGTTTTATTTAACAAAATGCAAAATGCAATGTAAAATTTAGACTGGTGCAAACTGCCCACAGCAACCAATCACAGCTCAGCTTCCAGCTCTGGTCAAAGAAAAGAGGAGCTGTGATTGGTTGCTGTGGGCAGTTTGCACCAGTCTTAATTTTACACCCTTTGATAAATCTCCCCCATGGTGTTCAAGACATTTTGTAGCAAAACCTGAGAAGTGAAATAGGTTGGTAGTTGGACAAAGAAGATGGGCCGAAGGATAATTTTTTGAGGATGGGTGTTATGGTTGCATGTAATAGTAATAGACTGAATAGATGCTTTAAATAATTACAGTAGTAAGGTTGGTAATAGGGTGGAATTGGATTCAGTCACAAGTGCACAAGTGGTGAGTACCTCTTGTTTAGTGGTGGTAGAGTGAGTTATAGAGAAGCGCACCAAGCAGTTGCGAAGATGGGTTATGGGGGCTGTAGGTTAAAGCTTCCATTGATGTTATTGATCTTATTTTTAAAGTATGTGTAAAGCCCTAAGCTGAGATAAAAGGTGTGTTTGAGAGGGATTTGGAAGGCAGGGGCCAGACAGATGGGTAATAGTGTAAGTGAGTTATCATGGGTTATGATAATTTGAGGTAGTTGGCTGGTAATAGGAGGATGATGTGACAAATGGATTTTGGTGATGGGGTCAGGAAACATGTCACTAGCAGTAAGGAGAAGCAGGGATAGTAGAGGAGAAGCAGGGATTGCAGGTGCATAGTAGCATAGGGTGTGAGATGGTTGAGAACATTGGGGAAGGGTGTTTTGGTGTGTGGAAAAAGAACAACAGTAGAAGTCAGATGAGTGGGTAAAAGGAATAAAATGTTAAATAGTTTGCTCCCTGGTGAAGGGGGTGGGGGCAATCAGAAAGTTTGAGGACTAGGGCAACTATAATGATTGTCAAAATAAACATGTTTAAATTAAGATATGTGTGTGTGTATGTGTGTGTGTGTGTGTGTGGGGGGCACAGAAAAGAGAAACATATGCCAAATTTTGGGTCTAAATCTGTTACCTTTGTTCTGCAATCATGCTTATTCTCCATCCTATACTTGCTAGGCTATGTGTAAGTAAAAAGTAGGTAACAGATATCAGAGAGTATAATTACTGGAACAGACTACACAGAGATTGGTTAATAAGCATTAACTGTCTAACATCTACAGCTTTTCATGTGATTGGGCACTGAACTGTTTCAGAGATGAACCAAATATTTAAAGAAAATGTGCTATCAAAAAATCACCAATTGTTTAAATTAGGTTTTTTTTGTTAAACATACTTTTTTGAGAATTTTAAGTGATGATTTTTCTATTTTTACATTTTATTATCTGTAGTTTAAAATAATCCGGAAATCTTGCAATTTTCATTCTCACCACTAGTCCTAAAACTAGGGTAAATCTTCCTATTTTTTCAGTAATAATAAGGAAGAGGTTGCTGGAAAGCGATATGTACAGAATTTCAGTGAAAGGTGATGCCAACTGAAAGAGAAGGCAAAAGATTAAGCTCACCACTCAGCCTCCCCTCTCTGTGAAATGAGGTCACAAAGCATTCCCAGACACCTTTCTCATTCATGTCAATAAGACAACTATGAGGGGGGAAACATAGGGGGATTATAACAATATAGGAGACACAGGGAAATTATTATAATAGGGGGCACGGAGGGCATTGTTACTATATGGAGGAACAAGGGACATTATTACTTTAGGGGGCAAAATTACAATATGGGAGAACAAGAGGCATTGTTACTATATGAGGGCATTGGGGACAACAATTAAAATAAGTGGGCTCAAGGGGCACCGTTACTCTATAGAGGCACAGTATATGGGAGTACAGGGGCACTTACTTTATAGTGGAATAATGGTCATTATAACTGCATGGGACACAGTTGGAATTCTTACAATATGGGAGCACAGGGGGCATTATTACAATTTGGGGGGGAACAGTAGCCATTGTTACTTTATGGGGCACAGTGATCATTATTTCTATATAGGAACACAGGTAACACAAGAGGCATTATAACTGTATAAGGGCACAGGGCGCACTATGGGGGGGGGGGTGTTAGTTATATTGACCTGTGCTGTAGGTACAGCATGTCCAGTAAGAGATATACTGTAGATATTTTTTATTTTTGATGGGGAGAGTGTCAAAATATGCCTCAGGGCTCATGCCCCAGATATATTTAGATTCTAGCAACGCCCCATAAATGGATTATTATTATAGACAAACATACTGTATGTGATTCATACTACATTCCCAAGGTATTGAAGGCTGTGTGAGAACCCCTATGAATACTGTAATGACTATCATGTATTGTTACCATTCAGCCTCTGTTAACACAGTAGAGGTTCAAGAGAACTCAAAAATGCATAATTATTATATTTAAAGACTTTGCTCAAAGGGATAACTCAAGAACTTATATGGGACTTTCGTAAACCTAGCATCGTGAAGACAGAAAACCTTATAATAAAGAGTCTAGAATGTAAATGCCCTTATTCTAAACACTACATTTTTTGTGCATCCATCACACACAATTTTCTTTTGTACTTTCAGGAGACATTTGTGGCTTTATTCTTACTACAAAAAAATTGGAAGCTAAGAAGCATTAACCGCTTACTACTATACAAAACACGGAAAGCCTGTTCTGCAAGCTAGGTACTGTAATTTAACAGTTAATCCTGCAACATGCAATTAGGCATTCACTTGGCAATCAAAAACCATGACTATATTCCATGTTTGCATTCCTTTTCAAAGCCTGTAGTAGAGGGGCACTTACTCTGTCAAATCTGCTATAGTAATCAAAACATTGAAATTACTCTTTCCACACTAAATACATTGGAACTGGTTGTTTGATTAAATGTAGAGTAGAGAGTGCAATTTGCTAAATTACAAGTATTCTGAACATGTAAATATAGTTTAATTACTGCAATTAGAGAAGATTACTGGAGATTGGCAGATGGGAATGTAATGCTGTTTTAATTAGAGCTTTTAATGCACTGTAACATAAGCATAATATTAACCCTTTTAGCATGAGACTGTCCCCTAGAAAAAAAGAAAAAATAAGTTAATATTTATTCAGTTCCAGAAGTTGACATTTTGCGATGGGTAAAACAGCAAATAGCACATAGGGTTTCTTACCAAGCGTGAGAAGAGGATATAGAATATCGTGCCTATATTTGCAGATTCAAAACAGCCCACTAACCATAATCTTCGTAGTAATTATTTTTCTCCTTTTTGCCTACTGAAAATTGGTGGCCATAGCATAGAAAGAAAAGATTCTATTTTTTTGGGGTGTTTTTTTAGTGAACAGCTGCTAACACAGAGTAGTGCTTGCTTCAGGCTCCATGAATTACATGGTCATCAAATAGCCATCATGTAATTCATTTCTCCTGCAGTGGCCACTATTTGGCTAGTGGCAACTTTTTCAGTTAGACTTGTTGATCTCAGAGGATTTTTACAGGTCGTTTTAACCCCTAGGCGACCTAGGACGTACCGGTACGTCCTGGAAGTCTGTCCCCAGACAACCCTGGATGTACCCGTACGTCCTGAGCTATGAAGCTATCAGCAGCCGGCACCTCACCTTCAATGACACGCTGCAGCGATTGCGGCCGGCGATCGCTGCCGGCCGCGGCGTTTAAGTGTAAGTGACAGGGGGAGTCCCTTGTCACTTACCGATCGGGACCCCCGCAGTCGTTAAAACGGTCTCTCACCTGCCTCCGTGCGGTCCGATCGGCGCTCTGGTCACTAAGCCTGCACAGGCAGGCTCAATGAGCAGAGCGCCGATAACACTGATCAATGCTATGCCTATGGCATAGCAATGATCAGTGTAAAAATCTAAGTTATGTATGTACAAGTCTCCCAAAAAGTAAAAAATCACTAATACACTACCCCAAAACCCCTCCCCCAATAAAAGTTTAAATCACCCCCTTTCCCATTATATAAAGAAAACTTATAAAAATAAATAAACAAACATATATTATACCATAGCGTGCATTATTGTCCGATCTATTAAAATATAACAAGTGTCATTGCGAACAGTGAACGGCGTAGACGAAAAGAGGGAAAAAAGTGCCAAAAAAAGGATTTAATAAAAAAATATATATAACATTAGAGAATCTGTGTAAACCTGCATATGGTTGTGTTCGGACTGACCTATAGAGTAATAGTATCATTTCGCTTTTACCATATAGTGCATTACGTAGACACAGGAACCCCCCAAACGTTACCATTTTGCATTCTTTTTATGATTTCACCTATTTTTATCTTCATAAATAATATATTTGGGATTCCATCATACATGTTATGGTAAAATGAAAAACGCCATTACAAAGTACAACTATTCCTGTAACAAACAAGCCATTACATGGCCTTGTAGATAGAAAACTGAAAGTGCTAGATCTCTTAGAAGGGGAGGAGGGAAAAACAAAAGCGCAAAGATCAAAATTTGCGCTGTCCACTGGGTCATTTTGGGCCTGGTCCTCAAAGGGTTAAAGAGACAATCCATGGCTATGTTCACAAAGCGGTTTTTCAGCTTCGTTTAAAATGGTGTCCAACATTTTGCGGATAAAATAACGGATGTCATTTTGCAGTTTGGCTATCTTTCAGTGCAGGGACAGCTGTTGGTACATTATTCTAGTTTAGGTCGACTAATTGTCCTTTCGTGTGCGTTTAATTGAAAAGTCCATTGAATTTAATAGTAAAAATGGTGAAAGGACAGTGAAAAAAAGGGCGTGAACAACTAAAAAAATGACAACCAAAACTAATTGACATGACTATTATTTTGACGTCTATGCAGATAATGTCTGTTCTTTTATACACTGTGTGCGTTGGACGTACGTCATCCCATTGACTTCAATGCATTGCATTGAAGTCAATTAAATTGCTGAAATAACGCACATCTTTTTAAATAGAGAAAGCAGACGCCTTTTCTCTTTTTTTGACGTTGTGTGAACAAAGCCTATCTCATGTCTCTGAGGTTCAATATTATTTCTATTTAAAAGAACTAATTATTTATGTCTCTCCTAAATCCAAGAAAAACGTCCATATGAAAATTGGCATATTTAGTGATTTACATTAAGGGACATCTGTGGCATCTTAAACCTATTTCTGAGGTTCTGTTTTTAGATAAGCCCAAATGATTATTACATTGACTTGAATTTACTTACACATGTGGTAAAAATCTATATTCTGGTTTATACGAGGAAATACAAAGGCCCTAAATTCCATGCACATGTTCTATGATGTGCAAAGTTTTATTTAAAGTGAGAAATATGCATTTTAAATGTAGCCATTTGTGAGTTAACCTCCTAAAGGAACACTCCAGTGACAAACATATTTTTTTTCCAGAATAGGCCTGTTGAGGGTAAATTGCTTTCCTGCTTCCCCACACAAATCCTTCAATACACAACCACTTTAAGTCCCTAATGCTGCCTAGTGGGACTGGTTGATTGATACTGGGGTTTACAGATGGACACTTTCCTAATGCAAGTCTATGACTGTGTATTTTTATTTATTTTTTCTTTTAAAGCATTTCGGAATGTAGCAAGAATTTTTTTAATTTAGAATTTTATATTTATTTAATGTTTTTATGTATTTTTATAAACTTTACGAATGTCTTTTATCTTACTAGGCTGCTTGAACATTCAATCCCTCATTAATAATAATGTGCAATACTTCTGTTCCTTTTCCCGATAAACGAAAGCCCGTTCCTATAGTAGGAACATAGCCTTAAACTGACAGGCAACCTATTAAACTGTGGTTCTCACAGGGTTTAAAGAGAATGTACAGTATGACAAGGACATTACTAGGTGTTTTTGAACAGACAGGTGCTGTCATGGAGATGCCGATCAATGGCCTGGCATGAAACACTGGAGGCAGGCCCACCAAACCCAGTGGAACAAAACTACCTCCCCTCTGTGACATGGCTACATTGGGGGTTTCACCACACTGGGCCGGTGTTTGGGAATAGACGACACCGTGCACGGGAACCAGGTGGTGGTTCGAAAAAAGGACCGCGCCACTGGCATCCCTGTGTCGGCAATGGTCTCTTCATGTAAAAAACACAAAGCGATGTACCTAGTGGTACATTCGCTTTAATAACAACAACAAAAAAGGCAGACGTGGGCATCATTGAGAGCTCAACATCACCCTGGAGTCAAGATTTAGGGATAGCAATGGAGTAAAAGAGGGAGTCCTTCACTCTAAAACATTTTGTTGCTATGATTGCTATTGACTGTGGCCTCTACATGGTTAAAAGGCTTGGCTCAGAAGTTCAGTTTCTCTGTTCCCTAAACCATTCTGGGTTAAATAATTCCCTATTTACTGGAGCATCAAATTGGGCTCACAACCACAAGCAGGGTGAGGGGGCCAAAAGTCCTATAAGGTTGGACATGAAATGAGCTCTATATTTAAGATTGTTGGGTAGACATGCCAAAATGTTTGGATTCGGCAACATTTTCCAAACCCAAACACTTGTCATTTAATTCCCCATGTCTGCAGAAGTTGGGTGCAGCCCTAGGGCTACCAGGAAAACATGGATATAGCTCATGGCTATAACCATGTTTTCCAAAACTCCCTAGGGCAACATCCAACTCTTTCTGCAACCACGGGGAATTATATGCCAAGCATCAAGTTCGGAGAACGTTGCCGAACTCGAACACTTCGACAGGTACGCTGAACAAAAATTTTTAATAAAGTGGGTTATAATTAATCTGAAACATGTTTAAGCTTTGCTAATGCTGGCTATAGACATGTACTGTAGTTTTTTTTTTTCCTGTTGGTTAGAAGCCCTCAGATCTATCAGTAAATAAGACACATGACTAGCTGCACAAAAGGTCCCTTCTAGAAGAGTAATGAATGCACTCTTTATCCAAGTACATAGCACAGATACACATATTTCTTTCCCACTGGCACCTGTGATTAGCTCTTCTGCCGTGATTAGAAATGACTTTGATGAAAATGACTATTTAAAGACCTCGACATGAGCAGTAATGTGACTTCACCACTATTATTTCATCCTCTTGCAGCCAGCTATCATACTCGTGTACTTTAAACAAAGAACAAGAGAAGAAGTCTGCTTCAGGAGACCACTTAGAGAAAATTGGAAAGCTGTTACAGAGTGCTATATAGAAATCACATGTTACAGTGCATTTCATGTATGATCAAGGATTCCTGCAAAGCAGAAACCCATCTCCTAAAAGATGCATTATTTATTTAATTCCTGTGAGAGTTTTTTTTTTTAGATGGGAAGATTATATATAATGGAATGGCCTACAGGCTTTGTGCTAAATTTTACATGTTAAGTAACAGTTCTACAATAAAGCTCTTCTTTAATAGGTTGAAAAGTTGAATATGTAAATGTCAATGGTAGAGAAAAGCCAACAAGCATTAAACACAATAATCAGCCTTAACATAAAAATCACCTGTCTTACATTTTTTAGGAATTTTCATGCCACAAAAATACTGTATTTTCCGGCGTATAAGACGACCTCAAACTTTTTCAGTTAAAATATAGAGTTTGGGATATACTTGCCATACAAGACTACTCCACCAAATAAAAATTATAATAAAAGATATCAGACAGCATCGAGATCTGAGAGGCAGAGAAGTAGATACAGTAATATCAGTAGGATACAAGGGTGGCAAGACAGGTAAGAGGTGTGTTTTTCTGGACACAGCGTCCCTCTACCGTATCTCTTTTTTCCATACCCCAGAAGCCTGCAGCTTGCTCTGCCCTTCATATAGTAATTGCATACGGCGGGGATGCGGATGTTCTTTAGCTCTCCCCACCGTATGCGGCAACTGCAGATTCTCCAGTTCGGTTCTGAAGTTTTTCAGCACCCGCCTTATAAGATGACCCCTGGCTTTGGAGAAGAATTTTACTGGGTTAAAAAGTGGTCTTATAGGCAGGATAATACAGTAACTCCAATCCCTTGAGGCCTATCATTTTATATGAAGTCTGAAGACATCCTATGGTATCTGGCACCAAGATATTAGCTGCATATCCGTTATCCATTATGAGGTTGGGCTTTCATGGATCAGACTTTTTCAAGCACATTTTAAAGATCTTAAATTGAATTGAGATATGAGAAATTTGTAGGCCAAGTCAACAACCTGAATTCTTTGTCATGCTTTGTAAACACTCCTTAACATATATGCAGAGTGTTGACAAAATTTGATTCATGAACCATTATTCCATGGTGCAATTCTGATGGTTATCTACCCATGCATGTGCACCATGAACAGTCTGCAGCATCAGGAATTTATATAGCAATGTCTCCTCCATGGGATTGGAGCAGATAGTCTAGCTTTAGTTCCCCACATGGCAATGATCCTTAGGCACCCATGCTCCAGTGGAGCCTTAAATGGGTATAATCAGCAGTTTAGACAAATCTAACCTGCTGATAGCCCCTTATAACCCCCCTTCTGTAGTATAGCAGAACTGGAACACGCTACAGTTCCTATGGACACTGTCAACACCAGTCAGTATCAAAACCTAGCAGTTAGGGCAGAACAATTAACAATTGTTGGTTACAGAGGTAAGACAGAATTGTGCAAGAGGGACTATGGTATAGACAATTGTTAAAATCAAATTTTTATGTTTAATAACTTTAAGAATTTTTGGTGTTTTTTTTTTCTCATTTTCCATTTTTCTATCTAAAATAATATCATAAAATAAACCTTGCAGTTTTCATTCTCACCACTAGGTCAGAACAGAGACTCTAAGCAGAGTTTTCTTGTTTTGTCTGTGGTGATAAAAGTAGGGTGAGTGAAAAGCAAACAATGTAGGACCAAAATCCCTTAATGCAGAACTTTTTTTTTCTCCAATTTCTGGCCATTTTTTTTTTTTTTACTGTTTTATTATAAAATGAAGGATGTCATTATAAAGTTATATTTGCAGAAAATAAGTCCTCATGTGTTTTTCATTATATGTGTGTGTCTGGGGGGGGGGGTAGTCTGTCTGTCCGGTATAGACTTTCAAACTCCTGGACCGTTTGACCCCAAATTTGGCCCACAGATACATTGGGTGCCCGAGAAGGTTAGAGCGAAGGTCCTGTCCTTGCCAGATGTACAGGAGGGGAGGGGGAAGAGCGCCCCATAGAAATTAATGGGAAAATCAGGAATCTGATTGGTTGCTAGGGCCAGCTGCCTCACAACAGATCCACAGAAATAAATACAGTAAGGGTGCCTTCACACCTACTGGATCCGCAGCAGATTTCACGCTGCAAATTCGCAGCGAAATCTGCTGTGGATCCAGTGTCATTCAACCCTATGACACTACATACTCGCAGCGGGATTGACATCCCGCTGCGAGTATGTAAATTAACCCCCTTGGAGGCCGGAGCGTACCTTACACTGACAGAGGAATCCATCATCCTGCCTACACAGACCACTGTTAGATCGTGCAGGCTCCCCTCCAGTGTGTTCAGCCCTCAGCTGCTGCTGCTCTCACAGCTCTCTCCTCACGGCTCTGGACGCTGCACACACTGCTCCATCTTGATTCGGAAGAAACGTCGAGAGCCGTGAGGAGAGAGCTGTGCCCGGCAGCAGCAGCACACTGCTGAACACACTAGAGGGGAGCCTGCACGATCTAACAGCGGTCTGTGCTGGTGGGTTGATTGGTGCCTCTGTCAGTGTAAGTTATGCTCCGGCCGCCAAGGGAGATAATTTACATACTCGAAGCGCGATTTCAATGCGAGTATGTAGTGTCATAGGGTTGAATGACACTGGATCCGCAGCGGATTTTGCTGCGAATTCGCAGCGTGAAATCCGCTGTGGATCCGGTAGGTGTGAAGGCACCCTAACAGTGTACAGTGTATATACATTGAATACAGGAGGGGTTTACCTGGCGGGTGGTGGTGTTGGGGAATGTATACAGTAAGGATGGGGGAAGTATGGGGGCTACCCACAGGGGTGGGGGTGTATACAGTATGAGGGCTACCTGCGGGGGTAGTGTATACAGTACGGGGGCTACCTGCAGGAAGGGAATGTATACAGTATTAGAAACTTTGAAACCTCTTCTGTTTTGTCCTCACCAAGTATTAGTATTAGTGCCTAAGAGGGTCAGATTATGATGATGCAGGATTGTGTATGCACTTATTAAATGAAAAAAGATATTTCCAGCTTACCGCCGTGTCCTCAGGCTCTCACTCCAACCAGTGCGTTCACACATGATAAACGAAAAAAGATGAGTCCAGCTCCCAGCCAGGAATGCATGAATTGAGCTTTTATTTTCACCCCAGCACCGTGCACACACTGCGGCAACCCCCACACATTCTTTAAGGGGGTTGCCGAAGTGTGTGCACTGTGCTGGGGTGAAAATAAAAGCTCAATTCATGCATTCCTGGCCGGGAGCTGGACTCATCTTTTTTCGTTTATCACTTATTATTATAAGCTGCAGGTTTTCTGCAGACAAACACAAACTTATAGTCTGCAGTCGGCAAACTATACACTACAGGTATGCAGGACCCCAGAACTATACACTACAGGTATACAGGACCTCCACCAACTATATACTACAGGCATACAGGACCTCCACTAACACTGTCAATGTTGTATATAACCAGGCTCAGCATAACACTACAAATGTTGCATATAACCAGGCTGTATATAACACTACTAATGTTTTTTATAACCAGGCTGTATAAAGCACTACCAATGTTGTATATAACCAGGCTCTGTATAACACTACCAATGTTGTACATAACCAGGCTGTATATAACACTGCCAATGTTGTATATAACCAGGCTGTATATAACACTGCCAGTGTTGTATATAACCAGGCTCAGTATAACCCTGTTAATGTTGATGTTGTATACCAGGCTGTATACTGTATAACATTGCCAATGTTGAATATAACCAGGCTGTATATTACACTGACAATGTTGCATATAACCAGGCTGTATATAACACTAACAATGTTGTATATAACCAGGCTCTGTATATAAAACTGACAATGTTGTATATAACCAGGCTCTGTATATAGTCTGATCACATGATGACATCTCAGTTTGGCTATTAGGTATTTAGGATGTTTAAAGTTTTTAGTTTATTTCTAACCTACAATTTACATAAACAGTGCAGAACTGTCGGGGTATATATAGGGCTCCTGGCGATTTCTCCTCAAACAAAAAAAAACAAGGGCATAGATTTGCCTCCTGGGCCACCTTGGAACAAATCTAACTATCACACTGACACTTTATACCCGGGCAGTGCCGGGTACATTTTCTAATATATATATATATATATATATATATATATATATATATATATATATATATATATACACGAGTTATGATTCATTGAATGTGAGGGGTTCCAAATTTTCCAAAAATCTTGTACCGGGGGAGGGGATAAATATTTCTAGGGAGGTCTAGTGTGTGAAAGCAGCAAAATATATAGAAATTCTATTTATGGTTGCACAATTTAATTCAGATGTAATAAAGTATTTTTGCTTCAAGGGATGTGTTGCCATGTTCTCAGCATCAAAGCGCAGCTCTCCATCTTTACACAATTTCCATACATAAACAACTGACAGTAAACTTGAGGTTACACAAAAAGAAAGGAAAGGGGCCATAAATTGGCTTGTCCAAATAGGCCATTTTTTTCCCCAAAAAATAAAATTAACAATACAAATACACTAATTGTTTTATATACGTAAATATTTCTTCTTATTATTATTATTATTAATATATATATATATATATATATATATAAATTGAAAATATTAAAAAGTTCATAAAAATCAGTCTATAAAAGGAGTCCCATGTGCACTATAAAAGCTGCACATTTCTGAATTATGCTGTACTCAGTGGGGTATCTTCTGTCTCAACTACAGCTACCCACTAGGGGATTAGCATGGATCGCTTCTCTCTCCTCTGAGTCACACAGCTAACAAATGAAGCCACAGTGTAGAGTGGGCAGACAGGAAACCACTAAAGCCAGAGCAGTGATTATATACATGCTGTGTGAAATATATTGAGCAGTGAGCCAAAATGTTTGTGTGTGTCAGAGCAATCTTTTTACTGACCAGGACAGCTGTACTCACAGGGGGATCACCAATCAGCCAGCAAGGAACTGCTTCTGTCCTTCAACAGGCAATTAGCGTGAGTCCATTACAGCTCCCTTGGGGCACCAGGAGGGGACTGAGGGGAACTGCAAATGACATCGATGGAAAGGTCACAAACCTCATGAGGATAGAAAGGTAGCTGTGCTTGGTGAAATGGAGTGGAAAGTAGTAGCTATTTGTCATCCACTAGCAATTCAAAGGGGGAGCAAATGGGTTCAGTTCCCTTTCCAGACTCCTCATGAATTTCAATTTTTTCCACTGTCTGAAGATGAGGTTATACAAGGCTCCTAACACCAAAGCCAAGATCTTTCTCTCGAAAACCTACCGGCTTACATATTTGTCTCATTTTGAAACCACTGCTTCTATATTAATCCAGCTTTTATGCACCGGTGAAGAGGATATGAGCAGTGATTATGTAATAGTAATACTGATGCAAGTGATACATCAAAGTAGACTCAGTTAAATGAATCAGCTATCAATTGCGTCACTTAGCTTAGAAAGTAAATCTACAAAACAAAGATATATGAGCCCTTGACAGTTCAATAGCTCTGAAGTATTTTTTTTTTCTTTTTAAGCCAATGGAAAACAATTCAAATATTATCCAATTTTCCCAAAAACTGTTGACAGACAACAACTGCCAAAGAGTATTTAATGTCATCCAATGGCAACACCAAACACAGCTAGAATAACATTGCCAAACTACAGTGTGATAATAATGTTTTGTGCTTTGTCTTAGGAGAAAAGCTGGCCTGTGTGTGAAAACTACAAAAACACACATTTCCAGGGCCTTCAAGCCCAATAATACATATGATTGCCATGAAAAGGGGTATTATGCACATAATACTGTAATACTAGATGTGCTTATCAGATTCTGCAGTGCACGAAAAACTATACTGATTCTTACCTACAGTTAAATTTGGGATAGTTTTTATTATCATTGGAGTAGAAATGTAAATCTAAATGATTCAAATTTATAATGATAATAGTGATAAATATTCCAGCCTGGTATCACTGTGTCCCTAACTGATCAGGAATGGGGTATGTACACACTTTTTTGCTCTCCATTTAAAATGACAGACGTCATTTCGCTGTCTGGTCACCTGTCAGTGCAATGACGACTGTTGGTACATTATTCTAGTTTACGTGGACTAATCGGCCTATAGATTTGTCTTTGATTAAAAAGTCCATTGAATTTAGTAAAAACAGTAAAAGGACGGTGAAAAAGAAATAATGTCCGCTGTTTTCAAAAGACGACTGAAAACAATTGACATGATCATTATTTTGACGTCCACACAGACAATGTCTGTCATGTTATACGTTATGTGCATTGGAGATTTATTATTCTATTGACTTCAATACATTACATTGAAGTCCATCATATCACAGCAATAACAGACTTCTTTTTAAATAGTCTTTCACCTTTTGGCTTTTTTTGACATTGTGTGAACATAGCCATGGATTTACATTTCGTAATGTACATTACTAGTGTGTAAGGCTATAGTCACACATAACATTTAGTGTTAAATAGGGCTATTTAGTTGTGAACTGCAATAAAATAGCGTTATTTTTGCGGCAATTCTGCGCAATTCGGGTCAAAATATTGCTGATTAACACTAATTAAACTTTAATGAAATGCTGTTCTAAACAAATTTGGTAAAAAACACTATTCAAGAAATACGGCTTGCTTTTAGGATGCCCTATTGGTTAGAGATAGTCTCCACTAAATGAATAACTGTAAGGCGTTGTTCGCATTGCACATACAATACATGGTTTTTGAGGTGGAAACCACAATAATTTCCTCATCAAAAACTGCAGAATTGTACCTTTCAATAACTTTCAATTGAGTTCAGATGTTTTTTTTTTTTTTTAAAAAAACATGTAGTTCAAAAAAGTTAGTTTTTTTCTTTTGCCAAGTGCAGTTCCACATAGGAGCTTAAAAAAAAAGAAAAAAGAAAAACCATATAAAAATCAGAACACATGGGCGTGCCTGTGTGAACATACCCCAATTCTTTTTTTTTCCTGTAAGGCTAGGTTCCCACTTCATTTCAGCTTCACTTGGCAGATAGCATAAAACTACATCCGTTTTAACGAATATGTTAAATTTACAGCAAAAATGCAGATCTGTAAATATGTTCGGGTTCAGCAACATTATCCAAGCCTGAACAGTCAGCGTTTTGACTCCCTGCAGCTGCAGAAGTTGGATGCCGCCCTAGGGCTGGCAGGAAAACATCCATGTTTTCAAGGACTCCCTGGGGTGGCATCCATCTTCTGCAACGACGGAGAATCAAACACAGAGCGTTCTGATTTGGATGACATTGCCAAATCCAACATTTTGACAGATTTGCTCAACACTTAGCCAAGCCTAAGACTGAGCAGCCTAAGCTTCTAATGAGATCAGAGTCAGATCAGGTCTGATTTTATAGAAATGTGGGACCAAGGCAACCAGTAAGGTTTTTTTCTCATAATTTCAAAGAATGCATACAATATATACAGTAATACCACCACACTATGCATACATAAATAATCCTATTTAATCCACAGCATTAAATAAATAATGCTATGAAACACAGCCTACACAATTCTACCACACAGTGCCCAAATAATATGCAGTATCCAAATAATGCCATCCCCTGAATCACAGAATATTGCCTGATTTGCCATTTACTAAATCTAACTTCCAACAAATTTCCTAAACCACTGGACATACTGTACCTTTGGGCAATCGTAACAGAGATAAAAAGCAGTTTAAAGTAATGTACAGTACATGTAGAAGTCACAGCTAAGAAATATTCAAAGAAACATATAATAATTTTTTAGAGAACAACTACTCATTGCATTAAGGGAGCACTCTACCTAAGAAAAAGGTAACCCTGTTCAATACCCACCTGTAATCTAAGCTTGTTTGTGATGGGTTTTTATTATATGAATTTGGCTGTTTGTCTACAGCACAATCTGACACCCTGAAGCTGAACAAAATTTTTACTTCCTGGTCCACTCTTCTCTCCTTCCCCTTCCTTCCAAAGTCACATGATCTCTGCATCTTCTGGTTTCAGGCAAACTGTAACACCTTATGTAACCCCACCCACCACTGACATCACACCAATTATTGAGCGCCTGGCTGAGGGGCTGGGAAACAACAGAGCAGTGACAGCCTCCTGAGCAGTATAGGGGAAAGGAAACACAGTTGTTTAATCTCTCTGTCTTTCTAATCAATCTATGTAGATCTGTAAGATCTGAAATAATATTATACATCTAGTATGCACAAGTCAAAAAGACAGAAATGGCTGCACATCGTACCCATGGCTGACACGAAAGCTTATTCAGCTACATTTAAAACCAACATCAGAAGTTAGTATATAATTTTGCCAAACCATATTGCCTCATGTACCACGTGCAGGTCTTCTGATACACATGAGTCCCTAACCAAAAAACATCACTGTGCCGGTCAGCGACCACAATCCCCGCAAAACGTGCGCAAGCAGAGAAGGGGGGCCACGGAATAGCTGACCGGCACAGTGATGTTTTTTGGTTAGGGACTCATGTGTATCAGAAGACCTGCACGTGGTACATGAGGCAATATGGTTTGGCAAAATTATATACTAACTTCTGATGTTGGTTTTAAATGTAGCTGAATAAGCTTTCGTGTCAGCCATGGGTACAATGTGCAGCCATTTCTGTCTTTTTGGCTTGTGCATATTTTATGTATTCTGTCCCTTTTTTCATTAAGGCTAGCACTCGTGCTTTGTAAGACCCATGTGATCCAAATTAGCATGAAGCACCTGTGTACATTAGGGGAGGATCTCCTGGTATTCTCCCATTCTACCTGCAGAGGAATGGAGAGAGGTAGAAGCTTGTTCACACTTGTGTTGCTTGGCGTCCACTTTTTCCGCCGGTGGTGCCTGCGGGGTTCGGGGGGGCCCTTTAGGGTCTGGTCCTGTGACAATGGGGTTTCAGGGCCATTCCGTGGCCCCCCTTCTCTGCTTGCGCACGTTTTGCGGGGATTGTGGTCGCTGACCGGCACAGTAATGTTTTTTGGTTAGGGACTCATGTGTATCAGAAGACCTGCACGTGGTACATGAGGCAATATGGTTTGGCAAAATTATATACTAACTTCTGATGTTGGTTTTAAATGTAGCTGAATAAGCTTTCGTGTCAGCCATGGGTACGATGTGCAGCCATTTCTGTCTTTTTGGCTTGTGCATATTTTATGTATTCTGTCCCTTTTTTCATTGAGGCTAGCACTCGTGCTTTGTAAGACCCATGTGATCCAAATTAGCAGGAAGCACCTGTGTACATAAGGGGAGGATCTCCTGGTATTCTCCCATTCTACCTGCAGAGGAATGGAGAGAGTTAGGAGCTTGTTCACACTTGTGTTGCTTGGCGTCCACTTTTTCCGCCGGTGGTGCCTGCGGGGTTCGGGGGGGCCCTTTAGGGTCTGGTCCTGTGACAATGGGGTTTCAGGGCCATTCCATGGCCCCCCTTCTCTGCTTGCGCACGTTTTGCGGGGATTGTGGTCGCTGACCGGCACAGTGATGTTTTTTGGTTAGGGACTCATGTGTATCAGAAGACCTGCACGTGGTACATGAGGCAATATGGTTTGGCCAAATTATATACTAACTTCTGATGTTGGTTTTAAATGTAGCTGAATAAGCTTTCGTGTCAGCCATGGGTACGATGTGCAGCCATTTCTGTCTTTTTGGCTTGTGCATATTATACATCTAGTTGTTGTATATAATAAATTGGTGTAATAAATTACACTATAAACTATTTTCCCAAGTCTACTATGTTAATCCTTTTTTCTTTTTTTTTTAATGGAAAAGAAGAAAAACAATACAATACTTCTCTTATCAAGTACCTCAATGTGACGGTTCTCTTTTTTAAGTTTGAGTGGTTATAACGAATTTAATTTATACAAACATATACAATATAACACAGCTTTTTTCTGTTTATACACTATACTTTTCTTTTTAATTAAAAAGGCTTTTACTGACTCTACATAGGCCTCACACAAAATCTGATTAAATACATTACATTCCAAATTAAGAATAGGTTTCTATACTCTTGATAATGCTGTTGGACTGTAATTTGATCTGTAGAAATTGGAGAAAAAAAGTTGGGGATCAACACCTACCAGTTACTACACACATATCCAGCAGTTTTTCAATATATTTCTGTGTAGCATAATTCTCCCAAGGGCTCATTTTATGAGGTTGCCTTTCTCTCCAGGGAAACGTTCCTTAAATCCTAGCCCCTAATAGCATTCGTTAATTTTGTCTGGAGATAAGAGGAGTCTGGCTGTTTCTGCCTAGTAATTTAATAGAAACTTGAATCTAATTTAATAGATCCTTTATGTCTCTGTCAGAGACTGTTAAAATGTATTGATGCAATATCTCATAGAAGTTAGCAAATACATTAATCTCCAGGGATCTTGTGATAACAGTTTGTTATCAGAATGTGCAGCAGATAGGAGGCCGCGTGGAAACCAACTGATACTAAGCAATCAAAAATAACATTTGTTGGTTTTGCTTAGAAAATCAAACTGTTTTTCTTTTATTTTACAAATGTGGGCATCAGGTAGCGAAGATTTATTTTTTGGGGGAATGAAACTATTTATACTGAATATGAATCGTATACATGACAAACTGCACAAACTGTTCATATTTTACCTCGAAAATGTAACGATTTCCTTAAAAAAAAAAAGGACATATGAAATGTTTCACTATGTACAGAAAAGATATAACAAAATTTTGGGGAAATTAATAAGAGATACTTTCACTAAGCATGCAGATATCATTCTAAGGTTGTCTATAGAAATTAGCAGATTAGAATTACATTGCATGAGTATGCTCCAACTGGTAGATGCCCGATTCTTCGTCCTAAAGTGTCTGTCAGTTTCCTTCACTCCATTGACGTAAACATGTACTTTTATTTAAAACAAGAATGTGTATTTATTATGAGGATGGAGAAGATATGTTTTGCAGAGAACTATTTCATCTTGTAGGCTTGGCTACCTCTAAGGCTGTGTTCCCACAAAAAACTTTCTGTGGCTCATATACCTCAAGTTGGGATGTTGATGTACTGTATGCGTGCACGGACAGGAATAAGCCTTATTGACTTGGACTGTAAAGTCCAAGTACAAATGTATACATTTAGGAAATGATCCAAACATAGTATTTAGCTGACTACATCCAGGCCACTGAAGTCATTGGAGCCTCAGCGTGTCCATACACATATACATTGGCATCCCATTTTGACAGATTGGCTATCTATACATGCCTCATAAGGCACAGTCAGGCTGGGTTCACACACAGTATATTTCAGTCAGTATTTGGTCAGTATTTTGCAACCTCAACCAGGAGTGGATTGAAAACACAAAACGGCTCTGTTCACACACTGTTGAAATTGAGTTGATGGCCGCCATATAACGCTAAATAACTGCCATTATTTCAATATAGCAGCAGTTGTTTTAAAATAACAGCAAATTTGCCATTGAATGGCGGCCATCCACTCAATTTCAACATTGTGTGAACAGAGCCTTTCTGTGTTTTCAATCCACTTCTGCTTTTGGTTGCAATATGAGGACCACAATACTGACTAAAATATACTGTGTGTGAATCCAGCCGGGGGCTATGTTCACACTACGTATAGAGACCGGCTGTTCCGTGACCCGGCTGTTCCGGTACTTGAGTACTGGCCGAATGATCTTTCGGCCGCAGGGTTCTGATGCGGGCGCATCAGCGAGTGCCCGCATCAGAACCTCCCATAGCCCACAGTGAAGCAAGCGGCCGGAGCCGCTCGCTTCACTGTGTGAACTTACAGGTCTTTCTGCGGCGACATGTCAGTTGTTTGCGGCAGCGTATGGGATCCCGGCCGGAGCGTGTACCATGTGTGTACGCCCCAGCCGGGATCCAATAGCTTAATAGGCTGTGTTCCGCTGCACTAAAACTACGACCGTTGTTGCCATCGGCAACAATTGCCGTAATTTTACGTAGTGTGAACATAGCCTCATAGTGTAAACCTGACCTAAACTCCACAAAGTAAAATGTCTCAGTAAATATTATGGTGAGACATCCAACATTACTAAAATATGTTGGCATCATAACTTCTGTCATGCTCTAATCTTCTTTCTTTGTAAAATGAAAAGATCATACAGTTTAAATAAAAGGGCATTTCAACCGGCTTCTTATCTGTTTTAAAGCTTAGATGAACATCCTGTTTTTTGTTTGTTTGTTTTTTTCATGCATTATATATGGTTTTCCTTATCATTATATAGATACATACATTACTGTTCTGTATGCATGCCATGGTTCCTTAAAGCTGACATGTCAGCAGCTCTTTGCTGGCTAATGTAAAGGCAGTGTACAAAAGGAATTCTTACCCTGAATCAGGAGCTATAACTCTTGTTTAAATCCTTCGCTCCAGTGTTGAGAAATGAGCTTAAGAATTTTTATGCAGATTAGGAGATAAAACCCACAGGACATTCCCCTGAGTTACTAATACTGAGTTTTTCTAGGCTTTTGCAGCCCATGGGAATGTACTGTGGGATCCCAATCATAATATGCTTAGAACATCTAAAGTGTATATGTCAACACTGGAATGATGGAATGATTAAAGGTAAGAAGACCTATTGTTGAATACATTTCCTTTAGTGAGCAAAAAGTTGCTGACAGGCCCACTTTAATTATACATCTCCTTAAAATTAGAGGAAAAATTGTCAATAGAGAATTGTGACAGGAAAATAATTTTATGTTTTGTAGCTTTTAAGCTATTCTGCCATTTGGGTGTTGTTGAATGTGATCAAATAAAGCACTATGCTATCTCAGGATCTCACTGTATTGGACAAGACTTATAAACCCTAACAAAGCATATGAGAACAACTGGTTGCTTGAAAACATTAAATTGCAAAGATTGCTAAAAAAGAAAATGGTAGAAATAAGCATCTGTGTAAGAGGCTTCATCAGAAAATGATATCATATTTGTTGGGAGAGAAAGTATAGCGTGCCACACTGTTGTTCCCATAAAAATGACATACACTGTGATGGAACCAAACACTATTTGAAGTCAATAGGGCTTGTGAGACACTGATAATGTTTGTCAGGTGATGGATCCACCACTGACAGAATGGTGTCTGTTAATGATGAAAACCAGCCATAGATTTGAGCTGCAACTTAATGTGGTCATACACATTTGATGAATGTCAGGCAAAGCTGTAGCTTTCAGGAGAACCGAAAGATCATTTAACATTTGTGGAGCCCTTCGACTGTCCTTCAACGTTAGATATCAGGCAAAGAAGGATCGGGCAGTTGGATTTTAAATATGCTCAAATCTTCACGTCTAAAGGGATAGGCTGCCAGATGTATCTGGTGGTGCCTTTTTCTCTTCCCTTTACGGAACTCTGAGCAAAGCATGTGTTTTGAAAACAGTTACTTAATGCGTATAGTTAGTCTCATAACTTGATCATATTTGTCCAATTTTTGAAGCCTTTTACTAGATTTGTTACTCAAAAGAATAAACATAATTCTTAGAGATGAGCAAAGCAAATCTGGCGAATCAAGATTCGCTGCGAATCACGCTGTCGATTCACTTTTTTCCCGCACGTTTGTTAAGGAGATTCGCAAAAAACAAAGTGTTGGCCGCACATGCTGTCTGGAGTGTCACAGAGCAGGAGAAAGGGATTAACCATAAACCCTAGCACCTGTCTAATCAGCTGCAGGCTGTGTCAGTACGTCCCCCTCTATATAATGCAGTTCATTAATGGAGGTGGCCAGTCGACTCTGTGTTGAGGAAAGAGCAGGATTGCAGCAGGCAGTTAGAGCAGAGCAGGGAGAGACTAACAGAGTGATATAGGGACCGAGAGGATAGGATAGGAGGGCTGATTGTGGGTGATGTTGGCAACTCACCCTCTATATAAGGCGGTTTGTTAACAGAGGTGGCCATTCGGCTTTGTGTGAAAGAGAGAGCAGGATGGTAGCAGACAGTTAGAGCAGAGCAGGGAGAGACTAACAGAGTGATATAGGGACAAAGTGGAGAGGAATGGCAAAAATTGGATGATTGACAGGCTGATGTGATGTAATTTTCCAATTTCGACACTTTTACAACAACATGCTTTAACAAATTTGCCCTTCTGTAATAGTCATAGTATTTTAGTTACTATAGTGTTGGTTATTTTAATGAAATTTGTTAACATTATCAAATCTTAAAAAATTTCTTTTGTACATCTTAACGAGTTTGACCGAAAATTTGCGAAACTTGCGAAACAATATTCCGGCTGCTTCTCTCATCTAATAATCATGCCTGATGCTAAGTATAAAGAAGGGATCTGTTTCTTGAAGACAGACAAAAGAACAGAAATAATAGATGCTAAACGTGTCCCCCAATGTCATGTTTGAAATGAGTAAAAATATGCATGTTGTAAAGTCTCACTGAGCTTTTTACAGCTGTGGATTAAAACTAGCATGAGCCTCAGGTATTACTTTTCTCATGCTTCATCACACACAGGAAAAGTCAGAATACTTTAATGTCTGCACTGGGCCATTTGTGAATTTACATTTTTATTACAGCACGCAGCAAGACCCTATCACAGTCCTCATACTCCCAATATTTTGAGATAAATAAACCAGGCAATAATACAAAAATTTCCAACTTACGATCCTTAGTCTGAGATTCTTTTATTAAAATGGTAATAAAATTCTTAAAAGCGTATTTTACTATTCATGTAGTGTCAGTCTATCTAATGTGAAGAGTTAATATTATTTTTTTTAATCCTCACATGTTAAACAGAAAAAATATATATACATCACTAATAGAAATCAGTAAAATAACTGTGTATATGCCATTGGTTTAATGTATTGACAACCTAGATCTTCCTCATAGTATTAAATCTCAGCCGTGGTTAGCAGCCCTGGGTGGGGGATACCATTTTTAGCTTTTAGTTCCATAAAAACTAATAAGGTATATGTATAAGGGTTTTCTAGACCACATAACTTCTTTAAAGACCATACATGCACCTGAGGAAGAGGCCAGTCTGGTCTGGAAACACATTGTGCTTTTACCCTATTATGTATTTTATTGTTTTGCTAATAAAATTTTATATTCCATATTATCTGGCCCTTGTGGTGGATGACCTGTGCCTACTCACCTGTGCTTTGGATCAAGTGGATTGGAGGTGTGATTGCCCTTTAAAGACCTTGGCTTAGACTTACTTAGGCTGCATTCCCACGTTCCGTGATCACAGACGTGGAATGCATGTACCGGAGTCCCCCCACGCCCGGACAGCATCTGTAATTAGATGCTTATTCATAAGCGCCGCGCTGTAATGAAGCAGACGCGCGGTGCTGTTACTACAGCGCGGCGCTTATGAGTACAGTCTCCCCCGCTCCCAGCATCTAATTACAGATGCTGTCCGGGCGCAGGGGGACTCCGGTACATGCATTCCACGTCCGTGATCCGTTAGGATCACAGAACGTGGGAATGCAGCTCAAAGTGTGTAAAAGGAAAATTGATGTGAACTGCCCACAGCAGCCAATCACAACTCACCTTTTGTTTTACCAGAGCTGCGATTGGTTGGTATAGGCAGTTTACACCAGTTTTTTTTTTTTTTTTTTTTTTTTATAAATCTGGGCCTGTATGTCTGCAATAGATACAAATATGGTCTCAAGTTGGTGGGTCAATTTCTGGAACATTCCAGATAAGAAACATGTTTGGGACCAAATTATTTGGATCAATTTCTCCTTCTAATTACATATATATAAATATATATATATATATATATATATATATATATATATATATATATATATATCATTTCTTCCTTTCATATGTAAACAATCTTCAGTTTTCTATTCTTGCAATGATTCTGTCTGTATATGCTGATGACCAGCAATTAAAAAACGATTAACTCTACTAATTGACTAACGTGTTCCCCCAACATGTTTTCTTTCGATAATGTGCCATCAGGGTAATGGGACTCCACTCTATAGAAGGTTATTCACATATTACTGATCTGGAATGGCAAAATGAATGCTCCTTCATATAAATAAAAAGATATGGTGTGTTTATAAGAGTGATACAACAGGTGTCTTATGTTTATACAGTATATATCCAACAGCAGTAGCCACTGATATATGTTTTCCCTTAATCCTCACAAAATTTTGGACATACAACATATTCTGTTGATCCAATTTAACTGACAGTCTTATTGCAAGGTGCAGAGACATACATATTTTACCTGATCCAACTCTGGAGCAGGCAACATACAATCGACAATGCAAAAACATTCATATCTATGCCAGCCACCTGCAATGATTGGCCTTGGGCCTCTTTATCACCATTGTAAATGATACCTTAACTGGACACTGCAAAAGGGATGATTTCTCTAAACTGGTAAACAAAAGAGTCCGTATAAACTCATAAGAGCCAGCTCTTATGTTTCCAAGGTCCCTTTGAAAAATATAATAGTAATCTGGTTGCAATTGACAATATTGTACATTCCATTCTAATACAGTACACTGCCCCAAATCCATTTGGTCTGATGACCTGAACTGAACAGTGACCACAGATTTAATTGACTTCAATGCAAGGCATTGAAGTCTGGAATGACGGACGTCCAATGCACACAGTGTATAAAATGAAGGACGTTATCTGTGCGGATGTCAAAATAATGATCATGACGATTATTTTCTGACGTCTTTTGCAAACAGCGGACATTATTTTTAGTTGTTCACACACAGTTTTTCTGTTTTCACCCTCCATTCATCATTTTTTCTAGTAAATTCAATGGACTTTTCTATTAAAGACACATCCAAAGGCCAATTAGTCCACCTGAAGTAGAATAATGTATGTCATTATTTATTGCACTGACTGGCGGCTAAACTGCAAAATAACAGACGTTATTAGGAAAACACGTTGTGTGAACATAGCCACTCAATGTACGCATATACCAAATTTGGGGTCAAATGGTTTAGGTGTTTGAATGTTTACACGGTACATGCTGTGATGATGGCTAATAACGCAGAGCTAAAGTTAGCGAGTACTGTATCCATATAGCATGGTCAAGAACTTTTTGAAAATGCTACCGTACAGTACATACATGCAAAGTGTGGGGTCAAATTATTCAGGTGTTATTATTATTAATATTATTATTATTTAATTTATTTACTTTACAATTATGTGGCCAAAAATAATGTAACTCTCAATATTTTGAAATCCTTAGTAACAAAATATTAGTGATGAGCGAGTACTAAAATGCCCGGTGCTCATTACTCGAAACGAATATCTCCTGATACTCGAGTGCTAGTTTCGAGTAACAAACCCCATGTAAGCCAATGGGAGACTCGAGCATTTTTGCAGGGGACTCAGGTTTGGTAGAGGGAAGGTCGTGTGAAAACCTGTCAACCTCAGAAATTGATGGAAACACAACGGAAATGGACAGGAAACAGCAGGGGCAGCATGTATGCATGCCTCTGAGGCTGCCTAATGGCTAACTCTGTGCAACAGCCTGGTTAAAACAGAAGTAGGCATATGGACCACCCAAAAACTCAGCCTGACACAGCATGGCAGTGAGGACAGAGTGAACAAGGTAGAAGCGGTAGCCAGTGAGCCTTACATTACAAAAATAATACCAGACCTAGGGAACCAGGGAACCATTAAAACAGAGGTAGCATATCATTAACCAGCCAAAAATTCAGCCTGACACAGCATGGCGGTGAGGACAGAGTGAACAAGGTAGAAGCGGTAGCCAGTGAGCCTTACATTACAAAAATAATACCAGACCTAGCATGGCAGTGAGCACACAGAGAACCATTAAAAGTGAGTGAGGAAGCAAGTGAACCTTCCAAAAATTATACCAGACACAGCATGGCAGTGAGCACCCAGAGAACCATTAAGAAAAATTAATGAAAAATTAAATTAATAAAAAAGAACAATACATCTATACATGGTGTCTTAGTAAGGGGTGGTGTGGTATATCATAGTGCAAATGTTTGGGGGGGAAAGCACACATCCTTCTAAACTATTAAAGTGGTAAAAGTGAACTTAAACTGTGCAATCAAACAACAACAACCAATGAAAAGTGAGATAAGTGCAGAACTTTAAACTTTGGGGCTATGTTCACACTACGTATGAGACAGGCCGTTCTGTGACTCCGGCCGGGTCACGGAACGGCCGGTCTCAGCCCGGATCATCACGGCCGGTACTTAAGTACCGGCTGGATGATCTTTCCACTGTGGAGCTCTGATGCGGGCACATCAGCGCGCGCCCGCATCAGAGATTCCCATAGCACAGAATAATAGACCTGTCAGTTGTTTGCGGCGCCATATGGGAACAGGCTGGATCGTATACGATGTGTGTACGCTCCGGCCGGGATCCCATAGCAAATAATGCTATGTTCAACCCGCAAATCTACGGCTATAGTTCTGCGGCGAGAACTACGGCCGTAGATTTACGTAGTGTGAATATAGCCTTACAATGTGAACTATGAACTGAAAACAGTCAACCAACAATAGTGACATCCCATTCCCTAGTTGACTAATGTGACAATTCTAAGTGCTAACTGGTTTAAGTGCTAACAAACAAGCATGAGCACAGCTAGATAGATTTCTCTCTCATACTGTGCAAACTTACAATATGTATATATCCCAACAAATTAAACTGAAGGGTAACCATCATTTCCAAATGTCTGACATGTCACCAAACTTGTTAGGGTCCAAGTGCTGACGCTAACCCTACTTGCTTAAAGGAAGGGGCAGAGGGCCCTCAGCATAGTTCGGCATCTGTTCCTTGCTGATCATCCCTTCCCGGATAGACAAACAGAAACAAAAAGGTGACGACCTGACCACCTCTGCCCTATTTTGGCAACTGTTGGGGGTAAGGAGGCTGACATGTCAATATGAAAGTTATAGTCACGTCAATTGTTCTATGAAGTAATAGTTACCCTCCCCTTTAAGGCACAAACAGCATTAACAAACTATTAACTGTGGCGGGGTGTATCCTAAATGTCATTTTTGTCAACTCCATTTCCTCACTCTCCTCCTCACTTTGAGTTACATCCATGACAACAACCTCACTGTCTGACAACCGGGTCTCATCGTCATCATTAGACACCTCTTCCAACCCCGCTTGCAAGTCCCCACTCTCATCACCCACTGACTGAGTGAGCTGCATAGTTTGGGCATCAGGACAGATTGACTGCTCCGGTTGCTCTGACTCAGGGAAGGGTCGAGAAAACAGTTCCTGGGAGCATGGTGGTGGATCTGAATCCCTTCTTTCCCTGTAGGGGCCAGGCTGTGGGGAAGGAGGCTGAGCTAATGGAGCAAGGGTTCCACTCCCTTGGGTAGCGTGGGTGGACTGAGTGGAAGACTGGGTGGTGGATAAGTTACTGGACACATTATCCGCTATCCATGTGATCACCTGTTCACATTGCTGCGGTTTCAATATCAGTCTACCTTGAGACCCCATAAGTTGGGCAAAGAAGCTAGGGAGTAGATGTCTGCGGTGTGCCACTGCTACCTCCTCAACAGGTGCTGCTGTGTCACCCTGCCCTGAACCACGGCCTCCGGCATTGGCATCACTTGGAACCCCATGCCCATGCCCTCGTCCTCGACCCTTACCCCTGGGGTTTACCATTTAATGGACACTGCACACTATGGAACTTAGATAGGCCTTCCATATGAAATACAGAAATCAGGAAAAATACTTGTGCTCCCACAAGTTTTGGGGGGCTGTATGGTACAATCTGGTAGTGGCTTGACCTATACACACTAAGGCACCCCATTACAATGAGCAGTGAAGTGCTATGCAGGTGTACTACAAATCCCAGCAATACAGTGTAGTACCCATGAGTTTTGGGGGGGGCTGTACGGTACAATCTGGCTAGGCAAGCTGTCAGTCACTATCAAGGGTACACCTGATGCCTCTCGACCGGGGGTGGTGAGGCCCTGGCCACAGCTAGACAAAAATAAATAAATAAATAAAACAGCTGGCTAGTTGGCAGGCACACCATTAGTCAACATGGATGCCAGTTAAGGCCCAGCAGTAGCCAACAAGTAGCCTTCTACCCCCAGCGCTCTTTTCGATTTTCAATTTGACTGTAGCAGTTGGGGTAACATTCCTTGCATAATGTAACTACTCACTTCTAAGCCCACTACCCTTTCGATTTTCAATTTGACTGCAGCAGTTGGGATAACATTCCCTGCATAATGTGACTCACCACCTCTCCCCCCACCGCTGTTGTGATTTTGAATTTGACTTTGATCCTTGAGGATCTGGCAATTGTCTCATGCAAAGGGATCATCACTTGAGGGGTAGTGTACTACAAATCCCAGCAATACACTGTAGTACCCACTAGTTTAGGGGGGTTGTACGGTACAATGTGGTAGTGGCTGGACCTAGATACACATTCTGTGATACCCCTTTACAATGAGCAGTGAAGTTTTATGCAGGTGTACTACAAATCCCAGCAATACAGTGTAGTACCCACTAGTTTAGGGGGGTTGTACAGTACAATCTGGTAGTGGCTGGACTTATTCACACTCTCTGACACCCCCGTCCAATGAGCAGTGAAGTTCTATGGAGGTGTACTACAAATCCTAGCAATCCTATGTAGTACAGCAGAACCACCAGCCCTTCAAAATAAAAAAAAGAGTACACTAAGCACTTCTTAGGGGTCTGTATGCAACACCTAATGTCCCCTTTCTGCCAGCAGCCGATCAGCACAGTGTGCTGCTGAAATCGTGGTAGCAGCACTGCAAGTCCCAGCCAGCAGTCTGTAGTATTTGAAGCCCTGAAAAGGGCTGTTTGTTTGTATTGCTAGTATTCCCTGCTTACTGGAACGCTAAATCCTACACTGACGCTCTCCCTGAGAAGCAGCAGCTCTGTCCCTAATCTCTCACAGCATGCGTCTGAAGCGAGCACTGCCGGCTGCGCGTTTTATATGGCAGAGTCATCTGATCTGGCCAACCAATCGCTGCTATCGACATGTATGGGTCCCACGTGATCGCAGGATGTACCAAAGAGTCTCCTGCATGTTTATTGGCTGAGAAATAGCGCCCAAACTTACAGGAAATGGATGATGAGATTGTCTCGAGTATCGCGCATCATAACTACAAAATATATATTACACACTTTATATAGGATCAAGTTAGGGATATCATGGAAGAGCCTGTAACATCTGCAGCAATCTAGATCAGTCCTCAGGCATTTGTCAGATTTTCTGCCTTTAATGGAGATTAATAACTAGAAGGTTATCAACCTTGTCACTGAAGGTAGGGGGTCTTTTTTTTTTTAACATCTTTACTTATTTTGTACTTTATAGCTATTGTAACACTATGTAAAGAAGCTCATAAAGTATTATGAGGCTGTATCTATAATTGACTGTCTTTGATATGAAACAAATAATTGCAAAAGAATGTTAAAAGCCAAGTAACTGTCCTTCACATTGCTACAGCTTCACTAACAGATGCCTAAGACATCTGTAGCCTCTTGTTCATCCTAAGAAAGGATGTCATGTTCTCCTCCAGTGCATATATTTCTGTCCATCAAAATGCATTACAAACTCTAGAATTAAGTAACCTCTTTCATAGCTAAATATTTTTGAGTTTTAAAAATTATAAAGAGTTATTAATTCTTTAAACCACTAATTCTAAAAGCAAAACATGCCTTTTTAATTCCCAGCAACATAAATATATGTTTTATTTTATTTTTTATTTATTTATTACGCATTGAATTATAATAATTTTTTTAATAAATGTAATTTTTCATTTACTAAAATAATTTTTTGTTAAGGAGAACGATAAAAATAGCGATTTAACCATTGATATGATGTTCCATTTTTAGGCTATGTTCACACAAAGTTTTTTCAGCTCCGTTTATAATGACATACGTTATTTTGAGGCTAAAATAACGGACGTTATTTAGCAGCCTGGCCCCCCCGTAGTGCAATGACTGGTGTTTGTACATTATTCTAGTTTGGGATTACTAATTGGCCTTTGGATGCGGCTTAATTGAAAAGTCCATTGAATTTAATAGTAAAAAGGGAGAAAGAATGGTGAGAAAAAAAAACTGTGTGAACTACTAATAAAAAACGTCCGAAAATAATGATCATGTTCATTATTTTGACCCCTGCGGCAAAAACGTTCGTTATTCAATACATTGTGTGCATTGGACATCCGTCTTCCCATTGACTTCAATGCATTTCCAGTGCAGTCAGTAAAATAGCGAACATAGCCTTACGGTCTTTACCATGCAGTAATAATATTGTTAACTTTTTTTATTCTGTAGGTAATCCTGATCATTGTGTTTTAAATCTACCTCTTTTTGTTTGTCTGTCTGTCTGTCCCATTTTGTGTGTCACTTTTACAGCATAGGCAACGCCTTCTTGGTTGTCCACGGCCGCCTAGAGTCGACTGAGGCAAGTAGGTAGGGACAGTGGGTGGGTTGAGACCTAGGGCCCACTGTCTTGTCCTGTCTGTACCTCCCTGTCCTGACACAGAGATAGTCTTTTCCCTTTGTTAAACCACTTTGGTGCTCTGGTCCCTTATGTTCCTAATGATCATACAATTATCTGTTGACAGGGGATAAAAACAATTTTGGTGGGCCAATCATTCTAGCTTTAAATCCTTGTATTGCAGCAGGGTGTCTGCTATATGATACAGCTTGCATTTGCCATGGATGGTGCAGGATGAACTCCAGAGACCTTCGACTAATGCAAGATAGTAAACTGACAAGCACCCTGCTTACAGCTATGAACACAAAGGGGTGTTGCATAAGTATTGCTTGATGCAATACTGTTTGAAGGTATACTTTATTGCAGATCAAGCAAAAGACTAAAGTGTATGGTTTGCAAGGGTTTATGGTTTTACTAAGCAAACGTTATACTGTTCCCTAGTGCTCCTTGGTTTAGGCTGTGCAGCCAAGAAGGTGCTGATTTTCATGTTTCTGTGCAGTGTCCTGAACCCTGTCTGAACACAGGTGTATCTTCGGTTTGTTCAGCCCCACTCGCCTTGCTTGCTATGCTTTTGGCAGCTTCAGTGTTAACCCTGCAACTGTTTAGGTGATCTGTGTTGAGGATCAGGGGCCAGTCAAATCAGCCGCTGAACTGAGTCCCTGATCCTCTATAAATATTTATTCAACTCCAGCAATCCTTGCTCGCTATTAGTGTTCTTTGCTAGGCTAAGCGTTTTTCTGCTGTGACCTGTAGTTTTCTGACCCTTCGCTTGTTCTCTGACTTCCCTGTCTGCTGCCTGCTTTGACAGTTTTGCCTGACCTATTGATTACCCGACTGCCTCCGATTTTGTACTTTTGCTGCCTGCTGTTGCTGACCAAGATTGTCTACTAAGCATTATTGTGTTTGTTTGTTTGTTTGTTTGTGCTTCATGTACCACCCATATAAGTGCAGGGACCGTCCTTGTGATTGTCCGCAGCTGCCTAGAGCTGTTAGTGGCAAGTAGGAAGGGACAGTGGGCAGAAACAGAGCAGGGATCACTGTCCATGTCCTTGTCTTTCCCACTGGTTGTCCCTTACCAAGTCAACATACATACACTATTAAGCTGGGTTCACACACTGTATACTTCAGGCAGTATTTGGTCCTCAAGTCAGGTCCTCATAGCAACCAAAACCAGGAGTGGATTGAAAACCCAGAAAGGATCTGTTCACACAATGTTGTAATTGAGTGGATGGCCGCCATTTAACAGTAAATAACTTCCATTATTTCAATATAACAGCCGTTGTTTTAAAATAACAGCAAATATTTGCCATTAAATGACGGCCATCCACTCAATTACAACATTATGTGAACAGAGCCTTTCTGTGTTTTTAATCCACTCCTGGTTTTGGTTGCTATACAGCCTCACAAATACAGCCTCAAATATACATAGTGTGAACCCAGCTTAAAGGTACTGTGCATCAATTCATGCTTGTATTCTCTTATTAAAAGTATTAGACAAAAATCAACAAAAAAATAAAATAGGTGATTATTATAAAAACATGCAACACAACAATAACTCATAAAATCTATGTTTGTTTTGTTCTGGGCAAACAGTCATTGTACATATTGTACATTGTATGTATTTTCTATACCCATATATTGATGAGTGGGGGGAATTATTTCCATAGTTACATGCATGTAGAATACTTTTTGGCCAACAGTTACCTGTTTTATTTAATGGGTACACTAATGTATACCTGAGAAACACAGTATATGCCAAGTGTATATCTTATTTAGGTTTTCATACATAAGACTTGATATTTTATCGTCTGCAATCATTAAAATACATGAAAGAGGAAAATAGTTTCTATACAGTATAATAGTACAGTTCATGGATCACTACTATGTAATGCATCAATAAGCTAATTGAAGGTGACATAGTACAGTGTCAGTCATGACCAATGGGCCCTGGCATTTAATTAGAAACAGGGCTATAAGACATAGGGAATTTATATCAGAGAAAATGGGATGGATCTATGTTTTATACAGCTACTTTAAAAAAAATAAATAAAATAAAATAAAATATCCTTTCAAAGTAAGAAGTGAATACAATAAAACAGTATACATACAAAGTAACAGTAAGCTCCTTGTCTTATAATCTAGTGAAGGTATTAAATGTTCTAGATTGGAATAATCCAATGTGAAATTTGACAGGAGATATTATCATACTATGAAGCTTATATTAATCAATAAAAGGTTGAAAGTGAATGTCAATTTAAGCCTGTATATCAGCTAGTAAGTTTATGAGAGGTTAGATTAGTTGAGTGCTGGACCGGAAAGGCAGACCTTTAAGTTTAATTCCCTTTGAGTCTACTCCATTAGAAGAGACTAATGGCAATATGCATTGCTTTTATTCTTCCCGTGTAAGCCATTAATGTGTGCCATAAGGTTACGAGTCGAGTATTTGCTAAGGAATGCATAATAGACTTTATAGTAAAAGCATCCTTTATGTTTATTTTAGATTCTTGTTACAGCCATGACAAACAATTGATTTCTGATAATAGAACTACAAGTCATTTTCTGTTATTTTTCTGCACAATCATTGGTGACTGCATATGGTAATTATGACCATGCAACAAATTTAAACCAGTGGTGGCAAAGGTTTAACATATCAAGACAATCTCTCACTCAAATAAGACTGTCCCAGTGGTCAGCTCATTCCCAAATGAATAGTCAGACAGCTACTGTACATATTTGTGCTTGTCTACAAGATCAAGATCACCTTTTTGCAAATCGACCTTCTGGTTCTTTGAGGCCTCTCAAGTAATTCTACATGTCATAAAAGGGTAAATTGAGCATAAAATGTTCAAATGGGATAGCACTTTTAACCCCTTCTCGGCAAAGGACGTAACTGTATGTCCTCGGTCAGGTAGGGGTGTTCAGAGCGGGGCCGCACGGTGATCCCGCTCTGAACCGCCGCAATCCTGGGTGTTATTAATAGCCCGGGACCAAGGCTAATAATGGCATGGTCCAATCGCCGTGGCCGCTAATGAGCTGTTTAGATGCAGCCGTCATGGCTTAATTTCAATTTTACTGCGCAAATTTTTTTCCCTCGGTTTTGCAGCATATTTTATGGAACAATTAAGTCTTTCATTGCAAAGTACAATTAGTGGAACAAAAAATAAGGGTTCGTGTGGGGATGTGGGTGAAAAAAAGGAAGTGCTAGGGCATTTTAAATGCGAAAAGGAAAAAACTAAAGCGCAAGAGCAAAAATTTGTATGGTCCTGAGGGGGTTAATCAGTGGGTTTTGACCCCTAGTCTGTTGTTGGGTTTTCTCACCATTAGAGATGAGCGAATCTACAGTATTTACAAAGAAAAGCACTTTTTTACACTCGGCGGCCGATTAGTCAGCCGGCTGCCTTTAAACTCCGCTCTGAGTGCTTGGAAAAGCTGGATGCAGTCCTGGGAGAAGGTAATGTTTAACTGTTTTTAGTTTACACAATGGAGGGTGCAAGACTTTAGGGCCCTATTCACACTGAGCAAAACAGGTGAAATTTTGTGGCAGAGCTCCCCGTCGCAGTGTCACACATTGTCTCTATTGGATGGCTCGTGTGCCTCCGCTTACGTCGCTCTCCGCTCAAAGAATTGACATGTCAATACTCTGAGTTGAGAGAGGCGGGAGCAGTGAAATCTGCTGCAATACTGATTATCTATTTAAGTCTACAGCATTCCATTCCTGCAGAAGATTCAAATTCTGCTGCAAGAATATGGTGCTGTGAGACTGGAAGAAATATATTGCTTCCTGGAGGATATACAGCAACTGATAAGTACTGGAAGACTTGAGATTTTTTAATCTGAGTTACTTACATCTCTAAGTGCCCCTTTTAATACCAACCTATCCCAGGTCCCCACCGCTCCTCTTCCATTGACTTGTGGCCTATTATTGCTGACTGTGTCTTTCTGTCAATGGATTGGTACTTGAGAGAAGGAACTATATAAGAGCGACAAACCCATATTATTTCTCTTTTCTCAGAAATTTCTTATACCCTATACCAGATTGATCTGAGAAATCTAGAGCTTGGCAATGAAATGTTTAACTGTTTTTGGTTTACACAATGGCGGGTACAAGACTTTAATGCCTGTAAAAAGATAACATTAAGAAATTAGTAATTTACTATCAGGATGCTTTACCATAATACCGCATTTGCGGCAGATTTTAATGCTGCGAGTTTCAGGCAGTGAAATCCGCTGCCCTACAGATTTCTATTTAAGTCTATAGCTTGCAAAAGTGAACTGCTTAGCTCTCGACACTTTGCTTACCTGTCAGTGTTCCACTGGCACACTCCCACATGTACAAGTCCCCGTACACAAACAGCCCACTTAGCCAATCATTATCTGTGGAGGGATAGCACAGTGTTTGGCTGAGCGGGCTGTCAGTGTGCAGGGACTTGGAGAAGCATGTGGGAGAGCGCCAGTGGAACTGTCTCTGAGCAGGGAACCAGAAAAACATCAACGGGTGCACCAGAGGAATGCGGACAGGTAAGCATGATGTCGGGAGTGAAACAGCTAATTTTTACAAGTCTATGGCACAATACATTCTCGCAGCAGAATGAAAATCCGCTGCGAGAATGGAGTGGCATAGACTTTAATGATACTAATGGCAGCAGATTAAACTTATGTCATGGAATCCATGTTTTGAAGCTCACTGATATGAAGTTTGGTCTGTATAAGATTAAAGGGGTTAACCAGTGCTACAAAAACATGGCCATTTTTGCACCACTCTTGTCTCTAGATTGTGTGGGGTTTGAAACTCAGTTCTATTGAAGTAAGTGGAGCTTAATTGCAAACCGCACCTGAACTGGAGACAAGAAAGTGGCAAAATCAGCCATGTTTTTGTTGCGCTGGATAACCCCTTTAATCTTATTATTTATCACAATGTTTAAACTAAAAATGATAATTTGACAATTGTTGTAATCATTAAAAAAAATAAAAATAAATAAATCCCGCTTGTAATCTATACTTTTTTTTTACAGAACGTGACAAGAAACCATATTTAGTTAGCTATATGCGACACTGTGTACAGTGACAGTGACAGTCCACTAAATCTAAGAACTTTAACTTTCGAGAGGCGCTGATATAGTATAAGCCTTTTTTTAACATTAAAATGAAATATGCAGCATGAATGCAACAACAAGTCTATATCCAAAGACATATCCTTACAGCTTCAGAGTTCCATACATCTAAGAACACGCTCTCAAAATTGCTTTCATTTAATCAGTTGTTGGAAACAACATGGCTGAAAAGATTTAACAGCAACATTTATCAGTCTAAGCTATGCCACTAACAGAAAACAAATTTCTTTTTAGATTTAATAAATTCCATATGCTTCTGGCAAGCTTCTCTGTTTCAATGTATTTACCCATTTACCAATCTTTTTCTCTAACAGTAAAATTGGACTTGTGCTTACCGTATTTTACTGTGATTTTTTTTAGAAATCTTTTAGACAATTCATAAGCTGCACAATGCAATATTTCAATGTTTAAATATCAAATAATTTTGAGAAATCCTGTAGGTATTCTATTGTACTGTAGGGTAAGCACAAACATTTAGGGTAAGATTCAGGGTCCATCAGGACCTTAGGGTGAAGCCACACAAGTGGCTGCCTACATAATGCCAAGATGCAGCTGCAAGTGGTGGCACAGTTTTCAGATGAAATTATGTGGTCATTGACTGCCGTATATCTGATGTGTTTGGCCAACAACTCATGTTAGCCTCAATCTAGAAGTTTCAAGATGGGAAACAGGAGTACTTGTGTATCAAGAGGCTTTGATTAGTAGTTATATGTTACGAATTCACATTGAAACTTAAGGCAGATCTCCAGAGAGCACAAAAGGTCCTACCTTCTTCTGCCCATCTGTGCTGCTACTTCTGCAGATGAGAGGGGGCAGGAGCATATTGAGAGCAGAGATCATAAGTTTCCTTATGTCATTCGTCAGCAATTGTGTGCGGGCATGGCTTTGCCTGCTTGCCCACAATATGCACCCACCCCCCCCTATTATCAGAACAGATGGGCAAGGTAGGACCTTTCCTGCTCTCTGGATATCCCCTTTAAGATTTGCTGTCTTTTTCAGGAGCATTGTTCACCTGTTGTGCATTCTGTGCACCTACAGTGCATAACAATCTGCTGTATGAAGCCTCTTGGAAGTCACCATTTGATCATCTGATATGAAACGGGATAGCAAATTAGACTGTCCTGAACTGTATTCACTATATGGAAACACTAATAAACAGTTTGGGGGAGATTTATCAAACATGGTGTAAAGTGAAACTGGCTCAGTTGCCCCTAGCAACCAATCAAATTCCACTTTTAATTTTCCAAAAAACCTTTGAAGAATGAAAAGTGGAATCTGATTGGTTGCTACGGGCAACTGAGCCAATTTCACTTTACACCATGTTTGATAAATCTTCCCCTTTGTTTATTGTTCTTATTGTCTATATTTTCCACTTTTTCCAATTGGATAATTCTGTGGGTACTATGATGTTTCATATTTATCTCAGAAATTGCAATCATTCAGGTAAGTTACTGTTTATAAGGCTGTATTTCCTAAACCACACCTTCCTTTCTTCCTCAATAGCCGTGTTATGTTGCCAATTAATATTCTAAATTGAAAACATTGGAACTGTCACCCCATTCTGGAGACAGTCTATGTATCCCACAATAATGGTAATCTCTGATTAAGTTATTTATCCTATCTGGAAAAAAAAACATATATATGATGCCTCTTATTTAAACCAATATCTTTATTAAGTCTCTAAAACAACAATCTTAAAAAAAGCAGTGATTGACACACAAACAGGGCTATAATAGGGCTGATAAGGACTCCACAGCACAAATAACAATAAATACAGTGGAAACAGATACCCTCACTAATCACACAAATAGCCCTATTCATAAGGTTACAACATCAGGCCAGTACCGCAAACCCTACCCCCACACTAACTGTGCATGGGAAAATAACAAAGCAAGTGGAGAGGATCAAAGTAACATACCTATGTCTGCTCCAGACTGGGATGCCGCCATGACCCCAACGCACGTTTCGACCCTTCATCAGGGAGTCGAATTATCCCAGCAACATTGTACAGTTATTAGGAAAGAAATGAGGGCGGGGTTTTGGCCACGTTCAGAAGGCAAATGTGGAAGAACAGCCTTGTATGTTCATACAACATACTATTTTTTAAAAGAACGGCCGTTGTTTGCCATTAAAACAATGGCCATTCTTTTCATACTGCAATGATATGCATTAAAGTCAATGCAACAACGGTCGTTTTTTTTTTCACAAAATATATTAACCCCTTGCCGCAAAATGAGGTTTGGGGAACGTCATGTAAAACAAGTAGTTCCAGCAACATGACGTTCCCCAAACGTCATGCTTTCCCTGCCTCCCCCCGCTGTCCCTGACGGTGCCTCTATTTTAGTAACTGCGCTATTCTAATAACTATTACTAGCTGCGGTTTTGCTCCAGCAAATTGGCGCTCCCTTCCTTCTGAGCCCTGCTGTGTGCCCATACTGTGGTTTATGCCCACATATGGGGTACCGTTTTACTTAGAAGAAGCTGCGTTACAGATTTTGGGGTACATTTTTTCTCCCATTCCTCGTGAAATTAAGAAATTTATAACTAAACAAACATATTATTGGAAAAATTTGACTTTTTCATTTTTACTGTCTTATTTTGAATACTTTCCTCTAATACCTGTGGGGTCAAACCGCTCATTGCACCACAAGATGAATTCTTTCAGGGGTGTACTTCTTTCAGGGTTCTATTCTTCTGACACTACAGGGGCGCTGCAAATGCACCTGGCGCTCAGAAACTTCTTCGGAAAAATCTGCACTGAAAATACTAATTGGCGCTCCTTCCCTTCTGAGCCCGGCTGGGTGCCCATACAGTTTTTTATGCCCACATATGGGGTACCGTTCTACTCAGAAGAACCTGCGTTACAGATTTGGGCATGCAGCTTCTCCCCTGTTCCTAGTGAAATTGAGAAATTTCAAACTAAACAAACATATTATTGGAAAAATTCTAGTTTTTCAATTTTACTGTCTTATTTTGAATACTTTCCTCTAAGACCTGTGGGGTCAAAATGGTCACCCCACCCCAAGATGAATTCTTTGAGGGGTGTACTTTAAAAAATGGGGTGACTTTTGGGGGGGTTCTATTCTACTGACACTACAGGGGCGCTGCAAACGCACCTGGCGCTCAGAAACTTCTTCGGAAAAAATCTGCACTGAAAATGCTAATTGGCGCTCCTTCCCTTCTGAGCCCGGCTTGGTGCCCATACAGTGTTTTATGCCCACATATGGGGTACCGTTCTACTCAGGAGAACCCGCGTTACAGATTTTGGCATGCAGCTTCTCCCCTGTTCCTAGTGAAATTGAGAAATTTCAAACTAAACGAACATATTATTGGAAAAATTCTAGTTTTTCAATTTTACTGTCTTATTTTGAATACTTTCCTCTAATACCTGTGGGGTCAAAATGGTCACCACACCCCAAGATGAATTCTTTGAGGGGTGTTCTTTCCAAAATGGGGTGACTTTTGGGGGGTTTCTCTTCTGCGGACACTACAGGGGCACTACAAACGCACCTGGCGCTCAGAAACTACTTCAGCAAAATCTGAACTGAAAATGCTAATTGGCGCTCCCTTCCTTCTGAGCCCTCCTGTGTAGCCATACAGTGGTTTATGCCCACATATGGGGTACCGTTGTACTCAGGAGAACCTGCGTTACAAATTTTATGGTGCGGATTCTCTCATGTTCCTTGTGAAATTGAGAAATTTCAAACTAAACGAACATATTATTGGAAAAATTCAAGTTTTTCATTTTTACTGTCTAATTTTAAATACTTTCCTCTAATACCTGTGGGGTCAAAATGGTCACCACACCCCAAGATGAATTCTTTGAGGGGTGTACTTTCCAAAATGGGGTGACTTTTGGGGGGTTTCTCTTCTGCGGACACTACAGGGGCGCTGCAAACGCACCTGGCTCTCTGAATTTTTTTCAGCAAAATCTGCATTGAAAAAGCTAATTGGCGCTCCTTTTCTTCTGAGCCCAGCTGTGTGCCCATACAGTGGTTTATTCCCACATATGGGGTACCGTTGTATTCAGGAGAACCTTCTTTACAAATTTTGGGGTGATTTTTTTCTCTTGTTCCTCGTGAAATTGAGAAATTTCAAACTAAACAAACATATTATTGGAAAAATTCGTGTTTTTCATTTTTACTGTCTAATTTTGAATACTTTCCTCTAATGCATGTGGGGTCAAAATGCTCATCCTACCCAAAGATGAATTCTTTGAGGGGTGTTCTTTCGAAAATGCGGTAAATTTTGGGGGGATTCTATTCTGCGGACACTGCAGGGGCTCTGTAAATGCACCTGGCGCTCAGAAACTTCTTCAGCAAAAGCTGCATTAAAAAAGCTAATTGGCGCTCCTTTCCTTCTGAGCCCGGCTGTGTGCCCATACAGTGGTTTACGCCCACATCTGGGGTACCGTTGTATTCAGGAGAACCTGCGTTACAAATTTTGGCATGCTTTTTTTCTCATGTTCCTTTTGAAAAAGAGAAACTTTACTCTAAATGTATATATTATTTGAAAATTTAAATTTTCGATTTTTTTACGGCCTTATTGTGAATACTTTCCTCCAGCCCCTGTAGGGTAAAAATGCTCATTATATCCCTAGATTATTTTTTTTAAGGTGTAAGGTAATCCATTTAAAAAAAAGAACTGGTCCCTAAAAAAAATCAGTTTTGAAAATTTTCACAAAATGTGATAATTTGCTAATAAATTTCTAAGCCCCGTAACACCCTAAAAAAGTAAAATATGTTTCCCAAATTATGCCAGAATAAAGAGGACATATTGGTAATGTGATTTAGTAACTAATTTATGTGCTATGACTTCCTTTTTTAGAAGCAGAGAATTTCAGAAGTTCATAAAATGCAAAATTTTCAAATTTTCCATGATATTTTGATGTTTTTCACAAAAAATACACAAAGTAGTAACCAAATTTTGCTACTAATATAAAGTGCCATATGTGACGAAAAAACTATTTCAGAATCGCTAGCATACGTTAAAGCATCACTGAGCTATAAGCGCATAAAGTGAGACAGGTCAGATTTTGAAAAATGAGCCTGGTCATTAAGGCCAAAACAGGCTTTAGAGGCAAGGAGTTAAAAAACAGTTGCCAAAGTGCCAAACATCGACCATTGTTTAATGCATTGTGTGAAAACAGTGACCGTTGTTCCAGGGACTTCAATGCATATCATTGCAGTTTGAAGAGAATGGCCGTTCTTTTAATGGAAAACAACCGTCGTTCTTTTAAAAAATAGTATGTTGTGTTACATAGCCTAAAGCTATTAAATGTCAATGAAAATTAGGGCAATTTTTTTTTTAAACAAAGCAAACAAATAGTTAACAGAAAAGAGTTTCTATTTCCGATTCATTGGTTGTAAATAGTCATATGAATAGACATCAAACAGTGTAGTCCATGTCTGCAAGTAATTAGGGAATGCAATTAATTATGTTAAGTATAAGTATATGCATAACATGTAGTGACTGATCAACATAATTATAACGTGTTTCTCCTTTCTGCTAGGCACTTCCCATGGTGACACAGCATCACATGATATAGAGATAAAATGTCACCCTCCTTCTAATTAGAAATTAGAGATTTGATGCTTACGTGACAATTACTTAATAAATGTATTTATTATGTGCTGCGTTTAGTCACTCATGCCCATAAAATAATATTTTAGTTATTTTTTTGCAATGTTGCTAACTAAACAATTGCGTATCTGACAGTCAATACACAATTATGATAGTAGAACTCCAATCCACAGCACTGATGCTCCAAGGACATTTTATTGATTCACTGTTTTTAGATTTTCATATGAAACTGTTAGGAACCGGAAAGACAAGACAGTGAGCCCTAAGCTCAGCCCCGCCCACTGTCCTCTACCTACTTGACCCCCTAGGCTAAGCCCTAGGGCAGCAACTGGGCAGCAGTCCCTGCACTGGCTAGGTGGAAGACAAATACAAGACAGACAGACAAACACAATGAAGAATAGTCAACAATCCGGGTCACAACAGTCTGGCAGCAAAAGTACAAAATCAGGATCCAAAAGAGTAGTGGAATAACAGGCAATATGGTCAGGGGCAGGCAGCAAGCAAGGGTAGTCAGAAAACAAGGCAAGGGACAGAAAACCAGAGGTAACGCGAGATAGATGAAGGCAGAGCTGGAATGAAGGACAGGGAAGCTATACTGAATAACCAGCAATGGGAACACAGGCTGGGGTTAGTATATAGGAGGCCAGGGTTCTGGTCCAGAATGTAATTGGACCATCCCCCTGATCTCCAAGCACAGACAGCTGAGAACAAAACAGATCCACTGGCAGGAAGACCTGTCAGTCACAGCAGAAACAAAACACAGATTAACCCTGACATGGCCAGACAGAACTCAGCAGGTGAATTCGGGTGTGTCTTCCAACAAAGGTGAGCAATTAAACCAGTGTTCACACACTGCAAACAAAAACACAGAAACAGAATACAAGAATATCAGCGCCTTCTCGGCCGCACAGCACGAGCCGAGGGGCGCATAATGCTCTGCAAAGATACCATCCTGACAGAAACTTTTTGGCTCAAACCTCCTACCAAAAAAATACAATTGCCACTCCTCCTTTACAAAGCTTGTAATTCGGTTTGAAGTTATTCTATGTTTTTGCCGATATTAGCAAAAAGGAAGTAAAAAGCTCTAATAATTTAAAGGGGTTGGCCACTTTATAGTAAAATTGCCCAGTGTACAGTGTAAGTGTACTCACTGTATATATTGACAGCAGCTCCCTCATAGAGGTAAAATCAGATTCCCCTCCTCCAGGCTGTGCTGTCCTGCTCTGTGGTGAGTCTGTCCATAATATAGCCAACATGAAGAAGCATGTGACCATGCCCCACCATCAGGGTCCACCACTAAACCTGTATATGGTTATGGTGGACACTAGGTGACGGGGCATGGTCACATGCTCCTCCATGTCAGCCATCTAATGAACTGAATCACCACAGAGCGGGACAGCACAGCCTGGAAGAGGGGAGTCTGATTTTAGCTCTATGGGGTACACAGGGAGCTGCTGTCAGTATATACAGTGAGTGCTCCAACTAATACTGTACACTGAACTATTTTACTATAAAGTGGCCGACCCGTTTAAACTGGAACTATCAGCAGGTTAGACAAATCTAACCTGCTGATATGTCCCTTTTGCACAGGAGACACAGAGGATGAAGGTATGTCTTATACCTTCCTACTCTGCGCCGTTCTGGTGCAGTTAGTCATGTGCTTCACGATCTGGTCTGCCCTCCCTCATAGCGCTGACCAGGGGTGGATAGGCAATATGGGGGTGGACAGCACTCCTGACAGTCTGTCCAGACCATGGGGAACACTAGTAACTGCACCGTAACGTTGCCGAAGAGGATAGTAAGAGACATAGCTTCCACCTCTACATCTTCTGTGCAATAGGGACATAGTTTCAGCAGGTTAGACTCCCAAACCTGCTGATAAGTCCCCTTTAAGTCTGTTGAAATAAATACAGTATGCAGCCTGAAAGTAAATAAAGTTAAGAAACAACATCACACAGCAGTAGCCCAGCTGATCAGTGATTGATGAGTTACCTTGTGGAAAACCCCTTTCATACATTGACAATACATTTGTAATGTTGATGTTTTGTAAACATTTGTTCTCTTCGATACAGGACATTCATTCTCTTCTTATTTAGTACTGGAACAAATTTAAAGGAATTATTTTTCTAAGAGGGTGCATATTTTATGAGACTTTCAAAATGTCAACGGAACTGCGCACTAGCTGTGTCTAGTTGTGACAAAGTGCGGATGCGCACAAAACGCCCGCCACTGACATGCAAGTTATTTTGTCCTCCCTTACCTGTATGTGAACCTACCATGATTTTATTTGGCTTTTGGCTACAATAAAGAAAGAAGAGAAGTTTCGGGGAGTGCTACGGTTTCTATTTGCTCTTGTGCTGGACTTCAATTCCCATCATACCTGGAAAGCTACAGCTTAGACATAGGCGTGATGGGAATTGTAGTTTTGCAACCGGAGGGCCGCAAGTTAGACACCACTGGAATAAGTGCATTTTAGTATCTGATATCCACAAAATTCTCTCATCTTCAACATTTTGAAAATGCTTAAAATTGTTCAATTGTTTATCGGTTCCACAACCAAACAAATACACATGCCCTGTACTTATTAAATAAAAGATGAGAACATTAGAAATAATGTTTTTCATTGATAGCGAATTCTCGATGGAGCAATGAAAGATGTATTATAATCTAAGTGTGCATTCCCAAAGCTCATGTAGCTGAAAGATTTGAAAATGCATTAAGACAATCAAAAACACAAGAGGGAAGAAAGCAATGCATCAGGAAGCTCTTACAATTTAAGGGTCCTCAATCTCTATGAGTTCACTGACAGCTGATGAATCCCCAAGTTATAATCTGTGGTTGTGTATGTGTATTGCATGCCTGCACAGCTGATGGAGCTTAATTGTTCCTTATGTGTTTAGTTAATTGTAACTAAATGGTTATGCAATCAATCCTGCATGTTTGTTGTGTTAATTACACATTACTTTCATACCAATACTTTTATAAAGCTGTTATAAATAACCAAAATGGATTTATGGCTTCTGGAAAGAGGGCATGTGAAATGCGTCAAAGTGTGGAGTGGAGGAGCCTAGATACATGGCCTTACTTGATAACAAAATAAAAAAAGCATAGGGGAAAAGTTATCATGTCAAAGTACCATGTTCCCCCAATAATAAGGCATCCTCCATAAATAAGACACCCCACTAATCTATCAAGTTGCCCAAAGTAAGGCCTCCCCCCGAAAATAAGGCATCCCCACCCCGAAAGTAATGCACCCCCTAGAAAATAAGGTATCCCCATACCGAGAGTAAGGCACCCCCCTAAAGTAAGGCTGTCCACCACTACCTGCTGCCGCTCATCCTCTCCCTCCCCGTGATTGTCCTGTGCCACTCACCCCTGCATCTCCCTCCCATGCTGCTCACCCCTCCTCTCTCTCCTGTGCTGCTCACCTCTCTGTCTCCCTCCTGAACCACTCACTGCTTTGTCTCCCTCCTGTGCTTCTCACCCCTCCTCTCCCTCCTGTGCTGCTCACCCCTCACATGCTTGTGTGGTGCAAGACAGAGTGCCTCTTTGGGAACCAAAATTAATTCAAGGTGCTGTCTTATTTTCGGGGAAACACTGTACTATCTAGTTCATATATTAGGCATTGTGCAACAGATATAGCTTATACAGTGCGTTAGTTACTTATGTGCAATAGGAATGTGGTCCCAATAAAATTGTACTACCAATTTTGCACATATTCAATTATGTGTATAGAGAGGATAGTGGCACACTGGGTATAGTGCAATAGTGGCTAGAGGCCCAAAGGTAAACAGCTATAACTTTTAGGCTATATTAAAACACTATATTTTTTTATTCAAATAACAGCCGTTCTTTGATACTCAAGATAATGGTGGTTATTTTCAGTCTTCAATGATTGCCATTGAAGTCTATGGAAACACTGGCCCTTAGTTCACACAATGCATAGAATAACAGCCGTTGATCACAGCGACCATCAAATTATTTTTCAGGACATTTATTGTTGGCTGTCATTTAGCAAATGACTGACATTATTTTAACTTGTTCACACAAAGAAAGTTTTTTTGGGTTTTTTTTTTTTGGCCGTCCTTTCAAGGTCTTTTTTTTTTAATTCTATGGATCTTTTTAATAGCCACCCCCAAAAGGGGTGAATGTAGCCATCCCTCAACCTACAGTTAAATAGTGTGCCAATAGTGGTCATTGAAATGGAGGCTGCCAAAGAAAGTAAAACAATAGCTGTGATTTGGTACTCAAAATAAAGGCCGTTATTTTGAGTATCAAATAACGGCCCTTGAATAGCATCGTGTGGACAAGGCCTAAGGCTAATGAACACATTTTAAGAGCAATTTGGTCAAAAAGTACCCAATTGAATGAGAATCAGAAAACCCTGATAACGTGTTGAAAGTGCCCTGCATTTGTAGTAAAACATGCCTAAACCTCATGCTCCATGTTGCTGAACATTCTGGTAAGAAGATTCTGTTCTCCAATAGGTGTGGACAGCGCACACATGCTCTTGCCGAGTGAAGTGAGACATGGGCAGCACCAACTTCTATTGACTACACGACTAAAGCAGAACATGACTTTGGGGTGGCATCATGTGCCGAGAGAGAGATAGCATACAAAAATTACTGATTCTCACCAAATAACATACAGTATGCTTTGACGGAATTTCATTAAAATCTGTTTATTGGTTCTGGATTTTTAGATGATTTTTCTGGCCCTCCAGTAAGTGAAATACACTGTATGACTGTGTGTAAGAGGGTGCACTGTGATGGTATACCAGCTTTAGAAGTTAAACAGTCTCAAACATATTGATTAATTTTGTTCAACAATGTTAGGTTCTGTTGACTGTTTTGTGATCATGAGGTGTTTGTTTTGGGTCTGGTTGAGCATTAAAGTTTACTCCTTTGAGAGATGTGGGTTGCTGTTTTTGGCAGTATTGTTGTCCTATTTTCAGTCATACTGGCAAAAATAGTGCCACTGTGGGCCATTGCCCTACAGTGTGCCACTGAGTTCAACTAGACATAGGCAGCACCAAGAGAGATTGCCAGACAATGTGGAGGGATCTATAATATTTTATATTCTATAGAAAATAGAAAATGCTGGAACCTTTCATGGACTCGGAGATGTAGAGTTTACCGTGGTGTACATGGTAAAGGCAGAGTCATATATATTATAGAAAGCATAGAGTTTTCATTTGCCTACTAAAACTTACATACAAGTGTGTCAGAAGGGGGCATGGTTTTGTATTTGCCATTAGACACTCATGGTCCGTTGCATAGGGATAGCTTTGTTGAGGGGTGCTGATAAATACCTGCTGATAAAAATTGATGTAGCTGTTTCTGCCGTACTGTGGCCTGGAGAAAAAAAAAAATCTCCCATTGGTTTACTCCATATGGATCAGAGCTGATTTGAAGCCGTGGTATGCCTATTATGTTGTAGATTTGTATTTCATTTCTCTTTTTTATAGTATTTTCTGAAAAACATCTGACTGAATGTAGGTGGAATATTCCTCAAATTTAGAGGATTAGTGATATACAATACCATGTAATTTTATGAAGACAGAGATTGGGTGTGTCCTTTCTTTGGCTTAGATTAACACTCTGTCCTTCTTAAAATTCTCAACCACTGCTAAAAATTTATGGACATCTGATCATGTTACTAACAGATAAAAGTTTATGACTTTTGCACACTCCCATTGTCCTAGGAATTACTCCTTTATTTTTCTTTTATTATTCATTTGTTATACTTTAACCCTAATGTCACAACTAACATACTAAAATCACTCTTAAATTCGTTTTAGAATTTAGAATTTTTTTTTACTAGGCAAAGAGGGAAATATACCGTTAAAGAGCAGACCCCAATTGAAGAAACTCTTAGGACCCCATTAGATGGCCCAACATGCACTCTAAATGAGCTTATTGCAAAGCTTATTTACTAGGCGGATAGGGGAGAGCCACATAAATGAAAGCTGGATTGTTCAAACCATTTGTACCATAACCCATTACATGGGGGACTTTACAGTTGATGAGCAATGATCTTTTGCTCATTTTTTGGCCAATCTCTGACCCTATTGCACAAGACAACATCAGCCTATTTGGCTGAAAATCACACCATGTAAAAGGGCCCTAGGGGGACTATTGGGTAGCTAGAGAATGCTAAAAAAGTTATAGTCTATTTTTTTTTTTTTTTTTTTACAAAAGAAGCCTAAGGGAGACTAGCTTCAGTTTCTTAACACACAATCGGCATCTACATTGTCCATCCATGTCTGTATTTTACTTTTTTCCCTTTTCTGAGTGGCTAGCACTCCTCCTTGTAAGACCCATGTGACCCCAATTAGCAGGAAGCACCTGTGCACACATGGTAAGTACCTCCTGTTTCTCTCATTCTACCTCTGGTGCAGTGGTGAGTAGTAAGACCTTGTTCACATTTGTGTTGCTTGGTGGCTGCTTTCTCCGCCAGCGGCGCCTGTTGGGTTTTGGGGGGGGGGGGGGCTTGGGATTTGGTCCTGTGACAGTGGAGTTGCAGGGCCATTCCGTGGCCTCCCTTCCCTGCTTGCGCTCGCCTTGCGTGGTTGGCGGTTGCTGACTGACACAGAATTTATTTAGTGTAGGGACTCATGTGGGCCAGGGGACCTGCACGTGGTACATGAGGCAATATGGTTTGATCAAATTATATTCCAACATCCTGTGTTGGTTTTTCAATGTAGCCGAGAGGCATTAGTGTCAGCCATAGGTGTGAGGTGCAGCAGCTCCTTTCTCTCCATGTCGGCATCTATATTGTAGCTCTCCTTTTCTAGTAATATTTATGTTCATGAACCATCGGGCTCTACTGCGTTTTCCTTTTTTAAAATTAAGAGTCAGTGGATTGTGGGGGCCTGCTAAATTGACACTACAGGAATGATAAGCTTATTGACCTTTATGAATTGGAATACATGGGCCACCCTCATCCTCCAGAGAACATGTAAGAACTCCTCGACTATTACTGAGGGTGTGTGTGTGTGTGTGTGTGTGTGTGTGAGGGCCTAGCTATAGAACCCATATGCCCTAATGGAGCATATATATAGGAGGTTTTCTAGAATAGTACCTTTAAATTGCACTTCTATTGGATGAGAATTTACATGAGGTGATCGGTTAACTACATTTTTTTTGTATCCATTTGAGAACTTCTTATCTCTCCTAAGAAATATTACACTGATACTGTAATTTAAAAAGAACGCGATAAAGCAGAACAAAGGACATGAAGAGTGCAAGATTCCCCATAGATGATACAATGTGACATGGATCTTTACGACGTTTCTTCTTTTCTCTAACATTTGCCTCACACAGACCTGATTAGTTTACGATAGAATAAGACACATCCGTTCCAGGTGGAATTGCTGTTCCCCAATGATTTTTGTCACTTGACTTTCATCTTCAATATTTTAATTGGTTCTCAAATGGGTACAGAAAGGGAACTGAGATTATGTTAAGGTGTTCAGACGTTAGAATAACCCTATTCAGTCCCCTAAAGGCACCACGTCTGTATTCCGCTTGCCTGAACAGCATATCACTGTTTTTAATGCATATGTCATGATTTCTCTTATCCTCTACTTCCCTTAATGGTTGCCTGCATGCTTTTGCTAGATTTGGTTTTGAAGTAATGATATAAAATTCATTTCATCTATACCCCTCCCCCGAAGGCCTCCTCCCTCCCCCTGAGCCCGAGTCTTTCATACATAACATCAGGCTTGTCATATCTGAGGAATTATTAAAATAAGACAGAGCTTGCTATATCTGAGCAGAAAAGCTCCTTTGAGCAGGCATCCTCAGGAGGGAAGCAAGCTCTATCTCATTAGTCTGTGCTGAGAAAGCGTCCTCGTCACTTGGTTCAAGGTGATAAAAGATTAGGGTGTTTGGCCTTGCCTTATTCAGTATGCAGAGCACACTGCTCTCTGCCTGTGAACATGAAATTACATTGAACCTGGGGAGTCTAACTCCATTAATTTTAAATGGAAGATTAATTTAACAATATGCGGCAGATATTTGTTACAAACCTATCATGTAAAAAGTGACGGCTTGCAATAAATTGCGGGGCCTCACGATGGTCCGTGGCCTGGGCTCAAATAAATCATAAAGCATTTATACGTAATTGCTATTTTTAAAGACATGGATACAAGACGTGTGACTTGTTTGACAAAAGGTTGCCAAGATGCCAGGACAACTTTGAACTTTAATGCGGCTTTTTGGTCATGAATAGCATTCATAGGCTGGAGATGGAAACCAGCATTTCATGAAGCAAAGCTAAAACCTATATAGCTTGATTTTAGATTGAAGGCGTTATGCAGCGAAAATATTTTTCTTTAAAATCAACTGGTTTCAGAAAGTTATATAGATCTGTAATTTAGTTCTATTTAAAAATCTCAAATATCCCCATACTTATCAGCTGCTGTATGTCCCACAGGAAATGAATATTATTTATTTTTTCAGCACTCTGCTGATTTCTCTGTCTGAGACAGGAACTGTCCAGAATAGAAAAGGTTTATTGTGATTTGCTCCTGCTCTGGACAGTCATGGAAAGCAATGTGTCAGACTGAAAGGAAAACAACATTTGCTGCAGGACATAAAGCAGCTGATAAGTATGGGAAGATTTGAGTTTTTTTAAATAGAAGAAAATTAAAAATCTATATAACTTTTTGACACCAGTTGATTTTAAAGATAAAGATTTTCGCTGGACAACCCCTTTAAACTCTTCAAATAATGTCATGCTTAATTTGTGTTCAGCTTCTAAAGTTTCTCATTATCTATTTTTCTAAAAAATGTTCTTTGCATGTGTGGTGTTGCTTTTCCTGCAGTAAAACACAAGTTATTCTATTAGGAACATTGCTTTACACCTTGTAGATGATTAATTAAATTGAAGGTAGTCTAACTCTTAAAGCTTATGGTAACTGCTCCGAGGCTGTATTTCTCAACTCTAGTCCTCAAGTACCCTCAACAGGACATGATTTAAGAAAAGGATACCTGTGGAGATACCTGATGCACTGATTATATAATACCTGTGAAATACTAAGGAAATCCTCAAAACATGACCCGTTGGGGGTACCTGAAGACTGGACCTGAGAAACACTGCTCTAAAGGCCTTATTATAAGGAGTGATAATTAGAGATGAGCGAACCGGCCGTGGTTCGGGTTCGTATGAACCTGAACTCTCTGCGTCTGATTCCCACTGTCTGCAGCCTCCGTGAAGAGGGTGGATACAGCCTGAGGACCGTCTGGAAAACTGGGATACAGCCATAGCCATAGGCTGTATCCCAGTTTTCCAGACGGTCCTCCGACTGTATCCATCTTCTCTACGGAGGCTGCAGACAGTGGGAATCAGATGCCGAGAGTTCAGGTTCATACGAACCCGAACCTCGGCAGGTTCGCTCATCTCTAGTGATAATCTGCCGAACATGTTAAAAACATGTTCATTGACCACCAGCTGTGCATCGCTACAGTATGTGTAGTGATATGCGGACGACGGCTAATGACAGTTTCAAAATAATGAAGATTATACTTACCTGATGCTTCTGGTCCCGTCTCTTCAGTAATAGACCATTCAGTCAACCACTGGCTGGGACGGGATATCGCTGTTGCCAGTGATTACTTGAGCAGCCTGTCACTGAAGAGCAGCCTGGCCAGTAGCGTCAGCAGGGATTATTGACCGTAATGGTTGGTATCGGCTGAATACGGCTTATAATAGCTTCGTATATTAGGGCCTTTACAGCGTGAGGTCAGGACATCTTTATATATAAACATTTTTGTAAATGCTATTTCATTGATTCCTTAAATACAACCACGATGCCTTTTGACCAATTGTATGAAATAATATCGAAAAAAAAAAATTATTTTTTCTTTTCAGGATGAACAATGGTCTGTTTAATAAGAGAAGGTCTCTACGGAAATATAGTGGTTTTCGTAAGCGAGTATGTACTAGCTGCACTATTGAACAAAACTGGCAAAAAAGTCGAAGGCAAATTTTACATAAAGTTCTAAGATTTGCGTTGCAATTTTGCTCTTTGTAATATTTCACTTAGAATTTCTTATAGCCTAAACTGGTGCCCGGCTGTGGGAATATAATGCAGGGTAACAAATCAGGCCAGGTAGAGTAATGTTATAAACAAGCTTTTTGGTCTTTAAAAATTGTGTGGAAAAAGGACCATGATAGTAAGATTTATTACTTACTAATGAACTGCTGGTAACATTTACATTTGTAAACTAATCTCATTTGCAATCACAGAACAATGCCGATGTTTATTGTTTGTGTAACGCGACGTCCTTTTATTCCTCCTTGTCATACAAGGTGTAGCATATTACATGACTCCACTGCAACCTGGCTCTCCCCTTATCCTACATGTCTCAGGAAGGATCTTGTTTCATAGGCTGGGCAGCAGTTGTCTACAAGTTTTAAACCAAAGGTAAATTACTGAGCTGGGTAAGAAAATAATTACTTCTGAGATATGTAGGCATCGTCTAGTTAGACAAATTAGAAGATGCACAGTTGATATTTGGGAAATGTGGGAGGAGTCATAGAAACTGTCATCCTTCATAATGGTAATTCCAGACAAAGCAAACTCTGGGAGCATCAATACAAATGGGATGTATAGCACCGGCAATATAATATAAAATATAATTATTTATAAGCTATATTGACATCTTACATTGAACATTCACAGAAACCTAGGCACTTTTTTATTGTTTTTGTAAATTTGGAAAAACCCTAAATACTGTTAATAAAACAAATGTAATTGAAAAGCCATCCCCCTCTTGACAGATGATAGAGTGTTTTCAAATATGATTGTTTACCTGTCAGCAGTTTTTTGCTGGCTATAGCAAATGCAGTGTTTAATAGGACTTTTTACAGGGAATAGGAGAATAAAACTCTTATTTTAATTGAGATATAAGCTTTACCTCTTAACAACGGATGACAAGTACACCCGTCATGCTGCGGTTAAGAGTGTACTGAAACAGGAACGGTGGGATGGTGGAAAGTTGATACATCATATAGAAGATGTAACAATTGCTCTATGTAGACTTTTGCCTATGGCTTATGTAGACTTATGAATTATGATTTAGGCTAAATTGTCACTTGTAAGCATATTCAACTGAAAACTAGAAGTTTTGCAGTCAAACGGTAGTAGGATAATTATATTTACTTCAGCTACACTGTGCATTGTAGAGTCTTTAGGTCAAAATATGCACCTGAATAGGTAAAATAATGTAATGATAATGTAAGGTAATGTACTGAAGGAGATGAACAAGGACTGCCTAATTCTTAGACAGTGTACATTTTTTAACACTAGCTTCAACAGCAGCTGTTTAAAAATCTGATTCATCTTTTATACTGTCTACGATTACACCATCTGTTAGGATAGGTTTACTTTCTGTTTACATTTAATGTACACATTTCTATACCCCCAAAATGGATAGAAACATACATATTAATGTGAAAATTGATTTCTATAGCGCAATGTAAACAAACAGAATATTTCCCTTTGTCCATGTTTCACTGGTTTCTATTTTATTCCATTTAAAAAAAAAATGTATGGTATAACATGACAGTCTTCACTATTATGTCCAGTAAAAATGGATATGTTGCTTTGTGTTAAAGTATACAATGTATTCCAATAGGAAATAGATTCTGGTGTATGGTATGAAGCAAATTCTATTTGGCATCCATTTTGCTTATATGTAATTATTGTTTTTAAGAGTCTAAAAATTTGTAGGCTTAAACAAAACCAAAAAGCTTGTTTAGTTTTAAGCAAAAATGTACAAGATTTCATGCCCCTTTTCCATTTCTAGTGAGGCCTCTTTTGCTTTCCAAGAAGCCACACCCCTTTGTAGAACAAGGCACAGAAGTATCTAAAACCCATTAATGTTATGAATTCCACAATAGAAAAATTACATCCTTCTTTCTAGACGGACGTCATTTTTGCTCCAAAAGACAACGGTCTATTGGTAATGAGTAGAGTTAAAGCAAGTATACTCGTTCAAATATACTATTAGGTTCAGTATCTGGGTGCTCGAAAGTACGGAATAATGAGTGCCACATGCTAGTGGTGTAAAATAAGTCCCCACCCCACATGTTTGGTAGCTTAAACTAACCAATAAACTGTGAGGACAGGCAAGCACAGACAGGACAGAGACAGTGGGCCCTGGATCTGAACCCACCCACTGACCCTACCTACTTGCCTCGGTCGACCCTAAACGGTCGCGGATAACCACGTAGGCGTTCCCTATGCTGCGTAAGTGAAACACAGAACAAGACAGACAGACAAAACACAATAAGGAATGGAAGAACAATCTGGGTCAAACCACATGGGCAATGCAGTACAGAATCAGTAACACAAGGGATAGTCAAAAGTCAGGCGGAGGTCAGAACACAGGTACGTCAGGCAGGAAAGGAGTTAGGACGGGGTTCGCAGGAATAGGACAAGGGGAGCTGGGATCAGAATGAACCTAATAGCCAGCGATTTCATACTGGCAATGATTAGACTTTATACTGGACCAGGAGCCCGGACCAAAGGCTGATTGGTCCGGCCTCCTGAGTCCAGTCTCACTGCATCTGGTGCACTGCAGGCCGAGTGGCCGGGCGACCTATCCCTCAGCCTGAGTGCAAGACACTGCAGCTGCGTGCCGGCCGGCCGGCTGACAGTCACGTGAGACCACGGCATCCCCGGTTGCTAATGACGCCGTCGGGTCTCCGTGATGTCACTCGGCTCCGGCGGGTGGAGCGACAGCGTGCTCCCGAGCCGACCGCCGAAGCCGAGCTGTAAGGTGACGCCGCTGGAGCCAGGCAAGATAAGTTCCTGACATAAACATGTAGGGAAGGGGCTGGCTCCTAAAAAACAATGTTCTAACCTCCATATGACTTTGATGAAGTTCATGACTCAATCAAGCATTCGAGTATTGAAAAATACTCAACACAAATACTGAGCATTTGGCCATCTATCGGTAATGACGGCCTCAAATAATGTTTATGATCATTATTTGCAGCCATCGTTACCAATAGACGGACGTCCATTGGTGCTAAAATGACGTCTGTCCAGAAAGACAGCCGCCATTTTCCTGTTGTGAGAACATAACTTATACATGCAAGTCATATAAGCCTGTTTTTTGGGTACAGATTTAACCATTTTTATTTATTTATTTATTTACCAATCCATCTGTGTTATATACCAGGGCCCAAGGGCGTAGTATATAACACAGGGGTTTAAGGAACACTGAAAGAAAGAATTTCTGTGTTATGGCATACTAGCGTTAGTATTGCCTGGACTCTTTCTTTAAATTGCCATTGGAGTTTGTGAGCGAATACAAACCTTCTACGTAGAGTATTTGTGTCACTTAACTGGTGTCATCACACATGAATTTGTTTCACTCTGATTATTTAGCTAATAATTATTACCACATGCATCTGTTTCATCAAAATTAAATTAAATATTCATGTTTAGGAGTATTAAATCACATTTCTCAGCATGTGCAAACAGCATATAATGAGTTTCCAATTAACAATATAAAAACAGTTATGATGACAATTTCACTTTGTATAAGACAATTTGTGAAGGAAAAAAAAAATCTAGAAATTCGGGATACATCATTGTAGATTAAATTAAACTACAAATATAGGCTTTATTTATATAATAATGCAATTATAGGAAAATAGTTTCTGGTTTTATAGTTTCTGGTTTTATTACTTGAAGCAAAGTTTTTTGTATAGACCACATAAAGGGGTTGACTACAATTAAAAAAAGGTGTGGTTTTCTAAAGCCAATAAGGGTCTGCCAATATGCCAGTTAGTACATGGAGACTTCTACATCATACAGGCTACTATAAATCATGTCTTCAGTGTGTTGATGTTCTTTACCGTGATTTGCTTAGGAAATTAAAGGGGTTGTCCTTTTCACCGTAGCTATAGTGCGAAACACAATTCATTGACAGGCGTAGCACTGTTTCTGAAAATAAATCAGCAATTGTTTTCTAACTCTACATTGTCTTTAAGAAATGTAAGCCTACAAAGCTCCCACTTTCAAATGTATATACCAGTACCCTTTTAATTTTCTGCCTCCCATCTAGAGATGAGCGAACCGGTTCGCCCAGTATGGGATCCGGTTAGGATTTTCCCAAAAATTCGAGTCCGATCGGATTCAGATTTTTGGAAATCTGCTCCGATTTTTTTTCTTGCTTTCTAAAATGGCAGCCGCCATTCTAGAAAGCAGGAAGTGTTCCGGGTGGGAAAAGCGCTTTCCCATCATGCCCGGAACACATCCAATAAGCAGGGATCTTGAACTAGCCCACCCCCTGTGTGACGTCGGTATTGCTTTAAGAGGAGCGGTCACCGCACCACGCAGTGTGTAGAGGGAGAGAGAGGAAGCAAGCTGCTGTTGTGTACTACAGACTACTGAGAAGATATTGTGGGAAAGGAAAGGAAAGATTAAGAAAGTAGAGAGGAGAAACATCCAGTGATTGAGAGAGAAATATAGAGAGGGCAAAAGATAGATAGATTAGGCATTGGACAGAAAAGTGTGCACGGAACCAAAACGTGCAGTACAGATATACAAGTCCTATACTTCTGATAGTGTGTATACAGTACCACATGTGTCTTATCCTGAGATACAAAAATAACTGGTTCAGGTGTATAGCATTGTATCTTTAAAAAAAGTGCTATAAACCCAATTTATATACTTGGACCCTTCTGATTGAAAGTGTGTATATCACATCCATCTTATACTGAGAGACTAAAATACCTGGTTCAGGTGTATAGCATTGTATCTTTAAAAAAAGTGCTATATACCCAATTTATATACTTGATATACTTGGACCCTTCTGATTGAAAGTGTGTATATCACATCCGTCTTATACTGAGAGACTAAAATACCTGGTTCAGGTGTATAGCATTGTATCTTTAAAAAAGTGCTCTCTCTCTCTCTCTCTCTCTCTCTCTATATATATATATATATATATATATATATATTGTAGGGATCTTCCCGGGGGATGGTGTGTTTGGACACAGTTCAGACAGCAAACTTGGACTTATAAAAACAACTGGGTGTTTATTAGCTGCATAAACAGTCCTCAACAGAAATGTAGCAATACCATGCTTTTCAGAACAAACCAAAAACAAAAAGGTCCTTGCCCGTCTGGGCACTTACTAACACAGGTCTCCTATCTGACTCTTCAGTAGGCAGTATCACCGGGTATGAATAGGCCCCAGCGGCGGCAGTATTCGTTGCTCCCAGGAGATACAGCATACAAGCTGTTCACCCCTGGCTGAGAGCAATCCCCTGTAGCACTGTGAAGCTTTTAAGTTGTTGCAGGCTAATCAGGGCACACCTGATTGCAACAACCGAACTGGATCGGGGGGAAGGGAATGGCAGGTCCCACTACCAACCTACCCACCATTCCAGTAAATCCGGCCCGGAAAATGTAAAGAACAACTCAGCAGCATAACACTGCTGAGTAAGAGATCTTTCCCGGATTTACCATCTCACCGTAAGCAGTAGCCTGGGTGAGATGTACCTCCCCTCGCACACTTTACCAGTGACATGTCCACATATCCCCCCCCTCTTTTTCAGACCGGAGGGCTGAGCACTTTGTCCCCACAGACAGTGCACCCTTGATAGGGCGTCCGCATTTGCCTGTAACTTTCCTGGCCTGTGTTCCACGGTAAAATTAAAGTTTTGGAGGGACAGAAACCATCTAGTCACCCTCGCATTTTTCTCTTTATTAACCTTCATCCATGTTAGGGGGGCATGGTCGGTCACTAACTTGAACTTTCTGCCTAGCAAGTAATACCTCAGGGACTCTAGGGCCCATTTCACTGCCAGACATTCTCGCTCCACAATGGCGTAGTTTTTTTCGGCCGGGGATAGCTTCCTGCTTAAGTACATCACCGGGTGCTCCTCGCCATTCACGACCTGTGAGAGAACGGCGCCTAACCCTGTATTAGAGGCGTCTGTCTGGACCAGAAACTCTTGCCTAAAGTCAGGGGTGATTAGTACAGGTTGTTGACACAAGGCAGATTTAAGGCTTTGAAAAGCCTTCTCGGCCTCTGGAGTCCATGTCACCATTGCGGACTTACCTCCCTTTGTCAGGTCAGTTAGCGGGGCTGCAACTGTGGCAAAGTTTGGCACAAACCTACGGTAATAGCCCGTAATACCCAGGAAAGCTCTGACCTGTTTCTTTGTGAGGGGTTGAGGCCAATTCTGTATTGCCTCGATTTTATTTAGCTGTGGTTTGATTAACCCCCTCCCAATAATGTAGCCCAAGTATTTGGCCTCCTCTAAGGCTAGTGCACACTTCTCTGCATTGACAGTTAACCCTGCATCACTTATGGCCTCTAACACCGCCTGGACTTTACAGAGGTGACTTTCCCAATCAGGGCTAAAAATGACCACATCATCGAGGTAGGCAGCGGAGTAATCACGATGTGGTCGCAGAATCAAGTCCATCAACCTCTGAAAAGTGGCAGGGGCTCCATGTAACCCGAATGGCATGACTACATATTGGAAGAGCCCATCAGGGGTGGAGAATGCAGTCTTCTCTCTAGCCTCAGGAGTGAGTGGGATCTGCCAGTAGCCTTTTGTGAGATCGAGGGTGGTTATGTACCTGGCATTACCCATTCTTTCAATCAACTCATCTACCCTGGGCATGGGGTAGGCATCGAACTTGGAGATCTCATTTAACTTTCTAAAATCATTACAGAACCTCCAAGTTCCATTGGGCTTTGGGATTAACACAATCGGGCTGGACCACTCGCTCTGAGACACCTCAATGACTCCTAGGTCAAGCATACGTTTTACCTCGGCTGACACCGCCTCCCTCCGTGCTTCTGGTATCCTATAGGGCTTAAGGTTTACCCTGCTTCTAGGCTCAGTTTCAATGTGATGGTGAATGAGATGCGTACGCCCTGGAAGGTCAGAAAACTTGTCTTTATTTTTCTGTAAAAACTCTTTAGTCTCCTGCTTCTGTGACACTGATAGAGTATCACCAATCTTGACCGGAGGGATTGGTTGTGACAAATTATTAATAGAGTTTGTCGCCACCAAGGATTCCCTGTCTTTCCAGGGTTTGATCAAGTTTATGTGATAAACTTGAAAAGGCTTCCTTCTACCTGGTTGGTGTACCTTGTAGTTTACCTCACTGATTTTTTCTACAATTTCATAGGGACCCTGCCACTTTGCTAAGAATTTACTTTCTACAGTGGGAACAAGAATGAGTACCCGGTCACCTGGGCTAAATGTCCTGATTCTCGCAGAACGATTGTAAATTCTGCTTTGGCTCTCTTGCGCCCTCTGGAGGTGTTCCCTTACTAGGGGCATTACAGTGGCTATACGGTCCTGCATTTGTGCTACATGCTCAATAACACTCTTGTATGGGGTGGACTCACTTTCCCATGTCTCTTTCGCTATATCCAACAAACCCCTAGGGTGACGACCATAGACCAACTCGAAGGGAGAGAACCCTGTGGACGCTTGGGGTACTTCCCTAATAGAAAACATCAGGTAAGGAAGTAAGTGATCCCAATCCCGACCATCTTTTTCCACCACTTTCTTTAACATATGTTTTAGGGTTTTATTAAACCTCTCCACTAATCCATCTGTCTGGGGATGATATACAGAGGTACGTAGGTGTGAGATTTTAAACAGTTTGCATACATCCTTCATCACCTTTGACATAAACGGGGTACCTTGGTCGGTCAAAATCTCCTTGGGGATCCCCACCCTGGAAAACATATAAAACAATTCACGCGCAATTGTTTTAGATGCAGTGTTTCTTAAGGGGACAGCCTCAGGATAGCGGGTTGCGTAGTCTAAGACTACCAAAATGTACTGGTGTCCCCTTGCCGACTTTACAATGGGACCCACTAAGTCCATTGCAATGCGGTCAAAAGGTACCTCTATAATGGGGAGCGAAACCAACGGACTGCGGAAATGCGACACTGGGGCGCTAAGCTGACATGTGGGGCACGACTCACAGTATTTTTTTATGTCAGCATAAATCGCAGGCCAATAAAACCTCTGGAGGACTCTCTCCTGCGTTTTATCTGTCCCCAAGTGGCCCCCAAGGACATGATTATGGGCCATGTCGAGTACCTGACGCCGGTACGACTTAGGCACCAGAAGCTGTTCCACAACCTCATCATTAATTTTAGTGACTCTATAGTAGAGATCGTTAGTCACAGAAAAATGTGGAAACTTTTTCTCAGCTTCTGGTTCCTGAGGTACCCCATTCATAACAGTGACCTGCTCTCTCGCATTTTTGAGAGTGGGGTCCTGCAACTGTGCAGTACCAAAATTATCCCTAGACACCTCTAAGTCTGGAACATTTTGCGCAGTGGGAGGAGCCTCTTCCTCACCAGCCAGGACCTGCAAAGGAAAAGCATCATTTTCATCCTGTACATTTTTATCATTTACCGTGGGTAATGCAATAGACTTAGGGGTCTCCTCACTCCTTTCAGGGGATTGTTGTTTTCCCCATAGAGCCCAGAACAATGGAAAATCACGCCCCAATATCACATTATGCATAAGGTTTTTAACCACACCCACTTCATATTGTACAGCGCCAAGTTCAGTCCCGACATTAGCCAGTACTATAGGGTAAACCTTTGTATCACCATGTATGCATACCACACTCATATGTCTTTTTGGCACAAAGTCCCCAGTCACCAGGCTGGCATGCACCAAGGTGACAAGGCTTCCTGAGTCCAGCAACGCCTTAACAGGGAAGTTATTGACAGTAATGTGGCAGACTTGCGGTTCAGTCTCTAGTCCAGTGACCGCAACAAAAGACGGTTCCGCAAATAGCGACTGACGCCGGCTAGCGTCACACTCCATGGGCTCAGCGGTAAGAGGGCAATGGGCAGACACATGTCCCGTCTCATGGCATCTCCAGCACTGGATAGGGCCTGGTCTCCTTGGCAAGGAGTCCTTTTTAGGGCCACTTAGCCACCTGGGACCATCACCAGTCTTTTGCCCTTGAGACACCTCCTGAGCGCTCTTCCCTCTATCAGCACCCCTCCACACTCCCCCAATAGATGGAAGTCTCTTACCAGATGATGGCACAGATCTGGCACTCCGTGGAGGTGAAGGTGCTGCAGGAACATCACGGAGGTAGTCCTCGGTCGCCTGGAACCTCTCCACAAGGCTGACGAGTTCGTCGGCACTCCTAGGGTCACCTTGTCCTACCCAGCGTTGTAGATCAGCAGGAAGTGCACGGAGGTAGCGATCCATCACAACCCTCTCTAGGATCTGGGCAGGAGTAGAGGTGTCTGGCTCCAACCACTTTCTTGCCAAATGGATCAGGTCGTACATCTGGGACCTCGCTGACTTGTCCAGACTGTAGCTCCAGTTGCGGACCCTCCGGGCACGGACAGCAGCAGTAACTCCTAGTCGGGCGAGTATCTCTGCTTTTAGCCGAGGATAGTCTTTGACCTCTTGCTCACTGAGGTCATAATAGGCCTTTTGAGGTTCGCCTGTTAAATAAGGCGCAATCACTTCTGCCCACTCAGTGGAGGGTAACTTCTCTCTCTCCGCCACCCGCTCAAAGACAGTTAAGTAGGCCTCAATATCATCATCAGCAGTCATCTTTTGCAGCGCACGCTGCACGGCTCTTTTCACAGACAAAGTCTCTGGCGCGGTTGCTGCCACCAGCTGGGGATTAGCACCTGCAGACGCTTCCTGCTTTGCTATCAGGTGCTCAATAAGTCTCTGTTGTGCAGCCATTGTCTGTTCATGGCGCAGGTTAGCGTCTGTTAGAGCCTGTTGTTGCTGCAAACTCACTTGCATTAACTGCTTCATCATCTCCTCCATGTTGCTTGGCTGTTTTTGGAGTGAAGCAGCAGCCTTCACCCAGGACATAAGCAGTTGTAGCCAAGTTGATGCACACCGTTGCCCCTAGCAACCGTTTTGCCCGCTCCGCAGCACCAATTGTAGGGATCTTCCCGGGGGATGGTGTGTTTGGACACAGTTCAGACAGCAAACTTGGACTTATAAAAACAACTGGGTGTTTATTAGCTGCATAAACAGTCCTCAACAGAAATGTAGCAATACCATGCTTTTCAGAACAAACCAAAAACAAAAAGGTCCTTGCCCGTCTGGGCACTTACTAACACAGGTCTCCTATCTGACTCTTCAGTAGGCAGTATCACCGGGTATGAATAGGCCCCAGCGGCGGCAGTATTCGTTGCTCCCAGGAGATACAGCATACAAGCTGTTCACCCCTGGCTGAGAGCAATCCCCTGTAGCACTGTGAAGCTTTTAAGTTGTTGCAGGCTAATCAGGGCACACCTGATTGCAACAACCGAACTGGATCGGGGGGAAGGGAATGGCAGGTCCCACTACCAACCTACCCACCATTCCAGTAAATCCGGCCCGGAAAATGTAAAGAACAACTCAGCAGCATAACACTGCTGAGTAAGAGATCTTTCCCGGATTTACCATCTCACCGTAAGCAGTAGCCTGGGTGAGATGTACCTCCCCTCGCACACTTTACCAGTGACATGTCCACAATATGTATATACCCAATTTTCATACTTGGACCCTTCTGATTGAAAGTGTGTATATCACATCCCTCTTATCCTGAGAGAAAAAAAATACCTGGTGCAGGTGCTCCTGCCTGGCCTCCATGTTGGCTACTGCTGCTCCTGCCTGTCCTCCATGTTGGCTACTGCTGCGCCTGCCTGGCCTCCATGTTGACTACTGCTGCTCCTGTACTGGCCTCGAATGACTATAGCTGGACCTCCACTGGCCTCCAATGACTACTGCTGTTCCTTCACTGCATTTGTGACCTTTTTCCTGCATAGACCCTGTAATGGTGAATTTCCTGCATATACCCTTTAATGGTGAGTTTCCTGCATAGACCCTGTAATGGTGAATATTGAAATCTAAAAAAATTGACTTTGAGATATCTAAAAGATAATGATGTTACTGACATGTAGAGCCCTAAATTCAACCAAATACACTACCCCCATATCATATAGATGCTTTAAACTATGAAATCCGAAGAAATCCGAAATTCGGTCAGGCCGAACTTTCCGAAAAAATCCAAAAGTCTGATCGGACCGAACTTTTGAAAAGTTCGCTCATCTCTACTCCCATCCACACTAGCTTTTCTGGGAGTCTTTGGGCAGTCTCTCACTGCCTAAGTAAGGCACTTAGCACATGGCCGATATGAGGCGATGCCTAGCACAAAACAGTATGCTCCCTCCAATGTCATTTGCTGTACCGCCCTTCTGGGACTTATGGTATATGACATATTGTTTCGCTATTGACCAGAAGCCTGAAACATGTGAGTACATGTTATTTATAATTACATACTTTGAGGGCCAATTCCTCAGTGAAGGCAGAGGTTTTGTATATTTAAAGTGTATCTGTCACAAAAATAATACTTAAATAATGTCAGAGAGACTTGTCAAAAGTTGTAATCGATCAAGGTCTGATCTTGACCAAGGTCCAGACCTTGACCAATCAGAGGAATGAGCGGCTAGAGAGCCTGACTGCCATGCTCTGTGTTAGTATGAAGAGATGTTCTCCATAGACTTCCACTATGCAGTTGTCTCCCCAGGGTAGGTAGAGGACTGTGCTCAGCGTGATTTCTCCCAGCTCCCAGCTCTCTCACTGTCAGGGCCGTATTAACAGCTGCTGCTGCCCTAGGCACTAAACCTGAAGACGCCCCATCTCCACTCATCAATTATAATAATGATTTTCTAGTTTCTGAACATCATATTGATATCTGATCAGTCTTAGGCCGTGCTCCTACATTTACTGTACGTCACCACATGCAGCCGAAACCAGACCCTCACCGCCATACCAGACCTGACCAATACCACCACACACCCCCACCACCACCCTCAAAGAGTCACCAGATTTACTGGCAAGTCTGAAAGGGAGGTGGGAGACAAAAAAAAAATAAAAGTTGTTTTCTTCCCCCTGCTTCCTGGTGCTGCCCCCCTGCAAGGTGCTACCCTGGGCACCGGACTACGGGTGCCTAGTGGTAAATACGGCCCTGCTCACTGGTCTGAGCACCCAAACCCTGGCTAATCAAAATATTTGACATGTCTAAGACGTTCGTAGTATTACTCTTACTTGGGATTGGAGATATTATATGTGAGCATAATGTGTAACATGTGTAATACATCCTCATTTTCATAGCTGCATGATATTTCCATGTTTTCCTGTGTAGCCTACTGAGCAATTTCCCTTAGGTGAAGGAAAATCACTGCATGGGGCCACAATTTATAGGGAAATATAGGGGTTGTACACAAAGCTGGAATGGTGGGGTTACCCTTTTTAGGATGAGTGTCCCACTTGTAGGGTGAGGTCTATAAAAGCTATTAAGGTTTGTTTAAGCCATGACCTAACTGTATTGCTCCCCCCCCCCCCCCCACACACACACACACACAATCTTGGATTGATATATATAGTATGCCTGTTAATATATGGAGCCTATGAAAACTACCAGAGGCTAAGACAGCAGGTTACTACATCCTAAATTGATTTTTTTTCCCCTCTTATCTACTAAGGCTAATTGATTTTTAGTGTTTTGATATAGATAACATTTTTTCATTTTAGAATTAAAAATTAAAGGCAGAGGACATCTTTGAAAAGCATTTTTTTTCTTGCTTTGTGCTTATCATGGTGCAAAAATCATTTTATTATAGGTTTTGATAGGTTTGCTTACTTTTACTGGTCCAGGTTCTGCACTGTGCACTATACGTGCATATAGCATATATGATTCAGACTGTCTTGTATGTGCTCTCTCCTTTCTTTCCAGCAAGTTTTTTTTCTCTCCGTCTACAAAATTATCTGGTATTTAACCTTTCCCCTGCTCTTTATCTGTTGCATAGAAAATATAAAACATTCTTTTCTCACCTAACCACACTCCCCTGGGGTCCTCCCATAATATATTTGGGTTTCCTGCTAAACACTCCAGCTGCTAAATTCAAGACAGACTTGTCTTGGTAGTGACAGCCCAATCAGTCAATCACTGACTGAAGTGGGATAGCACTGTGACCAGTAAATGGCCGAGTGGGCTGTCACTACTGAGACTCGGATTTAGCGGCTGAAATATTCAGTGGGTTACCTAAGACATGACAGGAGGACCCAAGTGGAGTGTGGTTAGGTAAAAATAGGATGTTTCCTATTTTCCATGTTTACAAAAACACATAATAGTCACATAACTGATAGTTAATCTGCAAACTTTTTAGCTCTGCTTTAAAAAATCAATTTAGCATTTGGTTTTTAACCATTTGTTTGCCTAATTTTTTATATTTTTTTTCAAATTACCTTGCCAATTTATTGCAGGGTTAAAGAGTTACTCTAGTGTTAGGCTATGTTCACACGCTGTGAACGACCGGCCGTTCCGTGAGCAGCCGGTCTCTGCCCAGATCATCCCGACCGATGGCAACAGCGGCCGTACTTTTACGTAGTGTGAACATAGCCTCATTCTGCCAAAATACAAGAATATTGCAACTTCAGTTGATATGAATTTAAGGCTACCTTTAGGTTCCTTGGACACATTACAAAAAATTGTACTTTAAATGATGTTCATTTTAGTGGTTTCTATGGAGCAGCTTTAGAAATCAATGAGAAGCAATACAAAAGTTTTTAAACCTAGCATTGAAATCTCATTTCCTTTAGAAAGATCATAACTTTGTGATTCTTATGTGCACCACCTGAATGCCCGAGGTATAATTTGGCAATAATTCCAAATCCCTGCTAAACATGTAATTTAAATAAAATAATCATTCTGAGATTCATTTGATAGGATAGGGAAATGTTCGGAATAGCAGAAATCAAATCAAACATTGCATAGATACATTCCTTACCTCCAAATACGTTTATATATAGTTTATGAAAACTAAATGTTCTTCATATATCTTTATTATAAGAGTGCAACTTTTGTCGATTTATATACTTACCATTATCTTGCCGATATTGTGTGCAATAACAGTAGTCACTACTGTTGGTGTAAAGAAAATCAACCTGGAGTCTTAGACTAATAGTAAAAAAAATTGTGGTATTCATCAAAGCCAGATATGTGTTATGTTGGGTTCACACTATGATTTGCTGAAACATTTCGAGTATATGTCAACATCCTTTCAAAATGGGATGCCAAAGTATACAAGCATAAGATCATGGTCATTAATAAAAGACATTATTTGCCCTTATTTTTACCTAGTGGGAACATAGCTTAATTCTGCACCACACTTTGACTAGCTGCCCTTTTAGGGTCCTATTACACAAGCCGATTACAACCCAATCATTCTAGTAAACGAGTGATGATCTGCTAGACCGGCACTCATTTACTGGACCTATTAGACGGTCCATTAACGGGCAGCAAGGGCTGCATGGAAGTTGTTAGCGATGTCCATGCGGCCCTTGCCCAAACACCTGATGCCTTACTTCTCCCCACTGCCGGTCTTCTCTCCTGTGCTCTGCAACTCCCCGATGCCAGCGGCCTGTGATTGGCTGAACTGACAGGTGGCTCAGATGCTGTATCAGCCGGGACCAGAAAGCTCAAGAGCAGAAGAGAGAAGACCGGGAGTGGGCAGAGGCAAAGAATCAGGTGTTTGGGCAATTGTCAGCCGTCAGCCATGCATCGCTATTTCACGCATCGATGCACGGTCGGCGCCCCCAACAATTTTAGGTCCAAACCTAAACCAACGATCATTTGATGATCGTTTCATTGGCTGATTGTAGTTTCTAATTAAATAACAATAATAATAATAATAATATGAAGTTGGAGATCCATAGAAACTTTTTCTGTTCGATTTATATTTCTATTAGGAAATTATTGTTAACACATTGTATTATTGCTTGAAGCACTAGATGTACATATAATAGTATTGCTACTGAATGTGAAGGTCTGTGTGGATTAAAGTGACTGCATGTTGAGTTAGGGCTGTTGACATGGCAAGGTATTCATTTGTAAGTCTTGACACATCGACTAGTGAAATTAAAAACAGCTCCAAAGTGGATGAAATATGGAGAACACATTATAACTTCAAGTACCTAAATTGTAACATTTTCAGAAAATACATGTAGCAGTGCGCATTAACAAAGTGGACTACTTCATAAATACTTGTCACAGAGTTCAGCACACATAGGTTCACACATAGTATTTCCATCAGTCTTTTGGTCAGTATTTTTTCAACCAAAACCAGGAGTGGAACCGACAGGGCAAAATTATAATGGAAATATTTGCACATTTTTTTGTGTTTTCAACCCACTCCTAGTGGTGGTTAAAAAAAAGACTGACTAAAAGACTGACGAAAATACTATGAGGGTGATTTGATTTATCAAGGGGTGTTAAATTTATTCTGGTAGAAACTGCCTACAGCAACCAATCACAGCTCAGCTTTCAGAATTGGTAAAATGAAGAGGATTGGTTGCTGTGGGCTGTTTGAACCATTCTAAATTTTACATCCTTTGATAAATCTGGGCCTATGTGTGAACATAGCCTCTCACAGTTACACTCTACTAAAAGCACAGCTATCATAAGGAAGTTTTTTTTGTTTCTCTCCAAAAGTCATCTGAACTATATTTATGTAATTTTTAGAGATAAGCAAACCTTGAGCATGCTCGAGTTCATCCGAACCCGAGTGTTCGGTATTTGATTAGCAGGGGCTGCTGAAGTTGTATAAAGCTCTAAGGTTGTCTTTAAAACATGAATACAGCCAATGACTATATCCATGTTTTGCACATAGCCTTAGGGCTTTATCCAACTTCAAATGCTGAACGCTTGGGTTCGGATGAACTCGAGCATGCTCGAGGTTCGCTCATCTCTAGTAATTTTATAAAATGACAGAGCATTCTATTCGAAATCAGTGAGATTTACATATTTCAAGGCGGCCGCCTTCCCCGATATTTTTCCTGAAGTGGGAACATAACTTATTGTGTATAATCAGACAGAGCTCTGAAAAAGAATTGTATAACCTATTTTATAACTGCTAAATGCCACCATGTGTTCATCAATGGGCAGGATTATCAGCACCATCGCAAAACCATTAGTGTACAAATGGGGGGGGGGGATCCACATGTGCTCAGCAAAGTGTTTAGTCACTTACAGATAATGCTGTGTATGAAACAAAAGCAGAGTAAGACACACACACACACACACAGACTAAGCTAAATCCCTGTTGTTTTCAAATATTGTCAGTACTTTACTGTACATTATTGGGCTTATTGTGTCCAGAATTTTTAGCCTACTAGTATGGTATTTTTATTTTGCTTCATATAATTTTACCTTTTACATGGATATATATATGTATATATATATATATATATATATATATATATATATATATATATATATATATAATTATGGAGTAAGAATGAGGATTGTAAAAACATGGGCATGGTATTAAATCTTAACCTCTTTCACTTCAAGGAAATAATCTGCAAACCCAGTGCTCTTTCTTAAGACTGTAGCCATGTTTTTTTTTATCTTGAACGAAACCCCTTGAAAGAACTGAATTTAAATGATTTAAGATGACCATGCTAAATTCAGCTTAAAGGAGAATTTTTTTAATCAAAGTATTGTATTGCCCCCCCCCCCCCAAAAAAAAAAAAAAAGTTATACAAATCCCCAATATTATATGGGAAATGCTCATAAAGTACCTTTTTCCCTGCACTTACTACTGCATCAAGGCTTCACATCCTGGATAACATGGTGATGTCACAACTCCACTCCCAGAGCTGTGTGGGCTGTGGCTGCTGGAGAGGATGATGGCAGGGGGACACTGAGGGACACAGGGCACGGGAGGGACACTGAGCATCCCTCTGCCATTATCTTCTCCAGCAGCCACAGCCCGTACCGCTCTGGGAGTCGAGTCGTGACATCACCATGTTATCCAGGAAGCCTTGATGCAGTAGTAAGTGCAGGGAAAAAAGACTTTATAAGCATTTTCCGTTATAAATGTGATTTGTATAACTTGGGGGCTGGGCAGACAATACAATACTTTAATAAAAAATATTCACCAGACTTCTCCTTTAAGGCTATGTTCCCACGCAGTGTTTTTGCTCAGTACTTTGGTCAGTATTTTGCAACCAAAACCAGGAGTGGATTGAAAACACAGAAAGGCTATGTTCACACACTGTTGACATTAAGTGGATGTCCATCATTTAATAACAAATAATGCGGGTTATTTCAAAACAATATCCATTGTTAAAATAAAGGTAATTATTTACCTTTATATGGCGGCCATCCATTCAATTTCAACAGTGTGTGAAAAGATCCTTTCTGTGTTTTCAAGCCACTCCTGGTATTGGTTGCAAAATATGGACAACAGTACTGAGCAAAAATTCTGCGTGAGAACATAGCCTAAAAATCCTGGACCAGATTTATGAAACTATGTAAGACAGAAACTGGCTTGACCTTCCCTTAAAGGGGTTATTCAGCGCTACAAAAACATGGCCACTTTTTCCCCTACTGTTGTCTCCAGTTCAGGTGTGGTTTGCAATTAAGCTCCATTTTCTTAAATTGAAACGAGTTTCAAAACACCACCCAAACTGGAGACAACAGTAGGGGGAAAGTGGCCATGTTTTTGTAGCGCTGGATAACCCCTTTAAACCCAATCACAGCTCAGCTTCCATTTGAGCAGACCTGAGAAGTGTGCTGTGATTCATTGTTGTCAGCAGTTTACACCAGTTTCCGCTTTACTGTTTGATATATCTGGGCGTGTGTTTTCTGGGATGAAGAGATACTGTACACTTTAGACCACAGCTCAAGTGAGAATAAATATATTGATTTTGGCTTTGAAATGCAAATTTACACGGACATCCTGCTGATATGTGATGCTTTTGTGAAATTTCTTAGAAGAATGTATCGGCTAATTGAAGAAATTGATAAGTGTGCTGTTCCATAATAAGAGCAATGCATTAAAAAGCCATTACAGATAACCAAGACAATAAGTCTGCATTAAAGCAGTGCTTCTTTGAATTTCACAGCCTATGTGTTCTGAGCATAGAAAAAAAAGCAATCCCTGTCTAGTGAACTGTAAATGCTGGGTTATTGGAATCCTTAAAACAAGCAGCAAGAAGAAAATTACATGGTCAAATCTCCGTCTTCCTGTTAATGAAGAATTAAGACTCCCATTTACCATATTAGAAGGTTCATCAGAGGTCTCTACTTTGCCTGGCTTGTGTTTGACGGCAGTGTCAATTTATCTATGTCTGAACTCAGAAGTGCGTGACAGTACATCATTCATAACTGTCACATCTACTTATCTCTCTCATTGTCACACTACTAACCAAATTCAGGCCACGCTTTCTCAAAGCATTTTAAATGAAAAAAGAACAACAGAGCCTATCCAGCTTATTAAGTCTAATCTCAGCTGTTCTAAGGTGCAAGTTACACTACACACTGGGGACTGTTTATTAAAGTATTCCAGCTGAGTACCAGGATTAGGACCATTTATATTGTAGAATATAATTTGAAATGGACTGTCACTCATATGACCATTGCCATATAACTATTTTACTACTCTCTCTCTCTCTCTCTCTCTCTCTCTCTCTCTCTCTCTCTCTCTATATATATATATATATATATCTCAATACTCTTAGCATCCTTACCATGTTCATTAAAGAGGTTGTCTTAGGCTATGCTAACACAGTATAAAAAAAAGCATGTAAATAATGAGCATGTTTATTATTCTAATGGCCGTAATCAGTTATAGCTATACATTGTGTGCACTTGACTTTGTCCAATTGACTTCAATGGAGCACAATATTATATTGAAAATATGGCCGTATTTTAACATCAAACCTTTCTTTTAGGATAGGTTTACATAATGTAAAAATGAGGGCAAAATATTTTCCTCAAAATTACACCCATAATTTCAAAAATATAAGGTACCCAATTTAAGTCAATAGGAAATCAGCCATTAGTGCACATTTAGTGACGTAAAATAATGAACATGCCCTTCATTTATGGCTGTATTTTCACTTCAAAATAATGACCGTCTAAAAACATGCAAAAAAAAGTTATGAGTGAACATAGCCTTGAGTAGATATACTATACTATCATGGAGAGTGTTTAAAAAAAAGTATGGCTATCAAATGATAAAAATATAAGATATACAGTGAACTGATCACTATGATTTTGCTGCTAAAGCTACTAGCAGTGCCGGATAGAAGAGCTAAAACGCTCCCTTACCATGTCTTCTATGTGGTCTGTGGTAATGTTATCTGCTGAAATTTGGTCTTTTATTGTGGCAGGTGAAGCAAGGAGAAGACTAGGAACTAGTCATCTGGGCAGTATCCGGGCCATGAACAGTGACGGCGAGCTTTTTTTGTCAATCACCCCCTCAGAGCACACTAACTGATAGCCTTAACTAGTTATAGACCAGAAACCACCCAGATGACTAGTTCCCAGTTCTCTCCTTGACTTGCGCATCAGAATAAAAGACCAAATTTCAGCAGGGAAGTCTATGTTATTTTTTGACTTATCATTTTCTTGGGCATAGTACTTAAAAGCGTCCTTTCCAGAAAACCCTTTCACTGCTTCTCGCCTCTTTGTTAGACTCACCGGCTTTTGTATCAGTAAAAAATGATGTTTAGAAACTTTCTTCATAAGTAGGGGTGGAGGTGCATTCAACTATCACACTTAGAGTGTGCAGGTGGGTGCAGTATTTAGTACTTCTGATTCACTGCCAATTGTGGACAACACCCAGGCTTACCACTTCCACTCCCAGGACTTTGTTATGAATGGAGCGGCAGGTCGTCTATGGGCATACAGGAGTTCCATAGACAGTGAATAGAGCGGTGGCTGGAATGCACTGGCTGTTTAATTAATAAATAACTTTTTTTTTTTCCTAAAAAAAAGGGGGGAGAAAAAAAATGTCAAGCTTTCCAAGATGTGGAAATGCAGGAAGTCGGCACTAGGGAGCAGAAGGCTTGAGATCCTGCCTCCTTTACTGAGTGGCTGAGCGGACCTGAGACGTCACGTCTCGGGCCTGCGTCAGACACCCGGAAGCGGCTGGGAACCGGGCACCGGAGCGCCATGATGCGGGACCCGCCGCTGGAACCGGGGAGGTGAGTGGACGTCTTTTCCCTCGGCCACCTCGTCCGCGGTCCCAGCGCAAAAGTGCCCCCACGCTGGAGTACCCCTTTAAAAGCCCAGCTACTTTCTTGCAAAACAGCACTGTACCTGTGACAGGTAGTGTGGTGTAGCAGTTTAGTTCCATTAGCTGGTTTCTGATTTTATGGTTTTATATTACCGTCTATAGGTTTACATTCTTTATGTTAACCCCGTAATATATGAACCGTGCTCTGGAATCAAGAAATCTTTAAAAATAAATAAATAATAATATTAATAATAACAACAACCATGTAAGGCTGGATAATCCCTTTAAAAGCCAAGCTCTCATAGAACTCAATAGTCTGGTGTTGTGCCTTAAGACTTATAATGACTAAGTGATACCATCATGTCATTTCTTGCCATAAAACCTCCATGTTCTAAAACGTTTTATTCAATATTATTATAATTGCAGGGTGAAATCGCTATGATTCTTATTTTGTTATTGTATTTATACTTGCAGCTACTCATATATTGGCAGGAGTCACACGGATTACATTTAAATATATTGAAACATAAGTGTACATTTCTGGATTTTTCAGTCTGATACCGTTGTTTATTCTATGCTAACCAAAGTAAGGTCGGGATTTGTATCCTTCAGAGAAAAATTCACATTTGATTAAATAGTTTACATAAACCCAATCTATTTTTTTTTCTGCTACATGCATTATAATCTCTCATATTATTCATGTTGATATTCCTCTGTGAACCATAAAATGTTCATTTCTCTAAAATGAATATGAAGCTCAAAGCATTAGTGGTCTGAAGAGCATAAAAAGTTTATTGCTTTGTGCTTAAAATTTTTCAAGTAACTTTTGAAAGCTGAAACAAATTTTACATTTAGATTAATGGAAGATATTTTCCATTTGAACGAGTAAGAGAGGGAGTAGCAATAACAAAAAAAAAAAAAAAAAATCCCCCAAGGTTAAAATGTAGTGCTTTTGATTTTTACCAGAACTGTGTTAGCTGAACAATCATTTCTCAGCATGGAAAGGTAACATAATTGGTCTATACAGTGGCAATATAGAAAACGAGTATGCTTTAGAGAAAGCTAATATGACTCTACTTAATAATTTCCGTCAAGAGCTTGAATTTGAATGTATATTTCACCCAGCTTGAGGCAAACAATTTGTACCCATATGAATTGAGTGGAAGTTACCAGGGGGTCATGCAATTTATTTTACTTCTTGAAGTTTTCAAAACTGTGAAGCACTAAAGGCATATTCACTTACATTGTTCGACTAGTAATTTGATCCAATTGGGCATCAATTCTATTTCTTTTCTGAGTTTTTTTTTTCCTGACTCTATTATATTGCAGGAGAAATTGTCAGAATATGTGATGATGGAAAATATTTTTTCTTGCTAAGCTGAATGGGTTTTCATGCTGGATTCAAATTTGCCACACTGATCAAAAGTAGCTGGGAGTATTAACCCTTACTACTCTGAAGACACGGCTCAATATACAGTATAGGCAGCAATATAAGGCCCCGTTTACATAATATTTCCAGGGCTTTGTAAGGCTATGTTTACACAACATTTTTTTCTTGTCTGTTTTTAATTTTTAAAATGATGTCCATTATTTTGAGTCCAAAATGACGTGCGTTATTTTGAGGATTTGCCGCCCGTCTGCAATAGCAGCTGCTGGTTAGAGATGAGTGAGTACTAAAATGGTGCTTGATACTCAAGACGAATATTTTCCTCAAAAAATTATGGAAACAACACAGAAGTGGACAGGAAACAGCAGGGGCAGCATGCCAAATTATGGGCAACAGCGGGGTGGTGGCTCTCAATACAATTTTGCTGACAAAGACCAAGATGAGCAAGGCAAATGTGCTGGCATATGTTAGGAAAGCACACAACTAGGTGCAACTGGGAGGAATTTTGGTGTAGTCTTTAGAGTCTCTGTGTACCAGGTGCTTTTTGTTTTAGAGCACCCGTTACATTGCACACTGCACAGCCAGGATAGGTGTAGCTGCACTACAGATCCCAGCAAGCCAAGGTAAAGCAGCAGCAAAAATAACTACTGAGAGGACTTTGGGCAATTTCTTTGGGGTCTATGTGGACCACCTGCTGTCCCCTTTCTGGCAATAGTCGGTCTGCACAGTGTGCAGCCAAGATGGTGGTAGCTGCACTACAAGTCCCAGCCAGCAGCCAAGAGTAGCAAAAAAAAAAGTTGTAGCCCTCAGAAGGACTGTTGGGTTCTTTGTGGATGATTCTTATAAACCCAGGTCATCTGATCTGACCAGCCAATGGCTGTTATCGACATGTAGGATTCCCACGTGATGCTACAAGCTCCCAAAGCCTCTCCTGCATGATGATTGGCTGAAAAAAGCTGCCAAACATGCAGGTAGAGGAAGATGCCATTGTCTCAAGTATCGTGAGATGCTCGTCCGAGTAATGAGCACCATCGAGTACCCTAATACTGTAACAAGTACCAAGCTTGGACGAGCATGCTCGCTCATCTCTACTGCTTGTACATTATTCTAGTTTTTGGTGCGTTTACACAGAGAGATTTATCTGACAGATTTTTTAAGTCAAAGCCAGGAATGGATTTGAAAAGAGGAGAAATCTCAGTCTTTTCTTTATGACCTGTTCCCTGCTTACAGTCTGTTCCTGGCTTTGGCTCCAAAGATTTGTCAGATAAATCTCTCTGTATAAACGCACCAATGGTGGACTAATTGGCCTTTGGGTGTGTCTTTAATTAAAAAGTCAATTAAATTTAATAATAAAATGGAGAAAGAATGGTGAAAAAAGAAAAACCATGTGTGAACAACTAAAAAATAAGGTCCGCTGTTTGCAAAAGACATACGAAAGTAATTGTCATGATCATTATTTCTGTCTGTGCAGTCTGTGCAGATAATGTCCATCGTTTTATGTACTGTCAATGTCCGTCATCCCATTGACTTTTATGCAGTGCATTGCGGTCAGTTAAATTGCGGCAATAATGGACATCTTTTTAAATAGAAAACCGGATGTCTTTTCTCTGTTTTTGACATCGTGTGAACATAGCTTAAGGCTGTAAATTGGCATCCTTTCATAAAAGGATGTCAATAAATAGCCAGACATGTTGCCTGGATCATAGTCTTCCACAGGTTGAACGTAGAATAATTGCGACTGTGCTCTGTGCATTTCCTAAATGTATACACTGCATGCCGGAATGTAGTTGAGCATGTTTTGAGTCCCAATCATACAACATATGAATTCAGGAAATGTAATCACAATTAGAATAAGTTCAGTTCATAAAAATCTATGGCCCATTGGCAACATGGGGCACATCGGCATCTCTTTTTGACAGAATGCTGTCATACAATCTGATCAGAATTTCAAAAAAATTTAAAAATTATATTTAGTCGAAATCACACTCTCAGCTCTGAGACAATTAGCAGTAATGTACCTAATACTGGAATTGCTGTCTTTTGATCAAGCAATTGAACATTTTATCCACTCCAAATTTGTATCAATGAACAGTACAGCTCATCTGGCATGAAATAACTTCATACAGGTTTATAAATGTACTGATAAAAATGTTCTGACTTTTGATATGAGAGTATTATTTTAATGACAATTGACAAATATGTATATGTCATGGCAGACCATGCTACCTGCTGGGCTGAGTTTGTTTGCACCGCATTGACACAGATCCCAGCACAGCGCTTGTGTCAGGACCAGTCACACCAACACACAGAGACAGTGAGCCCTGAGCTCAGCCCCTCCTACTGTCCCTACCTAATTGACGCAATCTGCCCTAAAATGGCAGCAGACAACTTGACGGCGATCCCTGGCCTGGATACGTGATACAATAGACAAGACAAAACGAACAAACACAATAAGAATAGTCAGCAATCCGGGTCACAACAGTCTGGCAGCAAAGGTACAAAATCAGGATCCAAAAGAGTAGTCGAATAACAGGCAATATGGTCGGGGGCAGGCAGCAAGCAAGGGAGGTCAAAAGATACAAGGCAGGAGTCAGGAGAAACCAGAAAACAGAACACACAAGCAGGCAGAGACTAAGTCAATAACCGGCCAGGCACAGGCAGAAGCTGAAATCTTAAATAGGACACCAGGAACCAAGTCCAGAAGATGATAGGAGGGACCAGCTGTCAATCACTGAGGCAAAGGCAGGTTAACCGTTACATGACCAGGGAAGCTTAGAAGCACAGACATGGGTGGGGCCGGGAAAACAATTAGCAGACCAGAAGGAATAAGACACAGTTCAGACTGGCAAAAACAAAGGCAACCAAAACACAGAATAAATGGAAGATTATGGCCAAAAGCGCAGTCTCGGTCGTACCTTACGCACCGAGGACTGCGCCAAAGTTGCATTCATGACAGCTTGACTACTATGGGCACAGCTTGACTACTATGGGCTCCAGTAGCCCATAGTAATCGAGCACTGATCCCATACTGTAGATCAATGTAGTACATATGTACTGCATCGATCTTTATAAGAGATCATTGTAGTTAGCATAGAAGTCCCCCAGGGGTAATTCAAATTACTGTATTAAAAAAAATCCCATTGCATAATAAAAGTTTAATTCACCCCCCTTCCCCATTTTATATAAATAAATAAACATATTTGATATTGTCGCGTAATAATTGCCCAAACTATTAAATTGTGGCATTCCTGATCTTGCAGGGTAAATTGCGTAAGTGCAAAAAAAAAAAAAATGGCAAAGTAGAAAATTGCAGATTTTTGGTCACATTAAATACAGAAAAATTGTAATAAAAAGTGATCAAAATGTTGCATATACACTAAGCAAGCAAGCTATCAATAGAAAGTACAAAAAATAGAAGGTAGAGAGGGTAAGGAGTAACACTAAAGCATTGCTTACCTCTGACCGGCCCCGGGACCACCGCTGGAAGACATTTTCAGGTTTTCCGGTTGTGATGACATCACGACTTGTGGAAAAAATGTCTGTCTGGACTAATGGACAGCCCGCTCAGCCAATCTATGGCTGGTGCGGTGTCCTGTCCCATTCTCTGATTGCCTGAGCGGGTAGTCCATTAGCCAGGTCATGACGTCGGCAGTGTGGGAGAGCCTGGGGGTCCCGGAGCAGCCATCCGGCACTGAAGAGGCACAGGGAGAAGTGAGACAGTACCTTTTATTATTTCCCCCTGTGCCCCTGCAATTTAAAAAAAAAAAAACGTAAAGAGGAAAAAGGAAATTGGCTGTCATTAAGGGGTTAATGGTGTGTTTTTGTAGAATAACATAACAATAAAAGAGCTGTATAAATGTGTTATTGTCATAATCATAAAGATTCACAAAACAAAATTACTTTGTCAATGAGCCTCAAAGCCACCCACAAATGTAACAAAAACTACACAATACATAATATGTACTCCAAAATTGTTTGCACTTGCCCAGCAAGTTAGCATTGTTAGCATTGAGTACTAACCTAGGCCACATCATTAAAGGGTTAACAAAGAAAGTATAATCCATCACATTTTTAGAAAGTGTCTGATAAAATAAAGACTCCACTTTAATTACTATGTTGTATGAATGAAGCAAGTAGCAGAATCTAATTAATACTGATTATCTGCTACACTAAAGATGCAAAGAGCAGATAAGTCATTCTGATGACACGGCTCCCTGACATAATGTGTATATAAGCAAATCATGTTTGAGTAACATTTTATATGCATATGTCTTCTTTTTCTGCCAACGCCGAATCATAAATGACATATAAACCTAAGCCTGCAGCGTAGTAACACTGGCATTGTAAAACTCATTGTAAAAATGTGCCATGCACTGACTTTGCATGACATTTGCAAGCAATGTAGCCCATAGTCTTTTAGTACTCAGATCTTCCACAATTGCATCTAATCCATAACCTTCCTTGACCTTTGGAGTTGTTATTGGTTAATGTAACTACACTATCAACATTGTCAAGCACATTCACAATGGCACTGCCTCTCAGGCAATGTTAGGCTGCAACCAACAAATTGTGAATAACTGAGGCTGACAACACATTACAGCCTTGCCATAACCAATCACTGTCTCTGCAGGGCAAAATGGCAGCTAAATTACGCAAGTATATGTAACAACATGTCTCTTAAATTGCCACAGTGGCCCAGTCAACGCAAAAAAATAGCAATGTCTGACATATAAAATAAGCAAACCCCAAAAGTATTGCACATTTCAACAGCCTTTAAGAGTGAGGATAAAAAATGTTTTGTATTTCAAACTTTTTAGGCTTCTTCAAAGAGTTTTAGTATTGATATTTATTTCTGTTATATATTTTATAGTGTACCTGTCATTTGTAAAGAAAAAAAAAAAAAACTTTGATATTGGAGAATTTGTAGAATGACCAGGATGAGGACCACGCTGAAACACGTCATTTCCCTGCTCAGTGTAAAAAAAAATGTTCCATAGAGTTACATAATGGGCCATTGAGATGCAGTGGAGGACACGCTGCCAAGAGGCCATTGACCATGCTGCAGTGTGTCCTCCCCTGCTCGTTCTCCCGATCTATGACATGTCAAAAGTTTTTACAAATGACAGGTACACTTTAACATAAAGCACAAAGCTGCTATCACTTACATCACCCCCTGTCCCCAATCTAATTTTCCCATCTTGGCCACACTCACTAAGGCCAATTTCTGAGGAACTCTATTCACCTAACAGAATTTTTTAGGCATGTGGGAGGAAACCAGGGGACCTGGAGGAAACCAGTTCAAACACAGGGAGAACCTACAAACTCCATACAGATAACATACCTGCTCAGATTCCAAGCCAGAACCCCAGCACTGCAGAGGACATGTTATAGTGTGCCAACTATTTATTCCCTTCCCCCTCTCTTTAATACAATAGATTGGTCTTTTAAATAAAGAGTCCATAAAGCATATTTAGCCCCTAGATGACCCTTTACCTACCTGTACACCTGTCACCAGACAACCCTGGGCGTACAGGTACATCCAGGGTAAATATCCCACTATAAAGCGTGCTCAGGAGCTGAACACACTTCATAGCAGTTTGCAATGAGCAGCCGGGCCCTCACCGTTAATGGCAGGCTGCATCAATTGCACTGCAGCCTGTCATTAATCTCTTAAATTGCACAAGCGCGTCATTTAAGTGTAAGTTACAGGAGCAGCTGATTTTGGGGGTCCCAGTCGCCTTCCTGGACCGCCGGAGGTCTCCTACCTTTCTCCATGCAGTCCCACTGGCATTCTGCTCAAAGAGTCTGCTAAAAGCCCCTCCCCCAATAAAAATTAAAATTACCCCATTATATAAATAAAAAATATAAGAATCAATAAATAAACATATTATATACCAAAGCATGCATAATTGTCTGATCTATTAAGATACAACCCCATAGACAAAAAAATAAAACTGTTATAATAGTGAAATTTTATTAAAAATGATTTGCAAAAAAAAAAAATGACTTCATTAATTAAAAAAAAAAGCTTTAAAAATCTTTGTAAACTTACAAATTGATGTGTTCGTACTGACCTATAGAATAACAGTGTCAAGTCACTTTTACCGTAGACACGGGAACCCTCCAAAGGTTACAATATTGCATTTTTTTCTAATTTCACTAATTATTATTTCCATAAATAACATTCTAGTGGTTCCGTCTCACAGGTTATGGTAAATTGAAAAGCGCCATTACAAAGTACTCTTGTTACTAAAAAAAAACAAGCCCAACAATCGGCACTGGTTAACCCCTAGACGACCTAGGACGTACCGGTACGTCCTGGAAGTCTGTGCTCAGACAACCCTGGACGTACTGGTACGTCCTGAGCTATGAAGCGCGCTCCGGAGTGGAGCGCGCTTCATAGCAGGTGGTGGACGGCTGCAATCAGCAGCCGGCACCTCACCGTTTATGACACGCTGCCGCGTGTGTTTAAGTGTAAGTGACAGGGGGAGTCCCCTGTCACTTACCGATCGGGACCTGATCGTTAAAATGGTCTCTCACCTGCCTCTGTGTGGTCCGATCGGCGCTCTGGTCACTGAGCCTGCACAGGCAGGCTCAATGAGCAGAGCCCTGATAACACTGATCAATGCTATGCCTATGGCATAGCAGTGATCAGTGATAAAAATGAAAGTAATCAATGTACAAGTCCCCCAAAGGGACTTGAATGTATATAAAAAAAAAGTTAAAATCACTAACACACTACCCCAAAGCCCCTCCCCCAATAAAAGTTTAAATCACCCCCCTTTCCCATTATATAAATAAAAAATATAAAAATAAATAAATAAGCAAATATATAATGCACCGTAGCGTGCATAATTGTCCGATCTATTAAAATATAACAAGCGTTATTGCGAAAGGCGAACGGCGTAGACGAAAAGAGGGGAAAAAGTGTGCGGATTACCGATTTTGTTACATTATATATAAAAAAAAAAAAAAAAAATGATTAAAACATCCGATCTTCACAAATATGGTATTAATAAAAACTAGAGATCATGGCGGAAACAAGGACTTCCCATACAGCCCTGTAGGTGAAAAAATAAAACTTTTATAAGCCTCAAAATAGGCCCATTTTATTAATAATTAATTGCCAAAAAAAGGATTTCATTTAAAAAATTATATATATATAACATTAGAGAATCTGTGTAACCTGCATATGGTTGTGTTCGGATTGACCTATAGAGTAATAATATCATGTTGAATTTCTCTGATTATATTAGTCTATTTGAACTTAAAAGTATGTTTTTAAAACATTTAGAGTCAGACACTTTCAATGGTGGAGATTTTACATGGTACCTTACTATAAGATTTGGCATGTTGAAGCCCTTGGGACATAAACTTACTGGTAAGAAACAGAATGAGCAGGTCTCCTATGCATTCATATTTCCCTAGTTGACTCTATCATACAGCTATTCATTAAAATAAAAGCAATTTCCTAGACTTTCTGGTGGGTAGAGTAGGACAGCATAGTAGTGTTTTCTGTCTTTTACCTGAGGTTTAATCAAATTTATTTGTATTATTTACAGGAAATGGTCATTTTAGATAATCACAAGAAACATAACATTCTAGTAATGAATTATATTTCAATTATGCTTACAGTACTAAACAAGTCAATGTTTTTGAGCATATTTATAATTGCAGAAAAGCTTTAATATTTTTTTGAAAAATAACACTCCGACCGACATCAGCAATTACAAATGATAATGATCATGTAACCCCCATTAACCTCAATCAGTAGTAACCACGACATTTAGGGGGCTGTCTGACAGATGTCCACCCTATTGGATGTCCCATCGTCACCACTGGAATGTATTTACACCTTTTGAAGACCCCTGTGCTTTCCATGTTAACTCTGCTAACACAGCTTGCCTCAGGCAGACTATACTAAGAGAGCACTGATTTTACAGCTCAGTGCAGTACAATCATCATAAAATTTTGAGGTGCAATCAAAAAAGAATGTATAACACAGCTTACCATGATTTGATGCAATAACAGGCATCTTCACCATGAAGTTGTAGCTACCGCATGAAAGCTGGACCAGGTAGTATAAAAAGGATTTATGCTGAATACTCTACTGAATGCTAAAATGAAACACTTTATTTAAAGAGGTAGTTAACCAAATTGTTTTGTCTTTTCAATCAAAAGTGGCAGTGAATTTTAATTAATTAATCAGTCAATCAGTGGCTCAGGCTGCTGCAGCCACTGATTGGCTAAGCAGAGACTCCTGCAGTTCCAGCTCAGCCAATTAATGGTTGCAGCGGTGTCCCACCTCAGCTACTGATTTGCCAAGTGGATATTTGAGCATTTAAGGAGCCAGGTGAAATCTGGTGAGATCTGGTGAAGAAAGAAGACGGCTATGCCCCCCCCACACACACACACACACTCACACACACTATGCACCCGTCCCACTAGAAAGGAGGTAATTTAACCCCCTTCCTTGCTGGCACAGGTGCAGTGTAAGATCAGTTGGGTCCCCAGGAGGCTAGGAGGGGATGCAATGAATCCTCACTTAACCTCCTGGAGGCAAGACTGTTCTGAACGGCACTCAAGGGGTTAAGTTGGACTACATCAATTACCAGCGGATTGTTGTTGTTTTGTTTTCAATAAAATGCTTAACTAGGGGTGCTGGGGTGCATAGTGCATAGCATCTCCACTTATCCCCCTGGATGCCAAACTGTGGTCGGTGCACTGCGCCCATTCTCTACTTTCTGGGGTGGGCTCAGTGCACTCATCACATCATTTTGGCCACAGTATGATCGCCAGGGGGTTGACCGTGCTCTGTTGGGTGAAGCCAGATTATACTTCTGATCATGGGCTCGGCTCACATCTTCTCTCTTTAGCGTTGCCTCTAGTAGTGTCCGCTATGCCAATAAGCAACTGAGCTGCTGATTGGCTGAGTGGAGGCTAAGGGGAGGAGATGTGAGCTGAGCCCATGATTGTATTATCCCACCCTCCCTCCCCAACAGGGTCTAGCCAGACTGCCACTTTGAGATTAACCAGGTACCTTCCACTCTGCAGAGCAAGAGGAACTTGGTTAAATTTTCGAGTCTCCCATTGATTTCAATGGGGCTCGTTACTCAAATCGAGCACTTCAGTATTGAAAAATACTTGACTCGAGTAAAGAGTAGTGATGAGCAAACATCCCGATGTTTGGTTTGAATCCCGAACACGAACATTTAAAAAAAAAAAATCAGGAACGGTTAGTGTTCGCTAAACATTCATGAACAAATAATGAACGCATTGTAGATGCGTGCGTTTCTGTCTACCCATATGGGTGCAGATTATCAGATGCAAGGAATAAATTACGCATTTGCGTACACAGTTGCGTACGCAAAATGCTTACTGATTACATATGTTTCAGTCTAGAGTTATGTACATGCAAAGAGATTATCAGGCGCAAAGCGTAAATTATGCAGTTGTGTACGTTTTGGTCTATGCACATGCGTAGAGATTATGAGATGCAAAGCATAAATTATGCACATCGTAAATTACGCAGTTGCTTATGTTCGCAAGTTCAAAAATATTCGAAAATGATCGTTATAACCATTCCGATTATCGAATAAATTGTTCGTGATCGGCAAACACAATTAGCGTCATGTTTGCACGTCCGAACATGTTCGCTCATCACGACTAAGGAGCACTTAAGTATTTTGGTGCTTGCTCACCTTTAGCACAGAGGCTTTTGTTGTTAAGCCTCCTTATTTTGTATATACAGTACTTGTATCCACATACTCTAGAGAAACCGAAATTAGCAGAATAAATAAATTTTGTCTGCGGGTACAAACATGACATTAACCTCTTTTCCATTGTTTAGTGAAGTGACCACCTACCTCTCTGTCATTGAACTAGGAGTTCCTACTGTAAGAAAAATGAAACCCAATCCAACAATGATTTTCTATCTCTAAGCAATTTATTTTCTTCTACTTGTTACCATATATACTGTGCATTTCATTAAATGGAATAACAAAATATACACTCATTAATATCCAAACATTCTCCACAGAAAGATAAAGGAAGAACAAGGCAATCAGGGAATGCAACCACAAAGGCAACCAAACTCCTCTTGTGGGACATATACCTTATTATGTGGAGCTCATTATCAGCACTCTAGTGTAGAAAAGAAACACCTAGAGAGCACATCATTAGCTTCCTACACATTCATTACTCTGCAAATGGAAAAGCTATTACAAAGCCACAGGGATAAAAATATCAGATCTGTGTGTTTGGCTAGCACAAATACATTTAAAACTTACAGTAAAGCACCACACTACAGAAGAACTATAGAAAGATGGATTAGTGTGTAGAAAAATAAAAGGGCATAGTCTTTAGCCTAAAATAAAGCAGAGGAATGTGCATTATAAGATTAATTTTATTTTACTTTTTTATTTATTTGTAACCAATTTGAAATAAATACATTGTTTTTTCCTTTTTTAAGGAGTATTTTCACCTGCCAAACGTACTCCTCTTTATGCTCCTGGTCTGCTTTCGCTTCCTGCTTTGGATGGAGGATGGGCAACTCCACAGTCATTGTTTGTTGTGGCCAGCAGCACTGTTCTCCTCTGCACTCTGCTATTCTGTTGAACTCTGCTATGCCAGCTCCTATCCTGACAGCTCCATATGGCTGGGAGCTGTCAGTGGGAAGATAGATTGCTGCAGATAAGGTGGCCAGGAAATATTACTCATAAGGCCCTATTATACAAAAAAATTGTCAGCCCTATTCGGCCGATATCGTCCGTTGCGGACAATAATCATGTTGTGTAATAGAAGACAAAGACCAGCAGACATGCACAATGTCGACTGATCGTTGTACTTCAACATGTTGAAAGCTCAATGATGAGGATAGCAGGAATATTCTGCTGTTGCTGCGCGGAACAGGAGCGGCAGCAGCAGACCACCCTATCTTCTATTGGCTGCCGAGACGATCTAGCGATCACCCCATCTCCCCCCCCCCCCCACACACACACACACATTTAATAGTGCTGGCAGCGAGCGAGGAACAAGGAGCAAGTGAACCCGGACCTGACAGGTTGGCACTCGTTTGCTCCTCAGAATTACCCTGTATAATAGGAGCTATAGAGTAGTGAAGGAGTGAGTCATCAGCCTGGTCACTGAAGATAACACAGAGAGGTGGTCGGCAATCTAAACAACAGATGTAAACATGCCAGACAGCTCAAAGTGCCTTGCAGGGAGACGCAGATAAAAGTCAAAAGTACAACTGGTAGAATCCATTTTATTTTCAAAAGGTTGTACATCACATTCTTCTTTTGCCAGATATAATATCAGGGGTGAAGAAATGCTATAACATGCTAGGTGGGACAGTTGCTGAGGCTACTGTGTGATACAAGTATTGGGCACATGAGAAGTGATAGAGCACATTAATTTAGAACAAATCAAATTAATTTCACTGTGCCAACACCCATCTCCTCTGCCTATAAGCTATTTGATTCCCTCACCATAGTGATAATGGGGCCAGAAGAAGTTGGCTCTGTTACCTGTGTAGTGGCGGCACTAGGGTACTGCTGCCTCAGATCCTATTAAAATGAATAAGAGCTAAGGATGCACCAATACTGCTCAACAAAGGGAAACGTGCTTCTGGCCCTATTCTCAATGTAGTGCAGGACACGTACAGCAAATTGGCAGGAAAAAAACAGTGATTAAGTATTGATAGCCTATCATGTGGATAAGATATCAATGGCTTTATTCGGACAACTCCTTTAAATTATAGGTCACTTAAAAAAAAAAACCAAACATTTAAACAGTAGAAGATTGCGCAGGAGGTAGGATTAGGGCTATGTTCACTAGCTGTACAAACAATTGCCACTCCGCCGTTAACAGCCATTGTTTAACCACTTCATGACCGAGGTTGCGGGGGCTGCGGGGGTCCCAATCACTCAGTGACAGGTGCTTAACCTGGAAACAAAGTGGTTAATGCTAAACCACTACCATTGTTGCAAAACGACAGCCAAATTTAATGATCATGAACATTAATTCCTTACGTTGTTTTACAACAGTCATGTCAAACTCTGGGCCGCGGGCCAAACCTGGCCCATGGTGCCATTATTTTTGGCCCGCCAGGCAATTCAGAGTTTGAATTACATCTGGCCCACCATGGCTCCTATATAAGAGACTACTGGGGAGGGCTGGCTACTATATAAGACTATTGGGAAGGGCTGGCTACTATATAAGACACAATTGGAGAGGGCTGGCTACTATATAAGAGACTATGAGGGAGGGATGGCTACTATATGAGACTACTGGGGAGGGCTGGCTACTATATAAGACTAAGGGGGAATGCTGGCTACTATATAAGACTATTGGGGAGGGCTGGCTACTATATCAGACTATGGGGGAGGACTGGCTACTATATGAGACTTTTGGGGGGCAATTATGTCGGGCAATTTTGGTTGGGGTGGCTACTGCATGGGGTAATATTGGGGGAGGTTGGCTATTACATGGGTTGGGGTTTAATCATGTCATAGCAATTTATTATGTGATATATCATACTGCACAATGCTGGGAGACACACACCATTGATAGTGGCAGGAATGCCGCATGCTGCTCTGACAGTTCCAGGACCGCGGCATTCACGCTTCAATAATTATCAAGGTTGGCCCGCAAATTTTTCCAATATTTTAATTTTAGGCAACTGTGTATTTGAGTTTGACACCCCTGTTTTATAACAATGGCTGTTGTTCGAGCTTAAGAGTATATAGTGGCAACATAGCCTAAAACATCTAAGTAGTTCTTTTAAAATTTCTATTTTTGTTGTAAGACTCTTCCAAATATATTGCATGTTATACTGAGAGATTTAGTATCAACATAGCAGCACAGTTTTTAAGATACAAAATAAATGTTTAGCATTGGTACTATTTTAAGAGTCTTTTGTTCTACGAATATGCCCATATGGCTCAGATATCACTCAAATAAATGACTACGCAATGCAAAAATGTGTTCCTGCAATATTATAAACTGGCCCCAAATGTGTTTGACTCCGAAACACCTTCCTTTAACAGTTTCATGAAGGAGGAATTGTGTGAAAGGCATGTTTGTTAAAACACCAAGTGCCATCTTTGAAGTTGTCACCTTCTATAGCTAAATGTTTCATGCTATGGTAAGCTACACGTAGTTAATGAAAATCTTTCATCAGGTTCTCAGATCTGTTTTCCTTCACTATGCAGTCAGCTATGCAAATTATGTTTCAGTGTAGAAGATTGTTGTATGGGGACTTCTTGTGTATCAGAGTAATTTCTTGACATGCCTTTTGCTACATGTAGTGAAATGTCCCATAGGTTAAGCATAGGTATGGTGCACTCACTCTGAGGGTCATGTGGAAGAGATGTGTGAATGCCCTGTACTCCTGCATCTTGCTAGAGTTAAAGGAGGAGTTCACAAAAAAAAAAAAATCTTTTTGTTAACCCCTTAGAGACCCATGACCCTGGTACGTCATGGTGCCGCGCGGGGGGGGGGGGGGGTTGGAGTTCAGAGCGGGGTCCCGCCAGCAGTGCCTCTATTAGCCAGCGCGGCTCCCGCGCTGGCTAATTAAGCACTTCAATGCAGCTGTCAAACCTGTTTCCGATCGCATCGCGGGGGGGAGATCCGTTCTTCTGTCCGTGCCGGGCCTGAGCGTCGCAATGACGCTGATCTCGGCTCGGCAATAGATTGCTGTGGCCTGCAGCAGGCCAAAGCAATCTATGACCGATCTAATTGATCTTTGCCGTGTATATACACAGTATTGATCTCCATGAGAGATCAGTGCTGTGTATATACAAGTCCCCCAGGGGGACTTCTAGTTGATGTAAAAAAAAAAAAAAAAAGGAAAAAAGTGTTTTTATTCATAAAAAATACCCTCCCCTAATAAAAGTCCAAATCACCCCCCTTTTCTCATTTTATAAATATAAATTAATAAATAAACAAATAAATAAACACCTTTGGTATCACCGTGCACATAATCGCCCGAACTATTAAATTATCACATTCCTGATCTTGCACGATAAACGGCGTCAGCGCAAAAAAAATTCCAAAGTGCAAAATTGCGCATTTTTGGTCGCATTAAATCCAGAAAAAAATGTAATAAAAAGTGATCAAAAAGTCGTATATGCGCAATCAAGGTACCGATAGAAAGAACACATTATGGCTTTGTATTGGCCTCTTCCAATCTACCCTAAAAATAATGACAGAAGCCCCAAAATATAATTTATGGGGTGAATTTGAGACAAATAATGCAATTACACACAGTTTGGGGGTTCCGTGTTTACATAATGCACTTTACGGTAAAACTGTCATTTTATCTTTATCTTTAGGTTTTCTAATGTTTTACTATTGTTATTTACAGTAAAACTTTTTTTTTTTTTTTTTGCGAATAGGTTTATTTAAAATGGGCCTATTGTGACTCCTATAGCACTTTTATCTTTTCACCTATGGGGTGTAATTTTTTGCACCATGATCTCTAATTTTTATTAGTACCATATTTGTTTAGATCGGACATATTAATCACTTTTTATATATTTTTTTTTATATACATAAATCATCAATCCTATTTTTTTTTTACAGCTTTTTGTTTAAGCCGTTCACCATGCGGGAACAAAATTGTGTCAAAGGGGGTGATTTGAACTTTTATTGGGGGAGGGGCTATGTCATGTTTTTAAAACTTCTTTTTACATTTTTTATTTTACACTTTAATTAGGCTATCTTCACACATCGTTTAACAGCATCCGTTGCATAGCAACGGACGCTGTTAAACAGTCGGCCCCCGGGCTTCCCCCAGCCCGTTCCTTTAGCTGATACCTCTTTCTTTACAATTGATTTGCGGGCACCGTCGGATGTGCCCGCGAATCAATTAGCCATTCACCTGAAGGTAATGTTCGGCCACCGCTGAACATTACATTGTGTGAACAGCTGATGTGTCCGGACGCTTTTCAGTGAGCAGTGTTCGGAAATAATTGACAGGCACATTATTCTAATTAGAATAATGATATGTGGACACAGTGGGTGGCATTGCATTGATTTCAATGCAATGCCACCCCTGCAGTAAAGAACGGACGCTGAGGCCATTGCAATCAGCGTCCGTTCTTTACTAATAAAAAACAATGTGTGAACATACCCTAACATTTTCACATTACTTACACTGATCATTGCTACGCCATAGCATTGCATTGATCATTGTAATCTGCAATCATTACATAGAGTCTGCCTGCCTCTATCACAACAAAGAAGCAGCAGAATTAAAAAAAAAAAAGGCGAAAACATACAGTGGTATAACTGCACCGTTTTCTCTTCTGCAAATTGTGATATATACATACATATAATATACATTCCTATCTCCTATTTTAAATATAGCCTAGAAGCAGTTTCATCTTCACCTTGCTCCTGGAGGTAGGGAATTAGACAAATTGTCCTATGAATAACATCTACCATTAAGAAACCTACCTTATTTTCTTCCTACAGCATCACTGGGACTATATTTGCCTAAGAAATCTAAAAGTTTGTCAGAAATAGCAACACTATGCCTTAACATGATGGATTGTTTCCTACAACCCTTAAATTAACATTACAAAGCCTTGACCTTGTGTGCATTAAGTATTCCCCTAAGATCTTGAGGAATATTTTACGAGTTGTTTCATTTTGCTGTCTTGCTTCTGATTACCTTTGGGGCTTATTAAGAAATCCACTAGTTTTGTCTTGAGGGCACTAGAGAAAAGCAGAACGCCAACCAAGGTTCGGAGATATTGACACTAAAAGATGAAAGAGATTTATTTACGGAAAACAGATTTGGATAAAGAAAAGGCTGCAATTACTTCACATAAGAAATTATTAAAACATTGCAGATGAACAGAAAAAAATATTCTGTTGGAAGAAAAAGCAAGAAAAAAGTATATGTACAATAGAGAAAAATATGCACAAAGTTTATAAAGGGCCTACAAAAAAACAGTAGATAAATAATAGAAACATAACTAGTACAAACATATTGTAAATAATAGTAGTATCATTTAAAATAGTAGCTTGCATTCTGACTTTTCAGTTATTAAACAGCCCAAAATGCAACGTGCTGTGATAAGTTTTGTATTCTAAAGGCCCTATTATATGGAGCAATAATCACTTTAAAAAATTGCTATTACAACCAAAAATGAACAATTATCTGACCTTGTAATAACGCCCAACAATCAAACGATGAACGAAAAAACATTCATTGTTTGGATTAACGACTGCAAAAATTATAGTTTATATCAGCAATCATTGATGTAATAACTTCAGAATCGTTCACTATAAAATTGCTAGTTAACGCTAGCAAATTATTGTTAAAAAAAAAACTTTAAACAATAGTCGCTCCCAGTAATAGCCTTAACACTTTTCTATAATAATCTGTGGGATCATTCCAGTTTATGTAGCCTTTACTTCCCATACACATTTATAAGCATTGGGCACCTATGATCCCCATTGGGCACCCATGAGTTTACAACTGTAAAAATACATTATGCGTTTTTTAACGCAAGCACCACAATGTACTCCGTTGTGATGCACCATGCTCAACCAAGCATGCTGGCTTATCTCTAGACACTATGCATCTCTCCTAGCAGGGATGCCTCTTTCCTAGGGGCATGTGATTGGCTACTCACAATCAATCTCTGTCTAGTGGACAAACACAATGGGGGGGGGGGCAATTATAGAGACCCTTTGGTTCGGTGTAAAACAATATGTTGATACCTAATTGGTGGATTTCAAAATACATTCTTCCATACCTACAATTTGGAATCAATAGTAGTGTATTCTTTAGAGAAGAAAGTTATATCTTACATATCATTTTCTGATGCCTCTTTATAGGAAAAATACTAAAATAAAATTGAAGAATATCGACAAAGATTTACATTGTTGTCTAAGAAAATAGAATTTACTTGAGCCAAATTGATAAATGTCTTAAAATGTCTAATCAACAAGCCATATCTTGTTTAAATTTCTTTATCCTTGGATACAAGATGGGTAGGCTTTTCCTTGGTTTAGATACATAAAATTTGTTTGGCGATCACTTGAAAATCACTAGTCAAGGTTTACTTCCAATAATAAAAAAAAAATCTTATTAAAAAAAACTAGGTGTAGGGCTAGCCTAAGGCTTCTCATTTTTACTTTTACAACAACTTTTTTGTGGTTCCAGTAATTGTAAAATTTATAAAAGAATGAAAAAATGTTAAAAGTTTATAATACAGACTTATGTGTTTCCATGGTTACAGACTACAAAGAAAACCTGTGTAGTCTGATCTTGAAGTTATGTGTTACACCTTTCATCTTGCCTTTTTTTCAGCTGTCTGTCAGGTAACAAGAAGAAATAACAGAACAAATGGTGTACATCCGAGAAATGGGTCTAGATTTCAATAGAGGCAGATATAGTGATATCATTTCTCCTGTAGTGGCATATACTATATAGCCTTAGATAACCAATGCCTTGTCTAATTACTTGAAAAACTGTGGAATTAATGGAAGTTTGTGTCATGTATCTCTTAATACTCTAAAGGCCACATCAGATGACCCAAGCCACTAAGTAAGCAAGCGCCAATCTCACTGATCGGCAATCGAGTCTACTACACAGCTCAGTAATCATGCAGCTGAGACTGCCTAAATACTAGATTGTTTCTGAAATCCTTTGGTTTCTTCAGTTGCCAGCCGCACATCCCCTATTACATGGGTAAATATGCGACAAATGACTGTTGCTTTTTAGGCATGGTAAAATTAAGCGATAAGCCAGCTAATCGCTGGCCTACTCCACAGGGCAAATTAGGCCTTTAATCGGCCTTACTATGCCTAATAGGGGAATAAATATTTTATAACATACTATGGCATAAAACATAATACTGGAAAAAAACAATAAAAATTATACACAGCACCAAAGAATTAACCTGAAAACAGTTTCATGTACGTTTTTTTTTATATACACCATTTAATTCTAACGTTAACGGCTGCAGCTAATTATAAAAACTGTTATCGATACTCCTTTCACTCTTTTATGCTTTTGTAAAGGTCTTCACAGCGTGAGAGAATATGAAAGTTGCTGTAGGTTGCTAACAGTATTTTCTTTTGGGATCCTTTGGCCCGGTGAGAAGATAAATATGTAATGCACAGAGGAGAAGTGCATCTGGTTTTGGATCATAAAACACATTAAAGTAAGCTTTGCACCTTACAGCTGGAGAGGCAGTGGGATGGGAATTCAGACAACCCATGGATTAAGAACTGACATGGTCTAGTGCACGAAGGAGCTTTCATTAATCAGACTGCAGGTGTCACAGGAAGGAGGAGTATTAGTGCAAGCCCTTAGACACAAGATATCCTTCTAAAAGAAAACGTATGCCACAGCCAGTATTCTAAGGCAGCTAGCTAAGCCTGGTGGAGATGCACATAATGAAATACAATCCAGTCAGGGATGGCCCATGGGTAAAATTTTCACTTCTACAATCCATTTTCAGTTTAGGTCTGGATTTTTAAAAAGACAGCAAGCAGCAAGTCGACTCCCAGGTGACGTGATGTGTTCCGATTTAGGCTTTGAATGTTGCAAATTAAATTCCCTCATCAGTCCTCTAATCACTCTTACCAGATGGGGCTTGTGCTCAATTTTGGATCCACAGGAAATTTAATGGTTATTGTTTCTGTTTAAATAGGAGATTATTGCATTTTAATAAGTTCTCTTTGGGACCTGCAGCAACAATAGAGCACTATGAATTACTGTAGATAGCTGTTACTGCATGCTGGGGAAAAATCAAGTTAGTAAGTGTGACAAGTTGCTTTTTCTTGCCTTCCAGCAATCGCTCGGAGTGTATTTACCACCAAATTAAGTATGTGCTGTGGGGATAATATTTTTATCCTGCCAAGGGGGGAAGGTGCTTGTCTGTGGATTTTCATTAAAATGACACATCTGTTCAGCAATTTCACAAAGTAATTCTACTGAAAGTTTTATCAGCTAATTTTAATTATTCACTCCAGTGAGTTGAATACAGGATTCATCATGTTGAATTAATACATTTGACGGGAATTTCACAAAGAGGGGGTGAATAAAAACAATCAACAAATTGAATTGTCATGCAATATGGATTTAATTGAGATTCTTTAATTAGGATAAGACTGAGATGCTGCATTTTGGAGGTATTAAACAGCTTAGCAATGCAGTGGTAAAGATTAAAAAAAATGCAATTAAACATTAGTGGGTGTGAACATAAATAAGCGTGAATAATATGAACAGACTTGGATTTCTGTTTAACATGACTTTTTATGTGGTATCGCATACGGGTGAAAATATTATTCTGACTCAAGCAATTATACCGTCTTATAGTCAGTGGGTATGGATTCCATTCATTGTATTTATTGTAAAAGTATACTATAAATAGGTGGAATAATAATCACAGATCAATCTTTGCTGCAGAATATAATTTCTTAGGTTGGTAAAAAAAAAATTTCCTTTGTCCAACTGTGTTTATCTATGGACTTATAGATAACCACATGAAATAATCTGTGATCCCATTAAATTGACCATTCGGTTTGCACAAAAACCGGCATCTTTTCCCCAATAAATGCCCTGCTCACCAAATGGGCAGGGACTGGCGGGAGAGCAAGACAGGGAAGAGGTGTGGCCTCATCCCATGCCTGCACACACCTCTTAAGGCCCTATTACACAAAGCGATTATCAGCTGTATTTGGTGTATATCGGCTGTTACGGCCAATAAAAAGATTTATTTAAGACCAGCGTATGGATACACTGGTTTTGATAAATTTGGCCCTTAAAATTGTCCCTTAAAATTTTTGGTATGGGAATAACTTTGTTATAATTTTTTTACTGTAACATTTTGAGGTATTGGAAAAACTGATGGTACATTAGTCCCTTTATTATGACCCGTTCCTATTTTTAATGTCGGCGGTGTGTTTTTCATAAAGTAAGTCACATGAAGTGGCTTTGTTGGTATATAAGGTGTGTCATATCCTGTCTGTACACATACAACAAAGTAGTTTGTGACACAACCACTTCTCGTTAACGCCAATCCTAGACCCAATACTCATAATTTTATTCAGTCCAAAAAAATAACAGTCATTTGAAAACCCACTATAACAGTCTACCAGAAAAAATGGGCATATTCTTCCATTAAATTAATTTTTATGTTTTTTTTAACATTAAAGCATTACAACATTACATTTTTTTTCACTGTTCACAAAATACCCTATACTAACATTGCACCATCACAAACAGACATATGGTATAAATAGACAATAACCAATAACAATTGCACAATCCCTCCTAAATGTAAACAGATGTACCAATTGCCTAGACCACAGTTGTAAACAATATGTAAGCAGCTCTGTGGTCTCTGTTGATATTTTGCTATGTGTCAGTACAATTACCCCACTGTACAATGTTTTATTAAAAAGAATCTAGTTTTACTCATGATGAAATGTAAGGATGATGCCAAACCCCCGAAATGCATTTTGCATAAGACGCTTCTTCTGGGGCATACTACCACTATTGTCCTAGTCTTTTTTATGTTGGTCACATAAAGAGTTCAATTGTGAACTGCTGGATTCCTGCTGTCTTCAACCAGAAGTGCTGGAGTGACGCAAGATCCACCCAGGCAGCTCAGTCATTCAGCCCATGCCTAGAACACCTGGTGTTTCCAGACATGCGCAGAACAGCCCATTTAGGGTGCACGGATGGAGCTTCTACCCCCTCCTCCGGCTGCACGCACACCATTAGACAGCCACTCAGGAGTGAGGATCTTTTCATATAGCCATGACTGCAGAGCTTATATACTATTTACCCGGAGATCCATTTCTCACTTTTGCTATTAGTGCATTATTAGGCTATGGTCACACAACATTCTTTCAGCTCTGTTTAAAATTACGTCCATCATTTTCAGTCTAAAATAACAAACGACATTTAGCAGCCTGACCTCCCCTTAGTGCAATGACGGCTGTTGGTACATTATTCTAGTTTGGGTTACTAATTGGCCTTTGGGTGTGGCTTAGTTTAAAAAGTCCATTGGATTTAATTGTAAAAACAGAAAAAGAACAATGAGAAAAAAAAAATGTGTGTGAACAACTAATTAAAAAGGCCACTGTTTGCAAAAGACGTCAGAAAATAATGATCATGTTCATTATTTTGATGTCCCTGGTAAAAACGTCTGTTATTCAATACATTGTGTGCATTGGACGTCTGTCTTTCCATTGACTTCAATGCATTGCCATTGCAGTCAGTTAAACGTGTCAATAACAGACGTTATTTTAAATATCAAAATCGGCTGCCTTTTCTTTATTTTTGACATTGAGTGAACATAGTCAAATTTGTTAATATTTGCAAATCCAATCTTAATGAATTTCAATAGAACAGCCAAACTTTATTAGCTACAGTACTGGAACTATTAATGACGCATAAATATGTTAAGGCATAAAAGTGGCAAAAATTGGGAAATCACCATTTAAATAAAAAGTCAATCAGCCAGTCAATCATCCAATCTAATGAAACCCAACTTGTATAACACAGCTGGAGTGGAGTGCAAGCACTAACTATGTAAAGAGAACACTCAGTTTAGTAATAAAACCAAATTTGTTTAACACAGTAGGAGTGTAGTGTGACCAATGCTTATGTAAGTCCCATGCTCCATTCACTGTAAATTGGTACAACTCCTTAGGCGTTTACAGTGAGTAAATAATATGGACTGTGTCTTCACTGATCCCAGTGAATTCCTATAGGCACCCAGTAACTTGCTAAACTGGACATTTGGTTAGCAGCTACAACAAAAAATCACCCACAATTTGCCCTCCTCTCCTCTCTGTCCTTATATCTCTTTGTTAGGCTCTCCCGGCTCTACTCTGTTTGCTACCATCCTGCTCTCTCCTCCACACACAGCCGACTGGTCAGCTCCGTGAAAAAACGCCTTATATAGACGATGAGGAGCTGACATCACAGAGGGGCCTGCAGCTGATTGGATGGGCCCTAAGTATTAGGGTTAATCCCTTTCTCCTGCCCAGTGAGGCTCCAGAAATGTGGGGCCGTCATTTTTTTTTTTGCAAATTTCCTTAACGAACTGGCGGGAATTTGCTTCGCAGAACAAAGCAAATTGACGGCCCGTTTTGCAGTGAATTTTGATTTGCCGGATTCCCTTTGCTTATCTCTAAATATTACATACCAATACGTATAGTTATATAACACATATAACACTCAAGTGCCAGTTAAATCAACTAATCTACATAATTACGAACATAAAGTGCAAAGTGCCTCACAAGTAGATAAATCACTACATATTTTTCATAGGATTCTTAAATCATAGTATGATTCTTTAATGAGGTTAGTATAGTGTCTCTTTTGAGTGCTGTGAAAAAAAAATCTAATATTGTAACACTACTTTTATGGAAGTATACGTCTATTTTTTTCTGGTATACTACATTCGTACACATTTGCCTTGCTGCTGTCATGGGTAAAAAGAGCATTTTATCAGTGTGACAAAGTGTGATGATAATTATCTTTCAGTCCGAGGCTATGTTCCCACTTCAGTAACATATCAGATAAAGGTGGCCATCTTATTAAGAGATGGCTGCCTTTCCCCATATTTTTCTGATGTGGGAATATAGCCCAAGGGTGGCGGTATTTCATAAGCTGCTACTATATAATTGTGGTACTATGAATCCAAAACAGGAATCAAAGATACTCAGTAGATTCCAATATACAAAAAGTCAATGCATAGTGGGGCATAGGTTTAGTCCCTCAGTGTTACACTTTAGGGGACATTCTCATCTCAGACGCTTATCCACATGGACATTACTGTCTGATAAATGTGGAGCGCATCTCTGGGACCAGCAAGGTTAGAGTTAATGAGGAAATCAGACAATTACCCAGGGTCCTTATGCTGAACAGAGCATACAAAATAACTATGACTTGCACAAAGTGGTGACATGGGAGGCGATAGGGAACAGTAATTATAAAAGAGGGGGCCAAAAATGTCACAATGCCAGAATTTTGACCAATATTTTTTACCAATTCAGTATCACGATTGTCAATACAATGTATAGGTTGCACTAGCCGGTAGGCACATTTTACCATTTTAAGTGAATCTGTCAGCTGGTATTCACATTCCAAATTGCTGACATTGTTAGTCAGTTTTTTTCAGTAGGGACATTACATGTAACATACTGAGCTTATACCTCACATGCTTATTCTATAGGGCATATACTGTACTATAAAGACATTGCGGGGTGAGATCTGTCCCACTAGGCAACAGGGACACCGGGGAGCAGAGCATTTAAATGCAGCTTGCAGGTTTGAGAGCTGCATTTAGATGCTTAATTAGCCAGCACGGCGACTGGACCCGCTTCAGCTAATGGACCCGCGTCGGCTCCCTGGCTGCAGATACCAGCTGGGAGCTGCGCCGTTCAGGGCGGGACCCCTATCTGAACTCCCCTCGCACCACCATGATGCACCAGGTACGTCATGTGACGAGAAGGGGTTAAGATAGCATGAATTTGCTGAAAGGGTACCTTTATTGATCAGATTTGGAGGTTGGGGAGCAACATATACTTTTCAAAACTATGTAACACAATAGTAACCTAACCAACTGCACAAACATGGAAAAGTTTGCACAATGTTTTTTGAGCCGAAAATACATCTGTAAATAGTTATCATGATCATTATTTTTGGTAGCAATTATCAAAATACTGCTGTATTTTCACCTTGAAAAACATTGTGTGAACATACTCTCAGATTGGGCATTTTTTGTTTCAGTGGGTAAAAGGAATAAAGCTGCTGCCGTAAACCTCTGGAAGTGATACAAAAAAGAGTTGGCATGTAGGTGGATCCCGCATTCTGGGATGAATTTAGACTTTATTTGTTAAAAACTTACCTGACTGTGATCCAGCAATAGCTGTGATGCCATCTCAGCGATTGCTGGAGCAAAGTGGGGAGCAGAGACTTGCCCAGTCCACTGATACTGCACACACAGTGAATCAGCGGCCCGGGGCATGTTCCACCAGTTTCTCCAACCTTCAGGCAGGCCAGGCAGTCATTGCTTTAGGGACTCTGGGCCAATCACCTAGCCCGGTGTTTCTGCAGCAAATTTTGGTGCTACTCACAGAAGATGCCAGTGAAAGTTTAGCGTCTATAGTATATTATCATAGTGTGTTTTAACCCTTGGCTTGTTCTTCTTACCCCCGCTAGTTACTGACTTGGACCTCTTACCATCCCCCACTACTTGACAGCACAGAACTCTAGCAGTGTGGGAAATATAACTTAGTTGGGGTCTGCCACCTAGGGCAGCATGTCCAAGTAGACAGGGATAGCGGACCAGAATTAGTTAGGGTTCCCTACTCCTCTACGGACGTCACATTACTACAATAACTCTTATGCTAAAATCTAAACTACGACTCGTAATTTATCAGTTCATCAAACCTGCAATAAGATAACCTTTTGAAATTTTATGTGAAATATCAATTTACACACACTATACCTAGATAACCAGAAAGTCTTGTTTCAGCCACAACATCCTATTGTTATTTTTTTCAAAGGTTTCCCAATTCCATTCTTCCTTTCTTAAGGGAAGAAGCCAGTTGATATGTTATAAATTATTTCAAATGAACACTGGCTGGACACATAAAATGCATTTTTTCTATAAAAAAAAGGCCACAGTAAGTATGCAAGGCTGGCGTCTAATCTGGTAGATCTTATTTTCTTCAGCTCACCTTTCAGGTAATATAAAGTGCACATTAAATAAGATAACATCTTTCCAAAAAATAGTGACCTTACTGCTAGACTTTGACAGCTACATGTAGGAAAGATACACCAAATTGAAACATCTTTTTTTCCTGTGGGTGTCCACATGGCAGGAATCTGTCTTTACATTGTGAGATGATGAAGAAGTGCCACCTGCTTGATGGATATATTTAAAAAGTTTCCTCCTGTCTGACCTCAAATTGCATGTGTATTTTCTCCTGGTATAGAAGAATAGAATTAGATCCTGCAGAGACTAGGCTGTAAAGATATCTTTTTTTTTTCTTCTTTATCTAGGGATGCTAGAACACTTTGTAGATGAAAGTTTTCAAGCAAATATTTATAAAGCTCACATGACATGATTAGCCGTTTTTTTTTTTTTTTTTTTTTTTTTTCATGCTTAAATCCCTGATGAAGTAATATTGGTATTGTATATGCAACATTACTTCAAGAAGCGAAGAGTATATTTTACATTTTTATTTCTTGTTTTGTTTTGTGTCTATGCACATACATAAAGTCAGGCAGGATAAATGCATGCTCAATTTAAAAAGGAAAAGGCCCACTGCATAGATTAAAGATGTGTCTTTGAAGTGAAACTGATTAGTTATTAGCTATTAGCTATTAATAATGTTATTCCTATGGGCAGCAACATATCAAAAGATAAATTAGAGGGGAATACCCCTTTACTCTATGTTCACACAACGTCTTTTGAACTCTGTTGGAAATTATGTCCGTTATTTTGAGGCTAAAATAACGGACGTTATTAAGCTGCCTAGCCTTCCCTTAGTGAAGTGACGACTGTTGGTAACATTATTCTAGTTTGGGGTTACTAATTGGACTTTGGGTGTGGATAAATTGAAAAGTCCATTGAATTTAATAGTAAAAATGGAGAAAAAACGGTGGAAAAAGAAAAACTGTGTGTGAACAACTAATAAAAAACGTCCGCTGTTTGCAAAAGACGTCCACAAATAATGATCATGTTCATTACTTTGATGTCCGCGGTAAAAATGCATGTTATTAAATGCATTGTGTGCATTAGACGTCTGCCATTGACTTCAATGCATTGCCATTGCAGTCAATTAAATCGCTGCAAAAACAGACGTTATTTCAAATATCAAAACCGACCGCCTTTTCTGTATTTTTGATGTTGTGTGAACATAGCCTTAAAGGGTTTTCGAGTTTAGAAGACCTCTTTTCAAGTGTACATATCTTTGAAGTGTTGACTTTTTCAGAAGACTACTATTTATCAAGATTAGATTTTCGGTGACCAGTTTCCTTTTCCCCTGTATGTTATGTATACTGGCCTCTTTTTGGGGGGATGACCACCTATCTAATAAGGAGAATTGTACAGCTGTATGAAACAATATGGGACTGTGGTACACAAAGCCTAATTTTTATGTGCTCTAAAAAATCTTGCAACAATGGTTTTTCTGGTAAGCCAATAAACTGTCAGGACTGGCAGGCGTAGACAAGACAAGAGACAGTGACCCTAGATCTGAACCCACCCACTGTCACCTGCCTACTTGCCTCGGTCGACCCTAAACGGTCGCGGACAACCACGGAGTCGGTCCCTACACTGCGTAGGTGAATACACAAAACGTAGACAGACAAACAAAACACAATAGAGGATAGTCAAAAGGGTCAAAACCAAACAGACAACGCAGTACAAAATCAGAAGGAGAGCGGATAGTCAAATGTCAGGCAAGAGGTCAGAATACGGGTAGAGCAATAGCAAGGGGATTAGGACAGGGCACGCTGGGAAAGGAGCAGGGGAGCTGGGACTAGTAACAACTAATAGCCAGCAGGGAACTGAGGGATCTGACTGCTTTTTATCCTGGATCAGAGACTAGGTCCAGCAGCTGATTGGACCAGCCCTGATCCCAGCACCAAGCTCAGCTGAACAGATCTAGCAGTGCAGTAACCCCTGCACTGCCAGAAGTCTGACAGGCAAGGTAGGTGTGGCTGGAAAGTAAAACACAGTTCATTCAGTGCAAACACAGACAGAAATTCAGCGCTTCCTCGGCCGCCCGGCACGGACTGAGGAGCGCAAAGTCACATTTCTAACATAAACGTTTCACTTCTAAAATTTATCCATTTTGACATAAACATTTTCTATCACAAAAATCTTGTAATAAGATTCTTAATTGACTATTTTGGTAGTTGGCAATTTACCCATCAGTTTACAGACACCTTTTATTCAAATTTGGATTAGGACTAGTGGTGAGAAAAGATGTTCGTTAATGTTCGTATGTTCGTACAAACATGACACTAATTGTTAGTGTTCGCAAATCATGAACAATTTGTTTATTGATCAGAATGGTAATAATTATAATTTTGTAATATACTCAAATGTTTGAACGTTTATCATGCGATGTATGCCACAGCACAATTTATGCTTTTCACTTGACTATCTGTATGTCTGTGCGTAAGTATAGACCAGTGTTTCTCAACTCCAGTCTTCAAGACCCACCAACAGGTCAGGTTTTGAGGATCTCCATAGTATTTTACAGGTGATATAATTATACTCATTGCATCAGAAATTATCACAGGTGTTCTTTGTATGAGATATCCTCAAAACATAATGTGTTGGTGGGTCTTGAGGACCGGAGTTGAGAAACACTGCTCTAGACCAAATAGTATGCAATTGCGTAATTTACACTTTGCACCTGATAATCTATGTATCGACTGCAGGAACACTATTTAAATAAAAATAAAAAATCACTTGTGGGCACCGTTGGGTGTGCCCACAAATCAGTTAACCATTCACTCCTATGTAAAGTATGGCTGCCGGCCGCAGTGCCGTCCCTGCAGAAAACAACGGAAGCTGATTTAATCAGAATCAGTGTCCATTCAAAAAATAGAACACTGTGTGAAATTAGCCTTAGAATAGCTTAACACTATGTAAAAATAACGTTCCTCTTTCATATCAATGGAAGACATTAGGCACAAAATGTCTGTTATTTAAAAAATAATGGGCGATGTTTGCACAATGATGCCTGTTGATATATAACAGGATGTGTTTGAAGGCAGCAGGTTCAGCACACAAAATACTGACATCATCAGCCCATGGGGTGTAGTAAATGGTGCACAGCTGAGCCAGCACTTCCCTATAGTCTGTTATATAACAGCCAGCTCTCCCCCATAGTCTCTTATATAGTAGGCAGCCCTCCCCCATAGTGTCTTATATAGTAGGCAGCCCTCCCCCATAGTCTATTATATAGTAGGCAGCCCTCTCCCATAGTATCTTATATAGTAGCCAGCCCTCCCTCGTAGTCTCTTATATAGTAGCCAGGCCTCCCCATAGTCTCCTATATAGTAGCCAGTCCTCCCTATAGTCTCTAATATAGTAGCCAGCCCTCCCCAAAAGTCTCATATAGTAGCCAGCCCTCCCAATAGTCTCATGTAGTAGCCAGCCCTCCCAAATTTACTCTTATACAGTAGCATGCCCCTAAAACAGTTGTTAATATAATACAACTGTTATATTATATATGATAATATAAGAGATAGTTGTTACATATCAACTAGTGGTGTTGTTACTGAACTATATGAGGTATTGGCCATGATGGTATAAACCAGTAATGTGGTAGTAACATGTTGGTAAACCAGTTGATTGGTCAAGTATTGGTAATGATTTTGTGAAAATTGTTTTTGGGAGATTATCTTGCTTTCATTACATATCATTAAAGTTTACCAGTCATCACATTTGTCTTTGCCAAGCATACCTAAAGCTTGACAAAGACCGAGTGTGGTTGAAACGTTGCTTTTACCAGGATATGCAATAAAGCTTGTGAAGATATTTTGGATGCTGCTGAGTTCTCTCCTTTGATGTTAAAAGTTTTGATTGATCCAGGCATAAGACCTGTTCAGACCCATACCGATTGTGTGGACGAGTAGGGAGAGGACAGTGCTGCCGTGCAGTCTGTTCCCCGCTCTGTGTCAATGAAAAGAGTTGGGCTCCATAGACTTACATTAGTACCACATCACATAACACAGAATTGGGAGAGGGACAACAAGCTTCTCCCGACTCGTTCTCACAATTGATATGGGCCACACCACTCAGCTGAACAATGTCAAAAGTTTTTGTTTATAATGACAGGTACACTTGGTCAATGTTAAGTTTTAGCTAATGATTCTGTGAATAGTTATACTTGGGCAGAGCTACCCTACACGTATGTTATCAGAGTGTTTTTTTTTTTTTTGTGTGATCCCAATGTTGGTGTATAAGCAACTGCTGGACTCCAGGGAATTACATGCACAATAATCTCCACAGAAATAATACCCAGAAGATTTATTGAGGGAAAACTCCATGTTGATCATCATCACATTAATTCTGAAGTTTCTTACGTCTGATGGGTTAAATAAAATGGGTCATTGACAGACTGAGATGTACCAAGCATTTGGTAAATTATTCTTGAGATTTTACACATAACAGAGTGCGAGTCTCTACAGAAGGAGTAAAAGTGCTATTTAAGATTCTCATGATCACAAGTATAATTGAGTGAAAAACAAATCTGTTAACATTAGGGAGGGGTGACAGAAATTTCGGCATCTGTGGGATGAGTGCTGTTAAAATGTTAGCAGAGCATAAAAATTTAACAGCATGAAGATAGCGGCACATTTTATATTTGATAAATATGGAGACATTCCTTACAAGATGCAAAGTTATTATTTCATCTCTCTAAAAAGTTTTTTTTTTTCATTTCACACAAAGAAAATTAGACAAGTAGCTCTTTCTCAATCAAAATCATTGTTAGCCGTGCCAATACAATGATATTGTAATGACACTGAGACTATGATTGGCGCATTGTACAGTGAATTCTGCAATCTAAAATCTTAAGATCTAACAAAGGGACATGGCTTTGTAAGACAATAGCGTTGACAGTCATTAGGTATTTTAGAATAGGTAACAAAGTGCTGATTGTGAGGCAGAAAATTTGAAAGTATTATCTACTTTGCTGATTTATCAATCTGACCTTTTGTACTAAATATGTAATGATTTTGTGCTACTTAAAACCGACTGTCTAATCACAATGGGATAAGTAACGTGTTATTGAAGAGCTGTGACTGATTTACCTTTCTTATAATGAGCTGCCTAAAGCCGTCAATCCGAGATCATAATGAGTTTTATGGTTTCATTGATTTACCCATATTATTTATTTTAATGCTGTTATTTGCCCATTGAACACACTTCATAATATTGCAGGAATCTGCACTAAGTACATCTTATTTTACAGTTAAAATATAGAAATGAATTGCATGTTGAATGGGGTCGCCATTTCTATGTGGAGTTTAAACGCAGACCATCTGCAGTAGTTAGTCCAATCATTCTTAATTTGTCAGTATTGACTGTAGGTTCTGTTATAGACATCGAAATACATTTATGCTATTCAGAGCCGCATTTTGCTTTTAATAGTGATACACACATGATTACAAACTGTAAAGTTATTACAGTCCCATATTGTAAAAGTAAATGGAAGGAAGCAAATTGTTGCATGGCGTATAATACTCTCAACAGCAGCGGGTAGTTTTCTCAGTGGTACACTTTACCCTTACATGTATAGCTAATTGGGTGAAAACAATAGAAAACCAATAGGGATGTTTGAGTGCAAACAGGTCTATGCAAAAACAAAGAAAACGCTCCAAAAAGACTCCAATGTTGCACAATAAGAATGAACACTGAGCCACCATTTTGATACAGATATATTTTGATGCTGTGGTAAAATTAGCAATGCCTTTCAGGCAGCTTTTAACCTCCAAGAGGTGTTGCTAACAGGTGAATGGGATGAACATTGCTGAGCTTTTGCAGCCCAGAGGAACACCCCCTTGGTTTTAGAGCTAATTTGCATACCAATAAAAGCATGTTATCTCAATGCTGGGGAGGGTTAATGGTCAAAGCAAAGGAATGCATGGTTTCAGAGTCAGAAGCCATGGCCTAAGTACACTAAAGTCTACTGACTGGTCTGCTTTAGAGCAAATGTACCACTAGGCACTGTATATCTCTTTTTTTTTTTTCATGAACAGACTGGCGCCAGTGCAGGGATGCTGGTGGAGCGGTCCTTTTTTTTTAACTGCTGCCCGGTCTATTCCTGAGCACCCGCCCGGCACGAAGCACTGGAAGCGGGTCCACCCGCAACCCCCTCCCCTCTGTGACACGGCTCCATGAGAATCAATGGAGCCACGACACAGAGGGGAGATCATCACACTGAGGGCTGGCGACCCACCTCAAGTGCTTTGTTCCAGGCCGATGACCAGGAATAGACCAGCGTCATATGCAGGAACTGGGCACTGGTTCAAAAAAAGGACCACACCACAAGAGCTGGTCTGTCCATGTAAGAAACCAAAGCAATGTACATTTAAATCATGTTTTTAAATAGAATTAGCTTAGGTCTGATTTGTACCAAGTGTTGGCGTCCTGTTGAAAAATACAGTTTTCACTTCAAGATTAGAAAAAGGTGTGGGTACAGAATGGCTGAATGAGAACCCTTTCAAACATCTTGACCTGAGCCCACAGACTAGTGCCGATCAGTGAGATCAGTGTTCATTTGCAGAGCCTTTACCACACGCTATCAAATTTTAAGCTTGGCAGCACAAATGATCACTACAGGGCCCATTAAATTCATCATAGTTGGCCACACATGCTCATTTACATGAGAAGATATTTAGCCCTCTATTGATAGTTTTAATGCCAGCACAAAAGATGTAATTAGTCGATAAATAAACATTTTTTGTTGATCACTAGATCACTTTTACATCTTAAAATTATGAACAATGAGCGTTCCTGCCAGCTGTTAATTGTCCTGTGTGCATGGGCCTGAAGAAGACAAGGGCTTGGACCTATCTGGGCTTTTATTATGCTGGGAAAGCCTGGGATTGTCTGCCTTATTTACATATTAACAAAAACTTAAATACAAAAATATCTCTTAACTATATATCTCTGAACTATGGGGATAAAAAAAGGTATGCACAAAAACCTGGTGCATCTGGTTTTAGTAGGAAATTTGAACATGGTATTGTATAAAATAAAATATGTAGACGGACAACAGAGATTGTGGCCATCCCCATGGTGTATGCCTGCTGTAGGCGGAGCGGCAAGACGGGGAGGAGGCGCAGTCTCCTCTCATGCCCCATTTATAAAATTTTACACCTGGAAACAGGTGTAAAGCAGGCAAATATTGACACCTGCTCCAAAGCAGGTGTACATTTTTGTACAATTCCTGCACCAATTGCAGGCCCCACCAGATGTGCGCCAGTTAGTAAATCCTGCGGGGTACATGGTGGTGGGGTTCTATCTAAGACTGGCATACATGTATGCCAGTCTTAATAAATGTCCCTCTTGGGCCCTAGTGCAGAATCTACAACTGGCACCCACAGCACATTTACCATTTGCAATTTATACTAATCCTAAAGTCTTTTCATGTGTCAGAGCCGCCTCTAGCACCAGAACCTAGGGGACACTGCCACCGCTGCATCCTCTATAGCTCCACTTCTCTGTATGGGTACATTTGATATGATGCTTTTCTTTAGGAAGAATGATTCCACTCTAAATGTACCTAGTTCCCTTTAAAAGCTATCGTGCGTTGTCTATTATATCACCACTAGTACTCCTTTTCTAGGCAACAACATCATTATCCTTGAAAGCGACAAAAGTACTTATAGTGCAGAAAAAGGTAATAATAGTTCAGTATGAAGGGGATCAATTACCTTTAACATTTTCCACCAGGCACCAAGATTTATTGTAAAACATAAATCTGTAATATAAGTAATGGAGAATGCCTAGAATGTATACGGTTTCAGGCATAACCATAAACTTTATAAATGTTCAACATCCGTTGGGAGGATTCTAAAACAGACATAATAATAACCTATCTCCTGGGATTCAATTCGGGAAATTACATTTGTAGTCTCTCCAACTTCTCATCTAAGGAAAGAGACAAAGAGGTACCATATCTAGAAACTCCAGACAGGGTCTATAAAAGGTCACTAATGATAATCCTATAGGCCTTACTTTTGTTGCAAATGAAAATTAATGTATGTTCAGAATTACAATTATTTATAATAGCACAATTATATTTAACGGTATTCAAAAGCAACCAGTTTTGACACTAATACTATTCAAGGACATTGCCCTAATACTTTACTTGTGGGAAGCAATTTATTTTTCTCTTTCTTTACCTATTTTGATTTTTTAAGATATATTCCTCATTTAAGGATAAATTCTGCTCCATTTTGGATTTAGATTGTGGCCAAGGTTAAATGATGCTATCTAACTTGACCTCGCATAAAAATATTATTTTATGTCTTCCTTTACTTGTTTTTTTTATTTTTTTCTTAAGATCGTTGTTCTTACTAGCAACTGTGAGAATTGTCTAGGAATTTACCATCAACAATGACCAGGTAAATAATACAGTAGGGAAATGTAACACACCAAAACAGCCTACAATAGCAGAATTTGTACGCCAATTTTTTAGGCCTATGGCGCACCATCACAAACTGATATGTCATGAGATGTCTGCATAACAGTGATTCTATACTGAGCACATAGAATCACCATTGGAGCCAGTTGTCCATCACAGCCATGCTCCCACCGCAGCTGACAAGAATTGTAGTGATTTACATGATGCAACTAACACACTCTGAAGCATCTGTTGGAATCAAAAGCTCACTACAACACCCCCCCCCCCCTCCTTAAAAATGGGAAATAAAGCTTCAAAAATTAGGGTCTATTTGGGGTGATGGGGGTATATGTTAAGAGTCGACCTCAATATCCACAGGGTAGCCCTTTATTTCTAAGGCCTATTTGCGTGCCAAGCAGCACATCAGGGCCACACGTGGGATATTTCTAATAAGTATGGATTCTGGCTAATAAATACTTTTTGTTGTTGTTAATACCTGCTGTCTTACAGAAAAAATGTATCAATTTGCAAAAAAATGTTTAATTTGCAAAAATGTAGAAATTCTTAAATTTCACCTCCAATTTGCTCAAATTGTTGCAAAACACCTAAAGAGTTTTAAAAAATCCCATAATATGTTGTGAATTTACGGGGTTTCTAACACACACCTCTCAAATCTACTTCACAAATGAATACACTCACACTGCAAGGCTATAGCAATTCCAGCAGTTTTGCAGACCACTCTCTATTTACGAGCAGACTTACATACCTGCAGGAGTTTTGAAAGAGTATCATGCCACACAAGCTTAATAATAGTTACCCTGTAAGGAATGAAGAAATTAATGCAAGGACAAGGAAGATGTAAAATCTGTTAATTTGTTTAGTTGTATTATAAGGCTATCTTCCCACTGGGTAAAAATAGTGACAGAAAAAAAACAGCTGTTATTTGCCCTTATTTTTACCTAGTGGGAACATAGCATAAGTTGTAATGGATTTTTACAAATCACCCATGGAAAGCAAGAACAAATACATGAAAATTTGCCTTAAACAAGAGCAAAACATGATAAAAATAAAAACTATCACCATTCACAAAGAGTTAAATTTGGTGACTGTGGCGATTCCTACTGTATAGTACATTCTGAAACAAAAGAAAAAAAAATCCCCCTGCAGAAAGAATAAAATAGTCGGCTTCCTGCCTTGAACTAAATCGATACAATGCTTGGTAGAGGCGAGCTTCCTTACATGAAACACATGCTGTAAAATAGACACAAAGGACACATAATATTCTCCAAGGTCCTCGGCAGCTATAATATCCATCTTTGGCAGCTTGTTTGACATTTATTTGCCCTATTTCCCAGTTCTACAGTTTTTTTTTTCTCCCTTTCCCTCCAAACAGCTAAGTTTTCATTCTCAGGGGCTTGCTGTCCGGGTGAACAGATAACAAACCTGTCAAAAAGGGTTTGGCTTGGGAATAAATTCTGCAATTGCCAGGAAATGATGTGTACAATGGGAAAGTACAAGAAACCGCAAGAACTGTCCCTTTAGACAAACCAACTGAGAGAAGTCTTCAAATGTTACACTTTATCCTCCTTCCTCGTATGTGATAAACCAACTCCTAGACAAATCTCCACTGGGAGACAGAAGGCGAAATGACAAAGAAAATTCTGCTGTACCATAACATCTCAATGTTCTGAAATTTAATGATGAAAATATTATCGCATATATGGTAAAAGCTGGCAGAAAGAAACTATGGATTTCATACTTTTTTTTTTTTTTCCCAAAAAATGTCACTCAGACTCTGTTGGGTGAAATAGGCTTCAATTTACACAAAGAAAGAAAGATGTCTAGCTAATTTATTCTAGTCTCTATGCCTCTGTCACAGATCTTATTTTGACTGGTGCAGTAGAGATTCATTATTTTTCTCTGTATGGGAAGCAGATTTAGTTAGAAGAATAGAATGACTTCTTCCCGATAGGTGATGATCGTAGATCGTGAAAAGGTGTAAATATAGTTATTAACGTTATAAACTTAAAATATATGCAGCAGTGAAAATATGACATGTTTTATAAGGCTGTTTGGCACAGAATAACATACCAAGTATTATTATAACATAACACCACGAAGACATCTGTTGCAAAAAAATAAATGTTTTTAGTGTACCCAAAGACCAGCAAAATAAATGTCACAGTCCTCTACAGCGCTGGGGACAAGTGTTCACAAAATTAAAGGGGTTATCCAGCGCTACAAAAACATTGCCACTTTTGTCAGGAGACAAGAGTAAAGCAAAAGTGGCCATATTTTTGTAGCCTTGGATAAACCCTTTAAGGCAATGTCTTCTAAATTAGAACCCCCAACACAATGATCATACATTTACTATACGTGGAGAACCTACAGCAAGAGTTGGCTAGTAGGAGAAGTTATCAAAGAAAAATAAGCAATGATGTGTAGCCCTGTCCCAATGCATAGTCAAATTATTATTATTATTATAAAAAAATATATAAATTCTGAAAATATCTCATATCTTGACATAGTCCTTAAAATGGCTTCAGATTAGAATGTCTTTCACTTTAAATTTTTAGACTTTCAGCCTTTTACATCTATTTTTTTTTATAGTTCTTAAAGAAGTGTGTGACCTTTAGAGTTCTTTAGGTAATTTGCTATGGCACTGTATAAATAGTAATTACCTAATATAAAGTTATTATGCAAAAAATGCTTCATTTAGCTTCAGGTCCCTACTGCTGAACAGAATTTTAAAATGACTTGGTGACCTGACAGCAGGATGAATTGTGTTAAACTTGAAGGAGTCGACTTTTGTAAAACATCATGCAGGTAAGTCAATGGGAGATTAAAAATTTTTAAGTAATTTATATTTTTTTCAACTTGCTCCCATAACTAAATGGAACAAGGCAATAAGGATATTACATTAGGTTGCTGTGAAGGAACTGTGTTGTCAAAAAGGACCTACAGTAGTGTTTAAAGAGAAACTAACAGCAGGTTAGAAGAAGCTAACCTCTTTTTATCTTTCTGTAGGGTCGGAGTGCTGATAAAGAAGGTAATTTTCTTTATTTAATCTGCAGTGTCTTTTCCCCAAAATTTAGCTTTTTATTAAAATGCTAATTAGGTGGTTTACTTTGAGCAATACTCCAACCTACAGTGCACTGATCAACACACTCTCTGTCTCTTATTGAATATTCAGGAGGCGCTCTGCAGTGATGAGAGGCTGGAGTTATGTTACTACAGGAGCCACCTGAACATTCATAAAAAGGATGGGAGCAGGTGAGTGGATTGCTGCTCTAGGGGCTATAGAACTGCCAAAGATTTTAGAATAATCGGTGTGTGTATATATATATATATATATTAGTTTTTCATGTCACTATATTAAAAAATAAATAATTTTCACTCTGGTCATTGAGTCTCACAGTAGTCTTTCAAACCCTGTTCTGTAGAGAGCTCTTATCATCACAAGAAAAAGTACAATAAAAAGTAATTCTTCTATTATAAACATAGAGACAGAATCCACTACTGAAAATGTGTGATTGTAACAGCTCACCTCCTTCATCCCTCTACAAAGTGACCTCTGCACAAATCACAAAGCATGCTTAGACTGCCATAGAAGTCAATGAACACCTCATCCAGTTGCCTTTATCAGGTTGCTTGTTAAGCTGGTTTCACACACTTGGGGAAATTTACTTAAATGTTTAATTTTTAGACAATGGGGGACATTTGTCAAGGGCTTTGCGCCTAATTTTCAGTGAATAATTGGATTTTTCACCCATTTTTGGTCTAAGTTCTATTTATGAACCAGTATTCGACAGGTTAATATTTTTTAGATGCAACTTTTTTTTAATCTGCCGTTTTTAAGTATTCACCTAAAAGTTCGCATAATCCGGGATTAGCGTCCAATTTATCATTTGCGACTTTTTAAAAAGTTGCATAAACAGGCGCAGGCTTAAGTCTGGTCAGTACCAGGTGAATAAAACTGCGCAATTTTTTTATATTTGCGCCTTTTTAATTAGATACATTTACTATGGCAGTGCTACATTTTAATAAATCAGTCAAAAGCTATTGAAACAAAATACACACCAATCCCCATTAGAAAAGTTGCACATATTAGACTCTTTAGTAAATGTCCCCCATTGTGTTTAAGTGGGAACTCCAGCGATTCCATAAAAAAATAAAATGCACAAAAAACACAGATTTCCACGGATTGTTTGACACCTTTCCCACTTGTCTATGGTGCTCCTAGCCCCAGCTTTGAACTTTTACAAATGATTCCAGTTTTACATCATGGCACCCAGTTGGAAAACTACATCTTCCAGCATGAATTGAACCTCGGCAACATCTGCTGGGTATCTGCTCATGTTTCTATCTGCTTTGGCTTTGCACAGTAAACACATTATTTATTTATCTTTCTGTCTATCTATATATCTATTCATCCACAAAGATGAATTAGAGAAAAAGAGAGAGAGAGATGAAACAACAGTGTGTCCTTTTCCTGCTCTTGGTGATTGGTTGTGATGTCAGTGGTGGGCCAGGTTATAGATGAGGTGTTACAGCCTGCTCTGCAACAGAAGAGACAGAGATAACGTGATCTCTGTCTCAGAAAGGAGGAGGAGGACAGAGATGCTGAGACAGAGTGGACCAGGAAAAATTTACATCAGCTTTATGGTGCAAGTCAGGATGTACTGCAGACAAACGGCCCAATTCATGTCGTAGGATCCTATTAAACACAAACTTAGCTTATGGGTGGGGATTGAACAAGGTTAAAACTTTCTTAACCGGAATTCCCCCTAAAACAGCTTTGGCTCATTTAAGCCAAACCATTTTTTTCCCTTTTAAATCGCAAGGGTAAATATACAAATGTTTTCTGGTCGAGGGTATTTTATGTAACACCAATGGGTGACACCTGATGCTTGCTGTTGGCTGAACTGTCAGGGTCCCACTCCTGCTCCCCACCTCAGCTCTGCCTGCCCCTCTGCCGCACTCCTTCCTGCTCCCAGGTCTGCTGTTCATCTGTGTCCTCGCTTCTCCTGGTCTTTGCTACTTACTTCCGCTTACAGCAGATTTAAAGGATCAGCATGTCCTCACCTTTTTCTGCCTTTTTAAGTTTGCTTTGCCTGTTCCTCCTTGCTTGAGCGTTGTTGGATCATTGTGTTCCTGTATTTCCAAATGTGTTATTTTGTGTATCGTGACCCATGCCTGTTCCTTGCATTATGCTTTCCTGGCTGACCCCTTCTGTACTGTTTGCCTAGGACTGTCTGACCTGCATCTAAAGCTGCCTGGCCTGATCCTGTTCCTCATTCCCTATGCTGCACCATTCCTGGTACTGTGCTGATTCTCTCATTAAAAAACCCAGCTTGCTGACTACGCTAATTTGGTCTGTTCCCTTGCCCCACACTGGGTCTGTCTGCTTTTTTGTTTGTTTGTTTTTCAAAAGGGATGCTCTGGACATGATATTTTTGTTCCAAACTGCATTCTGCTCATCCTGCTTGATCCAGTCTTTGGAAGCTGGTAGAAGTTTCCCAGGACTGGAACCAGCTTTTTTTTTTCGAGCACCCGGGGAGGAGCAGCACAAAGTGGAGCAAAATCCAAAGCCCTCAGTCATATGAGCCAAATGTAGATAGGAACGAAGCAATTTGCTTCGTTCCTACTGTAGATTTGCTCATCTCTAGTTCCATTATGCTTCTGACAATATGTATCCAAAATCAATCAATCTATTTGTTGACCTAAAGAAAAGTTGTAGGACAGCTGGGTCCTGATACACCAACCTCACTTTACAATATTAAAAGAAAATCGCAACACTCTTTTTCCAAAAATTCTAAAACTTGATTTTGTTAATTCCAAACAAAGTGGATAAAATGTGCGGCTACATTCGATGCACTTTGTTTGGACGTGGAGTACTGCACCTATCTATCTATCTATCTATCTATCTATCTAGTGTATGCCGCAAGAAATGTAAATAAGCTATATAAAGCATCTGACACCATCTTATTTATGCATTAAACAGACCAACATCAGCTTCGCACTAAGGCAAAGACTTATTACACAAGAGGGATTACAGAACATGTTATGAATACTCTCATGCTAAAATGAAATTTAATTATGGCAATTGTTTTGCAGCATTTAAATTGTTGTTGACAGTAAATCTATCCACTGAGAAACACACGCTCTTTCAAAGCAGCCTTTATACTAACATAAAAAAAGTTTTTCATTTTTTTTTTATTTCCTTCCCATTTTACCTAATAGGAGACTCTATCAAGCTGCTGAAGCCCAGTTGATTTCCCAAGTCCAATTATTTCACACTGCACTGTTCTCTGGCACAAAACACTTTACCTAGGGACATTGTCTGACTAAACTTAGAACGTTTAATGGAGTCCCTAAAGCTGTCTCCATTTCATTGCTTCTGACTAATAAGCAGTGATATTTTTCTCCTGCCAAATAGAATTCAAATTTACTGTTCACTCCTCTTAAAAAACAAGTTTGAATGTATTCTCAGATGAAAAGAGGGACGCCTTCTTACTTAACCTCTTCTTCTGGAGAGTGATGATAGGAAAACATCAGCTTGCTGGGGTCAATTCTACAATGCTAACCTGTTTCTCTCTTTAGTATCATTTCACAATGAAATAAAAAGGTGTCAGGACTAGCTTGTCAACTAAGATACACCTGTACTCAAGTATCAAGGTGAACCCGCCAATATTATAGGCTTTATTGATTAGGGACAAATTCAGGTCCTAATAAATATCTTTATTACCCAGTAAATGGCAACATGGTTTACATATGTCACTTATCCCAAACTTAAGGCCCTATTACTAGTGATGAGCGAGCATGCTCGTCCGAGCTTGGTACTCGATCGAGTATTAGGGTACTGGATGGTACTCGTTACTCGGACGAGCATCTAGCGATACTCGAGAAAATCTCATCATCCATTTCCTGTAAGTTTCGGTGCTTTTTCTCAGCCAATAAACATGCAGGACACTCTTTGGTACATCCTGCGATCACGTGGGACCCATACTTTTCGATAGCAGCAATTGGTTGGCCAGATCAGATGACCCTTCCATATAAAATTCTCGACCGCCGAGGCTCGGCTCACATGTATGCTGGAAGAGATTAGGGACAAAGCTGCTGCTGGTCAGGGAGAGTGTTAGGGAGGAAATTAGCGTTCCAGTAGGCAGGGAATACTAGCAAAACAACCAAACAGCCCTTGTAAGGGCTTCAAATAGTTTTTAAATTGTATTACTACAGACTGCTGGCTGGGACTTGCAGTGCAGCTACCACGATTTCAGCAGAACACTGTGGTGATCGGCTGCTGGCAGAAAGGGGACATTAGGTGTGGCATACAGACCCCTAAGAAGTGCTCAGTACTATTTTATTGGGCCCTCTACTATATTTTCTGATTTATGTATTTCTTACACAAGGCATATCTAAGTTCACTACTCCTTCCACAGTGTAAAGGGGGTGTCACAGAGTGTATATAGGTGCAGCCACCAACAGATTGTATCCCACAGCCCCCTAAAAACTAGTGGGCCCTCTACTATATTTCCTGATTTCTGTATTTCTTACGCAAGGCATATTTAAGTTCACTACTGCTTGTTTAGTGTAAAGGGGGTGTCACAGAGTGTGTATAGGTGCAGCCAACCACAGATTGTATCCTGCAGCTGTTGCCCAGAATTTGGCGTAATAGTGCGATTAAGCAGTCTCTGTGGCATGCATACATGCTGCCTCTGCTGTTTCCTGTCCATTTCCGTGGTGTTTCAATCATTTTCTGAGGTTGACAGGTTTTCACACGACCTTCCCTCTACCGAACTTGGGTCCCCTGCAAAAATGCTTGAGTTTCCAATTGACTTCAATGGGGTTTGTTACTCAAAACGAGCACTCGAGTATTGGGAGATATTCGTCTCGAGTAACGAGCACCGGAGCATTTTAGTACTCATCACTCATCACTACCTATTAAGTGACTAGCGTCTGTATTTGGCCAAATATCGATTTGTGTAATAAAAGACAGCAATCAGCCGGCATGCACAGTGCTGGTTGATCGTTGTCTTTTGTTATCTTTTAACATGTTGACATACAAACGTTTAGGATACCAATGATCTACCTTCGTTCAGTTCAATAGGAGCAGTGGCAGCAGACCGCTGCTATCTCCTGTGGGCTCTTTAGATTGTCCACAGAGCCCTCCCACAGGTCCATGTTGTTCGCCTCCCCCCCCTCCACCTGCACTTACCAGCTTGCTGGGGAGTGGGGAACGAGGAGCACTGACCTGACAGGTTAACACTTACTTGCTTCAGCTGATGACCCCGTGTAATAGGGGCTATAGTAACTCTTAAGCAACTGCATGTGCTAGAATTGTGTTGAGGCTATCTTCACACAAAAAGATGTTGTCAAAAAGACATCCTTTATTTGCCAATGATGATCGTCTATAATGATCATGATTCATGATCTTTTTGACGGCCATCAGAAATGCCGGCCGCAAAATCCTTTTGTGAACTTAGACCAAATGTGATCCTGGTAAAAGTTTACGTTATAAGCTAGAGTTAAGAGCTGCTAACAATCAGAAGCTCTCAGTCTGGAAGTACCATCCCATACATGCATTACCTTTGCTGTTGCAAAGGATATACATGACTAGGCTCAACTTATTGAGCTAGACTAGAGATAGTAGTAGATAGTTCCTGATTGATAAAGATTTCTGAAGCAAACTAAATAACAGAAAAATTTATAAAAAGTCTATAACCTAAAATTACTGCAAAATCCAAATCCATGTTGAAAAGATTTTGACATCTAAGCAGTATTTTTTGCATCTAAAAAACAAAGGCCTAGGTGTCACTTTAATGCTACATTCACACATTTTTTTGGCTGTATTTTTGGACAATTTTTGGGCGAAAATATGGTCGTAAATAAAAAGCATGACCATTATGTATGCCCAGAATTTTCAACATAGAGCTGTACTTTTGCCTGAAAATTACAGCTACCTAAAAATATGTCAGAAAAAAAAAGTTGTGTGAATGTACCCTTAGGGTATGTTCAAGCATATGTGCAAAACTGAAAACACAATGATCAAAGCATATATGATTCAGAATCAAGGTAATATGTTTTTCATTCTTTAGACGCAATGTATGATGCATTATGTTAACTATTTAAAGTGTTTTGAATGTTTCCCATACACTTATAATGATTAACAATACATATTTTTTATACATTTCACACGTAACAGATGTGCTGTTGCTTTTCCATCTAGATTTGTAATACAGTAGCAAACATAGAAAGAAATCCACACGGAAATTGACCTGTGGCCAGGATTTCAAATCTACAGCATAACATTCTGTGGATTTTCACTGGGGACATTTGCAACAAAACCTGCCTGTAAAACTACCTGTAGCACTCTACAGAGGAAATGAAGCATTAGCGCTTTTCTTGGCGCAAAATAACATAAATACAAAGGTAGAAATATTGAATTTATCCATCCATATCCCTATTTTTATCTATCTTCTCCCCTCTTTTGGCTGGACTTAATGGACATGTTTCTTTTTTTCAGCCTCAGGGCCAGTTCACACTGAGCAAAACAGGCAGGAATTCCAGACGGAACTCGGGCCATAAACTCTGCTTGGAATCACGTCTGCCTATCTAAATGTGATGTCTAGCACGCTTCCATTCTTTGCTCAAAGAATTGACATGTAAATTCTTTGAGCAGAGAACAGCAAAGACACATTGAAACATTAAGGAAGGCGGAATTCCGAGCGGAGTCTGTGGTGTGAATTCCGCTTGGAATTTCCACCTGTTTTGTTCAGTGTGAAGGGGCCCTTTTTATATATCACATTACATAGTGATCATTCAAATCAATAAAGTGTGTTCAACAGGGTGGGACAGTTCTTCTACAGGGAACCCAGCGTTCCCTAATAGCATATGGAAAAATGGTATTCCAAAACTGGACAACCCCTTTATGACTGTAAATTATTATACTTTAGTAGGAGTTTGATTTGGAATGTTATTGACTATTTATATTAGTTATGCCCCTTCTAAATACAGAACACAGAGCAGTTAGCCACATGCTTCCCTAACTATGTGTTACTCCATCCAAGTAAAATACTGGAAACTGGAGAAGGCAAGTGATAACATTATATTCACACAACAATTTTCTGTGGACGTTATTTGATATTCAAAATAGTAAGCGCTCTTTTGAGTATCAAGTAACAGCTGTTTTTTAAGATAGCCATTGGTTCATTATTCAAGTTTAGGTCGAGATGGCTGTTTTTAACCCCTTAAGGACCGGGCTAATTTTCCTTTTTGCGTTTTTGTTTTTTCCTCCTTGTGCTTAAAAGGCCATATCACTTGCATTTTTACACCTACAGACCCACATGAGCCCTAATTTTTGCATCACTAATTGTACTTTGCAATGACAGGCTGAATTTTTCCATAAAAAATGGTGCGAAACCAAAAAAAAAAATTACATGCGCGGTGAAATTGAAAAAAACGCAATTCTTTTTCTTTGGGGGGGGGGGGGCTTCGTTTTTACGCCATGTGTCCTATGGAAAAACTGACATGGTATATATGTTCCCCTCAAGTCGTTACAATTACAACGATATGTAACATGTATAACTTTTATTTTATTTGATGGCTTGTAAAAAATTCAAACCATTGTTAACAAATATATGTTCCTTAAAATCGCTCCATTCCCAGGCTTATAGCGCTTTTATCCTTTGGTCTATGGGGCTGTTTGAGGTGTCATTTTTTGCGTCATGATGTGTTCTTTCTCGGTACCGTGACTTTTTGATCACTTTTTATTACAATTTTTCTGGATTTGATGCGGCCAAAAATGCGCAATTTTGCACTTTGGGATTTTTTGGTGCTTACGCCATTTACCCCTGGGGACTTAGATATACACAGCACTGATCTCCCATTGAGATCAATGCTGTGTATATAATAGAGCAATGATTTATCAGATCATTGCTCTATTATAATGGTCTGCTGCAGACCATCAAAATAGATTGCAGAGCCAGGATCAGCGTCATTCCGAAGCTGAACTCCGACTGGCTCATTACAACGGATCTCCCCTCCGCAATCGCATTGCTGGGGGGAGATCCTCCAGTAGACACCAGGGACAGGGGGCACATATACTATTCAAATGCAGCGTTCAGCTTTGACAGCTGCATTTGAATAGTTAATAAGCCGGCTGCGGCGATCGGCCGCGGCGGCTAATACCTGCGGTCCCTGGCTTCACATAGCAATTGGGGACCGGGGGCTGCAGAGAGGGCTCATGATGGGTATGGTATGGTATTGTATGGATTAGGTGTGGCTATTTTTAAAGTTCCAATTATTGTCCTCCAGTCTGTGAACATGTATAAAAACTCATAGGCTATGTTCACACAATGATTTTCAACAACCACTCTTTTTGATACTCTGATTAAGTAGGAAATAAGGGCAATTGTTTAACATACTTTGGTAGCCGTTGGTACTTTAAGTTTAGGCTGAATGATGGCCGCTTTTAACACTGTTTTGGATGTGGCTATTATTAAAGGTCTATTGGATTTTGTTAAAAAGATGGTGAATGATGGTACATACAATATACAATGTTGAAGGACATGAACATTATTTAACGACTAAAAGACGTTAGTTATTCATTATACCTATGTGTATTGGGCAGCTGGATACATGACAAAGAAAACCTAATTTTGATGTCCAGAGCAATGCCAGTGCAAGTACTTACAAAGTGAAGCTTTCAAACTAAAGGGGATCTTCAATTTAGACAAAAAGCAAGCTAAAGCCTGTTAGGGGTATAAAATAATAAAATTCAGCATACTCATCTTGCATTCTTATCAAGTCTGGTGCTAGGCACAGGTCCGCTTTGTGCCTCTGTTTACTTCCCCAGATGATGTACTGAATTTGTAAAATCATCAACAAAGAAGGAACATTGAGTCACCAGAAGTACACACAGACACTGGAGTGGAATCCTGCATGGCAAGGCGAGTATGCTGAATTTTATTATATTACACCCCTAAAAGTCAGTTTTTTACTAATATTAGAAAGCCCCCTTTAAATGACCAGAACACTCTGCAATGAATGTCTCCCCAGCCCAAGTGGAGAATCTAGAATCCAATTAGGAGACCGCTAGGGGAAATGTTCAATGCAGAGATCTGACAGCCCCTAAGAACTGCCCCAAAATAAACAGGTAGAACAAATAGGTTTTACAACTTCAATCTATGTTCACACAACGTAACTACCATACTAATCACGGCTGTTGTCGCAATGACCATGACTTATGTAGAACTTATGTTGTACTGAAGGCTGAAAGAATCCCAGCCAGAGTATATACACATAGTATACACTCCAACCGGAATCCATAGCTGTGCTGTAGAATAGCGGCTGCAGAAAACTCTGTCAGCACACACTATGGAGCGTGCGGCTCAGGAAGCATGCTCCATTGTGTGCAATGGGGAGTTCTGATGCGGCCGGCTGGGATGATCTTTTCTGAGACCGGCCGTTCTGTGACCTGGCCGGACTCTTACAGCGTCTGAACACCGCCTAAAGGGGTATTTCGGGGGAACATTGACTTTTCCCCTATCTACAGGAGGGTCAGGGGTCAAAGCGCCCGTGATCATCTACTTTTCCACTATCCTGTGGATAGGAGAAAAGTCAATATTCCCCGGAATAACCCTTTAAGGGCAACAATTACAGTGAAGCAGCTAGTTTGTTGCCTTTACACACTTTTATGGCAGTGCAATTCTTGTGTCTAGTAATATCCAACCATAACAGATCAGCACACATTTGGTAGCTGAATTTCTTTTGACTCTTTTATTCCAAAGATACTGTACGTCTGTGTTCCATCTGTTTTTACTAACACAAAAACATGAAAGAATAAATAATGTGCAGTAAACAGGACAGACATCTCTGATTTAGGTTAATAATTTTGCCATAGACAATTAATATATAATACCATCAAGCTAGGCTCTTATGAGTTTATTTGTAGTGGTGTGTTTAGTATAGATAATGTTTATATAACTACCCACAAGCTCAGGGATGAGCTGAGCGGGCAGCACTGGGGACATCTGCTCTGACTCGGCTTCCCAGAGTAGACGTATCTTAATTGGCAAGTGCATTGCAGTATATCAACATAACAGATTAATTAAAATATGTTGCAAATGATTTAGATCATGACCTTAGTCTGCGGAAGGAAGCATTACAATTCACAGCAATCTAATAACAAATCATTGACATGAATTACTTGACAATATGTGGTGTGCTGAGACTTACTCGTAATGTATGTGTTAAAGCCACCAGCCTATGTAGAGTAAATGTAAAAGTAAGAGTAGAGTAAAATGTTTCAAATGTATAATATCAAATAAATGGTGAGACCTTTGACCTTTGAATACTCATATCAGAGAAAGACACGTTGACTGTGCAGTCATTATATTGTAGGGGCTCTTTCTGGTTAAATAGGGCTTATAATAATAAAAACTGGCTATTGTTGTAATAAGTTACTGCAGCTTTGTAATGGGGCATAGGATGTAATATGGTAACTAGATGTGACTGATAGCAAGGACATAGCCTTCATTCTGGGGAGATCTCCGTGATATTTGGGCCATTCTGTCTGTGCACCCGACAAGGGGTGCGATCTACACCAGTAATTTAAATTTTATCCCCGATGAGTCCAAGAGATGAAACGTGTAGGGAACATTTGAAGTGTGAGTGTAGGGTCTGTGACTAGGAGTTATAGGGGCATGAGCTGCCATTATTAGGGTACCTATTCCTCTATGGTTCTCTGAGTGAGCGACGGTAGACTAGTGCACAGCTGTTAGGGAATACCAGGGATTGCCTGCTCCTGCACCTTACATTATATATCACTATCTAGTCTATATATGACCTGATGGCTACAACCGACTAAGATCGAGGCATCTCCACATTGTGCGACAACTAAGGTGCTAAGATTTTTGATCTGTCTGTTTAAAATGGGATATGTGCAATTCTTTTTAGAGTATGGTCTATCTTTGGCTGTTTAAATATAACTAGTGTGTCTTTTTGCAATTAGCCAGTGCTGCGAAGTAGAGCACTTTATTTGTGTTTTGTTTGGGACGTTGGTTATGTCCATTCTAATGCATATTAATGAAACGTTAGATTTTAATGGTGTATCACTTTCTTCCACAGAGCACACGACTCTTGTCAAAACACCACCCAAACTGGAGACAAGAGGGGTGCTCTCTCTGGAGGAAAGTGGCCATGTTTTTTGTTTTGTTTTGTTTTTAGGCAGAAAAACTCTTTACTTTACATTCCAATCACTGGGCATCATCACATAGACAAACACACCTTTTAAAGAGACTCTGTACCCACAATCTGACCCCCCTGAAACGGCTTGTACCTTTGGATCGCTGCTTTTAATCCAAGATCTGTCCTGAGGTCCGATTGGCAGGTGATGCAGTTACTGTCCTAAAAAAACTACTTTTAAACTTGCAGCCCTGTGTCAAATTGGTGTGGCCTACAGTATGTGTCCGCCCTAGGATTGCAACACCTCCCCACCTTCCTCATCACTAATGATGAAGAGGGCCGGGAGGAGGGATGGAGGGGTGTTGTAATCCTAGGGCATGGGTACTCTAGGCCATGCCAATTTGACACAGGGCTGCAAGTTTAAAAGTTGTTTTTTAGGATGATAACTGTATCATCTGCTGAACGTACCCTAGGACAGATCTTGGATTGAAAGCAGCTATCCGGTGGTACAAGCAGTTTTGGGGATCAGATTGTGGGTACAGAGACGCTTTAAAGCGAATGGATTATCAGGCATATTCGCTTTAAGTGTAGCACATGAATAAAATGGCGCCATCACAGGAAAGCCAGTGCCACAGTCCTTTTTTTGAACCATGACCCGGTAGGGGTGCACGGTGCTCGCTTATTACCGAACACCAGCTCCAGTGGAAGGAAACCCCCGCCCCTCTATGACGCGGCTCCTTTGATTCTAATGGAGCCGCATCACAGGTGGGAGGGAGTTTTGTCACATTAGGGGCGGGCCAGCCTACTTCCAGTGCTTCCGGGACGGTGCTTGGTAATATATCGGTGTTGTGCACGGCAACCAGGTCGCAGTTCCAAAAAAGGACCATGGCACCGGCTTCCCCACGTCGGCACCATTCTATTCATGTGCAACACTTAAAGCGAATGTACTGTACCTGATGGTCTATTCGCTTTAAATTTAGAGAAAGTTACCAAATCTAGTTTGGTTCAAGGGGTGTGTCAGGGAGATGTATACTAATACCAATATCACTATAGGCCTTAAAAAATATGTTTTTTTACTATTTTGGTTAGAAAGACCTACACACACTTCGTGTAAAGGAGGCATTTGCTGTTATTGTCTGCCCCTGACTTATAATAATATTGCTTTGTTCTCTATGATCTATCATCACCGAGGCTTAATACTACACAATATAGTCAGAAAACACCACACATTGTATACTTGTCCTATACGTCAAACACTCAGCTCATAGTGCAGCTTTATATTCTAAAATATTCATCGTATACAAGGCCTTGCACAGGCTTTAAACACATTAAGACATTATAGAGGTTGTCTGTGTGCCATTAAGTCAAATCTTACGTCGCTACATTACTAAGCCACACTGGCATTTTTTGACTTGCTTTTGATGTTTTTTTCTTATAATCTTTTTATAGTATAATCACACATTTTGGGATGTGTGTGATCAAAGGAATGTTAAAGCTTCAGAGGCTAAGCCTGGATATTGGATCTATAATTCACTGAATTCATTAGATTTAATGGTATTCTCCAGAGAATAATGAAAATGTGTATTAAAAAGAAACAAACAGAGAGATGAATAATAAAAGTGCAGGAAGTTGTGTGTCTTTGTTGCTTTTATAATGTTATAGCATCTGGTGGTCAGGAGGAGACTGTCCATTTCGTTGCCATTTTTTTTTGTTGCTCTTGTGACACATAATTCACATCTGTTGAGCAGTTTTGTCTATTTTTGCATAATGGGGAATTTACTCAAGATCCTATATAGTAGCATGGGTGCTTTTCTGTTCTTGAGGTCCTGTTTTTTGGAAAAAAAAAAAAAAGTATCATAATAGTAGAGAAGGGCAAATTTGTCACGCTTGGTCGCCTGCTTGTCAGGCTGCTATTAAAATCTGCTGCAACGTACTCGGGGTGCCTGGAATAGCTGGATGTCTTCCAGGGAGATTTCTCCCAGGGCTTCTATCAGGACTACATCCGGCTTTTTCAGGTACTCTGAATACGTTTCGGCAGATTTCAATAGCAGCAGCCTGACAAGCTGGTGGCTGAGCGTAACAAATCTCTTTGTTTCATAACAACTGTAAATTTGCTCATTTCCTAACAGCAATGGCTGACTTTCCCTTTTTTTCTTCTCTGATGCTTTCTCTGACTTGATTGCTTGTGCACCTGCAAAGTTAGAGCCATTTAGTATACATTTTTCTCTACTCACATATCTCATCCTTTTTTATTTCTTTACCTGAGATGGCAGTGAAATATATTATTTCTCAGAGAAATTAAGCTCAGACGTTTTCTTAGTGATACATAATGTTAAGAGTGGGGATAACACAAAATTAAAACACAAACACACAGAAATTCTACAAAAAATGTTTGCATAAAACACTAGGAAAATATTGGGTATTCATAAGATTTTGTAAATCCTAGGAAATAACCTACAAAGGTAGAAAATGTCCCTACACTTGTGGTGGTGTGTATTAGAAAGACTGACTCTGAGTATGTGTAAAGCAAAAAGGAGGATATCCCCACACTCTCCCATCACCACATAGATCTGTGGGGAACAAAGTCAGGAGGGTGTCATGACAGGTCTTTGCACAAAATGGAAACACACAAAGACAAGTGAAGCCTCAACACCGTCCCACACCCACTGTCCCTTCCTACTTGTCTCAAGACCACCCTAAATGATGACGGACAACTAGGTGGCTAGACAAAATACTAAGTCAAAACTAACTAAAAGTCAAAACCAGGAAAAACAAAATAAAGAGCAAATCGTGGAGCCAAAAAGTAGTCAGAAACAAGCCAAGGTCAGGTATAACAGGAGTTCCGAATAATCAGGAATAAGGAGCGTGAAATAGGTACAGCAAGTGTAATCCTATAGCAGGTGTCAAGCATAGGAAATGAGAGGGTTTTAAATGATACAAGGTCCCGGTCATAGAGGTGATTGGATCAGAGAGACAAGAAACCAGACAGGAGGAGCAGACTGTCAATGTCTATGCAAGGCAAGGTGGTAACCATTTACATGCTGGAAGAAAAATTCCCAGAGAATGAATGGGAGTTAACCTGAATCAATTAGCTAAACCAGAGCAGAATACAACCATGTTCACACTAGTGAAATACATATACGAGAACAAGAATTTACAAGTTTTGCCGCCACAACCATAGCCGACGACCAGGGCTCAAAACCAAGGGTGTATCAAGTACAATTAAAGAGTGTTCCACTATGATCTAAGTCAGGGATACTCAACAAATTTTAGTGAAGGTCCACTTACCGGGGTCTATTGTCAGGTGAAGGTCCGAGCTGAACATCAGTAGGAAACGGGTTTTGTTAATTTTCACAAACGTTCAACTATTTACATACAGAATTGCTGCTTCTTAGCGGGAAAACTGGCATTTTTTCTCTCTCACCAGCACTTTGATATTAGGTACAAAGAGGGTGACTGCCCTGGTAATATATAACCCCCCCTGTTGCTCCCCCAGTAGTGTATTGCCCCCCTGTGATCTCTCCCCCAGTAGTATATAGCCCCCTGTTGCTCCCCCAGAAGTATATAGCCCCCATGCGCTCTTCCTCTGTAGTATATAGCCCCCTGTGAGCTCCCCCCAGTAGTATATAGCCCCCTGTGAGCTCCCCCCAGTAGTATATAGCCCCTGTGAGCTCCCCCCAGTAGTATATAGCCCCCTGTGCTCTCCCCCTGTAGTATATAGCCCCCTGTGAGCTCCCCCAGTAGTATATAGCCCCCCTGTGAGCTTCCCCCAGTAGTATATAGCCCCCCTGTGCTCTCCCCAAGTAGTATATAGCACCCCCTGTGAGGTCCCCGCAGTAGTATATATCCCCCCTGTGCTCTTCCCCTGTAGTATATAGCCCCCTGTGATCTCCCCCCAGTAGTATATAGCCCCCTGTAAGCTACCCCCAGTAGTATATAGCCCCCTGTAGTATATAGCCCCCTGTGAGCTTCCCCCAGTAGTATATAGCCCCCCTGTGCTCTCCCCAGGTAGTATATAGCCCCCCTTTGAGGTCCCCCCAGTAGTATATAGCCCCCCTGTGTTCTCCCCCTGTAGTATATAGCCCCCTGTGAGCTCCCCCCAGTAGTATATAGCCCCCCTGTGAGCTTCCCCCAGTAGTATATAGCCCCCCTGTGCTCTCCCCAAGTAGTATATAGCACCCCCTGTGAGTTCCCCCCAGTAGTATATAGCCCCCCTGTGCTCTCCCCCTGTAGTGTATAGCCCCCTGTGAGCTCCCCCCAGTAGTATATAGCCCCCTGTGAGCTACCCCCAGTAGTATATAGCCCCCTGTAGTATATAGCCCCCTGTGAGCTTCCCCCAGTAGTATATAGCCCCCCTGTGTTCTCCCCAAGTAGTATATAGCCCCCCTGTGAGGTCCCCCCAGTAGTATATAGCCCCTCTGTGCTCTCCCCTGTAGTATATAGCCCCCTGTGAGCTCCCCCCAGTAGTATATAGCCCCCCCAGTAGTATATAGCCCCCCTGTGCGCTTCCCCCAGTAGTATATAGCCCCCCTGTAGTATATAGACCCCTGTGAGCTCCCCCAGTAGTATATAGCCCCCCAGTAGTATATAGCCCCCCTGTGAGCTTCCCCCAGTAGTATATAGCCCCCCAAGTAGTATATAGCCCCCTGTGCTCTCCCCCTGTAGTATATAGCCCCCTGTGCTCTCCCCCTGTAGTATATAGCCCCCTGTGAGCTTCCCCCAGGAGTATATAGCCCCCCCAGTGAGCTCTCCCCTTATAGATGCCCCTCAGACAAAAAAACAAACAACCCACAACTCACCTAGCACCTCTCCCCCCTGTCTTCTTTTCTCCTGTCGGTCCGGCCCTCGGCTGATACGCGCTCTCTGGGGATGTCCCGGGGATTCCCCAGCAGAGCGTGCATCAGTGACCTCAGTGTGTGCTGCCAGCCTGTACTTCCGGTAGAGCAGGCCGGCGGCGTACACTGAGGTCTGTGATGCGCGCTCTGCTGGGGAATCCCCGGGACATCCCCAGAGAGCGCGTATTAGCCGGGGGCCGGACCGACACTGCCCCCAGCCCCACAGGCGTACTGACATCTAAGGACAGTACGCCTATGGGGAGGGAGGCATTGCGGTGGGGAGTGGGACCTCCTAACTGTCCGTTCCGGGCGGTTAGGAGGGCTGACCAGGGGTCCGGACAGCTGGCCTCCACGGTCCGGGTTCGGACCGCGGTCCGCCAGTTGAGGACCCCTGATCTAAGTAGTACATGAGTTATAGACAAGGGGGATGCACAGCTGCACGCTTCCTTCACTCCTAAGTCGGCTTTCAAATCCAACTAATAGCAGCTCTATAGATGTGGAGGAGCAAGCAAGTGGCAACTTGTCAAGTTAGCTCTCACTTGCTCCTCATTTCCTGCTCAATGTCAGCATGGGGAGCTGCGGTAGGGCTCCCTGGACAATCTTTGCTTGGTGTAATAGGGCCTTTATAACTAAACCTGACTCCAGATATCAGCTAGATTGAGTGTCTGGCAAGGGGGTGAAGTATGCATCCACGCACTTCCCCTGACTATAACTTATAATTAGTGTTGAGCGAACCTGTAAAGTTGTTCGGGTTTGGCAACATTCTCCAAACCTAAACGCTTGGCATTTGATTCCCTTCAGAAGTTGGATCCCACCCTAATGGGTCCTGGAAAACATGGATACAGCCATAGGCTTGACAGGTCTACTCAACACTAGTCTTAATTACAAAACTGAGATTGGTGCAATCTTAGTGGTTGACATGTCTGAACAACATGTCAAAAGTAGAGATGAGCGAACCTCGAGCATGCTCGAGTCGATCCAAACCCGAAAATGGATATAGTCATTGGCTGCATCCATGTTTTCCAGACAATCTTAGAGCTTTATCCAAGTTCAGCAGCCCCCGCTAATCAAATACCGAACATTCGAGTTCGGATCGACTCGAACCCGAACCCGGTTTGCTCATCTCTAGTCAAAAGTTAATAAAAATGACCGATAGTCCCACTTTAAAATCTGGTTTAAAATAGCTGAATTTCATTGCAGGCCTCTATTTTATTTGCTTTTTTATTCTACCACCATCAATGCTGAGTTTTAATGGCAGTATTACATTTTCGATAAAACTCAACCAAATCAACAATCACATCGCTAAATTACAGTGGTTTGTTTCACTAGAAGATAAATGGGCTATCCCATAAAGTCAATCATTTTCCAAGAAACCATACTACACTCGCTATTAATTTAGTTCAGCTTAAGGATTTGTGCTGAATTGTAATTTTTTTCTAAGCAACATGGATACTTATATACCCATATTTCAGATTTTACGAGTCTTCAGAAACACATGGGTCAATGTCTAATAATCCCCTTACATTCACGGATAGACTAATCAACATTCATTATATCTGGATACGAGAATTTAAGACTTGAAAATAAGAACATTCGGAGAAATGACAGCCTAAACGAGGTGCCAAGAAATAAAAGCAATATTTCCTCTCCCTCACAAATTTTACAGTGCTCAAAACAAACATTTTGGTAAGCGTTTAGTTCTGCTTGGAAGCAGTCAACATGTCAGCACAAAGCTGGTCACAATTAAGTGCATATCATCGCCCCTCCCTTGGCTGGGATATTTGAGCATACATTTTATCATAAACTCAAAGCCAGACTTAAACTCACTCCAAGCCATTCCCATTAATGGTTAGACTCTCCAAGACAAGAGCTCTTGGCTCCTAAATACTGCCTGTTAGTAAGGCAGCAATGTACTGCCAAGTTGGCTGTGAAAAGTCATTCAGACACATTTAAAATTAAGTCCTGCTTGTAAAAACAGTCAGTCATATGTTTTCAATAAAGACCTGGAATACAACCACACATTTACAACTTTTTGTTCCACAAGTTAAACTAGATTTGCCTTTGGACAACCTAAATTGGTTAAACAATTCATTATTCAATATGTATATACTGGAATAATAAATGGTAAAAAAAAAAGTATATTTTATTTGTTATAGTATAACAAGCGGTTTTATGTTTCCTTTTTGTAGTTTATGTTGCAAATTAAAATGATTACATCCAGTGGAAAGACTAGATCTTTGGAAATGTAGCCGTCTCCCTATCTGACAATAATGACAGCATTAGGCTATGTTCACACAACGTCAAAAAAAAATAAAGGAGAAAAGGGGTCAGCTGTTTCGATTTAACTGACGGCAATGCACTGTATTGAAGTCAATGCAATGCAGACATTCAATGCGCACAATGTATAAAATGACGGACGTTATCTGCGTGGATGTCAAAATAATGATAATGCCAATTATTTTCGGACGTCTTTTGCAGACAGTGGATGTTATTTTTTAGTTGTTCACACACAGTTTTTCTTTTTTAATTAGTCCTCCTAAACTAGAGCAATGTACCAGCAGCTGTTGCTGCACAGACGGGATGCCAATCCTAAAAGTAACGGACATCATTTTAAAGATTGTAAATGGACAAGAAAAAAACATTGTGGGAACATAGCCTTACAGTGTTATAGTAATAGAATATAAGACTTAAAGTGGTTATCCAGTGAAAATCTTTTTCTTTTAAATCAACTGGTGTCTGAAAGTTATATAGATTTGTAATTTACCCATACCTCCCATACTTATTAGCTGCTATATGTCATGCAGGAAATGTTGTTTTATTTTCAGTCTGACACAGTGCTCTCTGCTGACATCTCTGGCCAAGACAGGAACTGTCCAGAGCAGGAGAAGTTTTCTATGGGAATCCATAGAAAACAGACACAGAGTTCCTGTCTCGGCCAGAGATGTCAGCAGAGAGCACTGTTTCAGACTGAAAATAAAACATTTCCTGCATGACATATAGTAGCTAATAAGTATAGGAAGACGTTTTTAAGTAGTAGTAGTAGTAGTTTTTTAAGTTTTTTAGAAGTAAATTACAAATCTATATAACTTTCTGACTTTCTGACACCAGTTGATTTGAAAGAAAAATATTTTCACTGGATAATCCCTTTAAAGTAAGGCAGAAAGGGACCTGACTATGAAAATTTTGACACAGAGGCATAGTTTTATTTTTTTGTGCCGAATGGATAATATGCACATATACCCACACTGCGATATGATATTCATGGCACCGATCTCACCTTATATCTTTTAGCCACCCAACAAAAAAAGTCCTGTGGTTGCCCCTGGTACTTACAGTGCATGCTGCCATTATAACTTGGGGAATAGGACCACACCTCTGCCAGATGCTAATGCCAACTCTGACATTAGGCACTAGGTCTATGATTCAACCGCAATGTGTGCACTTTCTATAGATATACAACTGCTAAGGAAATTTGGTTGAAGACAGCCTTATGTTTGAGTGAAAAAAGTACAGTTAGTAATAAATTGTTAAAGGGGTTGGCCACTTTGTAATAAAATTAATCAGTGTACAGTGTAAGTAGGTGTACTCACTGTATATACTAACAGCAGCTCCCTGTGTGCCTCATAGAGCTAAAATCTTACTCCTCTCCTCTAGGCTGTAATGTCCTGCTCTGTGTTGATTACTTTCATAAGATGGCCGACATAAAGAAGCATGTGACCACACCCCCTAGTGTCTACAATTAAGCCTGTATATACCTGTGGAGGAAACTGTGGGCGGGCCATGTTTATAGTCCCTTCATGTCGGCCATCTTATGGACAGAATCACCACAGAGCAGGACATCACAGCCTGGAGGAGGGGAGGGAGCTCTATGAGGTACACAGGGAGCTGCTGTCAGTAAGTACAGTGAGTACACTAATACTGTACACTGACCTATTTTACCATAAAACTTTAAGTTTTAATACTGACAACAAACTAATGTCTGCTTCCAGGAGTAACCGACAGATATCTGAATGTCTTTGAAAAGACAATGACCCAGATTTATGAAGCTGCCTTAAACTTTAACTGGTTTATCCCACAGTGTCCAACTACAACTTTTTTATTTCCTTAAAGATGCTGGCCAAATTAAGCCAGGGCTGTGATTGGCTGTCTAGGGGAATAACAGACACTTTGGGGCATATTTATCATTCTTTTTGCCCCATTATTCTGGTGTATTTTGTGTTCTTCTATAGGGCGTAACATTTTATGCATCATAAATGAAGCAGTTTGCATTATTTTTGAAAAGCTTACACCTGCTTTGCTATTTTTGAAATTTCTTGCTTAAAAAATTTTGCAGTGCTCCAGTCAGACCGTCATGTTTTTTTTTTTTTAAGCCACCAAAGAAACTGCTCAAAAAATTGTGAAAGCTTACAAAAAAATGTGCAGATTCATGAAGGCCTGTGTGCCTAATGATAATTTTTGAGCAAGGTCTATGAGTTTTTGTGCAGTTCATAGAAAGTGTGCTAAAAAAAATGTGCAAATGATAAATAGGCTCACCTGGGTTTCAATCAGATTGATAAATCTTGGCCATTTTGCTCTTTCTCCATGTTATAATGTACTGCTTGGATATGCCACAACAATATTGCTAATGGAGTCCAACCTTCACCAACTACGAGGTGAAAGGGAGGTCCCATGGGCACTTCTGCTGCTGTTGTAGCCCCCTTTAAAGCAGGTACCCAGAGGACCTCCACAAGTCAGGGTCACGCTTAGGTCCCATGTCCCATAGCCATAAAGCCCTCATACTGCTCAGGAAGGAGATGAATTCTATCTCCTACATATCTACAGAAGGGTTTTCTTAAAGGACAATGACCCCATACATCAGCATACATTACTTTTTGCATACTGACTTAATAGGGTATTCTAGGAAAAATTAACTTTTCCCCTATCCACTGGAGAAAAGTAGGAAATTGCGTGTGTGGGGGGGGGGGGGGGAGGAGGCCCATTCAGTCCTATGAAGTGACGAAAAGATCCGCGTACATCGCTCTTATGGCATACTCAGCTCTTTCCATCACTCCATAGGAATGAATAGAGCTGCGGTTCATGTGCCGACCCAGGGCTCTATTCATAACAAAGCCGGTGGGGTCCGATAAAGAGATTGCCCCGCAAACTCCTACTTTTTCTCTATCCTGTGGATAGGGGAAAGTTAATTTTTCCCGCAATACCCCTTTAAGGTGAACAAAGTGAAGGTAATGGAGTGGCCACCACAAAGCACTGACCTCAATTCCATAGAAAATATATGGACCAAACTGAAAAGGCATGTGTGAACAAGGAAGCCTACAAACCAGATGCACACCAGTTCTGTCAAGAAGAATAGGCCAAACTTCAATCAACATATTGTGAGAAGCTTGAGAAATGTTCAACAATCTAAAGAAAAAGCTATCAAATCCTAACCACATGCATGTAAACTTTACATGCAAAAATGTGATGAAAGAAATAGAATCTATAATAAATGATTGCCTCTAGCATTATTCTTATCTATCATCGTCTTAAAATATAATAGGGATTCTAAGGGATAGACTGTGTATTAGGATTTTTTTTATACATGTAACATGTTTTAGGGATCACTTAATCCTAGTACAATGTTACAAACATGGTTATTTGGCTTCAGGCATTGCAACACATTAAGGCATAAATAAGCTTAATGTAAATGACTGAGTCTTGGGAACAGAAGAACCCAAGTGCATGCAAGCTAATGCGATGTATGGGAATAGGTAGTATACTGTATGTATTAACCAAGCACAGTAAATCATTTTCTGAAAAATATTAATAGTGACAAAAATACATATAGTCATTATGCATTGATTTGCTAATGTTAATCCATATTAACTCATTATACTTTTCATAATGGATTGCTCTGGAAAAGCTCCTAGGGAGACTCAATTAATCAATACTAAATTATTTCTAAACAAGTGCGGCACAGTTGTCAGGGCCTAAATTTAAGTCAAGTGACAGATTTCCTCCATATGCTACTGTATCTGGCGCATATTAAAAGCTAATTAAGACTCTAATCAATGTTGCCGGGTATGGGGGACTTGACTTTTCACTGTGGATATAAAATTAAACCAAAACATGAAATAACAAGATAATATAGAAAACAGTATCGAGTATGCGAAAGCAAGGCTTAGTGTTCAGGTTCCTGTGCACCTACCATATGGATCAGTTTACATTTTTCTTCTTAACCGCTTAGTGACCGGCCTATTTTAGGGGTTGGCCACTTTATAGTAAAATAGTTCAGAGTACAGTATAAGGAACTGTACTCAGTGCTCTTTCTGACAGCAGCTCCCCGTGTACCTCATAGAGCTAAAATCAGACTCCCCTCCGCCAGGCTGGGCTGTCCTGCTCTGTGGTGATTCTGTCCATAAAATGGCTGGCATAGAGGAGCATGTGTCCCCAATATCCTCCATAGACATAAACAGGTTAAGTGGAGGACAATAGGGGCAAGGCATGGTTACATGCTCCTCCATGTCGGCCATTGTCAGGATAGACTCACCACAGAGCAGGGCAGCACAGCCTAAAGCCCCATATGTGAAAAAATAAAAGCGTTATAAGAGTCACAATAGGATCATTTTAAATACACTTATTTGCAAAAATAAATTTTACTGGTTATAAAAACAATAAAACATTAAAAAAGCTGTATAAACTGCATATTGGTGTATTCAGACTGACCTATAGAATAAAGATGAATATGAAAAACGGATGGAAAAAACAGATGCACGTGTGTGCATCCGTTTAGATTTGTTTTCCATTGAATTCCATTAAAAAACAAACAAACACGGATCCGTTTTTTCTTAACAGACACAAAAATAATGTTGACTACTTTTTTGTTTAAAGAAAAAAAAAACTGATCCGTTTTGATCATTTTTATAATGGAATTCAATGGAAAAACGGATCAAAATGGATGCCCACACATGCATCCATATTTGTTTTTTGTTTTTTTTTTGCAAAAAACGGATCGAAAAACAAATTGCAAAAACGTAGCGTGAACAAAGCCTTACTGTTAAGTTTAATACATACACAGAAACCCCCACAAATCTGCAGAATTCAATGGCCATGACAGAGGTCCAGTACCTTGGACACAGAGTAGGGGGAGGGACCTTGAGACCTGAACAAGGTAAGGTGGAGGCTGTTGTAGCCTGGCCCACCCCCAAGACCAAAAAGCAGGTGATGTCCTTTCTAGGGACTGCAGGGTACTATAGGAAGTTCATTCCCAACTATAGCACTCTTGCAAAACCCTTAACGGACCTCACAAAAAAGAGATTGCCACAAGTGATTAGTTGGACCCCAGATTGTGAGCAAGCTCTAACGGCGCTAAAGCAGGCCCTGGCAAGCGCACCAGTCTTGCAAAGCCCCGACTTTAACCGCCAATTCATCGTCCAGACTGACGCCAGCGCATATGGCCTAGGCGCTGTGCTCAGTCAGGTCAATGCAGCAGGGGAAGAGCATCCCATACTTTACCTGAGTAGGAAACTGCTATCTAGGGAAGTAGCATACGCCACGGTGGAGAAAGAGTGCTTAGCCATCGTGTGGGCCCTGCAGAAGTTGCAGTCGTACCTGTATGGGCGCCGATTTACGGTCATTACTGATCACAACCCTCTGAGTTGGTTACACCGGGTAGCTGGTGACAACGGGAAGTTGCTGAGGTGGAGTTTGGCGCTGCAGCAGTATGAGTTCACCATCCAACACAAGAAGGGAAGTAATCATGGTAATGCCGATGGATTGTCCCGGCAGGGCGAAGTGGTCGAGGATGGCGTGGGATATTGATGGATGGATCAATAGTCCCGTGCCATATCTCAAAGGGGGAGGTGTGAGGATGATCAATATATATTCACGATCTTGAATAAAATATCCCTGATCACTCATATTTGGCAAAGCTCCTCACCCCCCCCCCCACACACACACTTTTTTTGTTTCTTTTTGAAGCTGGTGTCCTGTTTTCCTTTGGGCACTAGATGTCATGGCTAGATGGATTGGGGCCATATAGTGAGAGTCCTGGATATTAACAGGTTCGCTTATCTCTTACCAGACTGGGGGGGCAATAAAACGTCCTCATGGTGTAATGGCTTTATGACAAGGGGTCTGGCTGCAATATGCATCCAGAGTTCACGCAGGAGACAATCAGAGGTCACTGTAGACGTCTATGGAGATATTTGACCTCTTCAGAAAGATGATAAGCTGTCATATTCCAGAGGTGAGATTCGCTACAGGTCAGCAGGGTAGGGAGAGGGACCCACCATTGTAAAAGCAAGAAAGTGGCTCTAGGGGAACCCAGGGAAACCTGTAACTCCCCTAATCGGGTACACACCAGACCCATGGTTGGTATGCCCGTGACCGGCAGGTGATGCCCCGTAGTTTGATGCCCCTGGAATGCTGATCGGAAACGCGCCTGCCAAGTTATGAGGATTTGAAAATCTTCAGGCAAGCGTCTCCGGTCATAAAAGATGGACCATTAGCTCATTAGCATAGTCCCTGTCACCCCCCCTGTGAGGTCAGAGGAGGGAGGGAGACAACTGCTCTCACCATGCTTGATAAGGCAGGGAGTATGATGGGAGAGTGTTCAACACTTGGGGAACTTGTTATGAGTGTGTTGCCCCGCCGTTCCTGCTAATCCCCATAGCGTTCCAGTTCCAAACAGCCCGATAGCAAAGTAGGTTCTGGTTTTCTCCTTTTTATTTTAAGAACTGTTTTTACTGTGTATGTATGTGTCTGTATATTTTGTACCATCTCTTTTTTTATTGTGACCTGTACTGTATGCACTGTCCTTTTTTATTTGATATTAAATTTCACTTTAATAAGAGCTTTCCTGTGTTCTAAAAAGGCCCTAGGTCTCTGAAGTAAAACGTTACCAGGGGTAAGTGATTACCATAAGATTGTGATAGATGTAATTTGTAGTTGCCTTAGGTGTGCATAAGGGTAAGGTGTCACGTCAGCCTTATTGTGACGTGTGGTGGCAGCAGAAAACGTGTAACTTGGTGGTAGGTTCTGGTTGGTAGCTGATCCAAGACGGTCCGAGGTGAGCCCGGTTGCCTACTAGCCAGAACATAAGTCACGGGGATCGTGACAAAATTTGTCACGATCCCCGTGACTTAGGTTCTGGCTAGTAGGCAACCGGGCTCACCTCGGACCGTCTTGGATCAGCTACCAACCAGAACCTAACACCCAGTTACACGTTTTCTGCTGCCACCACACGTCACAATAAGGCTGACGTGACACCTTACCCTTATGCACACCTAAGGCAACTACAAATTACATCTATCACAATCTTATGGTAATCACTTACCCCTGGTAACGTTTTACTTCAGAGACATAGGGCCTTTTTAGAACACAGGAAAGCTCTTATTAAAGTGAAATTTAATATCAAATAAAAAAGGACAGTGCATACAGTACAGGTCACAATAAAAAAAAGAGATGGTACAAAATATACAGACACATACATACACAGTAAAAACAGTTCTTAAAATAAAAAGGAGAAAACCAGAACCTACTTTGCTATCGGGCTGTTTGGAACTGGAACGCTATGGGGATTAGCAGGAACGGCGGGGAAACACACTCATAACAAGTTCCCCAAGTGTTGAACACTCTCCCATCATCCTCCCTGCCTTATCAAGCATGGTGAGAGCAGTTGTCTCCCTCCCTCCTCTGACCTCACAGGGGGGGTGAGGAGCTTTGCCAAATATGAGTGATCAGGGATATTTTATTCAAGATCGTGAATATATATTGATCATCCTCACCCCCCCCCCCCCCCCATTTTACCACATAAATAATATTTTGTGGGTTCTGTCATTAATTTTACGATCAATTGAAAGGCACCATTACAAAGTACGGTTATTCCTGAAAAAGAGACCTTACATGGCCCTGTAGATGGAAAAATAAAAGAGTTCTAGCTCTTAGAAGGTGAGGAGGAAAAATCAAAAATGCCAAATTTAAAATGGGCACCGTCCTTAAGGGGTTAATTATAATCTGCACAGTGTATTCTAATCTTCTTAGTGGGGAACAGTGTATTAGAATCCAGCTAGGTTTCTGGATTCATCAAGAGGAATGATGAATATGTATGGAATATGTTTTTTAAAAATAATCTGTACAATTATAATTTACAATTTATAATTTAAATTTTTTTCTTAACTCTCCTAGCCTTTTAAAGCATGAATGTCTGATATCTCAATCTTGGCGTACAGTATTGTATTTCTCTATTTTCATGTATTATATATAAAAGTACACATTAAGTTAAAAAGCCATTAGACAGCCATTTGAGTATGTTGCATACTATGCACATACAAAACTGTAAAGAAATGTGATGATGCCATTGTACAGATAGTTCTATACATTCTTGTCATTTTCTTGATCTTGTTATTTGTACTGATTTAGTGTTTGTATTAGGCGCAAGATACATTAATGCACTCAACCAATGTCTGCACCACTTCTACCTAATGGGTTTATTACATTACATCAAGCTGTATGTCAATTTCAATAAATTTGAACAATTTACTCATTTGACGAATAATGTATTACAATAGAGCATTTCAGAGACTTTGTAAGAAAAAGAAATGAATATCTTTTGATCGATGATGAATGGCTAATATAATATTGCCTTATTCATGTAACTTGTTTTGATTTTGTAATGTACTGTTTGTAATGTTCTGTTTGTATAGCGCTCTCGAATCAAGGGCGTTGTAATAATAATAATAATAAATAATAGTATATTATTTACAGTCTTACTGTATTATTTACAGTCAATAGTATATTATTTACATGTCATAATGGAGCATTGTCCTGCATGAAAATCATGTCTTTTCTTTTAAAGGAACAATTCTACTTTGCCATAACTCCTTTCAATCCACCATGATTAGGGATGGTCCGAACCCTCCGAGGTTCAGGTTCGTATGAACCCGAACACTCGGCATCAGACTCCCGCTGTCTGCCCGTTCCGCGGAGCGGGTGGATACAGCGGGAGGACTGCCTGGAAAACTGGGATACAGCCTATGGCTATGGTTGTATTCCAGTTTTCCAGGCGGTCCTCCCGCTGAATCCGCCCGCTGCACGGAGCGGGCAGACAGTGGGAATCATTACCGAGAGTTCGGGTTTGTACGAACCCAAACAGAATGTTGTTCACTGTGCGGGAACAATATAATTATTTGAATTTCAGTTTGGACAATTCTGCACACTATGATACCAAATATGTTTACTGAAATCTTTTTTTTTTTTTTTTTTTTTTTACATATTTTCATTTCTAAAATGTAAAGGGATGAGCGATTCTAACTTTCAATGGAATGTATACACAGCACTGGCATACATTTTGTTAATCTAAACATCCACCGCATGTAGCCAGGGGCCCTGCTACCAACGATCAGATTGAGAACCCACTGGCATTAGGACCCAGCGACTTAGCACATCAGCTCCCTGCATCTATCTGAGAACAAGGCCATGCTGCTGATCAGCTGGTGAGAGTGCTCCCCATGAACTCAAACTAAGCCTAACCTGAACTGAACCGGCCTGACAACATCTCCAAGCCGAGAGACGGGTGAGAGGTGCCGCCGTGCACTGTACCTCTATGTTAACACTAATATCACAATATTGTCTGGATTTCTCCTTTAACATCTCTCCCCTATGCTAATGAGTAGAGAGTCCATGGACTAACCAGGAGTCCAGCACCAGCACTCCATTTACTGCCAGCAATCCCAGGGTGGTTTCATTGCTTATCAGTGTGGTTCTACTCTCGCTGCAGTGTAGTCCAGCTGGGACTTGTGATACTACAGTGCAATACCAGCAATCTCAGTTCAGTGTGGTTCTACTCTCGCTACAGTGTATTCCAGCTGAGACTTGTGACAGTACAGTGCCATTCCTGCAATCCCAATGTGGTTTTATTCCAATTCAGTGTGATTCCATTTTTTTGCAGCACAGTCCAGCTGAGAATTATAGTTCTACAGCGCTTAAAATATTCCAATGCGCTATTGTTGTGACAAGTATAACACCATAAGGGCCCTATGGTTACATGGCAGCAGCCGGAAGTAAATGAGTGCCTATCTCATGGATCTCTGCACCAGGGGGGCTTCTAGTATAAGTGTAAAAGTTAAAAAAAAAAGTGTTGTTGTCAATAAAAAGCCCCCTCCCCTAATAAAAGTCAGAATCACCCCCCTTTTCCCAGGTTATAAATAAAAGTAAATAAATAAACAAACATGTTTGCTATCGCCACGTGCGTAATCGCCCGAACTATTAATTAATCACATTCCTGATCTTGCACGGTAAACAGCGTCAGCGCCCAAAAAATCCCAAAGTGCAAAATTGCGCATTTTTGGTTGCATCAAATCCAGAAAAAATGTATTAAAAACGATCAAAAATTCGTATATGTGCAATCAAGGTATCGATAGAAAGTAAACATCATGGCACAAAAAATGACACCTAATACATCCCCATAGACCAAAGAATAAAAGCGTTATAAGCCTGGGAATGGAGCGATTTTAAGGAACATATATTTAACAATGGTTTGAATTTTTTACAGGCCATCAGATACAATATAAGTTATACATGTTATATATCGTTTTAATCGTAAAGACTTGAGGAACATATATAACAAGTCAGTTTTACACCAGGGCGAATGGCGTAAAAACACATTTCCCCCAAATAAAAGAAATGCGGTTTTTTTTTTCAATTTCACCATACTTTGAATTTTTTTATGGTTTCGTAGTATACTTTATGCAAAAATTCAGCCTGTCATTGCAAAGTAAAATTAGTGACGCAAAAAATAAGGGCTCATGTGGGTCTCTAGGTGGAAAAATGCAAGAGCTATGGCCTTTTAAGCACAAGGAGGAAAAAAACGAAAACGCAAAAATGAAAATTAGCCTGGTCCCGAAGGGGTTAAATTGCTTTTTATTTGGACTATCAAGTAGACATTAGGTATATTGCCTAGACATCCAGGCTCTTTTTGTAACTTAGGGTTGCCATTGCCTGAGCTGCTTTTATTCTGTTCTTGTCATTTTGTGGATTTTCACTTATCCATTTTCATTTCACATACCAATTTTTATCCATCTGCATACCTACACTAGCTTTGAGGTCTAGGCTTCTTTCTTTTATTCTCTGCGTTTATACAGAACGATCATTGTTCAAGTTTTCGCAATACCGATCGTATTTGAACGATAATCGTTCCGTGTAAGCACAGCAAACGATCATGCGATGAGCAAGAAATCGTTCATTTTGATCTTTCAACATGTTCTTAAATCACCGTTCGTTGTTCGCTTAAAATTTGCAGATCGCTTCGTGTAAACAATAACAATTTTTCTTATGAATTTTCTAACAATATTTCTAATGATTTATTTGTCTAAACCCTGATCGTTATAAAAACCAAATTGTTGCTTCAAAATCGTTAAACGATCGAATGGGCGAATTATCGCTTCGTGTAAACACAGCATAAGTACTCACCATCTATGAAGCAAGCTCTGCTGCTGAGCTCGCTTCATAGTTTTTTAGAATGTGAACATGTATGGCATGAAGCTGTATGGTAGTGTTCGTTGCAACTGCCACAGCTCTTCATTGTATGGGTTCCATTGATTCTAATGGAGTCACGTCATGGAAGGGCTGGGGTTTCTTCCCACGGGGTGTGGGTCGGCCCGCCTCCAGTGCTTCTGCCTGGGCCTGGTGGTACAGTCACTTTAAGAAACACTGCTTTACGGCATGAAGCTTTAAAAAAGTGGCGTTGCTAGGCAGTTTTATATGGTGCTCCTGCCCCGGATAAAATGCCTGCTGCCCCAAATATTTTGTGCCCCTGCATCTACTAAAGGCCGACAGTGGGTGCACTCACACTGACTGTCCCATGCAGTCAGAGTCAGTGTGTGCCAGTGCAAGCTATCATCTGACTAGGCCCTAGTTCAGGCACTTACCCAGTCAGATGACAGCCATCTTCGGGAGCCCCTGGTCCTGGAAACGCCCACTTACTGGGACGTGACACAGGCGTAGTGCTGCTGACATTCTATTGCCGTAATTGTATGGCAATGTCACATGTCTTAGGAGAGTTTAAAGCCCTGGCATCCATGCTGTACACATTTGATTCTTTTGGCAGTTAATTTGCATCTTTTTTTCCCAACATGTTTTTTGTGACCCTGCTGACTCTTTGCAACAAAACATAAGTTGGCTCTGTAGAATCTTAGCAATTTTAAAAGCAGGCTTCTTCACCTCCTCTCAGGGCCATCATACTAAGACTTGTAAGGAGTCTTATCAGTTGCAAGAGTTGTTTCAGTAGAACACATATGGTACTAAAGAAGCTGCTTCACCTCTAGCCAATCATGAAAGAGACATATAATATCAGGGACATGGAGGATTACTAATATTTCAAAGCATGTATTGCTGTTAAGGGAACATATGTGAACACTCAACATGGTCATTGGATAATTCACATTCTTGACATAATACCTACATAAGTAATATAAGATGAAATACTTGTAATAACTATGGCTAGTCAGCTTGTATTATTTCAAACTTGGAACTTAAAATACCATAATCTTTATAAAGAGGGTGGCTTATTTTTTATTCAATTCCTACTAAATGTATTCTTTCATCTAATCTTAAGCACCATATTTAAAATGATAACTCATAGAACAACAATGGACTGTATACATTTTAGATTTATATACATGAGCTTTCCTGTTGCCTGACTTGGATTTTCTTGAGTCTTCTGCACATTGCCTCAGTGTATGTTACAGTATGTTACTTCATAACCTTGAATAAAAGTCAAGAAGATCATACTTTGTCACCCTGATGTCCATTTTACCTTTGGAAACATTAATCAAGCGCATTGATAGAAACACTACTATTAACGGCAGTATAATGACACAAAAATATATGAAGGTCATTAACCCTCATGCGTTATTCTTTGTCGGCCAACCCTTTATCATCTCTCCTAAAGGAAAGCTGCTTTTTCAGCCAACTATTTTTTATGATTAGGTAGCATCCAACACTGGCTTCTTTTGCGAGTTTGACCCTTTCAGGTCCTGAATCTTTGTCATCCTTGTAAAGGATAAGTTAAAAAAATAACATCTTTATGGAGTATGCCACTCCTATATCTACTACTCATACAACTACTACTAATTACTAATATTAAAACAAATGTACCAGCAGGTACATCTCTTTAGGTATTATGCCAAAGCGCCCCCCAGTGTGACGATCTCCCCTCCCCTCTGTGATGTGTCTCCATTAAAATCAATGGAGCAATGTCACAGAGAAGAGGGGGTTTCGGGGCAGTGCAACCAAAGAGATTGGCGCTGTGCACAGGAACCGAGCAGCGGTTCAAAAAAAGGGCCAAGCCACTGGCATCCCTGCGCCAGCATCGATCCATTAAGGTTTAATACCCAAAGCGATGTACTGTAACTGATGGCACATTCGCCATAGTATTTCTATTTACACTAAAATTAAGTTAAATATGGTAAAGTTAAGGTACATATGCTAAAAGCAGTAGTCTGGTTTGTATTGAAAGTTGAATATTTTAAATGGAAAAGTGAAAATGTTTACATTTTTATTGGAAGTGAATTATGAGTGCTTATAGACATAATTTTGTATAGGGCCCTTTACATTCAACTTGATTGGAAAGTGTTTCAAATTTTGTTATGTTGGTGCTATGAACTCAAATTGACTCATAATGACAATTTGAAAACAGATGGCAGAAACTTTTGCTAATTTATTGAAAAGGAAAAACTAAAATACTGGGATATTGACATAAGTATCCAGACTCTTTATTGAGTACTTGAGTACAGACTCCAGTCTCCTTAGATATGATGCTACAGGGTTTGCACACCTGGATCTGGGGATTTTCTGTCACTCTTTTCTTTTTAACCCTTTAAGGACATATGCCGTATCTGTACATCATCAAAGTGATTGCAGAGTCCAGATGGTAGCCAGGGTGACCAGAGGACAAACTTAGGCCTCCGATGTCCTGGCTATGAACGCTCAACAGGCTCTGCCCTGAGGCAGACTCTAATCTGCTATGTCCATCAGTAAAACACAGAAATGTAGAGTAGAGCCCGGCACTCACCATAAGTGTTACAATCAGTAGACGTTTTGGCCAGACATGGCTTTCTTTATATGATTTTAACACTGATGCATTCTGCACTGAATAAATTAATGAAAACTTGGTGAGTACCTGGCTCTTCTCTACATACTGTTAGACTATCCCACCTCAAGTACTACCAATCCATCGAGTGCCATCCTTCTCCTTGCAGTGAAACATAGGCTTTCAAAGCTAGAAAAATGCTAAATTAATAATTTGTGTGTGTTTAAAAAAAAAAAATCATAAGAATAAATTTACATAGACCTAAAGTATTCTCATAATCACTTGGATAAGTTAAAGCATCCCAGAGATAAAACTGTGCAGTCTGCTCCTGAAAAGGTTAAAGATGGCATTGAAGGTTTTTTTTTTTTTGTTTTTTTTTTTACATTTTTGCAACTACATTTACCATCATTATATTTTTACTTGGTTCATAAAAATTTACTTTAAGTATAAACAATCCACCAAATCATTTTATCTTTCTATGTATTAATTTCACAATTTTACTATGTTTCATGTTATATTGAATAGGCTTCAAGGTAATGTTAATGACAATCACTAACTGAGACAAGACAGCGCCGTGGTCAGTGATTGGCTGAGCTGGCTGTGTGTGGCCAATGATTGGACTGCTCAGCCAATCACTGCCTGCGTGATTCTCTTATGGCTCTACTAGGCAGTGCTCCCACCTTGCCAGAATCCTGCTCCACACAGATGAGGGGCAACACCCCAAAACAGCTGTATTTAGATGGTTACCTGGCCTTGGTTTTTCCCTTGTCATTACATTGACTTATAGAGCCACTTAATATGGTGGTTTTGGTGGTTTCCTTACAGGAACCACCCCTTGGCTGGGTCCTTTCCGGAGGGATATCTGGCTAGTCCTGTGTTTAGAAACTCTCCAATGAGGCTCCACGGGTTCTTGTTTTGCACACTCATGTTTCCCAGGGGGCAATGCACCTAGGACTTCACTGCTTTGAGCGCTTTCGCTAGCAGCTGGCGGTGTTGTCATTTCGCTGGTCTCCCTGAGATCAGCGATGTGTTTCTCTAATCACTGCCTGCGGCACTGTCCTATCTCAGTAAGTGATTACCTTAGAGGGCAATAACTGAGATGAGTTTGTCTTGAAAATTGAGGCAATTGTGATTAGATAGGGACACCGGAGACCAATAGGAGGACACCAGGGGAATACAGAGAGGTAAGCATAGGGGCTTTTTCATTTTCTATAAAACAGAAGCAGTATATTAAACACTGTCAAACGCTAGACAAACACTTAAAGACCCTTTCCTGAATCCCTAAATAAACCTTCTTGCCACTAAACCTTTAGGCCTGGTTCGCACAATGCATATGTCTTTTGAGGTATCTTTATATAAGCATTCTCTCAATGCATCAACGCATGGACAAACACTGGTCCTAAAGTGTATCACATCATACTTTAGGGTCTAAGTACAAACATTTATATACTCATTCACTTCTTTTGGGCCATTAAATGTATGGAGATCATGCCTGTCTGTTCTTGGATATGTCGGCATCCCATTTTGAAAGGCTGGCAACATATAAGTGCCACAGATGGCACAACCGTGGTGTGAATGCACCCTTAGTAAATATAACTTTTTCACTGATCCACAGTCATTTATTTAGCCATACTTCATACTTAATAACTTATTTAGGGACAGGTTCTTGTTCCTTTAAAATGCTATATGCTAGACTGTTTTTGACAATACTCAATCTATCATTCTATATGCAGCACATTCTATATCTGTTATGACACAGTTGCAGTTCTCTCTTTCAGTCAACAAAGCTTCGTGTAATGGCCCTCTAGTGATTTGACCACTTTTTGTCTGTCTACAGGTCATTAGGATAGGCCATCATTGTTTGATCAGTAGAGGTATGCCAACTCTTAATGCCTTAGCTTTCGTGCTAATTTTAAACACTAAAAAGTCATCTTGTTTGTTTGCACCATATCCGCTTCCTTGTCTAGTTTTTGGTGCATACAGTATAGATAAGCATTACAGGAAGAGGACCTGTTGCATTATATAGCTCTTGCATTACAAATGGCCATCCGTAATGTTACCATTTAATGCGCTCTGAAGTCAAAGAAAATTCTGTACAGGTTAGGTCTGTGTGAAAAGCTCCACTGATTGTTCAGTGCACAGGGGAAAGCGAGAGCATATCAGATTGATTTCTACTTCCTCCTGACAGCCTGTGGATTGAAGTAGATTGTCACAGCAGGTTGCGACCATCATTAGCTGCAGTCTGAAAATAGCTGATAGCAGATGGCATGCTCACATAAGCAAGAAACAAGCTTCCATGTTAGGTCTGTGAATATGTTGTTATATCTCAACTTGATCTTTTTGTTCATGCTCGTGTAGTATTGCAGACATCATATCAAGGAAATGTTTCTCGGAGAAACTTTTAGATTACAAGTAATATATTCCTGTCCCCTTAATATGAATCAACCAGCAGTTAATCCCCAGCAATAGGGCTAGATAAGATATCCAGTGCCAATATACTTTCAAATCTACCTCGAGGATTAAAGAGTTGAGACCACTGATGCCCAACTGAGCTGGGTAAATGAATATCTGGACTACTGTCCCCAAATTATATATAGCCTCTTATATAGATCTATAAAATACAAGTCGTATAAAGGCTAGTAAACGCCTTATTTTTCGTGTTTATTGTCCTTATTCAGCCTTATTGCTGTTTTTAGAAAACACAATGATAATTCTCAATTAGAGGCCTTAAAAGTCTAGCAGAATAGGTGTCATAGTTACATAAAAATCATATTGCCTTCTGCCTGTACTATATAAAGAGTTAACACTAAGGGCCAGTTCACACTGAGCAAAAACGGTGGAATCAGTGCTCACTGTCCTGCAGTATCTGCCTCCACTTGACATGTTCCTTCTTATATGGGAGATGCACTGGCCTCTTATATAGACATATTCTCAGTGGATGTACATCGGCAATCATTGGAAAGAGATCTTTCAAATGATATTTTAACCACTAGGTCTGTAACTACCAAGAGGTTGTCCTATACCTCAAAGGCAAAGAAGGTTTTATCATCATTATAGCATCCTCAATTATGAAACTCTCTACAATGTGATGTTTTGATGGTTGATTCCAGTTCAGAAATATTCTGGCATGGATCTCTCAATTTTTTTCTTATATTAGCAATAGGCATACTAATCAGGGGTTTACCTTCCTCTGGATTAACACTGTATGATTATAGGTTGAGCTCGATGGACTTTTTTTATTTTCAACCTTAGGGTACATCCACAGTAAAAGTGGTGGAATTCCACAGACTCCCCTGGGAATCCCGCCTATCTCAGTGTGTCAATGCAATGCCTCGCGCACCTCCACTCTCCGCCGATCTCCACTTAAAGACTTGACATGTCAATTCTTTAAGTGTAGAGCGGAGGCATGCGGCACTGTGAGGCAGGCAGGATTCCGAGCGGAGTCTGCTGTGGGGGCTCCTTGCGGAATTTCACCACTATTACACAGTGGGAACATTTCCTTGTAACCCATATAACTATGTAATGTATCCTGTTATCTTTTTAATAAAATTCTAACAAGTAGGGTCAATTAAAGGTTGCTATACTTGTTAAGAGAGAGGCAGATGATCTATTACATTTCATCATAATTCTCTCTCATATATATTTTCTTATCATATTATTTGCATCCTATAGGTAGGCTACATCACGTTCCCAGGGATTTCACAAAGGAGACACTCTGTATAACATCTTCTGCAGACCAGTACATTCGAGGGTTCCATGCAATCCTCTGAAGACAGATGACTTGCAGAGCAATAGATGTAGCAAACGCATAAAACAATGTTTTTAAGTAAAAAGTTCCTTTCTAATTATAGAAAATAAACAGTACATTGAAAAAGTGTTGTATTTAACAGAAGTGAAATTTTTCAGAACAAAGCAGTCACTTAATGGAGTAAGAGCTGTGTAAATTGTTGGAGGAAGCCTGCAGCAAGCAATAACACATTAAAGCTTCTTTCTGCTTCCAATAATGGACTGCAGACGATGATCATGGAGAGTTCTGGGCGAAAGGGATCATTCTCCTACACACAGGAACAGTTCAAAGGGACATGAGCCACACCGAGTAATTCCGCAGCAATTTGACCCCCTGAAATGCAGTTAGAAATGCAGTTCTGCCCCTTAAAATCTCAACTACAAAAACTTGTATATCATAAAGACTACATTCTGTAGCAATTTCCTAGATTCCTGGGGTTAGAAATCTAGATTGCCAATGGATAAGTGAGCCTTAAAATCACATCCCTGCTGACAAAAATTCATTTCATATAACCGTCTCCATTTACTGGAATGCTGAATCTTTCCCATGGGGAAGGAACAAATGAAAATGTTATTTCTCTGCTCATGAACTCATACCTTTCTGTCTGCTTTTCACTGTCGGCAATTTCATTCTCTTCCAAATTTGACTAAAGCCCGTGACCTGAGGGAAATAATGTCTATATAATAATCTTCTGAAAACTCTAATTCCGAGTCATGTTTTTTTGGATGTTGCTTTGCAGTTTATGAAAATTGCAATGAGATATGAAATGTAAGTGATGTGATGTCCTTGCCTAACATCATCATTTTGTCTGGTGAACATGCGGCAAGTAGTAATAAAACGCATCAGTTTCTCTAATCGCTTTGGACAGAGCGCTAGGCCAGGTGATATTCTGGCTTTTAACCGCCAACTAATCGACTCGAAATGCTGATTTAAAAACGTGTCGGAAATTGGCGTAACGTTGTTGATTGTCTGCCCTTATTGAATAGTTCATTTCCTCAGTAAGCAAAATGAGCGGCGTGCCCACAAACGCTACTTACTTTGTAGACGTGCGCGGCGGTGCAACTTAACACATCAAAATTGTCTTTTTACACAGCTCTCTGCTAAATGAGTCCGGCAACTGCCGATGATAAAGCTCATATGAATCAGATAAATGTTAATAGTAATCTCTTAGTGAGGGAGATGAACAATTTTATATTGTCATATCCTGCAAGGTGTGCTGATGAAATCAGATATAATTTCATGCTTCAAACTCAGTTTATCTAAAAAAGAATTCATCATGACTTTATAAATTGTATTACAAACACTGCAGGGTCAGAGATACTGCCTGGAAGCAGCATTGGAAATATGTACCGACAGAGTGCGTATTGTATAACGCTGGAAACTATATATTATTAGAAACTAATAAGAAAAGGCAGTGATATAAAAGGTCCAAGGCCATCCTCAGGCAGTGGATAGTAAGAAGTTTTTTTTTTTTTTTTTTAAGAAAGATTGTATGAGTTTAAAGGGGACCTGTCATCTTCAATTCAAATTAAGGTAATGATAATAATAATATTTTTTTATTAATAATAATAATAATAATAATAATAATAATAATAATAAATAAGAAGAAGAAGAAGCATTTGGATTACCAAAATTCGCCATACCCATTCTAATAATGAAGATCCTGAAAAAGAACTGCATTTAGGATTTTCAGTAGAGAGAGAGAATATTTTTTTGTCTTCTTTCTTTAGTTGTCCTATATTCATTTTATCCATGTGCAAAAAGTAATTGCCCTATTAAAAGGAAATCAACAGCAGGTTAGAAGACTTTAACTTGTTATAGTCCTATAATGCCAAGGGGACTGAGAATATAGGAAATCCTCTTCCCTTCATCCTGACCGCCATTTTTGGTGAATTTTCACTATATTCCATGTGCACATAACGCGGTTTAGCGAACAGTAAAACACTGTGTAAAACTGCCATTGAAATGGACTTATTGGACATATTGGGGTGGAGTGGGGGGATAGTAAACTAGACTTAAGTGACCAGTGGTAAGAAACTGCGGCGCACACACAGACAAAATCATCAAAAGAAGCCAAGATGATAATAACATAGTTTTGCCACCAGTCAGATCCCACATGAAATGTTGTTTTGGGCACTAGTATGTAAGTAATCTACATGAATGAACTGGAGGAATACAGGGGAGGGTAACTGGGGTAATTATTGAAAGGGTGAGCTGCAATATTAAGACAGGTTATTAAACTTGACATTATTTATTTTGCAAAAATAATTTGCATCTTAGGAGGTGATCTACTTTTTATTCTTTTTTTTACCTAGACCTTTAACCGTGACTTGTGCCTATCCTCTGTGTCATTGAAAGAGCAGTGAAACCATGGAACACATGTTGTGATGGATGATTCTTTAAACAAGAAGAGCCTGGATGACTTTTTATAAAAGTTATGGTTCCTAGAATTCTGGTGAAGGGATGTTGATCCAGGGATTTATTCAGATAGACATATTTGGAGTTGGGAAGGAATTTTCCTCTAGTATAGGGGCAATTGGCTTCTGTCTCAAGGGTTTGTTTTTGCTTTTCTATGGACTTAACCCTTACTGTCTATGTAGTACTATTTATGTAGTACATATATTATTATTATTATTATTATTATTATTATTATTATTATTATTATTATTTGCTTGAACCTATGAAGATTCTGCATGGAAACCAGTTCACTTGGCCTGAGCCTGGACCTTGATTAACCTCAATTAAAGAGCTTATCCAGCGAAAATCTTTTTCTTTCAAATTAACTGGTTTCAGAAAGATATGTAGATTTGTAATTTACTTCTATTTAAAAATATCCAGTCTATTCATACTTATCAGCTGCTTTATGTATTGCAGGACATGTTGATTTCACTCCTGTGTGACACAGTGCTCCCTGCTGCCATCTCTGTCTGAGACAGGAACTGTCCAGAGCAGGAGAGGTTTTCTATGGGGATGTATTGCTGCTCTGGACAGTTCCTGTCAGACAGAGGTGGCAGCAGAGAGCACTGTGTCAGACTGGAAAGAAAACAATATTTCCTGCATGACATACAGCAGCTGATAAGTATGAATAGACTGGAGATTTTTAAATAGAAGTAAATTACAAATCTATCTAACTTTCTGAAACCAGTTGATTTGAAAGAAAATATTTTTGCTGGATAACCCCTTTAACCTAGGGACAAATCCACAGCGTAAAATCTGCAAATTTGTGCATCCTGGAATTGATATTTCTGTGGAAAAATGTGAATCTACCCTTACAGACAAAACATTCTAATATCTTTTTTTGTGTTATAGACCAACACATGTTTTCACTATTTCGGAACTGCCTTTTGGCTGTCTGAAAAGTAATTCCTTATTAGTAGTTTCATTTCTCAAAATGCATTGAACAGTTCACCTTTACATCTAGAAACACATAAGAATTCCAAGTAGTAAAATCTGACAATGTAGCTTGAGAAAGCTTAAAAAAGGAAGTAAAGTTTTAAAGATGTCTATCACATTTGATTTTGTCTACATCGAGCCAGCTGTCTTGCTCCTGTTGGCGCTCAACCCATTTTAAAAGTACAATGAAGTCAGATGTGAACTTCTGAAACAATACCCTGGGATGATTAACATCCTCCAATGAATTCAATTAATATCATATCTAAAGACATCTAGCAAAACATACTCCAGGATTTAGGCGGGCCTGAAGGATCCTTATGAAGAGGTGATCTAATAAGCTGTGAAAGATTTTTATTTGTAAAGGGAAAAATACACGCGCTGGTGACAGATGGTTCAGAGTTCTACTTGAGGCTTGGAAAAAATTAGGCGACAACAGATGATTCCAAATGACACTTTAATTCTCCCTATTACAACAAAATATATGTTAAAAAGCCTCCTTTTTTAGATACATGTATTTAAGTAACAAATTACAATGTGCTGCATATTATATTATCTGCTTTATCTGACATATTAGGTTGTGCTGAGGACCAATAACACTGTTCATAGCCTAAAATCACATAGATTAAAAAAAAAATATGCAAGATAAGCAATATTTTTGTGTAAGTTAACATAAGTTTAAGCACAGCTGCATCTATGCATTTCCAGACTATAACGGGGTCATGTGATCACCAGTCTGACCCACAGAAAATTAAAGTGTTTAATGAGTCTGTCCTTTAAGTGGTCTGTTCTGAGTCAGCTGACTTCCTGTGAACTACTGCATAATAGCATCACTTACCAGATCCCTCTAAGCGGTTCATTGACCCCACCCCCTACTCTATTTTTACGTATGTGGCTGCTGCTATCACTATGGGATCAGATCATGCTGTATGTATATACTTCCCCTAAACTGTGTTCACATGTTGCAGCCTTTTTCTGCATTTTTTATTTAATTTTCCCTTAATTGCAACAACTTTATATCTTTTTGCTTCGATTAGTGAAATTGCAGGGAAAAACACAGCCAAACGTAAAAATGTAAAAACATACCAATGGGTGAACGCAGCCTGAAATAGGAACATTTTTTGGCAGAAAAAAAAACGCTTGGTCCTTCTAGACTGCCCTTTTAGTATCACCTTTCTTATTATCTTAGTATAGATAAATGTTTACCCCAGGCAGGTTTACATTTAGTTGTTGTAGATTTACCTACCATATCTGCTGGAAGTTTGTTCCAAGCATCTATCACTCTTTCAGTAAAGTAATATTTTCTTGTTTTGTTTCTGATCTTCTTTCCTCTGGACTATACAGATGTAAATTTATAAGTCTTTCCAGCCCAGCATACAATTAGCATTCTCTACTGCATGGTGACTCATTTAAATGCTGTTGTAAATCACTACTCCTAAATCCTTCTCTTCTGAAGTCTTTGCCAACACAGAACTGCCAACACAGAACTGATAATCGGACAAAGGCTATGTTTCCACTACGTTAAAATGACAGCTGTTTTCATTAGACGAACATAGCATAACTTAATCATTATAAAATATTGGCCAATCAAGGAAAATGGCCATCAGTTTTACCTAGTGGGATAACAGACATAGTCATACTGTGTGTACATGTATCCAAGCAATCCTAACTATACATCTTCCTATCCAGTGCAAAATTGACTGTAGGAGTCCAGGGAAAGGAAAACAGGTGCACTAAAAAGAAGGCCATAGAAATATATTCTTACATGCTGTGTATATATATATATATATATATATATATATATATATATATATATATATATATATATTTATTTATTTCTGTTGAGAATATTTGCTTTGTGTGGTATATATCTTTTCTGAACAATGATAAAAGTCTTAGTCAATCAGTTCTCCTATATCTCTATCCATGTATATCCTCCTTTTATGTGCTCCAGCATAACCCTTGCTAATGTAATTGAGAACACAATATGGTGGAAAGACAGTACTTGTGGGAGCTGTGAAAAGATGTCTTTTGTAATCTAATCATATATGCTGCTTATCTGCCATGTGCATGTCATTGTCCCTTAATAGCCACCACCACCACCACCACCACCAACATGATTTACTTAAATTATAATACAAGGAGAAAACTCCTCAACTGGGATATGAATGTTCACAATATTTTCCACAAGCCTCTTGACAGCAGAGGATGTAATTTCCTTTTTATATTTCTATTCATTTGAATGGAGGATACTAGAAAACATCAATAATAATAATATGGTAAAAAAAAAATATTTGTAAATTCTGAATTATTTCTCCTTCCTGATGTTTGTATAGATTAGAAAAATGTCACAAGAGCCACAACACGCGCACGCACGCACGCACGCACACACACACACACACACACACACACACACACACACACACAGTAAACCATAACCAGACATTATAATCATGATTAGAGAGGAGTCAAGTGAATCTGACAAATTCCTATTCGCAGCAAATTGTAAGGATTGGCGAATTTGACAGATTTGCTTTGCAAATTTGCTAAACATGGTGGTCGCAGATGTTAGCTTACAGAACAGTTTTATGGCGGGAGCAAGGGATTATCCATAATCCCTAGCACCCATCCAATCAGCTGCAAACCCCACTGTGATGTCAGCACCCCCACCTTCTATATAAGGTGATTGGCCTCCTGCAGGCATGTGTATAGTGGCGAGTAGGTTGCAGCAGGCAGTTAGAGCAGGGAGAGAAATACAGAGAGATAGGGACAGAGAGGAGAGGATAGCAGGGTGGTTTTCTTTGGGAGCAGTGAAGCCATTGTTCAGTATACCAAGTCACTGGGTGACTGTTCATTATAGGAAGTCACTGGGTGCTGGGTGTGCATTATAGGAAGTCACAGAGAACACCGGGTCTATCTTAATAACTAGGAGAGCTGACCAAATTTGTCCTCTATCTTAATAACTCACTGGGTGCTCACTAACCAATGTCAACTGCTGTCTTGATATATGTCCTTGATATTATGCCGCTGATCCACCAACGCCCACTACTGTCCATAGCGGCAATTGAATATTTTTTTTTTTTTTTTATGACATTTTCCAATTCTGAAACTGTCACAGCAGCAGCTATTGAAAAAAATCACTACTTTGTAATAGTCCCACTATTCCGACTAGTATAGTTTGCCTGTTTTAATAAAAATCAGTGCAATTCGCGAATATTCGCAAACTTCGGAAAAGCAAATTTCCGATTGATTGTCTCATCTCAAGGACCATCATTTTACCAGAAGAAGAATAAGTAAGATATGCGCATATGCAGATCATAGTACAGTATTCCATCATTCCATAGATTTACATAATGAGAACAGATGTAGGATTTATGATGTATACACACTAACAAGCTTAAATGGTTTTATATAGGATCAGAAACAAAAAAGGACCATGAACCAGCAATTCCATTGATACTTTGTCTTCCCTTTTAGTAAACACACACACACACACACACACACACAAGCTTCATTAAATTTTCATATGACAAATGTTAGTGAACTGTGGCCATGTGATTGACTCACAAGTGATCACAAGGTTACACTGCTGGAGGCTTATCTGTTACTTGGATTCTTTAGACCTTTACTTACTAAAAGGATTAAATGTTCAAAGACCAGCTCTAAGTCAAGCTGCAAGCTAATCTGTCAATTTGCGACTACTAATGCATGTCAATAATATTGACTGCCAAAAGAAAGTTTAATTTAGAAATGTTAAAGTCAGAAAATAAGATCAGTTTTCTATTTAAAATACATCAAGATTCCAATTTTAGTGTTGTTTGGTCTATTTAAAGAGGGAAGTGAAACCACATTTTGACATTGAGAATTACCAGTACCAGTACATTACATAATTACCTAATATACTGGAAATAATGATGTGTGCGTGCTAAAAATAAGCATGTTTTGCATGATTTGTGCCATTTGCTGTTATATTTCATTCACAGTCACATAAAAAGTAATTGCTTAGATGGTTGACATTATGATGACCTGGTGCGGCTGTGAGGGTTCTGCTATTCGAATACGCCAAATACTTCATTTACATAACAATCTGTGGGTGCCCACAGTCACTTACACAGCCCTTACATCCTGTGACACAGTGTCACCAAATCATGTTGTTGTGAGAAGTAATCTAACACTATGCATCCCAGGATATATTAAGTTTAGAGATGAGTTAAGAAAGGGCAAAATGTATATGCACAATGGGGTAGATTTATCCAATGTGGTGAACTGTGCAAAGAGGTGCACTAGTCTCTCTCCTATATGAAATATGAGTCTCATTTGGCATCCCTGATGATCAGTGCCCACACTAGACAGTGTGAAAGCAGTTGATTCTGTTCACTGTGCAGTGGTTGGGTCTGGTTACTAAAGCTCTGCTACCATTCATTTGAACTGGATATAAGCTGCAGATACGCATCACTAGCTTTACAGGCAATGGAGCCAGCTGATTCCAGCCGGATGCAACTAGTTAGCAAGAGTGCTGATTGTGAACTTCCTCCACCACCACCACCACAAATTAGTGACTGATGACTAGAGATGAGCGAAGCGAGTCTGGCGAATCAAGATTCAATGCGAATTGCTCTGTCAAGTCGCTCTGTTCTCCAAAGAGAATTCCCGCTGATTCGTTAAGGACATTTGGAAAAGAAAAAAAATCAAATGGCAGCCACACATGCTGTCTGGAGCATCACTGGGCAGGAGAAAGGGATTAACCATAATCTCTAGTTCCCGTCCAATCAGCTGGAGACCCCTCTGTGATGTCAGCACCTCACTCTCTGTATAAGGAGGTTCGTTCAAGAGGTGGCCAGTCGGCTGTGTGTGGAGGAGAGAGCAGGATGGTAGCAGGCAGTTAGAGCAGAGCAGGGAGAGACTAACAGCAATATAGGCACAGAGAGGTGAGGAGTGGCAGAAATTGGACGATTGACTGGCCAATTGACTTTCTTTTTATTGTGATTTTGTGATGCTTTTATAACATTATGCTTTAACAAATTTGTCCTTCTGTAATAGTCCTAGTATTGTAGCTATTAGAGATGAGCAAAGCAAATCTGACGAATTCTGATTTGTACCGAATCGGGCGTTTAATTCGCCTCATTGCGATTTGTGAATTTGCCAGATTTGCTTCGCAAATTTGCTAAACATGGCGGCCGCAATAGTGACCGCACATGTTAGCTTATACTTATGCAGTTGCGTACATTATACAGTTGCAAACATTACGCAGTTGCAAATATTACACTGTTGCTAACATGACACCATAGTTATGTAGTTGCGTACATCACAAGATAAACGCTCGCATGTTCAAAATTGATTGTTATAACCATTCCGATCATCAATTTATTCATATCCGGGAACACAAACAATTAGCGGCATTTTTGTACGAACATACGAATATTTAAAAACTATTTTTAATGAAATTAGTTTGTATTCAATTGCCAAATAATTGAAAATTTGTGCGAATATTTGTGAACTTTGCGAAACAAATTTCAAAGTTATGTGCTCATCTCTAGTAGCTACTATAGTTTTGCCTGATTACATTTGTTAAGATTGAGTTCAGAAATCTTAGCGAGTTTGACTGAAAATTCGCAAAGCTCACAAAACAAACTTCCTTCTGCTTCGCTCATCTCTTCTGATGACCTATCCTGTTAGTATAGCCCACTGGTAGTGGCCTCTTTAAAGTGACTGTACCACCAGGCCCAGGCTGAAGCACTGGCGACGGGCCGACCAACCCTTAGTGGGAAGAAAACCTAGCCCCTCTATGACGTGACTCAATTAGAATCAATGGAACCCTATCAAAGAGGGGCTAGGGTCTCCTCCCACTAAGGGCGGGTCGGCCCTCCTCCAGTGCTTCAGCCTGGGCCTGGTGGTACAGTCACTTTAAGAAGAGTGGTATATCTTGTCACACTACAAAAATAGTTCACAAATGGTTTGAGGAACATAACAAAGAGTTCAAGTTGTTGGCTTGACCTCCTAATTCCCCATAGCTTAATATAATCAAACATCTATGGAATATGCTGGAAAAAGTTCAATCCATTGAGACTCCATAGATTTCATTCCATTCAATGTAGCAGTGGCGAAATCCATATTACACCTATGCGAATTATGCAGATTTTATTGTGCACTCAAAGCGGATTTGCAGTGAGTTCAGAGTTAGAAAATGTCCAACCAATGGGAACTTAGCCTAAAAGGGTCCAAGCAACAGAGAAGCTCTCTGGTGGAGATTATTATTTTTTTTTTATAATGACATAGAAACCTAGGTAAAAGGTGATTTGGATAGACTGCTGTGTCACAAATTGTCAGGATCTGATTTAGAGACCTTTCTTTTGTCAAGAAAGACAGTTGGACGTCTGCTTTAAAGAAGTACTGGGAATATTTTCATCAAAGGTTTGAATTGAAAAACAGTAGGGGGTAAATATCTGAGATGTTGCTAAGAAAACCTACTATATCTGCACAATTACCATTAACAGTGGATGGCATTGGTTCAATAATGTAATTCAATCTGGTGTCCTACATTTTATCAGACAGTAATTCTGGACAGACATAACGGCGTACACACTATGCTTATTTATATTCATTGCTTTAGTTTTAATTTTACCACCATAAACTACTGTTCTTTTCTCTTCCAGCTCCAGTTGTGCTCTATCTTAATAAATGTCAGAGAGGCCAATGGAGCAATAATAATCAATTTTAAAAACTCTTGTATTCTTTTCTCTTTTTTTTCACATTAATTGCATGGATTTTATACAACGGCTCCTCACGGTATGGTGCCTTGTCAAGATGAGGAGGCTTGCAGGCATCAGCTATGTTGCCTGGAGTTTTAACTCTTCTTAGGGTCACGCATGCCAGACACATCATGGGAGATGTGCAAGGCTAAATATACCACTTTTATCAGGTAGCAGCAGTTTAGGAAGGTGTCTGCCAGGATGGGCTTTACGGTGACAGCCGCGATTTAAACTTCTGTTATTTACCTAGAAAACAATATTCATAGTCACATAAAGAAAGGACCAAAAGGTATGACTCTAGGAAACCTTTAGTGATCTATTCTTCCAGCATGATTAACATGAAAGAAAGGGCACATCCACCAGTTAAAATGTTAATGAAACTACTGCGATCATTGCCAATTGTCTAACGTTATATAAGAAAACATTTTTATTACTTTATTATTCAAACACATTGTCAGGAGCCGGCCATCACGCTCTGCTCTCAGCACTGCTGGAGAGTGCAGCCAGCTCCCCGCAAGCGCCTATGGCGTTTTTGGTTGCTAGGGATGCAGTGGCAATGTGTTCTTTGTTGCTGCCACGGCCAGGGTTTTACCTACCCCAACTGAAAGGCTCGGATGTGTTGAATATGTAATTGCTGACTGGCGGCTGGAAGTCAGCTCCATTGTATATGCAGGGGACTGGGGTCTCTGCCCCAGTGACGCTTGGGCTGGGGCTGGGACTCCATTCCCATCATGCTACCTTGCCTGCGATAGAGCCTCTTTAGAGTGTGACTGATTTCATATTCCCTGGTTTCCTGTTTTGGCTTGACTTTTTGACTATTCTCCCCGACCTCTGATTTTGTGCTGCACTGTCTGATAGTTACCGACCCACCTTGTTTACCCCAAGAATATTGTGTTTGTTTGTCCTGTCTTCGTCTCTGTGTTTCATCAATCCTGGTAAGGTACTGTCACCCAGTTACCCACTGCTGCCTAGGTCAGATAGTGGTAATTAGGCTGGGAGAGCAGGGAGGGTGCCAGTGCAGGACCTTACCTGTCCTGTGCCTAAAAAGACCTGGAACAAACTGTTAAAAACAATTTACAGCATACCACCAGAGATTTTATGGGTCTTGAAGTAACCTACAGTATTGCATCGTTTCATTAAAATTTTATACATTTTGCTTACACATCCCTTAAAGGTGAACCAGGAACCTGCCGCTCTGCCAAGCACCTGGTTAAATGCTTAAATCTCCCATCAGTTCCAATGAGGTTCAATAATCGAGACAAGCACTCAAGCATTTAAAAACGTTTGACTCGAGTAATGAGCACTTAAGCATTTTAGTGCTCGCTCAACACTATAGATCACTGAATTATAAGTAAAGTTGTTTTAGAATTGTCATTCCATGGACATTGCATCTATTTGCTAAAAGAGACAGGCCAGGAATGGTGACATATCCTTTTTAAACATTGTAAGCCACCAGGTTGGATGTCACCTTTGGGCCTTAGCAACCCAATGCAGCCAGAGTAAGACCTAGGATGCTTAAAAATGGCTGCAAGAGGTGGTCGAAATGTTGCAAGTATTTGATTAATTAAATTACCCACCATTGCATTTTAACTACAATGGAGTGCTGCTGGTTTATCCTTACCCAGAGTATGATCTAGCAAGATGCAGCAGAAAATAGGGGATCTATAGAACGCAGATCCGACAGGATGGAGGTAAGTTGCTTCCACCCATCGGTACATGGCATGGCTGCAGGGATCCCGATCAGTCAGTGACAGGTGCTTAACCTGTCATTGACTTTCTTAAACGCTACGATCGGTACAAATCATGGCGTTTAAGGGGTTAACGACAGGCAGCTGCAAGATATTATCCTCAGCTCCAGACACACTGATGTGTGTGGGGCCGCTCACACTGCAGCAGTCTTGCTCACATCTAAAGCCCCTTACAGTCAAGAATGTATATATATTTTCCTGCTGCATGGGGCATTTGCAGCAGAAAGATACATATACGTATTGCTTACGTGAAGGGGTTTATCACAAACTTGTAAGTGGCAATTTCTGCCAAACTGAATGAGAACACAATTCTATGCACTCAAAAACGAATCACTACAAGTTAGTTTAACCTTAAACTGTCAATATTATTGCTATATACCTGACCTCAGTAATTCATAGGTTAATTCCAATGAGTACTATGCAAATATTTATAAGAAATGTTATAACTTCTCCAGTAAAGAGAGGGCAATCAAACTTATGTTACAATCAATGAAATATATCTGCTACTTTGACCTTTAACACAAATTTAAACATTGACCGAGAAATAATATCTAGCGAATGACATTTTCTAGCCCTCACACTTAGTGATACAATAGCACTTGGAGTTCTTAAGAAATATAGTGGACAACTCTGCCAAAGTGTTTATAGGCCAATCTTTCTCACATTCCTTAAGTATGATCTCGGCTGAGCTTTGGTTTTCTTACAGATCATACACTGCGCTGCATAGTTGAATCATGACTAAGTGGAACTTCCCAGTTTAAATTCCAAACGCCTCTCTTATTTGGCAGGTTTGCGAAGCATCGAAATTCCAAGCTGCACATACTCCAAATATATGGATGTCCAAGCCCTGTCAAAATGATTTAAATAGCTGTAAAATACATTTCTATATATTTCTATACAGTATATAATATTAATCTGAACTTATGCAGGAAAATTAGTACTATTCCACCCTTAGATTTAGCTTGGGCTTCAGCATCCCCAAGTATAGTGATTGGATGCAGAATGTGTCAGAAAACTAGATATGAGTTTTATGAGTTTAACCCCAACTGATAATTGTAGAGCACTTCTCACTTTGAGGGTAATTTTTGTGAGTATTAGAATTCTTATTATTTGATACCAGGAAATGTTTGAATAAATTTTGAAGTATAGGTGAATTTATTGTGGTTTTGGAAAGAACATCCCAGCCACCATTATGGCCAAGATTTGGGCTTTCTATGTCAGGTGTCTACAGCTCTCAGCAATGGAAGCTTAACTGGCCCCTTCTCTAAGCGCTAAATGGAGATATCATAGTTCATAGGCATAGAGGCACAGGGAAGCTCTCAATAAAGACAGTTCTGGACACTGCAAGAGGGCTGGCTTTTAGGCATATGCCATGGCCAACAGTTAAGACATCATAAAATGGTTTTCCCACTCATGCAGATTTTTAGCAGCAATTAGGGGGGCAGCACTTGATAGAACTGCACAAATCCTCTTGATAGAACTGCTGCCAGGCTGTGTCCTAATAAAACAAAAATTCCCTCTGTGTTTGATTCCACATGGATTAAAACTGATGTGAAATTTTCCTGCAGATTTACAGACACTCGTTATGTTGTAAATTCATGATTAATTTAATCACTTTTAGTGTATGGGGGGAGATCCATGGTTAATCTGAAATAAAATCTGAAACAATTTATTATTTGCATGTAAAACAATTCTGATGCTTGTGGAATTGCCCCAATGGGGTATATTCCAATGCAAGTGCCTAGGGCAGAATTAGCTGTAAATACAGCCATAATCACAACACTGCTCATCCCACCCTCTGTATGGGGCTGCCAGCAGACTGTTTTCCTTTAAGGTAATATGCTAAAGATTTGAGTTAAAGGGCACATCACCATCATGGACAAGGGTCACACAAATACATATACACTAGGGATGGTCCGAACCAAGTTCGGTTTGGGTTCGTACGAACCCGAACTCTCGGCAATGATTCCCGCTGTCTGCCCTCTCCTAGGAGATGGTGGATACAGCGGGAGGACCGCCTGGAAAACTGGGATACAGCCATAGCCATAGGCTGTGTCCCAGTTTTCCAGGCGGTCCTCCCGCTGTATCCACCCGCTGCACGGAGCAAGCAGACATCGGGAATCTGATGACGAGCGTTCGGGTTCATACGAACCTGAACCTCGGCAGTTTCGGATCATCCCTAATATACACACATACTCTCTGAGTGAACTGAGTTTGCTCCAGTGGACTTTGCCCTTCTATGCATTAAATGAGCTGCTTTTTAATAGAGAACTCAGCATATGGTGATACATTTCCCAGCAGTGGCCAATGCCAGTAAATACCACACTTTGAGGCTATGTTCACACTGTGTATGAGGCCGGCCGTATTTCGTAATGGAATTCCACAGCCGTGAGTTGGAACATTTCCGTCCTCAAACAATGGTCTTGTTCATTTTTCACGGCGCCGCATACGATCCGGCCGTAAGCTCATACGTAGCATGCATTGTGCGGGCATATATGGTATACTTTCAAGCAAACGCATCAACCTCAAAACTACGCGCGTATATTCGTGGTTCGCACTACGGCCGGACTCATACGCAATGTGAACATAGCCTAAATGTGTATCTCTGTACCCTTTTTGTTACTCTTATTCCAAATGTAAAGGGAACCAATCACTGCCAAAATGCCCAGAAAGCTATATGTTCAGTGTAATGAAACCCCTGCACTTTGAAACATGTAAATGTCACCTATGAGCTTTGCATGAATCCCCAAAATTTTAGTCTGTAAATGTCCCGCGTTGTATACTAATATCCCTAAACTAGTATTGTGGGCGTTTTTCAGCACCAAACTAGTCACAGATGGCGGGATTACAGCAAACTCAAACACACCATCCCTGACCAGTTCGGTGCTGAAGAACGCCCAAATAACTAGTTAAAGCGACTCTGTACCCCCAATCTGTCCCCCCCAAAACCACTTGTACCTTCAGATAGCTGCTTTTAATCCAAGATTTGTCCTGGGCTCCATTCGGCAGGTGATGCAGTTATTGTCCTAAAAAAAAACTTTAAACTTGCAGCCCTGTGCCCAACGGCTGTGGCCTAGATTGTGTATGTATTAGGCTGGCACAACCTCTCTATCCCTCCTCTCCACCCTCTTCATCTATAGGAATGCTCCTAGAACATTTTCTCCCGTCTGAACATTGCACAGGTGCCTTAACGATCCAGCCCATGTGCCGTGCTAACACAGGTGAGGAATAGGAGACAATCTGCCTGGAGGGTGTGCCAGCCTAATGCATACACAATGTAGGCCACGGCCGTTGGGCACAGGGCTGCCAGTTTAAAAGTTGTTTTTTAGGACAATAACTGCATCACCTGCCGAACGGACCCCAGGACAGATCTTGGATTAAAAGCCGCTATCTAAAGGTACAAGTTGCTTGGGGGGGGGGGGGGGGGTCAGATTGTGGGTACACTTTAAGGGTCATTTGCTTATGATGCGGGAATTTAACAAACTTTATTTTCAGGGGTATTTGTAAAGCTCATATGTGTCAGTTACATATGTAGGCTATGTGCACACGTGGTATAAGACCGGCCGTTCTGTGACCCCGGCCGGGTCACGGAACGGCTGGTCTCTGGCCAGATCATCTCAGCCGGTACTTAAGTACCGGCCGGGTGATCTTTCCAGCCGCGGAGCTCTGATGCGGGCGCATCAGCATGCGCCCGCATCAGAGCTTCCCATAGCCCACAGTGAAGCAAGCAGCCGGAGCTGCTCGCTTCACTGTGTGAACTGACAGGGCTTTCTGCGGCCGGAATTCACTCAACTGACCTGTCATTTTTTTCTGGCACCGCATAGGATCCCGGCCGGAGCGCATACGATGTGTGTACGCTCCGGCCGGGATCCCATTACAAATTAGGCTATGTTACACACCGCAAAGCTACGGCCGTAGTTCTGCGCCGAGAACTACGGCCGTAGTTTTACGTAGTGTGAACATAGCCTTAGAAACAGTGCAGGGGGCTTTATTACAATTTATTTATAGTTTCCGCGTTATTTTGCCAGTGATTGGTTCCCTTTAAGACCTCATTTCTTTCTTAAGCCTATCAACTTTTGCAATATCTTGCTTATCTATTATGGTACAATATGATATGTCATGTAATTTAGATTAGTTGCTATTGTTTGGGGGCATTTAGTAACATTTGGGCCATTAATTAATGGACATGCATGTAAAGCATGGAGGACTTACTTCTAAGAAGTACATAGGTATTAAGCCAATTTTGGACTTTTTGTCTGCCCATTGTCTGTAGAGTAAATGTAAATGACTGTTCACAATGGCTGATGGCATTGTAAAATAATTTTATTGATATACTTTAAAAATGATCAATGATCCAAGAATCATAAAACCAATAAAACAATTTTTGTGAAATAACATATTGCTTATTCTCTATTTAGGTAATTCGTAAACCAGAAAGAAAAGTCTATAGAGATCAACTAAGTGTGAGTAAAGTATTTGTCACTTGGATATCTTCTTCTGGTATTGTGCATTTGTGTAACCTTATTGTACCCATTGGTAGTCCAATACAGCTGGAGTTATTGGGTTTATGATTCTTGAATTATTGATAATTGTTTGTGTATATCATAAAAAAAATTGTTTTTAACTGGTTTTGTCTTAAATATGAGGTGACATTATGTATAAGAACTGGTACTTACCTAAGTTTTGCAACCAAGGACATTATTTAATGAAATTGTCACTTGCTTTAATTGCTATGGAATCCTGGGGAGGGTGTATACACATAGTATACACTCTGGCTGGGATTCCAAGCGGCTGCATAAAAAACTGACATGCCGCACAGACTGACAGAGCTCCGGCTGCACTTTACATTGTTGGCTATCCTAATGTGGAATGCGGGCATAACTTTGCAATGCGGGCATTCGGGCATTCCAAATCAAAATAAATGAAGGTCATCCGGTCGCTACTGCAGTTCCAGCTGGGATGACATTGGCCGTTCTGTAACACGGCCGTGTCACAGCATGGGCAGTGTGATACTGTGTGTGAACCAGGCCTTAGTGTTAGGTAGCCATTAAGTGTTAAGTAGCAATTCAGCTTATCAGTAGCAGTCAAGCTTCATTAGTCCTCGATAATTGACTGTTATTATCGAGGCACCATACATATTGAGGGTAACCTTGTCTATGCATCCTAAGCATACATACAACACCCTCTTGGCTCTAAAGTGTGTCTCCAGACATAAAGAGGGTGGGATTTATAAAGTGCGGCAGATGCTTGTCTTACCTAAATCGCTACCCCCCCCCCTTGCCCCACCCCAGATTTATTGAGAAGCATGTGCCTTTCTGTAAATTTGGTGAATCTGAGGCTGCTGTGCTGCAGTCTTCACCAGCACTGGAGCTTTTGTAGATTTTCGCCATGATATATGTATGCTTGCAGACGTAAATTATGGTAAATCAAGCTGAGAGGGGGCCATGTCCTATCCACACCTTTTTGTTTCTGGTTTGCAAAAAAATCTGTGACTTTTCCTGACATACACCTGACATGGGGATAACAAATCCCCCCCCCCCATGTGTCACATAGCTTGACAAGCCATAACAGCCATTTTCTCCACCCTCTATGTTCGCTAGGTATGTTTCCCTTGTTCTTTGAATAAATGACTGAGAATCTTGTATACGGCCTTACCAGACTGACCAAGATGATGCTGGGACCTTACCATCTCTGGTTGAAATCCATGCAGTTATAAAAACTTTTGCTTAGACTACCCTTCATTTGTCTCCTAATCTCCTAATGCACATTAAATAAGAGCAGAATGAGCCAACAATAATCCATAAGCAGAGATTGTTGCAGTCAGGGAAAGGATTGTGATGCTTCTAGTCACTTTTGTGAAAACTCCATTCCCAGTTGTACCTCACCAACAACTAGGGGGCGCCTCACAGTTTGAGAAGCACGGCTGTAACTGAAGATCTAGTGTAAACATTATGTGGGTTTTGTAAACTAATTCAGAAAATATTTTACAGCCCTAGAAAATGAGAAAACATAAAAATCTTTTGCTTACCTCTCTGCGCCCCATAAGCCCCCCCCCCCTGCCCCCAGGTGTCCTAACACAAACTTGTATCACGAGTAACAGCCCACTCAGCCAAATGCTGACTGAGACAGTAAAGCACTACCGTCAATGATTGGCTAAGCATGCTATCAATCCTAACATGATTAGTCTGCGGAGGCAGTAGCAGCTGCATTCAACGGGGGCCATTGGAGATGCCACAGCAAGACATGGAGGGAGCACAAAGAGAGGTAAGTACAAGATGTTTGTTGTTTTTTTTCTAATAGAGCAGCAATATGTATAAAAAATTCTAATGCTGGATAATCCCTTTAATAAATGATAAAACAACATGTGCCTTTTTTTTTTATTATTATTATTTTCTGGTAACCTTGATTTCTTTATGTAACCTCTCTGGTTTATACAGTCTGTAGCTGTGTATGCAGCCCATACAGTTTAACTTCATACGCTTAATATGAAAACAGACATGATTTCTCAAAAGATAAAGCCGTTTATCCAAGTATAGTATGTGAATTTGCTTCTTTCCACCAAATGCATTGAATTACACAAATTTGATTAAATGCTTTAAATTATACTTGTCAAGAGCTAAACATTCATATACCCTTGAGGAATATAATAATATTCAACTTTATTCTGTTTCTTTTTCCTCTGTTCTTAGTAAATGAGCTTAGATTGTAAGTGCAAGCCATAAATAGTTTCTTCCCACACTAAGTGATCTTGAAGTCTATGGTTAATAGCATAAACAAGGATGTATAATCAGTGTTTTGCCATATTGTGGGCTAATGCAATAATCATATTTATTACAAACACATGTCAAAGCGAATTGTTATAAAAGAATTCTCTCATTGTCTACGCCACAGAGGACATCTGTTGTGTATTTATTTCATGTAAGTTAATAAGGCTTTGGGCCTGACTAAATAAGTAAAGCAATTTTAAGAATAATTTTTCCAGCGTACAATCCAAAACATCCACATGGTTGATATTTACCAAGCAGAAATGTTGCAAGGCCGCCGAGACATCTAGACATCTCAACGTAAAAATATGCTTAAAATATGTTATGCTTTATTATTTTCAAACAATGCATGCTTTATTTTTCTATTATTCTTTACAGGAGCGTACTTTAATCAAATTATAGGTTTACTGAAGATAAAATTTAAATAAGCAATAAGGAATCAACAAGCTACTTCCTTTCAGGCCTACAGTTTAAAGCTGTACAGTATCGTTTTCATGAAATGGTTTTAATGATGAGTGCTGCTTAAAGGTTTTGTCCAGTGATGCTTTACTTGTATAACTTGTCGGTCAGACAGGTAATAAAAGTTTATTAGTTAGGAATTCGACCTCTAGAACCATTATTGCTGTTGATAAAGAGGAGCCCTTAGGGCCCTATCACACAGAGCAATGCACAGTCAGTGCCTGACAATTTTAGGTCCAAACCTTAATCAATGATCAGCCGATGATCGTTTCATCGCCTGACCGTTGTCTCTATTACATGGAGTGAAAATCGGGTGAATTGAGCCAATTTGGCTGATTAGCGCTCCGTGTAATAGAGACAACGATCAGCCAATAACAACGATCATCGTCTAATCATTGATTTAGGTTTGAACTTAAAATTGTCGGGCACCGACCCTGCATCGCTACATGTAATAGCGATGCATGGCCAATAGCTGATGATCGCCCAAACATCTAACACCTTTTCTCTCCCCGCTCCTGGTCTTCTCTCCTGTACTCTGCAGCTTCCCGTTCCCGGTGGCTGCAGCATCTGAGCATCCTATCAGCTGACAGGCAGCTCAGCCAATCACAGGTCGCAGGAAGCTGCGGAGCTCATGAGAGAAGACTGGTAGCAGAGAGAGGTAAGGTGTCAGATGTTAACAATGTCCATTCAGCCCTTGCTGCCCGACTATCGGGTCGTGTAATAGGTCCAGTAAACGAGTGCCGATCTAGCAGATTGGCGCTAGTTTACTAAAAGGCTGTAGTCGGCCCGTGTAATAGGACTCCTAGTCCCAGTTCTTGCCTAAAAAGTAGGATGAGCAAAGTCGTCTTTTTCCATAGACTTGAACAGGGGTGTCTAAGAAAGGACTCAGCAATGCTTCAGGCCTCAATGGTCTCACCTATCATTCTGGGCAACTTTTTGGGATAAGCTGACAAACAGATGTCTCCATTCTTTTTTTTTATTTCTAAACTTAGTGTATTTAGTGATTTATCTCATTCATGATTCATGAGATTACCAGCTTTTCATAGCAGCTGGAGGTCATGACCTTCTCTCACTAAGAGCAAACACTGTAAAAGTCTATGAGACATATACAAGTAGAATGTCAGTACCCCATAGCAGACTGTTTGGATTGAAGGTACAGTAAGTTTCCAGAAAGGAGCACATGGGTGAAATGGGCCGCACACCAGGAAAATCCTGTAGAAAATAGTAAAGGGAATCCACAGCTTCCATAAAACTTCTCAATCTTTATTTCAGCACATAAAAATCAGGTACAAAATTAAAACTGCAGGCCTCAAAGGCAGAGAGGGGTGAGCGGCAAGGAAAAAACAATGAAAACAGTGAAATATATGGATATCCTAGGTCACAAATAAACATAAACACATCCTTCATGGGCCTACATCTCTCCAACCCTCTCCAGTTGAAGTGTTAGTATTCGTTCATTGGGGAAAGGCTTGTTGCTACAATTTGAAGAGTCTTAAGAGCCCCACTCCAACTGGGACAGAAGGTGAGAAATGGGGTGGATCCCCTCTTCTATTTTCTATAAATCTTTGAGAACAGGCAAAGAGACTGTTACCTAAATGAAGCCTTTTGACTGCTATAATAACATATTGGGATATTGTGGTATTGTGATTGTGACATGAACCAATTGCTGGAATGAAGGAAAGCATTGTAAACCTCTGGTTCTGCTTATCTTTTTCTGAGACAGCTGATCTACCAGGAACTAGTGGAATATGATGTTTTCTAAGAATCTGTATTGCAAGCAATTGGTGCTAGTTAGATCAGTTGAACCCTCACCAAATTACACTTTGATGACGTACCTTAGCAATATGATGTCAATAATTTTAGTGAGTTTTTTTCCTCCTTCTAAAAGCAATATAACTATTGCAAAACTGAAGAATTATAAGTGTTAATGCCTGTCATGCCCATCTATAATTATTGCAAATATTTCTACTGTGTTTCTCTGAAAATAAGACCTACCCCGTAAATAAAACCTACAATATTGAAAGCCTTGAATTATAGGCCCTACTCCAAAAACAAACTCTAGCTGAAGTCAGATGTTCAGATCCCTGACTCTGGGTGGCTGAGCATCAGCCAAATGGGGCCACTCTTTTTATGCTCTGCCCCCACCTGCTCAACACAAGCTGTAGGGGAGGCAAGAGTGGTAAGTAGATGCACAGTAGGGGACATTGAATATGGGGGTAAAAGCATATGTGGGTCAACTACAGAAGGGGAAGGGAGGTATACAGTATGAGTACTACCTGCAGAGGGGGGATGCATAATGTATAGGGGAAGAACTTCAGGGGGTATATATTATGGAGATCTAACTACAGGGAAAATTACAACCTACACAACCTGGACATACAGTATGGCAACTAACTACCGTATAGAGTGGGGCTACAGTGTAGGGGCATACTGTGTTTCTCTGACAATATGACCTATCCTGAAAATAAGCCCTAGCCCTTTTTTTCCTGACAAATTTTCAAAGGAACATGATAACACTAAAGGGTATAAAATAAAAACATGTGCAACTGAGCACTTAACAATACTAAGCCATATTGATTTTATCGGCACCGATCATCGATTATCCTATTACTAATGTCTTCAAAACAGCACAGACGTGGTAAAAATACTAAAACTTTGACATTCTCCAGTTGGGATTTATTCCAAGTAACCAACCTCAATTCAGTATGGTGCAAAAGACTAACAGATGGCCTTTCTTATGTTCACCAAGCTTCTAAAATAGGAATATGTGAAAATGATGACACTGATTACTCTTGCATACATACACAGCCTGCTCTGTTTTACTACTTTGAATTTTGTGAGCATAATGTTAGATTAAAGACTTATGCAATTTAATGTTATGTTCATACATCATAAAATAGCTGATAAGTAATGTCTAGAATACAAAATACATAACATTATGGATCATGTTTATAATAATACAAAACGCTAGTCACTACTATGCAAGGCAAATATAAATAGGAATTTTTACAGCTGCTTCCATTTTGAAAAAATACTTTTTTTTTTTTATTTGGTGTTTCTTGTTCCAACGACATGGGTTCTGCCCATTGAAAAATTAGTAGCACCTTAGTGTAACAGACTAAAGGGTTTCTCCAGGAAAAAATACTAATGGGTCATGCACAGGATAAGCCCTCAATAATTGATCAACAGGTTTTCGACACTGCCAGAACAAGAGTGTATAAAAGCCGGAAGCCTCAGCTCTGAAAATTTTTGTAGTGGTAGCACCAGGTTAGTGCAGAGTGGAATCCAGTGAAGTGAATGGAAGCTCCTCTGTAGTTACACAGCACCACCACTACAAACAATATACAGAGCCAATGGCATCTGGCTCCCATACATAGTTTATTTCCGGCACAACAATGCCAATTAGCTGATCGGCAGAGGTGCTGGGAGTAATCACCCTGCCAATCATCTACTAATGGGCCATGAAGAATTTGTGCCTAGACAAACCTTTTAAGGCATCCTAAGATGGCGTCATTGCCTCATCAACAGCAGCTTGATGATGACATTTCATTGGAATATCAATAATTATCATTTCAATTGTAAATGTCTTTGTTGAAAACTGTTAAGTGATAATAACTATGATCAGAGAGTATTGGATATTTGCATAAATTCTCCAACAATGTGAATCATTGAAATGGGTTGGAGTTCTAAAGATGGCCATACACCTTCAATAACTGGCAACTGAACAATCGATTGGACATCAGTTATATCTCCCGCCTAGTCCCTGGCCTTCCCATGCACAGGAACATTCAGCAGAGCCAACATTTCCTGTGTTCTCTAAGGGGAAAGGAAGGGTAAGCCACAACCAGACTGCTCTTATCTGAGAGCAAAGGATTCGGACATTAATTTTCCATTATGCCCAACCCCCATCTCCTCTGTCCTCATCTGTTGGCAGAGCGAGAAAACCCCATAAACTTACAACCGAACCTGATGAGAGTGACGGGAACGGCCATCAAAAGCTCAAAGTATAAGGAGACCTTAACAACCAGGAGTTAACATAACCATAATTGATTATCCTTTGAAATGTAGTACACATTATTCTACTTACACAATGAACACTTACCGGCCTAAAGTTTTATAATATGGACTTAAAATTTTTGAAGAAAGTTCACATTGTTGATAAGAAAAACATGTTGGCTGATAGATGCAATTGAAACTATTTATTTGGATAATAGTTTAAACATTTTTTGTTTCAAAATGAATATAAGAATTTAGGAAAATACAGTATTTTATTAAAATAAATATAAAATAATAATAGTAATAACAATAATAAAAAAAAATAATAATATAAAATCTATCTATTTATCTATCTATCTGTCTGTCCATCATCTATCCTATTTGCATGCATAACATTTATACAGTTATACATTAAATATACCATGACCTCACAGTATATAGTGAAAAGTTGCACTTACAAAGTAGCCTGTTCCCAAGCTGGAAGTCGCTGAGCTCTGCAATAGAAAACAGAAGGAAAAAACTAAGTGGAAAATCAGTGTTGTGTTTTTAACACATTCCAACCCGCATAAGTCATTACCACCACTTTCCATATTATTTCATCACCATATCACAGCACCAGCATGCTGGTCCTTGTCATTCGCTACTGGAACAAGGAAAGCATTGCTTAATTCCCCTTTCCCTGACTTTCTCTCCTCCTTTAAATCTCTTAGCGGTTTGGGGATGCTACGTGTTATGTACTGAATTCCAGGCTTCTGCCGTGGCCGTAATTGCCAATTTATTTGACAGGCAGCTGGGTAATGATGGCATTTCGCCCTGCACTGAGACTAAGCAGACACTCATCAAACTGCCTCCCTGACTTCCTGACATTCACTGCCCTGATCCCAAGTTACTGTGTATTGTGGCCACAAAGTGGCATGAGGGAGAAAAAGAACAGACTAACTTCAAAAAGGCAAATCCTACAGGGCTTGGATGACTTTTTCAGTGTGTGACCTGCTTGCCAATTGATTCCCAGGGGTCAGAGGAAAATGAGGCATGTTGTAAACATAATTAGTAGTCTAAGATGTGAGGAACGTGTGGGCACAGCCAGGGAAGTAAAACATCAGGCAGCTGCAGACCGTAGAATTACCAAACTTCTCGCTATTTGATCATTGACAATAAGATCAGAATATTTGCCCATTTCATATTTTCAGTAAAAGTTGGATTTGCTTGTTTAATGTGAGCCAGCCATATTATCTATTTCCCAGCACATTTATCTTCTTGCCTGTATAGCATTATCATGCAAATAATTGAATATAATGAAAAATACTGTAAATACTTACAAGAGCATGTTCTTTATAAAATATAAAACAGGATTCCTAGTCTATCCGTCACTGCCTAACTGGGAAGTTACATTTTGGATTTCTGCTAAATGTCTCCTTTAACTCCAGAGCTTGAACTGATTTATTAATTTAGAATTTCTTTTATATGTGGCTGCGGTGATATGAAGGGGTTTGGCATATCCCTTAGTACTGGATTTTCTTGCTCTACTATCAGCTTATAACAACTCTGCAGGTGAGGCGTGAAGACATTAGAGATCTCTTTATATTTTAAGGCTATGTTCACACTGCGTATGAGTCCGGCCGCATTTCATACACCGCCGTACATGTGCGGCTGAAACTACGGGCATGGGAAAAGTAGACATGCGGCCGGATGCGTACGAACCGTGAACATACGCCTGTAGTACAGTTATGCTTTTCTAGCTTGTTTCGAAGCGATCTGAGGCAGGTCATTTACTTGGAAATCTTCGCCCAGCCCCGTAAACCACACAGAACAGAACAGAAAAATCAAGTTCAATTTGGCTGAAATAAGTACTTCGTACGGGACCGCATGGAAATCCACCGCCGTGAGTTGGAACATTTCCGTCCTCAAACAATGGTTCATTTTTCACGGCGCCGTATACGATCCGGCCGTAAGCTCATATGTAGTGTGCACTGTGCGGGCGTATATCGTATACTTTCAAGCGAACGCATCAACCTCAAAGCTACATGCGTATATTCGCATAAGGCCGGAAACATACGCAGTGTGAACATAGCCTAAGAGTGGAGTTTTTTTCTGTCTTAAAGGGGAACTCCAGGAAGAGGTTAAAAAAGAGGAAACTTCTGCAGAAGCATATAGCATTACTTACCTATCTATTCCAGTTTTGAAACTACCAAAAATCCATTTGTTTGGGGTTTTTTGTTCTGTATTGTGTTTCTGTACTTCCTGGTTGATCAGTTCCCAGAATGCAGTACTGGTTCCAAAATGCAATGCTTTCTCTCAGCTTTTCATCACAGTCCTCCACCCTGCCCATTCCCCACCCAAATCTGTTGCAGAACATCTAGGCTGTGCTCACACATTGCAGTTTCATTGTGTTACTGAATTATTTGCAGTACTTTATCATTTCATTGTGGTCCCACCCACACAGCGCACAGTTACTACCTGCAACACCACACAGCATGCTGTATTCCCTACCTGTAACACCACACAGCACGCTGTATTCTCTACGTGTAACACCACACAGCACGCTGTATTCTCTACCTGTAACACCACACAGCACGCTGTATTCTCTACCTGTAACACCACACAGCACTGTATTCTCTACCTGTAACACCACACAGCACACTGTATTCTTTACCTGTAACACCACACAGCACACTGTATTCTCTACCTGTAACATCACACAGCACGCTGTTTTCTATACCTGTAACACCACACAGCGCTGTATTCTCTACCTGTAACACCACACAGCACACTGTATTCTCTACCTGTAATACCACACAGGACGCTGTATTCTCTGCCTGTAACACCACACAGCACACTGTATTCTCTACCTGTAACACCACACAGCACGCTGTATTCTCTACCTGTAACACCACACAGCACGCTGTATTCTCTACGTGTAACACCACACAGCACGCTGTATTCTCTACGTGTAACACCACACAACACTGTATTCTCTACCTGTAACACCACACAGCACGTTGTATTCTCTACCTGTAACACCACACAGCACGTTGTATTTTCTACCTGTAACACCACACAGCACGCTGTATTCTCTACCTGTAACACCACACAGCACGCTGTATTCTCTACCTGTAACACCACACAGTACGCTGTATTCTCTACCTGTAACACCACACAGCAGGCTGTATTCTCTACCTGTAACACCACACAGCACGCTGTATTTTCTACCTGTAACACCACACAGCACACTGTATTCTCTACCTGTAACACCACACAGCACGCTGTATTTTCTACCTGTAACACCACACAGCACACTGTATTCTCTACCTGTAACACCACACAGCACGCTGTATTCTCTACCTGTAACACCACACAGCACGCTGTATTCTCTACTTGTAACAACCACACAGCACACTGTACTCTCTACCTGTAACACCACACAGCACGGTGTATTCTCTACCTGTAACACCACACAGCACACTGTATTCTCTACCTGTAACACCACACAGCACGCTGTATTCTCTACCTGTAACACCACACAGCACGCTGTATTCTCTACTTGTAACAACCACACAGCACACTGTACTCTCTACCTGTAACACCACACAGCACGGTGTATTCTCTACCTGAAACACCACACAGCACGCTGTATTCTCTACCTGTAACACCACACAGCATGCTGTATTCTCTACCTGTAAGACCACACAGCACGCTGTATTCTCTACCTGTAAGACCACACAGCACGCTGTATTCTCTACCTGTAACACCACACAGCATGCTATATTTTCTACCTTTAACGCTGATATTGGAATAAAGTAAAAAAAAAAAAAAAAAACTTTTTGAATTTAATTTTTTTCTTTTCATTTCCAAGCACATATTATGATCAAGCATCTTTTATCTTTGAAGTTGAGCCCCACAACAAGGAGTTTATCCAATATAAGTGAAATCAGTAAAATCAGTGAACACCTGCTTCTGGTCGGTCAGAGATGGTGGATCACTCTGGGGATTGGGGGATCCAGCCAAGCCTCCTGTGAGATCACGCCCTGACCCCTGTCTGCATCATCAGTCTGTCCTCAGCAAACACACACAATGTGAGACAGAGGCATGGAATATTTGTCTCCTAAGGAGGGAGAGCAGTGGGAGCTGGAGACAATGTGAATTGGAACAGAGGCCATTTTTCTTCACTTCCTATATAACTTTTAATGTACTTTTAATAGAAAACAAATTTTCCTTATGTGGATTTCCCCTTTAAGAGCCCTGACATCATGTTTTTGCAGTGTTCTAGTACCTGTATTCCAGCCTAAAGTTTGTTGAGTGGCTGAGGAATAACTTTTTTTTTTATATTTTACTTGTCACACTGTTAAACGGGCACTGTCATTACCAATACACCATGTCAAATCTGCAACGGAGATTAAGTATGACATCTTTGCAATTTACCTAATTATGTTTTGCCTTTTTTCTATATGAAATACAATGCTGTAAAATCAGTCACCAGATGTCTCACTAGAAAACTGCAGTCGAGGCTCTGTCACTAAGGCCAATTGTTTTTTTGTAACCAAATGTAAAAGAGACCAATTGCAGGAAGTGATATCAGTTGTTATTTTGCTCTGCTTAAATTGGTCCAGTGAATATGAATGCTGATTGGTCAGAAGCAGTGCACGCCCCTGTACACACCCCTGCACACGCCCCTGTACCTGCCCCTGTGCACTGCTGCAGCTGAGTAAACTTACTGATCTTCTGATCTAAAGCAAATGTCATTTATAAAAAATGCTGGCCCAACGGATTGAAGTGAAATATAGAAGCATGAGCAGTGCAATGGGGCACTAAATTAATAGCTGGAGCTGTAATATTAAAATCAAAATGGACAGCATACATAAGGCAAGCATTGTGTTGGGGTTTTTCATTTTTTACATGTCATGACAGGTACACTTTAAACACTTAAACATGTATATTGACAGTGAAAAGGGTTTAAATATCTGTATGAAGAAAGGATACATTAGGCCTGTCCCTAATGTCCCTATTCCAGGTCATTTAAAGGGAAATCAATAGCAGGTCCATACATATGAGCCTGTTGTTATGTACGTGTTGGTGAAGCGATGGGATTCCAGCGATCTTCTTTCTATTTGGATCCATTGCATCCTTTTACAGAAACATTTAAAAACAAATATGTAAATTAGCAGCTTTGCTACACTGGGAAGCGCTCTCCAGTCCCTCTGTGCACCATCTTGCCTGCAACTTTGTTCCGTGCCCCCTACTTATGCATATGCCTGTGTACATATGTAGCAACATTTCCTTCCCTGGCCCAGATCTTGCACTTGAGTCCTGTGCAATATGGATGTCAATGTGCCAGATCTGGGCTGGGAAGGTGACGTCACTAATTATACTACTATATGCATATACTGTACATAAGTAGGAGTTCATAAACAAGCCAGCAGGAGAGCTCAACCTGAGAGCAGTGACCCTAAATCTATGGGTCAAGCTACAGGCAGAGAGAACTTGTCTCTGAGAGTCCCTGAACCTGTGAGGAGGTCAAGTTACAAACAAGAAAGTCTTCCTCCGAGAGCCCTTGAATGAAGAAGTTTGAGCATCATGCCTATGAGAAGAATAAGCAGAGGTGAAAAGCCTAAGCATTGGCTAAATAAGGGTGCCCCTACACGGATAGATTTATCGGACAGATTTTTTAAAGCCAAAGCCAGGAACAGACTATAAACAGAGAACAGGTCATAAAGGAAAGACTGAGATTTCTCCTTTTCTGAAATCCATTCCGGGCTTTGGCTTCAAAAATCTGTCAGCTAAATCTGTCTGTGTGAAGGCAGTCTAATTCTCTGCTATTAGTCCACACTGGGAGGCCTACAGTCGCATCTAAAGGATTCTTCTGTGAGTAAAAATATTTGAATTTTTTCGACTTCAGCGAATATGTAAATCACCCGCCCCCTTAACCCATATGCTGCCGGCGCATACATACATACATACATACATACATACATACATACATACATACGTAATATTTTCTAAACAAAATGGCTTCATAAAGAGCCCGTAACAAGTTATTCATAGAATCTTTAGGAAGTGATTTGCACTAAAACTATTTCAGGTACAGTGATTACAAAAGTAGCGGTCAATGACCGACATATTATAGTTAGAGTCCCCCACAGATAGAGAGAATGTAGTAGTAAGTATTGTCATTTTACATTACTTATTCCAAGACTTTTATGGTAAATATCCACACATTTTATATCAACAGGGATTGTTGTGTTGTATTAATGTCTGGTGCAAACAATGGGGAATAATGTCAACCTCTATTCTTCTTAGAAATGTAAAATCTCCCACATGTAAATATGTGTATTGCTGGGGAGAGATGGGTGGCACAAGGGCTTTGTTATACATATTTGTCCTGACTTTTGTTTATGCAGGTCTGAGTGAACGAGGGAACAGTGGGTATCATTTCAATTTCTGATGTCAACATCAAATTACTTATTTAATTTCATGCCTGGTGAAGCATCGTATAGCTACATGCAGAATCATTTCACTTCATTTGTTATGCTGTGTTTTCTCGGCGATTGGCTTGCCTTCCAACTGACAGCTTTAATTACGACAAGAATTTGATTGCACTGCTGAGGAATTAACATAAAGCAACAAAGCATTTAAGAACCCAGACTTACAAAACAAAAATAGGCTTTGGGAAGCCCATCAACCTGCTGCCTAAATACAGGCTGCCTGTCATTCTCACATCGCTTTACAGCATTTCAGCTAACTTGTACTGTACGGCTCCCAATTTGTAGAAACAATGTACATTTTTATACTGTCAATGGCAAAATAATAATAATAATAATAATAATAATAATAATAAGAAGAAGAAGAAGAAGAAGAAGAAGAAAAAACTTAATTCCATAATATTATTTCATCACCAGCCTACAGCTTGCAGTTGCAACCCCTTCTCCACATATTCCAATAGAGTACATGAATGTCATTAGGAGAGGACTCCCCTTTTTAGAGTTTCAGCCATTTAGTGGAACAGGTAGCATTATTTCTTCCAATGTAAGGCTAGTCTATAAGGGTATGACCACACTACAGAATTCCGGTGGATCACCTGCCGCGGATTCCGCCGGTCGCCCCCGGTTTGGCAGATTCCACTGTTCGCCCGAAGAATGAGTGGGTTCATTCTTTGGGCAGACAGTGGAGTCTGCCAAACCATAGAATAAAGCCTATGGGACCAGCGGAGATAGGTGCGGCCGCGAGCTCGGTGATCCGCCGGGATTCTGTAGTATGGATCTACCCTTAGCCAGAGCACATGTTCTGGCAGACCATTTGTTTCAATAATAGTTACAATAAAATACTATGAATGTATACCCAATCACAATTTTCTGTAATGATAACAGTTGGAGTTTCTGCTAAACCTACAATGCTCAGGTGATACGGGACGTGCTTCAATGGACTTGATAAGACAACTAATTTAAATCTATTGATCAGAATTTCATCCTATTACTTCGACATTCAAACATCATGCTCAGACATACATCATGTCACTTATCTCAGACTTTGTGACCTCACATTTTCTCACAGGCTACTTTTTATAGAGTGTGTGGCTGGCAGTATGTAGGCATTGTACAATAGCTTAATAAACTGCTGAAAAGGGTCAATGTAAGATACCAGTTACATTGTTATGTGTATGTCCGTCAATGCAGTGTTGACAAATGACAAATGGCAGCCAGCATTGTTCAGATTCCAGCTTTAACCCTTTGAGGACCCAGCCCAAAATGACCCAGTGGACTACGCCAAATCTCATTTTTGCATTTTCGTTTTTTCCTCCACCCCTTCTAAGAGCTCTAGTACTTTAATTACTTTAAAAGAAGCCCCAAAATATTATTTATGAAAATATAAATTGGAAAAAAGAATGCAATATGATAACATTTGTTCCTGTGCCTAAGTAATGTACTATATGGTAAAAGCGACAGTGATAACATTATAGGTCAGTCCGAACACAACCATTTGCAGGTTTACACAGATTTTTTAATGTTATATTTATATATATATATATATTTTTTTTTTATGAAATCCTTTTTTTTATTATTGTTGTTGTTGTTGTTATTATTAATAGTTTAATAAAATGGCCCTATTGTGACTCTTATAACGGTCTTAGTTTTTAGTCTACGGGGCTGTATGGGGTGTAATTTTTTGTGCAATGATCTCTAGTTTTTATTAATACCATATTTGTGTAGATCGGACGTTTTGATCACTTTTTATTATTTTTTTTTTCTATTAAAGCTGGGTTCACACTATGTATATTTGAGGCTGTATTTGTGAGGCTGTATAGCAACCAAAACAAGGAGTGGATTGAAAACACAGAAAGGCTCTGTTCACATAATGTTGTAATTGAGTGGATAGCCGCCAAATATTTGCTGTTATTTTAAAACAACGGCTGTTATATTGAAATAATGGCCGTTATTTACTGTTATATGGCGGCCATCCACTCAGTTTCAACATTGTGTGAATAGATCCTTTCTGGGTTTTCAATCCACTCCTGGTTTTGGTTGCTATGAGGACCTGACATGAGGACCAAATACAGCCTGAAATATACATAGTGTGAACCCAGCCTAATTAAAATGTAACAAAAAAAACGTAATCCTAGCACTTTTTCCTCTCTTTTCTTTACGCCTTTTGCCATATGGGAAGACGATTGTTATATTTTAATAGATTGGACAATTACGCACACTACTTTATATAATATGTTTATTTATTTATTTTTATATGTTGCATATATATAATGGGATAGGGGTTTGATTTCAATCTTTATTGGGGGAGGGGCTTTGGGGTATTTTTAAAAACATTTCAGTCCCCCTGGGGGACTTTTACATGCAATCATTAGATTGCATACACTTATCATTGCTTATCATCACTTATCACGGAGGAGGGTAAGAGACCTCCAGCTGTCTGTGAAAGTGATCGGTAAGTGACAGGAGCTTTTCCTGTCACTTAAACTTAAACGTTGTGATCGTGCCGCGATCGTAGGGTTTAAGGAGTTAATTACAGACTGCAGCGCAATCGCTGTAGCCTGTCATTAATGGTAAGGGCCTGGCTACTGACTGCAGCTAGCCCCCACCTGCTATGAAGCGTGCTCCGCTCCCGAGCGTTCTTCATAGCTCCTTAGAGACCCATGACGTACAGTTATGTCCATGGTCATCTGGTGACAGACATCCATGAAGTAACTGTATATCCAGGGTCGTCTAGGGGTTAAAAAGGCATCAAAATATTTTGGCATGTCAGAGAGACAGGTCGAAATTTTTGACCACTTGGGGTGTTCGTTTTGAGACCATGACCGATAGAAAGAAAGAGACGAGAGAAGTCACAGCACATTCCTTTCCCTGCTTTGTCTCATATCAGAAGATGGCAGCAAAAGGAGGCTATGTTCACACTGTATCGAAACGGACATTGCTTAGCAACGGCCATTGTTACGCTGGCCACAGGAACATTTATTTACAAATGGCCCATTCAGGGTGTGTATGGAAATCAATTAAGCATTGATTTCCTTACACATCACAAATGAACAGATTGCATCAGTGTGTGCACAAAAGATTAATAACGACCGCTGTTTGTGGAACAATAGCCGTTATTAACTGCTATGCTAATTTTTTGCACAGCTGCAGCAAACAATGGCCGTTCTTGGTGTGGCATGTGCATGGAACGACAGTATTGCATTGCCGCCCAGGCTGAAAAGAACGTCCGTTCTTTAAAAGATAATAAATTGTGTGAATACACCCAAAAAGTCTATTGGACTTCTTCTCAATGAAACAGAGCAGGGAGAGGATCACAGGATCAGACCTTGTCCGATAAAAACTTTTGACATGAATATACTTTTGACAATATAGGCGCATTTAGTACTGTGTGTGTATTATACGTATGAATCATTCAAAAGGGGAGCTATATTAATGTAGTATTCAAAGCAGAACATTGTAATCGAAGGTATAATAAATGTTGTAGTCATCAAAGCCTGTCATATCCTTTAGGCTATGTTCACACTGCGTATATGTCCGGCCGCATATTTTCACGGCCGGACATATACGCGGTAAACTCCGGCCCGAGATTTACGCTACTTGCGGCCGGCTACGTACGGACCGTGAACTTACGCCCGAAGTCTACTCACGCTTCCCGAGCGCCCTACATAGCGATCTGACAGCGATCTTTTACTTGGAAATCTTCGCCTAGCCCCGGACACAGAACCCTTTGGATCGGCACAAAAAGCTGCAAAAATGAAGAAATCACCACTTCGTACGAGACCGCATGTAACGCTACGGGCGTAAGTTATGGCATTTTCGTCCGCAAACAATGGTCTGGTTCATTTTTTACGCCGCCGCGTACGATCCGGGTGTAAGTTCGTACGTAGTGTGGACTGTGCAGCCGTACTTCGTATACTTTCCATTATACGCAAACCTACGTAAGTCTCCGGCCGCTTATTCACGGAACGCGCTACGGCCAGAAACTTACGTACTGTGAACATAGCCTTAAAGGGAACCTGTCACCCCCCCCCCCCCTCGTGCCGGGGTAACAGGGTCTCTCAGCGCGCACGCCGGGCGGCAGCGGCAGCGGCTAAGATCTCCGTGACCCGAACGGATCCAGAAGCGGGACCCGGCGGGATCAGGTGAGTATAGGGGGCTGTAGCTGGGGGTCGGGAGCCTGTCACCCCGGCACGGGGGGTGACAGGTTCCCTTAAATTTACTTATACATATATTGAAATTTTGAACCTCTACAGGCTCACTGGTAAAGTATGAGACTGGGACTTTTTTGGACAAGATATGAGTTTACACATGGGAACATACAGTACATATTCATCTGAATTAAAGCTATACAAAGTACAAAAAACGAAAATGTGTAAAGCTAATAAAGTATAGTAAATCATTTTAAGGTCATGTTGACACACTGTAAAATAACGGCCACCATTTTGGATTTTAAATAGCAGACATTGTTTTCTTTCTCAATTATATCCATTCAAACGATGGCCTTTGGTTCACACTGTATAAAATAAAGTACGCTGTTCACATGAGCCATTAAATTATTGTTTGTCATCGATTCACTGTTGTTATTTTGCAAACAGCAGCTGTTATTTTAAGTTTTTCGAACATACTACTTTTTTCCCACTGTCCTTTGTAATAAAATCAATGGACCTTTTAAATAAAGACACACTCAAAAAGGCCATCTTTCACTTTGAACTAGAATTATTTTCCAATGACCATTATTGCAATGAAAGCCATTGATACATGCTAAACCACGGCCGTTGTTTGGTACTCAAAAAAATAAAAAATAACAACCGTTATTTTGAGTATCAAATAAGGGCCATAGAAAATTGTGTGGACATAGCCCAAAGCTGTATTCCTGCAATTGCAAGTTATTTATATTTCGTTGGTGGTGGTGGTGGGGTGGGGTTTGACCACTTGGGGTGTTCGTATTGAGACCATGACCGATAGAAAGAAAGAGACGAGAGAGGTCACAGCACATTCCTTTCCCTGCTTTGTCTCACATCAGAAGATGGCAGCAAAAGGAGGCTATGTTCACACTGTATTGAAACGGACATTGCTTAGCAACGGCCATTGTTACGCTGGCCGAACATCAGACGTTGGGTGTTTGTATGTTCCTGCGGCTGTTCAAGCTGCAGCTGTCCGAGCTCGGACGGCCACAGGAACATTTATTTACAAATGGCCCATTCAGGGTGTGTATGGAAATCAATTAAGCATTGATTTCCTTACACATCAAAAATGAACAGCTTGCATCAGTGTGTGCACAAAAGATTAATAACGACCGCTGTTTGTGGAACATTAGCCGTTATTAACTGCTATGCTCATTTTTTGCACAGCTGCAGCAAACAATGGCAGCAAACAATGGCAGCAAACAGCAGCCGTTATTTTAAGTAGTTCGAACATACTACTTTTATCCCACTGTCCTTTGTAATAAAATCAAGGGACCTTTTAAATAAAGACACACTCAAAAAGGCCATCTTTCACTTTGAACTAGAATTATTTTCCAATGGCCATTATTGCAATGAAAGCCATTGATACATGCTAAACCACGGCCGTTGTTTGGTACTCAAAAAAAGAAAAAATAACAACCGTTATTTTGAGTATCAAATAATGGCCATAGAAAATTGTGTGGACATAGCCCAAAGCTGTATTCTTGCAATTGCAAGTTATTTATATTTTGTTGGTGGTAGGTGGGGGGGGGGATAAAATTAAAAAAAAAGTAATCTTCTTGCTTTTTCCTGCTTGCTCTGACTTGGCAAAAAAACAACATGTTGTTCCTACAAAATCTACCTGCAGCCAATCAGTGAATGAGGCAGGTCACCATTGTCACGGCCGCGGCGGCGTCCCGTGTTCCGGGCCACCGCCGCGACCTCCTCCTGCCCCATGCAGCCGCCGGCGTCCTTGTGCAGGGACCCGGCGCTGCTGCTAGTTCGGCCCCTGGGGGCGCCTCACCTCTCCTCCGCTCCTGTCTCCGTCTGTGCCGGCCGGCGCGCGCGTCCCCGCCTCCTAGGGCGCGCGCGCCGGCTGTCTCAGGTTTAAAGGGCCAGTCTGCCCTTAATTGGTTAATTGCACCTAGCACTCCCTATAAATCCCAGCTTGCCCTGTCCCTTGTGTTGGAGCCTTTACATGCTTCCCATAGCGTTTGGCCCAGCCCCCTGTTGTTCCTGATTCCTATCCGCTACCTGGTCCCTAGTCCTTGTTCCTGGTTCCTGCTCCCCTGTCACTCCATTGCTCCTGTGTTCAGCCGGTCACCTGCGGTTACGCCTACAGACCTCTGCCAGCACTATCTCCTGCCTACTGCTCCTGCCACGCCTCGCCTGCCGTCACTAGCAACCAAGCCAGGGGTAGCGACCTGGGGGTCACCTGCCTCAGCAAGTCCATCCCGCCTTGCGGCGGGCTCTGGTGAAAACCAGCGGCCCCTTAGACTCCGCTCCCTGGTGAGGTTAGTGCCATCGCTGGTGACGGTCCAGTGGATCCACTACTCCAGGCGCTACAACCATTCTGGTCTGTGATTAGCTGCATGGGAAGTTCCTGCCTGTACATCACTGCAGTAGATTGCTTTTTTGTCTTTATTAAAGGAGAAGTCCGGTGAAAATGTTTTTTTAAAGTAATGAATTGCCCTGCAAAAGTTATACAAATTACCAATATACACTTGTTATGGGAAATGCTTATAAAGTGCTTTTTTTCCCTGCACTACTACTGCATCAAGGCTTCACTTCCTGGATAACATGGTGATGTCACGACCCGACTCCCAGAGCTGTGCGGGCTGTGGTTGCTGGAGAGGATGATAGCAAAGGGATGCTCAGTGTCCCTCCAGTGCCCTGTGTCCCTATTGGTGATATATTGGTATATATTGGTGATTTGTATAAATTTGGGGGGCAATACCATACTTGAATAAAAATTTTTGCTGGACTTCTCCTTTAAGCAAACATTAAGGATTATGAGTGATATATTTTAGATAAATTTGTTCCTATAATAACTGTGACCTTTTACTTGCTTGTGTCTAATCCTTTAGTGCGGCAACTATTCAATAGCGGTGAACATCTGCAATGTACTGTATATTTACTAAACGCTGAAGAGAACTGTTTGTGACTTTATTGAAGAAAAGTTAAGTGTTTTCTCCAGAATTTTAATCTGAATCGTTCAGAGAACTCCCACATTGCTTGGGATTTTGATCCTTTTGGCTGACTGCTACGTACAGTCTGATCCAGCTAGGAATGGGATTCAAATTGATTAGATAACAAGTACAGTATCACAGGCTTGTTTGAGAACATCAACATCAGGTTTTAATAAAAATAAATTACAAGATATAACTCAATGTCAATGCACGGATAAATGACAAATTATGGGAATTTCATTTCCATAACTTTTAAGTTAGGAAGAGATTAAAATGTTCTTTCTATAAAATCTTTGAGAATTCCATACTTTATAACAAACTTTTTCATATCAGGACACCTTATGGATGTTTGTTGCCCTGGCACAAAGTACAAGAGCTTTTTTGGTAGCCTTAGGTGACTGTAGACATAAAAACAAGGTACATTTAATTTATGTGATATATTATAACAAAATCAATAAATAAAATTACATTTTTCTTCTATGTAACTTAAAATCGTTGACCACTTTGCAAAGATTTTGTCCAATGAATGTATAAGTGGCTGTCTAATGATGTCGGCAAGAAATAGGCAAGGGTGAGGCAAGGCTTCACATATTTTACTAAATACTTGTTCTGTTACCATATTATCCAGAAGACTAAATCAGATCTTTCATATACTCTTTCTGTCCTATCTTCTTTCTACCATTACCCATTATGCTGACTATTTAGATTAAAAAAAAAAAACTACAGTAGAGCTTACCATAAAGCATTAGCTGACATTGCAACAGTGGACACAGACTCAGATTTACTATAACAAATGTTCCAGAATTCTGTCACGTTGAGCCAAGAAATTGGCTTCCATGCTTTGTACCACATTTATTATTGTAGTGTGGCAGACACACAGCGTTCCATACTATCAGCAGGTCATCTATGTATCTGCCATGTATCTGTCATTGCAACCCCAATAGTATAGACATAGTACTGATCATTGCATTTACAGTAAAATAGTTATGGGTCAAAAGAAACCATGTGGTACACCTAATAAATGCAATAAGATCAGGCCCATATCCATTGTAGGGTTCCAAATGGGATTGAAGAGATTCCATGGCCGCCTGATGGGGAATATGTCTGTATAAAGAAACAACATATTGGAGCGTTTACCTCCCTGATTCTTATTTTTTTTAAATAGGCTTGGGAGGGGTGTTTTCTTTATTCCACCTCCCCCTTCATATACCTAGTCTTGATGGTAATAAAAAAGGTCATGTTGGTATCTGCCTTTTTTGTTTGGGCAATGATGTTTCTAGATCTTCCAGGCGATCATTCACAGTAGCCAGCACTCTATTATATTCAAGTAAACTCTTGTACTTCAGAGAAATCTTAATGTTCTTGATTAGAGATATCAAGATTCATTGCAAATTGCGCTGTCAATTCGCTTTGTTCTGCAAAGCAGATTCTCAACGATTCATTAAGGAAATTCGCAAAATTAAAAAAATAAATAAATAAATGGCGGCTGCACAAGCTGTCTGGAGCATCACTGGGCAGGAGAAATGAATTAACCATAATCCCTAGTGCGTCCATTCAGCTGCAGGCCACTCTGTGATGTCAGTACCTCCCCCTCTTTATAAGGCGGTTCGTTAATGGAGGTGGCCAGTCGGCTGTGTGTGGAAGAGAGAGCTGGATGGCAGCAGGCAGATAGAGCAGAACAGGGAGAGACTAACCGAGTGATATAGGGACAGGGAGGAGAGGAATGGTGGAAATTGGATGATTGACTGGCTGATTGACTTGAAAATTTTTACACTTTTACAACAACATGCTTTAACAAATTCACTCTTCTGTAATAGTGCCAGTATTGTAGCCACTATAGTTTCCAGCTGCTTCGCTCATCTCTATTCTTGATATCTTCTTGCAATTGAGCATATTTCTCTTTCTCATGGCGCACAATTAATTTCATAAGTTCAAGCAAACCTTGAGAAAAAATTGCATTCCACTCAAAAAATTGTCAGCCAGAGACCTCCAATAATCTCTGTCTTTGGTTAAATAAATCTCCAGTGTTGTACATAATCCCACCATAAGCGTTTCTCGTTTTGAAGGTACTTCTCAAGTATTCTTATGTCTGCTTATAAGTCCAGACCTTGCAGGTCAATTGTGCTGTTAGAAGCAAATGCATCAGCTGCTTTGCCTTGCCTTGCTCTTGTGCTTCGAGACATCCTCTTGGCAATAAACAAGCAATACTAAGACTCTGCAACAATGTCATTTTTACTTTTTATTGAAGTTCCTTTCCATACACAAGCAAATAATAAGTTGTAGCCAGCTCACCTTCTCTGCACACCTGGAACGCACGTCCCCTCACTCCAACTGTGTGTACCATACAGGAACAAAGACCGAGGGGCTCAATATAAGGCGCAAATATGTTGCTTTATTCGGTGATCCATTAAAGTCAGAGGACATACAGGACCAGCTTAGTCTAAAACCAACATGTTTCAGGTACTGTTCATACCCAAAGTCATGGCTACCCATTTACATTACTAGTGGTGCCTGCCTTTCCTCTTCTCTTTACTTTGTTTAGTAGCCTAGTAGCCATGACTAAAGCCCCTATTACAGGGGGCGATGTATAGAATGGGTACCAGACGGGTGGGGGAGGAGCTTTGAGGGGGCTGCCTGGGTGATTGTCAGATCGTCCGGGCATCCCATAGGAGTCAGCGGTGGTCTGCTGCCATCAATCCTATTACACGGAGCGACTGAAGCTGATTGTTAACAGGCTGATTGTTGCCGTTACAGCCTGTTGGAAGACAACAGTCAGCCAACATCGTGCATGTCGGCTCATCGGTTTCTTCTATTGCACAAAACGATTATCGGTCGTAAGTCGGTATCAGCTGAATTCTGACAAATATGGCCTTAAGGGTATGCAAAGTACCTGAAATGTGTTGTTAATTGTCTGAGCGAATGGATCACTGAATAAAGCAACATATTTGTGCTGTATGCTGAGCCCAGCAGTCTTTGTTCCTGTATACTGTCTCTGCAAGCAGGTGACGTAGTTATACAGTTTACCCACAGCAACTTACCCAGCCCCTGCAGATACTGGTCAGTGAATAGCATACATCACCCCTAAGATAATCAATAGAGCGGTAGACATGTTGCCACCATTACAGAATACAGTGGTTCAACAGCAACAAGCATGGGGTCTGGGACACTGCAGTAGGACAAGGAACAGAACGCTTCCCTGCTCTGCCATGACTCTGCTATTCAATTGTATTAGCCTTGTATAGAACACTGATACAAATGAACAGAGACAGAGGCACCTGCAGGCTAGCTCATGGCAGTTCCCTGAAGTGGCTGTCATTTTCACAGACGATTCTGAAGATCTGCATAGTGGCAGCATGCGGTGAGCCATTGTGTTTTCTGACACCTTTTCATCACAGCCAGGACGAACATTTTTGCAATATGTCCTACAGTAGCTATTCTATATAATTGCTTTCAGTAACCACTGCATATATTCTTTTTTTATAAATTCTTTATTTAATACAAAGGAAGAGAAAAACAAAAGAAAACAAACACCATAGAGATACAAACCAAGACAATAAAATAAAATACACAACAATAAAGAAAGCAAAACACAATTTTCTTGCAGATAAGAGCCAGAAGTGGGGCCGTATCCCCCAGGGATGGCATAGGGATAACCCCACAAACGTGGCGTACGTACCAATGGGAGCGCTGTATATCGTGTACTCACGGTGCAACGGGGAGTGTATCGGGACGCTGCACAAAGCTATGATCATAGTCGGTGGTACACATGAGAGGGCAAGCGGGAAGGCCATCCCAAGGGTGGGCCCACACCCTGCTCCGCTGCTTTCCCAGAGAAAGAAGAAAAAGAGGTCCCATGGGTAAGGCGCCCACGAGACATCAAGTACAGAGAAAGGGGTTAGGTAGGAGAGAATGCAGGAGGGAGAGAAAAGAGGACCAGGTGAGAGGGGCGAGGGGTATTGGAGGAGGGGGAGGGGGGGGGAGAGGGGGTCAGGACCCAGATGGCAACTTCCAGAGCAACCCACGGCTACCTCTACATTGGTGAAGGGGCAGTGTCCCCAGCCAGGAGGGTAGCATATTCGGGAGTGGTCTGAAACTCCATCCAGGTGAACCATGTCTTCGTGAAGCGGGAGTTGGAGTTGTGCAGGGAGGACGTCAGATCCTCCATCCTCATCAATTCATTAACTTTGGTTACCCACAGCGACACAGGGGGAGGAATCGAGCGTTTCCAGAACAGAGGCACACACGCCCTGGCAGCCATGACCAGAAAGCGCAGCAGAGATCGCCTGTATGTCTGTATTGCCATCCCGCTGTGATGTAGGAGGAAGAGAGCAGGGGTGAATTCCACGGAGGCTCCCGTTACACGTCTCGAGGTCTCAATCACTCGATTCCAGAAATTGGATAGTAAGGGGCAGGACCAGAAGATGTGCAGGAACGTACCCTGAGAGTCTCGGCACCTCCAACAGAGCGGGTCAGACTCAGGCCAGATCGCGTGTAATTTTACCGGAACCTGGTACCAGCGCGTCAGGATCTTGTACCCTGCCTCTTGGAGACGCGAGCTCACCGAGCTCTTATGTGCGAGCGTCAGGATATTGGTCCTTTGGGTCGAGGTCAAGTTCAGATTCAGGTCCTCCTCCCATCTCACCAGATAAGGGGGGGGGTCCTGGTCAGGCGGGGACACCAAATCGGAGTAAATCAGGGAGAGAGAGTGTCGCAGTGTGTCAGAGCCATCACAGAGGGTCTCGAAGTAAGTCATTGTGGTAGAGAATTGGGACGGCGGCGGGAGGGACCTAAGATAGTGAGTAAGCTGTAAAGTCCTCCACATTCCCAGGGGCGGGGTGTCAGAGTTGGACCTCAGAGCCTCCGCAGTAAGCCAAGAGGAACCCGAGGAGAGATGTTTCACCCTAAAGACCCTTAGGGATATCCACCTCCGAAAGACCGGGTCTGAAAGGCTCGGCACAAAATCCGGGTTACCAAGGACCGGCGTCATCAAGGAGCCCCTTGGTATGAACCTGTCTCGGACCGTGGGGTGTCCACAGGCTTTAAATGTCGGGCCGATCGTGGGGTGCGGGTAGAGAGCTTGACATGCCTCTCTAGGGAGCCATGGTACACAACTTAGGGGAATGTCCGTCGAAGCCTGTTCTATGGCGACCCAGGGTTTTGTCTTGGCGTGCCTAGTCCAGTCAATCACTCTGGTCAGGTGGGAAGCCAGGTAGTACATGTAGATGTCTGGCAAGGACACTCCTCCACACTCCTTCCGTCTACACAAGATTGTCCTTTTTATGCGGGCAGGTTTTGCTCCCCAGATGAATTTCAGCAGAATGGATGTTATTGCTTTAAAGAAGGATTTAGGGACCCCGATTGGCAGGCATTGGAAAACATACAGCAACTTTGGCAGGAGCGTCATCTTAAATATGGCGCATCTACCAAACCATGTGAACGTCCCCTTGCTCCATTCGGAACAGCAGGATTTGATCTGGGCTAAGAGAGGTGGGTAGTTGAGAGTGTATAGGTCCTGGAGAGAGGCAGATAGTACAATACCCAAGTATTTGATGGACCTCGTGGCCCAGCGAAAGCCAAAGGAGGGTTGGATGGAGGACACCACCTCCGTTGGGAGGGAGATGTTAAGTGCCTCCGATTTGGAATAGTTGATCTTGAAGTTAGACAAGGAGGAGTAAACCTCCAATTCTCTCATCAAGACTGGCAATGTAATTCTCGGGGAGGAGATAAAAAAGAGTAGGTCATCCGCGTAGGCGGCCACCTTATGAGTAGTGCCCCCAACGCGGATCCCCTCAATATCCCCATTGGCCCGGATGTTACGCATGAGGGGCTCAAGGGTGAGTACAAAAATTAATGGGGATAGGGGACAGCCCTGTCTGGTCCCGTTGTGGATCGTGAAGCTCTCGGAAAGGATACCATTCACCCGGACCTTGGCTGAAGGGTTGGAGTACAATGACAAGACCCAGGATAGGAAATTTGAGCCTAGGCCCAGAGCTCTTAATGTTTCCTCCATGAACGCCCAGTTGACCCGGTCAAAAGCCTTTTCCGCGTCGGTGGATAACAACATCAACGGAGTGCGGGAGACTAGAGCTCTATGGACCAGGTCAACTGTGCGCAGGGTGTTATCGCGGGCCTCACGGCCGGGCATGAAGCCTGATTGGTCCGGGTGAATGATAGTGTCTAAGTGCACCACCAGTCGGGTCGCCAAAATTTTTGCAAAGAGCTTCAGATCCACATTCAGGAGCGAGATCGGGTGGTAGCTGGCGCATTGGGAGTGGTCTTTACCTTCCTTGGGAATGACAACTACCGTGGCCCGAGTACTATCTCTAGGAGGAGACAATCCCTGTGCTAAGGAGTTGTAGGCCGAGAGGAAGTGAGGGGTGAGGATCTGTTCCAACTGTTTGTAGTATGGCAGAGTGAGGCCATCAGGGCCCGGGGCTTTGCCCGTCTTAGAGTCCTTGACGGCAGCTTTGAATTCTTGTTCAGAAATCGGGGCTTCTAGGGAGGCTATAATTTCCTCCGTGAGACTGGGAAGGCCCGAATCCGCAATATAGTTTCGGACCCGGGTACGGAAAGAGGGGGATTGGGTGAGGGGGTTGGAGATGTCCGCATTATACAGGGTGGCATAGAAGTCCCTGAATGTCCTTGCAATGCCCGCCGGGAGGTGCTCCCTGGTCTGAGTGGGTGTCATGATATGGGGGACATATGTCTTAGACCGCTGAGAACGGAGTGCCCTTGCCAGAGTCCTACCACATTTATTCCCGAATTCATAAAAATGCCTACGGCATTTAGTGAGTTGTGCTTTGGCCCTGTCTATGAGATGGGAACGCAAGGCGTCTCTGGTCTGTAACAATTGAGTTTTGGTGACGTCAGAGGGGGAGGATTTGTGCACGAGCTCTATGTCCCGAAGTTGGTCTAGGAGGCGTTTAGTTTTGGCGGCTTTGTCTTTTTTTAGGCGTGTTCCGTGTTTTATGAGCACACCTCTGGCCACACATTTATGCGCCTCCCATACCGTCATGGGAGAAGTCTCGTCGGGGGGATTCAGGTGGAAGTATTCCTCTAAGGACTGTTTGAGGTCCGCAAGGACCGCTACGTCCTGAATCAGCGTGGAGTTCAGTACCCACTGCCATTGTGTGGGGTATGGTTCGGGAAGGGAGATGGATAATGTAATCAAGGCGTGGTCGGAGAACGTAATGGTATCTATAGTCGCATCAGTCAGTAGGGTCATGTCACGGTGCCTCAGGAACAGATAGTCCAATCTGGAGAACATGTCATGGACCGGGGAATAGAAAGAATAGTCTCTGTCTCGTGGGTGGGTCAATCTCCATGTGTCAAGGAGTTGGTGGTCATGCAGTAGAGAGCCTACTCTCCGTAGTGTTGCACGATTAATATGGGAGGAGCCTCTGGAGGTATCTACCGTGGGGTCGAGGGCCAGGTTGATGTCCCCACCGACGACCAGGACCCCTTCTGCAAATTCGTCTACCCTGTCCAGGTAAGAGGCGAGGGCCCAAGCCTGACCCGCATTGGGGAGGTAGAGAGAGGCAAAGGTGAACATCTGAGATGCGATCCTACCTTTCACCAACATCATTCTCCCCTCCTCATCACAGCGTGAGTCAACCAGCTCCCACGGCAGCGACCTGGAAATTAAGATGCTCGTTCCTTTAGCCTTGGGGATGGGAGAGAAGCTGTGATAGACATGAGGAAACCAAGAGTTAGACAGTGTGAACTTGTGAGAAGTCAGCATGTGAGTCTCCTGTACAAAAGCAACATGTAGGCCCTGTTTCTTAAATAGATTTAACATGATAGAGCGCTTCCCGCAATCGTGTAGGCCCTTGACGTTCAGGGAGCCCACCTTTAGGGATTTCTGTGAGCGGGCCGCCATCTGGGTATCTGGGGAAGGGAAGGACAGTGGGGAGGGAGGGGACAGGGGGGGACTAAAGGTGGAGGAGGAGGGAAGATGGGGAAGGGGGGGGGGACAGAGAAAGGTTAGTAGGTAATAGAGAAGAAGACCCTAGACGGCTAGCAACCAGAAGAAGGGGTCAGGGGAAGAAGGGTAGGCAGATAGAGTAAGAGAAAAAGCACACAGATGCTTAGAAAGAAACACCGCTCCAGGAGGAGGGGCAAAGAAAGATGGAGACGTGGAAAACCAGGGGCGGGGGGACCCCCAGGCCGGCAACACAGCTTAAAGGATTCACTGAGAGCTCACCGCCCCATACCCCACAGTAGGGCACAGCGCGAGTGAGGATCCCAGGGCACAAACTTTAACTTTCCTTCCAGAACTTTAAATAGGAACCTGCAAAACGGAGGGGGCCACAGGAACCCCTAATTCCAACAGTAAGATTAGCGTGAATGTGGCACAACACGGGTAGGGCAACCGGAGGAGGGGGGGAGGGGGAGCAGGGGTTGAAGGGGAGGGGGGGGAGGAAAGGAGGGGAGGGAAAAAAGGGGGGGGGAGGGAAAAGGGGGAGGGGAGGGAAAGGGAGGGGGGGAGGGGAAGGGAGGGGGGGAAGGGAAGAGGAAAAGGGGAGGGAGGAAGAGGAGGGGGAAGGGAGAGGAAAGGAGGGAAGGGAGAGGGAAGGGGGGAGGGAGAGGAAGGGGGAGTAGGAAGGAGGGGAGGGAGCAGGGAGGGAAGAGGGGGGCGGCACCAGGCAAACCAATTGTTAAGGTAGTGCCACAGTCGGCCACCACTGGAGACAGCAGGCACACATCAGGGAAACATGTGTAGTGGGGGCCACAAGAAGCACCTTAGATCTCCCCTTTCACCGCTAAGTGTCTCCTCGAGACGCCCCCCAGCCACAGCCGCAGAACACAGGAGTCAGTCAGAAAACCATAACTTGCAGCTGGAGGCGTCGCTCCATCAACCCCTCCCCCCCCCCCCAGAGTCCCCAGAGACATGCGACAGTACAGGTAAACCTGTGTGAATATACGGTCCTGAGGGAAAGCGTAAACCACTGCATCCCCTCCGATGATGTGCTGAGATGAGTAGGTGCTGAGATGGGTATGCAGGGCTCAGATCAGGCTTCCATCGGGAACCTCCCAGACAGATCTTCTCCCATGGGCCGAGGGGGGGATGTGGATCGATCCGAGATGATGCGTGCTCGCGATCCACGATGGCGAGGTGGTGCGACCGGGTCCGGCAAATCCACCGACAGCCAGTCGGGTACCTCTACTGGGGAGATCCCTAGGAAGCTGAAGAGTTGCGGCAAGTCCTCATATCTTCTCAGGGGGAAGATGTCCGTACCCCGCCGGACCAGCACATGCAGTGGGTGTCCCCACCTGTATGATGCTCCCGCATCTTTAATGGCAAGCAGAAGTGGGCGGAGGAGACGTCTCATATGTAAGGTGCGTATGGAGACGTCAGGGAACAGACGGATTGTCTCTCCCTCATACTGAACCGTCTCTGAATTGCGCACTGCGAGCATCGGGGCTTCCTTGTCCACATAGTTGTGGAGGCGACAGAGGATGTCTCTCGGTGCCGGATTGTCACGGGAGGAGAGCCGCGCCACCCTATGCACTCTATCTATGTGGTAGGTCGAGTCCAGCGGTCTGTTTGTCGCTCTATTAAAAATTTCAGTCACCCGACGGAGCAAATCATCCTGTGGGTGGTTCTCGGACAGGCCTTTAATGCGCACATTGTTCCTGCGTCCCCGGTTCTCCTGATCATCTAGGAGGAGGGTTAGCCTCTGCGTGTGTGCGCGAGAGCGCGCCATCTCTTGCTCTAGCGTGTCCACCCTGTCGGACAAAATGGCGGCTGCATCCTCTGTAGCTGTCGTGCGGGCCGCCAGCCCCTCTACGTCCGCCCTGACCGCCTCCAAAGCTTGTTGTTGGGCGGCCTCAATCCTGGCCACCACAGCATCTAAGTCCCTTTTAGTCGGGAGTGCCTGAATAAGTTCCCTGAGGAGCTGGAACTCCGATTGTGGGACAGTACCTTGCGCCTGCGGGCTCACCGGTGAGGCGGCTCCATGTGCGGAGGGCCAGTCCGTGGGCTCCTGCTCCTCCATAGGAGCAACCCGATCTGCGGTGGCAGTTGTCCCCTGCGCGGAGTCTGTGGCCTCGCGTCGGTCCCTAGGCGGAAGTGGCTGCAGACGGGCCGTCGCCATGTTGCAGGGCCGCGGGCCGGGTCGTGAGGAGGAGGACGGCTGCAGAAACCTCTCAATGCGGGGGGTGCCCGACGTGGATCTCGTCACCGGTGGGTTCGGGGTTCCTGCAGGCTTTCCCCGCCTGACCGGCATCAGGTATGAGGTGAAGGAAGGAGTTATGCAGCTGTGTCTGTGTCGCGCGGCCCGGAGCTCCACCGAAGTGCGACCTCACCGCGCCATCGCTAAGCCACGCCCCGCACTGCATATATTCTGAACACCCCATAAAGCCTGCTGTTTAGTCATGCTCTAACCCAGTCCTACAAAATTTGACCCTTTTCAGAGCCCCTCAGCCCCATGTTTGCCCGTTTTCTTTCACATTACCTTCACTTTCTGCCAGAAAATAATCTATGTCATTCACTTCAACTATCAGGGATTTTCCATATTATGGCCAATCGGTTTGCACTGAAGATTGTTTTTAATGATATTTTATTAGATCTTGCCATATGCTGAATATTTCTTTATTTCTTTAGTTCTTTATAATCTGTAAATTAATCTTAACTTGTTTCAGTCTGGTTGCTGCTCACATTTGTGAAGTGACATTCTTCTGCTTGAATCTCATTACACAACCTTGTCACTTGCCAAGTCTAACTTCCATGTAGCTCATTGGTAGACAATAATAGGAGAATAGTTGAAAGTTATTTTGACGTTAAGAATAAGGAATCTGACATGTTTAAGAAATTTGTAATCGCTTTATTTCTTACCAACCAATTTTATTTTCAGACCCTCGCTGTAGTCACTCATTTGATTTCATCTGGAGAGAAATCTGTCTGGACTAAATTTTTAGTATAAGAAATTCAGTCTGTTAAAACTTTCTGACCTTATTTCTATGCTATAGATAGTATCATGCTGCACAAAGTATTTTGACCATTTTATTAGTTTAAAGATGTCTTCCAAGAGTATTCTCTCATATACCAGCAACATACTGTGCATATTTAAATTTGTATGCTTGTTAATCTTGCTACTTTAAGTGAATGTACCACTAGGTACATTCCTTTTCACATCAACTGAACGGTGTCGGCACGGGGATGCTGGGGCCGTGGTACTTTTTTTGAACCGATGTCCAGTTCCTGCGCACAATGCCGGTCTATTACCAAGCACCGACTGTGCTTGAAACACTGGGAGCAGGCAGGATTCTAATGGAGCCGCGTCACAGAGGGAGCTCTGCCACACTGGGGACCAGCGAGTCTGCCCTAGGGCTTCATTCCCAGCTGGTGCTCTGTAATAGACCGGCAACATGCACGGGAACTGGGTGGTAGGACTGTGGCACCGGAATTCCGCCACTCTGTTCATGTAAGAAACAAAAAAGCAATGTACCTAGTGGTACATTCACTTTAAAGAACATTTTAAATCAGCTGATGCCATCATAATTGTTGGTATGAAAAGATTATAATTTTCATTAAGGTATATAAAAAAACAACATTTAATCAAACATATAAATGTAGCAAATTTTAAAATAAATACACTATGGGACTAGATTAGTAAGGGTAGATATTTTGAACTGCCCAATTGTTGTTATTTACTAGCACTGCATAGTTTCACCTTAATGTGGTTAGCAGGATATGATGCACTACACTTAGCATGGCTTCACTAATCCCTAATACATCTGTAAATCACTTCATCTGCCAAAAATGACTCCTTGCTCCAGAAAAAAATGCCTAGGAGTTTTGAACACTAAGAAGAACTAAGGCACAGACCCCTTAGTAAACCTTGCCGTGTGCCTGGCGCAGGCTCTGCGTAAAAAAAATCTACACAGGTGTACATTGCTATCATGAATTATGCCTGTAAACAGGCATAATTCATGATAAATCAGCCATAGGCTCATTAGACGAGCGGGGGATACGGCAGGGAGAAGGGGCAAGTCTGTGCCTTCTCCTTGGAGTACCCCCGGCAGCAGTCTTCATAAACATCCTCCTAAGTGTTTAACTTCCCTGCAATCTCCTCCCCACTGGTGGTTGGTAGGCTAAGTCTGTCTTTAGTAACAGAAAGACCAGGACATAATAAGGAAGTGGGGCAGTACCTAGCTAGTTCTATGCACAGGAGAGAAGAACACAGCCTGGGCTTTGTATTTGCAATCTTTGAGCTACATTGTTCTTAGGGCCCATGCTGTGCCTAAAAGGTAAATCTCATTTCTGATTAAATAATGTTTTTGGCAGGAGTCTCTTGTGTAAATACTTGTGTTCCTACTACAGTATGTACACATTGCTTCCTCCTAAAAGCAATCGGTCTCTCTCCCTTTGGTCTGCAGGCTTGCCATTATAATCAGCAGTTCCGTACTTAATGTAACTCTTTCCTTGCTGTACTGCTACTGTTTTTTTCCTTTCTGCTCACATATCAGCTAGCTAACCCAATGCATCAGTAACCTTCCTCTTCCTACCACATCCCATCTATGGAAGTGTACTGTAATACATCTCCAAGTGTAGTGTCAGCCTTTCTAGTTTAGGGCATTTATCAACACTATGTAATGGCATAGCAGAAAGGAATGCTAGGGGACTGAATCGGGCCAGGAGAGTATGTGGGGGTGGGCCCGTACAGGATTCAGGGGGCCCTGTACAGTTTTTTTGCTATGTGGCCAAATTTATTATCTCTATCCCCTAAGCACAGGTGTCCTGTTTGATAAGCATATGGGTCGAATGCTGGTTAAGATTAGATAAATCTACCAGGAGAACTAAATCCTTTGCCTTATTTATTTGGTTTGTTGACAATTTAAGTACATACTTACATCACTTAGGTGTTCATGGAAAGTACTTCTCTGTGAAGGCTTTGTTTCTCTGCCTGGGCTTTCATTATCACTGTCTCGACAGTTGTTCTGTCCATGTTTAAGCTGAAGATAGATAATGAACATTTTAGAAATTCTAGTTGTATAATCAAAGTTCATGCTTACAATACATGTTATATTCATTTTGTTCACTCCTGTTAGTGTCAAATACTTATCTCAGTTTAAATTAAATCAACCGAAGGCAATATTCTGCTCATTTTAAACCCAATTTAAAGGCATATTAACATATCAACTAATACAGTTAAACTTGTAGGGTTTGTCAAGTTAAATATTTTTGTTAATACATTCATTTAGCAAACTTCCCTCCTTATAAATACAAAGAAGAAAAAGTAGCTGCACTCACCATTTAGCTAATCACAATATTCATATTCATACATAAAAGTACAGACAAGGTGTGGACATAAGCGGGCGGATACCAGCTGGGTGTGCATAACAGTCTGTTTCACGCTGCTGATCGCTTCTACGATCTGTAAAAGCGCTTAGTAGCACAAAACAGTCTGTATTTGTCATCCATTCTTTGTAGGTGGAGGGGAATAGGGAAGATTTATCAAGAAGTGTTAAAGTAGTTGCTTCAGAGAACAATGGACAATTTTAGTGTAAGACTGAGTAATAAATCACCCCCATAGTGCATATTTAGAGCAGATTGGTGGTTGGTAACTGAGATAATGAGCTATCAACAAGGCAATGAAATGAGTAGCATAATTCCAACTTTCACCCAATGTGGGAAAAAAAATCCTTTAATTCCCTTTAATTTCTTAATAACCGGTATAACTAGGTCTATATGTCACCTAAAGACCATTGTCCTTTTTTCAAATATGACCTGTCTCACTTTATGTGCTAATAAATATTTAGTGCTTTAACTTATTTAAGAAATTGAGAGACTTTTATTTTCTGACACCATGGGGGAGATTTATCAAACTGGTGTAAAGTAGAATTGTCTTAGTTGCCCCCGGCAACCAGATTCCACCTTTTATTTTTCAAATCTGTGAAGAATGAAGCGTGGAATCTGATTGGTTGCTAGGGGCAACTAAGACAATTCTACTTTACACCAGTTTAATAAATCTCCCCCATTGTACTTTATGCTAGTACAACGGTTGATATATAGAAACATAGAAGATTGTCGGCAGAAAAAGACCACTGGGTCCATCTAGTCTGCTCTTTTAGTATTATCCTTCTTATTATCTTAGGATAGATGTATGTTTATCCCAGGTGTGTTTAAATTCTGTTATTGTAGATTTACCAACCACCTCTGCTGGAAGTTTGTTCCAGGTATCTACTACTCTTTTAGTAAAATAATATTTTCTCACGTTGCTTCTGATCTTTTCCCCAACTAATCTCTCACTATGTCCTCGTGTTCTTGAGCTCAGTTTTTTACTAAAAACACTTCCCTTCTGAACCTTATTTAGTCCCTTAACATACTTAAAGGTTTCAATCACGTCGCCCCTTTCTCTTCTTTCCTCCAGACTATACAGATTCAAATCTTAAAGTCTTTCCTGATATGGTTTATGCCTTACACCCTTCACTATTTTTGTAGCCCGTCTTTGGAACCGTTCTATTTTATCAATGTCCTTTTTTATGTGAGGTCTCCAGACCTGGACACAGTATTCCAGATGTGGCCTCACCAGAGCTGTATACAGCGGGATCACAATCTCTCTCTTCCTACTGGTTATACCTCTAGCTATACACCCCAGCATACGATTTGCTTTCCCCACCACCTGGTTGCACTGGTGACTCATTTTAAGGCTGTCAGATATCACTACCCATAAATCCTTCTTTTCTGAAGTCTTTTCCAACACAGTACTGCCGATGTGACACTCGGATAGAGGATTCTTCCTCCCCAAGTGCATTATTTTACATTTGGAAACGTTGAACTTCAATTTCCACTGTTTGGACCACTTATCTAGCAAAGCTAAATCATTTTCCATATTACTGACACCTTCAGGATTATCAACCCTATTGCACACTTTTGTGTCGTCAGCAAACAGACAAACTTTACCTATCAAACCTTCTCCTATGTCACTTACAAACATATTAAAAAGAATAGGACCCAGAATAGACCCTTGTGGCACATCACTTGTAACCAGTCTCTGCTCGGAATATACACCATTAACAACAACTGGGGAGTACAATGTATTTATCATGACAGATATATCCATCATAATGCAAGCATGTAAGGGGTTGAAAGGAACCTACAACATTAAAAATTAAATCCAAACTGCAGGTAGCATGCTATAGATCAGGAGGCGCTGAGCAGACTGATATATAATTTAATTGAAAAAGTTCCATAATAATTTGTCATTTAAGTAAAACACTGTTCAGGTTGTCAGGTGAGAAACCGTGCTCACTGATTCACTATCTGTGTGTAATTGAGCTGTTAATCACTAAATAGAACCACCCACTTGTCTACTTAACCTACAATGCAGAGATTTACATAATTAAATGAAAAGTTATCCTATTTTTTCTTCCGTACAAAACTACCGTATTTTTGGGCGTATAAGGCGACTGGGCGTATAAGACGACATGACTATTAAAGAGATTGTCAGGGGTTCACCTTATATGCTGGAAAATGTTAACCCCTGCCTGACCGCAGCCCTGTTGTGGTCAGGCAGGGGTTAACTGCAGCTAAATTAATAAAACAACAAACAGTTAACTTACCTGGGCCCATTCCTGGCCTCCGCGCACCTTCTTGTCCGCACCCGTTCCCAACGTAGCCAGTGTAATGTACACTGATTGCGCTGGGGATGCCTGAAGCGCTCCCGAGCAGCCGAGCATCTAACCGGAGACGCTCGGCTGCTCGGGAGAGCTTCGGAAGAATGACAGGAGGCTCCGGAAGTACTCAAAGCCTTTGTCACACTGGCTGTGCCGGGAATGGGAGCCGAAATGAAGATGCGCGGAGGCCGTGAATGGGCCCAGGTGAGTTTACTGTTTATTTTTTTTTAAATGATCGCCCCATACGGTGGGAATGCGGGCCATTTTTGAGCCACCCACCGTATGGGGCGATCATACCCGGCATATAAGACGACCCCCGACTTCTGACAAGATTTTTCTGGGTGAGAAAGTCGTCTTATATGGCGGAAAATACGGTATATGTAAATCTTCTCAGCTTCTGTTCTGTAACATGGTACCTGCAGAGTGGATGGCATTTTCAATGTGACAGGTTCCCTTTAAATAAAAGTATAATATAATACATCACAATTTCTACTGTTCTCTTTGTTAGGAATTAAATATTCTAGTGAAGATTGAACATTACTAATCTATTAAAATGCAATAACCTATTTTTATTGTGTGTTTATTCAATTTTGGAGGCACCAGCTGCTACGGTAGCGAGCATTCCGCAGAGCTCTTCACTGTAGCTGAAGTGTGTGAGAACTCAATGCTGATTAGCGAGCTGCCCGTCTCCATCTTCTAATTATGGCTAATCCCACAACAGACTTTTAGTCACTGTGCAACTACTTCTCACTTGACCTACACAGCAGAGAAAAAAAAAAATCTGTCCCCACAAATCCACATGTTAATCCTGCCATCAGAAAATTCACAGGAGGCCATCTCTAGATATAATTGTTTAATTTATTGTATTAAGGTAATCCAGCAAAAGTTGTCTGCCTTTTCTCAATTCATGTACTTGTAGACTGCTATTTGTATCACTTAAGTGCTCAAGCTATCTGATGTCTTTTTGCACATGAAATGAATGGTGTAACTGTAATGGCCCAGAAAGGTATTTATTGTCAGGCGTCTGGAAATGTATTGTTGCTATTGGCAACCTTAGACAGTCTGTATTGGGGCCTATGTATTTGCTGCTTTTTCCTAACTCTCTTATTGAGATAGTGTTTTCTCTCATATATTTATTCAATATGTTGTTATGTATTAATCTCTAATGAGACAAGTGTTGAGCTTGATCAGTGCTCCTCCCCTGCAACCTATCACACTCTAGTGATTGGCCAGGGGAAATCTAGCTCTGCCCACCTTCTACCCAGAAGGGCTGTGTGGTCTCGTCAGTTGTCAGTTGGTAGTCTGGCATTGCCAGAGTAACATTTAACCTCCCTGCATCACCTCAGTAATCCTATCAGACTCCATCTTCAACCCCCTAACCTGTTTCCAGTCAGCCATAAGTACTAATACGTGTCTTCAAAGTCTCAGCAGGACATCCTCTGTATTTATTAGTGCCTGCTGTCGGATTGGTGAAGTGATAGAGGGTTTCCCATTCACCGTCCACATCTTCCTGGCTTCCAAGTCAGTGTGTCCATGCGTCTTCCTCCTACATGCTAGCGAGCATTGACAGTGTCAACTCTCTTCAGTAACTTCAAGTACCTATTCACACTTACCTTATAAAGGCTGGAAAACCGCAAAGTCCCTGGAACAGGTCTGTCTACTTGAAACCCTATTTATCCACCAAGTCTAAGCTATAGTAACCAAGGTAACCCTCCCCCTGAAGCTAAGGACTCTGATCAAGCCAACAGTTTACCGTCATCAGATGCCACTGTAGTGGACTGTACATAGTTATCCTTCAGGTAAAGTCTTAATATACCTTCACCGCTAATGTGTGAAGACTTTGATTAAAAATTATATGTCCCTGTTTGATGCTGAAGAAGACAAGGGCCCCAGCACCCTCAGACCCCACTGTGACAGGAAGGTTAGAGAAGGTGAGCCCTAAGGTTGCACTACACCACCCAGCAACACAACCCCTCAGCATATCACCGCACAACACCAAAGGGACATTATATAACAACATGGACCTGGAAAAAAAATTAAAACAGGTCCACTGCCTTTTATTTTTTGTTATTGTTACTGGTGTGTGTGTGTGTGTGTGGGGGGGGTACTGGGTAAGGGCCCTTTTACACAGAGCGATAATTGGCCGAAACGGGCTGATTCAGCCAAATATCGCTCCGTGTAGTAGAGACGATGATCAGCCGATGAAGCGTTCATCGGCTGATCGTTGGTTTAGGTTTGGACGCCGATGGCACATCGCTACGCATAATATCGATGCACAGCTGACGATTGCCCAAACACCTGATACCTTACTTCTCACTGGTCTACTCTTCTGTGCTTCACAGCTTCCCGTTCCCAACAGCTGCAGCTCTCATACGCTGATGCCGCTGGGACCTGGAAGCTGTGGAGCACAGGAGAGAAGAACGGATGCGGGGAAAGGTAAAGTATTAGGTGTTTGGGCTAACGATGTCCATGCAACCCTTACTGCCCGATTATCAGGTCATCTATTAGGTCCAGTAAACGAGCACCGATCTAGCAGATCGGCGCTTGTTTACTAAAACGATCGGACTGTAGTCGATTCCTGTAATAGGACCCTAATTTTGGTGGGATAAAAATCTTGGATATAGGAGGTTTCTTAAATTTTCAAATCAAATATGTCCTAATCAAGCACATTTTGAATAAGTACCTGCAATTGTGCAGGTAGTTAGATCTTTAATAAAATTATTAAAATAATATCATAATACTTCATGCCATCACTTTTGATTCATGGTTTGTGACATCAGTGAGCACATAGGCTTTATTACCCCTTACTAATGTGACTAAATTGATGGCCACTGGATTGCTCTGTTGTAGCAAATACCAGCAAATAAATGTAAATAGGAGCTGCAGACAGGAAGTGAGACCATGATTAGCTGAAGCAAACATGAAAGGCCGAAAAAAATAGGCCTTTAGAGAGTGATAAAAATATGGCCTAGCAAAGGGCAAGCCTAAAGAAATTATGTTATTAGAAATGTAGCTGAAAACATCATACCCCCTAAATATATTACCACCACACATCGTACTTCCTAATATAACACTGCAACACACCAAACTTCCTAAATATAATACTGCCATGCAATGTGCCTTCAGGTATTCCTAATAATACTAATATAATAAGCACCCTTAAAATATTATATGATATGCCCCCTTAATAAGATTATCCCCCCCAATAAGATATAAAGCATTATTCCCAGCTTAAGATACAGTATAATGCACTGTGACTTAAACTTCTGCAGATATAGTTGTCTCTATATAATGTATTGCTACATCTGCACAGTTCTGCTGCACTAGTAGTTGATTGACATCAAGGAAGTGAAAAAACTGGCCCTTTCCCCCACTCAGAAGACAAAGATCATGTGACCACTGTCACCTTAGGGCCCTATTCCACGGGACGATTATCGTTCGCATACTCGTTAATGATAAACGACCCAACGACCGCTATCACCTGAAATCATTCACCCATTTACATGGAACAATACTCGTTACTTATGATCGCTCTTGCGGTCGTCTTCTCGTCGCTATTGCGTACGACAGAACAACATCTTATTCAATGCGAATGATTTGCGAACGAGCAACGATAAAAACAGGTCCAGGTCTTATTAAATGATCAACGATTTCTCGTTCGGTTGTTAATCGTTGACTGCTATTCAAATGAACGATTATCGCTTAGATTCGAACGATTTAACAATAATCTGAACGATAATCATCCCGCGGAATAGGGCCCGTCTGCTTGCTGAACACAGATTAAGGATGCGACGTCACAGTGGGTGGGACGCTGACAGGAGGCTTGGAGATGGGTGAGCAAAGGTAGGAGGGGCAGGGTAACAGGATGTTCTAAGCCTGCACCACAAAGACTACTGGGAAATGTAGTCTGATAGCAGTGCATGGGAACAGGGACAGCAAGAGAGAAGAAGCAGGCAGAAAACTGCATCAGAGGAGTGGGACTACTGCAAAACCACATGAAGAGGGTCTTCTTCCTCCCTGACAGAGAAGCAACCATCAATGACCACATAGCATGCTCACCAGCAAGGATGCCTCCACCACCAATGTTGCAATGAAGAGAAGCACAAAGCACATGCTTGTCCACCACTTCAAAGCACAGAAGGTGAATAAATTAGATGATCTAGAGACTTTGAGGGTACTATAAAATTAAGGTAAATTGAACCATTTTTACAGAGTGTTAAATCAACAAATAAGGGCATTGATATGTCTGGACATGCTAAATCTAAGTGGATTGCATGGATAACATCTAGAGAGGTCTTCACATAGATATCTTGGGTCTGGCTTTTCCTTACATGTCTACTTTAGGAGTGTTTTCTTACATGTGTAGCAAATATTGTCCCCTAGTCATAGTTAAAAACAATAATGAAACTTTTTAAATAGTTTAATGCAAATTAACTTTTTGAACATTTTGATTTCCCTTTCCCTTTTCTTGAAAATAACTATAAATTGCCAGTCTAGTGAATTATAGGGGGAGAGAAAAAAAAAATAACAAATGTCAAAATAGTGATTTAAAAATTCATGAATTTCAAACTCAGATAGTAGCACTAGAGAATTATTATTTCATTCACTTTGCTTCATTTTCTCTACCTGATGACTGAGTAAGAGAAGAACTGTCATCAGAAATATAGCTTGTAACATAAGAACTTTGACATAACTACTAAAAATGACACCTTGGAACATCCACTGAATGTGACAAAGCTTATATTTGCCAAAGCAGTTAATTTATGAAGCCAAAGTCATATGTTGAAACTTTATTAATAACAGAGCATTCGCTGACATGTATTTCTATTGACGCTGAAGAAAAATAATCTTGATTCAGCGATCAAAGAAAAGTCAACTTAATAAATTATATAATCGAAGATCCTGGAATCGCTGAGAATGTCTTTATTTTTAGAAGGAAATCTATATTGCTTTATTAACAATAACTCCTTAAATCGAATGGACCATCAGGTACATTCGCTTAAATATTACCCATGTATAGAACGGCGCCACGCAAGGTAGGTGCTGTGGTCCATTTTTTGAATTGCGGCCCGGTTCCCACGTACAGCGCCATTCTATCCATGGGTATGGGCTGAGGCTGAAGCACAGGAAGCCGGCAAGACTGCCCCCAGTGGGAGGAAACCCCCGCCCCTCTTTCACGCAGCTCCATTGATTCTAATAGAGACGCATCATAGAGGGGAGGGGGTTTCCCCAAGCTGGGGGTGGGCCTGCTGGCTTCCTGTGCTTCAGCCTGTGCTTAAGTCCCGGCCCATTGTGAGAACTGACAGGGTTTTCTGTGGCTGCTATTCAGTGAAAAGCGACCACAAAAAACATGTCAGTTTCTTGCGGCGCCGCTAGGGATCCCGGCCGGAGTGTATACTATGTGTATACACTCTGGATAGGATTCCCTCAGCAGTAGCACTACGTAAGTACCGTAGTAATCACGGCTGTGATCACTACGGTACTTAGGTAGTGTGAATATAGCCATATATACTGTACACTAAACTATTTTACTATAAAGTGGCCAACCCCTTTAAATAAAAACAAGTCACAATTTTTGCAGTGTTTCCTTCACATTCTAACCTCAGCATGCTCTGCCAATTGATTTTTTAAATCACTGCTAATGTGTTAACTACCCGGTTAAAACATCCCTTTAACTTAAAAAGGACGGCACAAATATTCCCATACTCTCTTTACATATGAGTAAAAGTTGGGTACATGGTAGTTGTGGGAAAGGGCAAGACTAGGGTAAAGATACTTGGAGGTAGGCAGGGCTAGAGGATGAAAGAGACTAGGGCCCTTCCCAAGTATCGAGTGTCTTTTTGTTCTGTTTTTTGTTGTTGTTGTTGTTGTTGTTGTTTTTACTCTCTACAAATTGCCGGACACTGGGTGATAAGCATTCTTTGAAGGAAGAACTGGTGGAATCTATAAAAACATTGTGAATATACATCATCCTTACTCTATTGGGCTTTCCTTCAACTCCCATGTACAGTGAGTGCAAGATCATTTTTGAACAGCCCATGTGGTATCTGTTTAATTTGCAGTGAATAACCATTATATTTTTACTCTTCGACTTCAAATGGAAAATTTGCAACAATGGTTTTCAAGTACAGTAAAACCACATATGATTTCCATAAGCATTGTTCTCAAAACGTCTACTAAAATAGTTGATTTCCCAACAAAATGCGACTGCCTTAGTGTGTTATACTTTCTGCTCTTCATATTAGACACACAGTAAAGAATCATATAGTGAAAAAACTATGAAAAACTACTGAAAAATGTCTGAACTAAGCCTAGGAGCATTGCATGGATGGATGATTGTAAGGTAAAATTGTATCATTTTAAAATATTCAAGCTCTGTCTTTCCCTGATCTTTCAAGTCAAACAATTTCATTCAAATGTATCAGTCCATTTTGAAAGAGGATTACCAGGTCATATTTATTTTCCTGTCTGTCAGCTGAGCAACAAGAAAAACAATTTATATGCAGCAGAAGGTGCAGAAGACTTTTTAAACTATGATTTAATCTCTGTTGAACCTTAATGGTTTTGTGAATCGGGTGTAAAAGAATCCATTACAGTTTAGTTATTGATAGTATCTTAAATTTTCACGCAGACTAGGCTACATTTAAATGACTGACTGGAAAAACTACATATACAGCATTGCATTCTGAGGCGGGAGTTCAACAATGAATGCACAGAAACCAGTCTGTTAGAAATGAGTCTTACATAACCTTCAACCTATAATACAAGTTTTACAAATACATATACAATTCTCATTGTTATAGTACTGTAGATAATGCATTGTATAATTTAGAACATAATTTTTAAAGCAAATGTATCACTAAGATTTTGTTTTTAATTATTTTTACTGGTTAGAGCCAGTTTCCTGATTGTAACTTTTTAATTTAGTTTTTATTACATTATTATAAAAGCAACTGTCAGAGTAGGGAACTGGGTGACAAAGCCCTGATGGGCCTCAAAGCCCGCTGTCCCTGCCTAATTGCCTCAACTGCCCTAGGCGGCAGCGGACAACTGGTTGACAGTCCCTACCCTGTATAAGTGAACACTGAACGAAGACAAGACAAAAAAAAAACACAACAAATCAAGGTCAGGGGTCCGGGTCAGTAAATGATTGGCCGCGCAACACAAAAGCGTAATCCAAAAGAGAAGTGAAGAGTCAAAAGCCAGAAAGTCAAAATACCAGTAATACAATGCAGGAACAAACGCTGGGTGAAATGAAAACTCAGGGTATGAGGCTCTATCACAGGGCTCTATTGCAGGCAAGGGAGGACAGGCAAAGAAGTGTATTTATGGAGCCAAGAATCCCAGCCCCAGGACGTGATAGGGGCTGAAACTCCAGCTCCAGTAACATACAGCAGAGATGACTGGTGGTGCCCTCCCTCAGTCAAAGTAATTACTAAACCACCAGCTGAGCTGCAAACCCAGGGGTGGTGAAACCCTGGCTGCAGAAAGAACAAAAGATAGCAGCTGGCACGCTCCGGAAGTGCCACGGGCCGAGTGTGCAGCCTGTTTCCTAACAACAATCATCTTGAGCTGCTTTTGATTTACAACAAGCTTCCTAGACATCAGTACAACAGTCTGGATCAGTACTTCCATTGGAAAGTTTTCTAGGCATGCTCTGTGACCTGTGCAGATGTTATTAGCGTGAGGGGAGAATCCTATTTTATGTATATATTGGTGGCACTGTGTTTGATAATAAAGAGAAGACTGATGAAAAGTTTTCTCTACAGAACAGTAAGCTTATTATTAGGCCTCCGCAATAGTTGCAATCAAAATAGAGGCCACCGCACTCTCTCCGCCTACTGTTGGTTCACCCTTGCGCTGCCACTTAGGATCCACGCTGCTCCAGGTGCTCAACAACAATGGAGAACAGTAACAGCATACACTTCCAATATAAAGAAGGAAAGTCGGAGCACTTCTAGAAATGCAGCAATCTTAGTCTTTATTCAGCAACTTGGCAGTATACATGAATGTGGAGACTGAACAGGCAACAGCTGTTTCTCACGTCGCAGCGTGCTTAAAGCGCGCTGCGACGTGAGAAACAGCTGTTGCCTGTTCAGTCTCCACATTCATGTATACTGCCAAGTTGCTGAATAAAGACTAAGATTGCTGCATTTCTAGAAGTGCTCCGACTTTCCTTCTTTATATTGGAAGTGTATGTTATTATTAGGCCTAATGGACATAATAAAAAAAAAACTGCAATATTTCTAGATTATTTTATAATATAGCACCCTAATCTGGTCATAGATTATTCCAGAGAACATTTTTCAGAGACACACCGCTCCTTTATTATGGCATTCTGGTCATTTTTATGAAATTGTAATTTTATTTAAATGGAATTAAGGCCGTTTGGTACACCAGGGGAGTTACTTTACTCCTCTGTGCACTGAGGTCATATGCCTCTATGTAATGATCCTTACAAAGATCTATCAGCAGGTTACGATGCCTTAACCTGTCAAAAGTTTTGATTGGTCGTGTTCTGAGTGTTCACATCATGACTGATCGGGAGAACAAGCTGGGAGATGTCAACATGCTGCGCATTCACTCCTGGCTCTGTGTAATTTGTTGACCCGGTTGGCCACATAGACTTATATGTGTCAATATGTGACAATATGTGTCTGTCCAGGTCACATAATACGGAGCCAAGAGAAAATGCACAGCGCGTGGACTTCTCCCTACTCCTTCTTCTGATCGTTTGCAGTCTAAACACTCCAGACACTGAACAGACACTGAACAGACCATGACAGATCAAAAACTGTCAAAAGTTTTTGGATTTTTACAAATCTTTCTCTTACATAATCTACTAAATTATTCAGGGGCATACAACAGTTTTATTTGCTTTCAATTTCACATATGACATGCCAAATCCATGCAGCAATGAAAGGAATTAGTATGCTATCGTAAAGGGGTTTACTAATGGCTTGGGCATTGACCCCAAGTCTGTATTGATTAGTGCTAAAGTGATATAGGTAGGATTTTTTTTTTACATATATTCTGGGCCTGTGAGCCCTTCCTGAGTAAAGTGACAATTTTGGGTGATTCAACTTTTTTTCAAGTCTCACATTATTATTATTATTATTATTATTATTATTATTATTATTATTATTATTATTATTGTTGTTGTTGTTGTTGTTGTTGTTGTTGTTGTCTAGGAGCTTGTTTTATGCAAGGCCAGTTATTCTTAGTAATTGGTTCTGCCCTTTTACCCCCTTAAAAAAGTGAATGAATAAAGTGAATAATTTTGAAAATGTGGAAGATTTGGTAGCCCTCGCAACCCCCCACCCCCCCCACACACACACACCCAACACACACACACACACACACTGTTCACGGAGTGTTGGAAGGGGTCTTGGGATAGTTAGCTAAGGGTTAGTTAATGTCTTGATATGATTATAATTTTGTATCACAATTTCTGTATTGTTGATAATTGATACTGATGATATGTGTGAGAAAATGTTTTCATACTATTTTACCTTTTATATGTAATATAACTGCCTTGTGCTGGATGAAAATGCAAAATAAATAAATAAATACAACTATTTATTACATGTACTATAAATAGATGATCAGTGTCTTGAATTTCCCCTTTACAAAAATATTCCATAACCAGAAAATATGGTCAACCATGGTTAACCATGTATTTTGTCCAGAACATTGGGATAAATACAGTAAATCAGCCAATACTACAACAGCATTTTTAGGATGTAGGTGTTACCTCTAGTAATCTATTTCTTGGAGCGATCAGATAACCTATAAATTAAATCCTAAATTTGGATAAACTTATAGCAGCACAATGCAGCCAAAACATTAGAATGGGAAGTAAAACTGAAATGGCCATGGGATTTATTGGAAGGGGATTTTGCTAAGAAGCCTTTTTACACTATAACACCTCTTTTGAAGAAGCATGTATAATACATGTGATGATGGTGTCAATACCTCACAGTTTGTGGCACTTTGCCAATTGTCAGATTATCTTAGATCAGCAAAATCTGTAGAAAAGTCATTTATACGATGGTTGTTGGTCAAATTTACCGTAAATATTATCTCTTAGCTCAAAGCAGTAAAATGCTAGGGATAAAATGCTAGGGATTTTCTGCCCTCTGATTTTACAGCCAATAAGATTACCACTGGTAAGTCAAGGATGGAATAAACTTGTAGAAAAGTGTAGAAAAAAATAAAGGATATACAGCAAGCACTAGTGACTATCATACTATATCACATATACTGTATGATCGAATCTATCTATCTATCTATCTATCTATCTATCTATCTATCTATCTAGTAGTGGTAGTAAAGTAAGCAGAACTCCTCTAGATAATATATTTGGGTGCCAGCAGGATAGCCTTGACCTTCATAGTTTTATTCACACAATACCAACGGCACTCCAGAAATTCAAGTTGAGACAATGTGTGGTTTATTCCATCATACATGCAGAAAACCTCTCGGTACAAACATAGTACAGCACAGTGTTTTGCCTCGAATCAACAAAAATAATTAGAGAAGTCTTCCTATGGGAAATAATACCATACCATAAAGCCTTTGGACCTTTTATGGAATAAACTGTATTTTATATTAACCCTGACCAGGCCAATTTTCATTTTTGCACTCCCATTTTTTTTTTCTTCTCGTGTTTAAAAGGCTTAGTGCTTTTTTTTCACCTACAGACCCACGTGATCCCTTTTTTTTTCCCCAAAACTAATTGTACTTTTCAATGACAGACCAAATTTTTCCATGAAGTTTTAAAAAATACTTTTCTTTTTCCATTTCAGGGGTTTTTGTGTTCACGCCGTTCACCCTATAGTATACTATATGTTGTCAATGTTCCTCAAATCAGTACAATTACAATGATAGGAAACTTATATAACTTTTATTTTACTTGACTACTTTTAAAAAATTAAAACCCTTTAAAAAAATGTTTAAAATTGCTCTATTACCATCCTTATAAGGCTTATAATTTTTAATCTATGAGACTGTGTGTGGCGTCATTTATTGCGCCATGATCTGTACTTTCTATCATTACATTGCTTACATATACACAACTTTTTGATCACTTTTAAATGCTATTTTTCAAGATTTGATGTGACAAAAAAATCAGCAATTTTATGCTTTGGCAGTTTTATGCGCTTATGCCGTTTTTTGGTGCCAGATCAGAAATTAATAGTTCAGGCGATTCCGCATGCGACAATAGCAAATATGTTTATTTATTAACCTTTTTTTTATAAAATGGGAAAAGGGGGTGATTTTATTATGGAATGTGATTTTTCTTTAACCCTTTGAGGACCAGGCCCAAAATGACCCAGTGGACCGCGCAAATTTTGATCTTAGTGTTTCCGTTTTTCCCTTCTCCCCTTCTAAGAGCTCTAGCACTTTCAGTTTTTTATCTACAAGCCATGTAAGTGCTTGTTTTTTACAGGAATAGTTGTACTTTGTAATGGCGTCATTCATTTAACCATAACATGTATGATGGAATTCCAAATATATTATTTATGAAGATATAAATTGGTGAAATCGCAAAAAAGAATGCAATATGGTAACGTTTGGGGGGTTCCTGTGTCTACGTAATGCACTATATGGTAACAGCGACATGATACTATTATTCTATAGGTCAGCCCGAACACAACCATATGCAGGTTTACGCAGATTCTCTAATGTTATATATTTTTTTTAAATGAAATCCTTTTTTTTTGGCAATTAATTATAAATAAAATGGGACTATTGTGACGCTTCTAACGGTTTTATTTTTTCACCTACGGGCTGTATGGGGTGTCATTTTTTCCGTCATGATCTCTAGTTTTTATTAATACCATATTTGTGAAGATCGGACGTTTTGATCACTTTTTATTAATTTTTTTTTATATATAATGTAACATAAAATCGGTAATCCGCGCACTTTTTTCCCTCTTTTCGTGTACGCCGTTTACCGTTCGCAATGACGCTTGTTATATTTTAATAGATCGGACAATTACGCACGCTACGGTATATTATATGTTTATTTGTTTATTTATTTTTATATGTTTTCTTTATATAATGGGAAAGGGGGGTGATTTCAACTTTTATTGGGGGAGGGGTTTTGGGGTTGTGTGTTAGTGTTTTTAACTTTTTTTTTTTTACACATTTGAAGTCCCTTTGGGGGACTTGTACATACATTAGTTTGATTTCTACACTGATCAATGCTATGCCATAGGCATAGCATTGATCAGTGTTATCGGCGATCTGCTCATTGAGCCTGCCTGTGCAGGCTCAGTGTAGCAGATCGCTGATCGGACCGCACGAAGGCAGGTGAGAGACCTCCGGCAGTCCGTTTCAACGATCGGGTCCCCCGCAGTCACACTGCGGGGGTCCCGATCGGTAAGTGACAGGGGACTCCCCCTGTCACTTACACTTAAACGCCGCGGTCGCTGCAGCGTGTCATTACCGGTGAGGTCCTGGCTGCTGATTGCAGCCGGCCCCCACCTGCTATGAAGCGCGCTCCGCTCCGGAGCACGCTTCATAGCGGGAGAAACACCCAGGGCGTACAGTTACGCCCTAGGTCGTCTGGGGACAGACTTCCATGGCGTAACTATACGCCCTGGGTCGTCTAAGGGTTAATAAAAGAAAAACTTCTTCTTTTTTTAACACTGTAAATTGAAGTCCCACTGGTGGACTTCTATGATAACTACATTGATCTCTGAGAGATTAATGAAGTACATATGTATTGCATTGATCCACAAGATCAGTGCTTAATTACTATGGGCTCCTGGAGCCCATAGTAATTGAGTATGAAACCGGGATCAGCGCCATTATGTGCTCACTACCGGCAAGGTGCAAGCACGGATTGCCCCTTCATGATTGCACCAGCCACTAGACCAGGATGGGGTTTTACTAGCATTTACTAGCGATGCAGATGCCAGTTTTAATAGCTGCATATACATAATTAATTAACCAATCATGGTGATTGGCCCACGTCCGCCGATAGCAGCCGGGAGCCACGGTTCAAAGCCGGATCATGGGGTGACCCCTCTCTGGACCTACTTAAAGGCGCCTGAGTTGTCAAGGGGTTAAAAAAAAAAAATATATATATATATATATATATATATATATAGGCAAATTCTGTTTGTCTAATTTCACACGTCTTATAAAATAAACCAAAACATGTTGTACATACAATACAAAGACATTTAGATTACTAGAGTTTGGGTTTTACAGATGACTTATCAGTCCAAAACCCTAACCATAGGCTATACAGTGCATGTGGTTTATACATACCAGGAATAATCACAATGTCCATGAGCAGTAAATGGGGATATAATCATACTGAACCCCCTAAGCTTTCTAAATTATAAAGCTTATTTGAGTAGAAGTTATAAAAAGATGACTCTTTAAGATTTCCAGTATATGTTTGACTTTTTTTTTTTTAATGAACATATCCCTGTTCAGTGAAGCAATCAATTGTTTGCTGTATGCTTCATTATTTTAATCACATTGGTGATCCATCTCTCAGATTTTCTTAGATGACAGCTAGGCCTGGAAGATGATTGTATCTATATAGTCATCTTCGGTATTCTCTCAAGCATGTATGTTTTTGCTATTTGTGATAGTTTATGGCATTAAAACAATTCTGTGGTATTATTTTGTAATTCTTTTTTATGGTACACTTTTGCAAGTTGAAATTTACAGGAAACTTTAAATAAAATAATCAAAGCGTTAATGTCAGCTAAATTAACTTTTGGCATGTTATCAGCAATACTAAACATGTATGTATGTATAGACAGTGGGCACACGTTGAATGGAGCTACAGCCGTTGTGGCAAAATTTACGTGTTTGATAGTTGTTCTCATATCTGCATTTCACTAGTGTGAACTAGTGGCTTAGCAAAAATGAGTCCTCTTGTCTGGTTTCTTGTTTCTCTTCTTCACCTCTGTGAGAAGGACCTTGTATCATTTAAAACAGTAATTTCCTTTGCCTGACACCTGATGCTTGCTTGCTTGCTGTACTTTTTTCACGCTCTTTATTCCTGATTATTCTGAAAGTGACACTGTCACCCCCTTTTTGCTTTAGGACTTCTCTACACAGGTGTAAAGGGTAAAATTTTTTATTTATTTTATATCATAAGTCATGGTGTTGTTCCAGTTAAAAGTGAACTTTTATCATCTGTGGATTGTGCCAACTGGGCAGGGCTTCTCGACCAAAGAGCCACTTAGCCCCACCCACAATAACACAGCAGACCCCGCCGGTCTCGGACGACATAGCCATCTAGGCTCCGCTCCCTTGATGGCCATTGGAATGGGCTGGCTTAAAGGTCTAGCCCCACCCCCTCTAGGTCGGCAGGGCAAAAAGAAGGTGACAGTGTCACTTTAACTCCTGTTATACCTGACCTCAGCTTGTTTCTGACTACTCTTTGGCTCTGTAGTTTGGTTTGTATTTTGATACTCCTGGTTCTGACTTGTGGCTAGTTTTAACTTAGTATTTTGCCTAGCATTTTGTGTCTAGATATCTTCTCCAGGTCTTACAGTCAATCCAGTCTGGTGTCCCTCATCCCTTTGTCCATATGTGACAAACATTAAAATGTCCTTTCAATATTGAATAATAAGCTCATGTAACCACTTTTTTGAATTTTGCAAGACCACAATAGTAATAAATCACCACCTTGTTAGCAATATAAAGCCATCTTTACAGCTTCTAAGTATTGTTCTTTAAGTATTATTTGTATGTGTCCCTCTTTACCTTTCCTTGAGACCTATATCTAATATCCAAATATATCACCCAAGATAAACAGCTTAAAAAACAAAACAAAACATGATTTTACAACTGGAGAGGTATGTTTTATGTGATTTGGTCTGGCCAACTGTATAGACTACAGTTTATCAGTTTGCTGTCATAATAATGTATTGAAGATGTTCTGTTAAAAATTAAATTTGTAGAAAGTTAAGGGTGGACACATATGTAAGCAATAGATGCAATCCATTGCTAAGAAAAATTAAATCCTGCCCAAACTACGTTGTTAAACAGAGGATGTGTTTTACTTTCAAGTTAATAAACTTTAACCTTTTTAATGGGATTTAACCTTTTTTAAATAAAATCTTGAAAACATAAAAAGGTAAAGGTGAGCTTTAAGGGAAAACTAAATCATCATCTCGGCCACTTTGGCTTGTCTAAAACTTGGCTGAAGACCCTATTTACACTTCAAACGTTAAACAAATCTTTCAGTGTGTTCACTTCAACATAATATTCTGTCCGAAATATATTCTTTTTAGACAAAATTCCTGTGTTTATCCACTATGTAACAGAATGGCCATAAATGTTCTTCAGGGACAGCTTTAGGACTGAGATCTGTGTTGTTACGCAGGAAATATCACCCTTCTTCAGTTAAAAAGTATAGCCTCCACCTGTGTAGTAAGCTGCCTGGCACGCCCACTTATTACAAGGCCACTATATATTTTTTAGCTGATGCTCCCCATTGTGAGATGCAGAGCCCTGAGCAGGCAAAGTCATATTTATAGCTCATTCTGCCCTGGCACTGGATCCAAATAATCCCCAATTTAAAGTAAACAGGGGTAATTTATTTTAGGCATCTTTTTAACTATATTAAAAAATGACATTCACCACTTTTATTGGCACAAGTAACATTTTCTGGAATGTTGGAATGTGTCTGAAAAAGCAAAATATTCTCAAGCTTTTATAAACAACGCCAAGTAAGTCTAGGGGTTCTTTAGAGTGGGATGTATTTTATTTTAGTGGTGTCACTAATGTACTATCTATCTATCTATCTATCTATCTAGATAGAAAGTGATGACCAGCGGCACACCAGTTGTGTGAAAACAAAACGTGATGATTTATTCGTGAATCAATGCATCTCAGCAAACACAACACAGTCTAGCACGACGTTTCGGCGGATTTCCGCCGAAACGTCGTGCTAGACTGTGTTGTGTTTGCTGAGATGCATTGATTCACGAATAAATCATCACGTTTTGTTTTCACACAACTGGTGTGCCGCTGGTCATCACTTTCTATCTGGATCAAAGGTTCGCGGTCAGAACCAAGCCAACTGGCACCCGCATCGCTGAGACCTGTAGTGCCACTCATTTCCACAGTATATCTATCTATCTATCTATCTATCTATCTATCTATTTTATAGACAGAGCCTTATACTATATGGGGGCATAGAGACATTTAAAGAGAATGTACCATTACGTCCATCTACAGTACATTAGCAGATCATTTGTGGTGATCGCTGTTTACTGTCCTTTTTTTTAACACTTTTTCCATGAGCCAGTTTGTCTCTATGCACTGGGAGCAGTCCTCCCATCCCCATTGTGACCATATCCCCTCCCCTCTGTGGCGCTGATAGTGCATACATCCGGGCCGATGTGCACAGCAAAAGAATGGCACCAAGCGCTTGAATCGGGCAAAGGCTTTGCAGTCGGAATGCTGGTGCTGAACTGCTAATGTTATAAAAAGGTGATGTACCTAATGGTACATTTGTTTTACTATACAAAAGCACAGGGGATACCTACCTACAACATGGGACACAGAAGTGGCTTAACTACTATATAGGGGCCCAGAGAGGCATAACTAATCTATAAGACAGAGACACAACTAACTACTATATGTAGGCACAGAAGGGTTCTAACCACTATATGGGGAAAAAGAGGGACCAAACTACTATATAGGGGGAAAAGAAAGTCCTAATACTATGCGGCAGCACAGAGAGGCCTAATACTATATGGAGACATAGAGGAGACCCAACTACTATGGAGTCACAAAGAGGTTAATTATATGGGGCACAGATGGGCCTACTATATAGGGCTACAGAGAAGCATTCATACTATATAGCAGAAGGGGCCTAGTATTATATGTGCTGGAGCAAGGAATCTAAAATGTTTCTCTGTCACATTCTGCAAAGAAAGATCATGGCCTGAGCCAGATGAAAATATAAAGAAGTGAATGACTCTAATCAGTGAAGACTTCACCTGTGAGTCATTGGATATAGGTGCATTGCCACAATCTGTATGGTCAGCAGAGCCTGTATAGGATTTTATTCAGTAACAGTACGGTGGTAATGGAAGTGGTCATGATGTCATGTTATTATTTGTCCATTGTATACTGGTAGAACTGGCAATTCTGGTCTTGGTACACTAGATTTGCCAAGAACTAATCCCCTGTAATCAATAGTAGCAATATAATGGACAGATTGTTAACATATCTCATCCACATTCTATAACTAAATCCCAAAGTAAAAGGCGACCTACACTGTAGGTTTTATACCACAGCATGCCAGTTATTCTCGCAGGATTCTCCTACTGCTTTTAACCTTTGCAGTGCAAATCTTGAAAGTTGCAGGTAAGATTTCCCTACTAGCTCAGACGCTGATTCTTTACTGTAAGAGCAGTGAGACTTTAGAACTCTCCACCACATGATGTTGTCATGGCTAACTCATTGAATAGGTTCAAAGGAGGCCTGGATGCTTTTCTTGAAAAATATATTACAAATTATAGGCGCTAGATTTCATGTGATAGAACATTGATCCAGGGATTTATTCTGATTTTGGAGAGGGGGCAGATGGGAAAGAATTTTCCTCCGTGAATGGGCACATAAAGGTTTTTGCCTTCCTCTGGATCAACACAATAGTATTCCGGTAGATTGAACTTGTTGGACCCCTTTTTTTTTCTTTTATTTTGAACCTTGTTGACTATGCTACTATGTATATTTGAGGCCCTGGCATATATCTGGTGAGGTCCAGGTATTACTTTTGGTTTGTTGGGTGAAGCGCCACTCGGAAAACTTTTAAAAAGCCCTGATTTGAAATGTATGGCCATCTTGACACCTTTTCTTAGAAAAAGTTTCCTAACCTTTGTTATGATAATGGAGTCATCCTGTATAAAATGTTTTTAAAAAAATACACATTAAGGCTATGTTCACACAGTGTAAAAGTACGATGGCCGATGGCAATGACGGCCGTACCCTTTACGGTGTGGAACACTGCCTATTCTTCTATGGGATCCCGGCCGGAGCGTATACACTTAGCCGGGATCCCAAGCAGCGCCGCAAAGAACTGACAAGTCAGTTTTCTGCGGCTGCAATTCAGTGAATTGCGGCCGCAGAAAGACCTGTCAGTTTACACAATGAATCGAGCAGCTCCGGCCACTTGCTTCATTGTGTGCTATGAGAGTTCTGAGGCCAGCGCGCAGTAATGCGCCCGCATCAGAACACTGCAGCCGGAAAGATAATACGGGTCACGGAATGGCCAGTCTCATACGCCGTGTGAACATAGCCTAAGGGTTAGCTTAACACATACCGGATCACAGTGGATTTTGATGGTGCGGATCTGCTGCGGATCCTGTACGTGTGAACGCATCCTTAAAGTCTCCCATAATACTAGCTCAGACCTTCAGAAGTTAATTCTTATCAGAAAATACCAGTTTAGTAGAATAAATTAAGGATGAGTAGATGACAAATTGATGTATTCCAAGCACACACTTTCTTAAAATTAATTTCCACTTTCATTTTAGTCATACAAAAAGAATCTTAGCAGATCAAAGTTGCGCAGGCAAGAAAAAAAAAAACAAATTAATAACTATTTAAGTATTCTGTTTCATCATGATAACAAACAGATGGTTTTAATATTCTGGAGGCTAATTTCTGAACAATTAAAAACACAGCAAGATATTAACATCTAATGAAACATTTTAACTACCAGTATATGCATCTGCCATTAATTTCAACACAGTAAGGTCCTGGTTCCCCTCAATCTGTTCTTTATTAAGGGAAATTTTTCCACTCTGAATTTAGTGAAGTAGAGAATTAACAACTGTTTTCAATCAGCAGTCAGCATGATATTTTGCTAGCAAAGGCTGAAATCATTTACACAATGAAACACAATTTTTACGTTATTGCTTTGATGTACAGTATGTATAGCTTAGAGTTGCAGAGGGACCTTTGGACTAATTAAGAGTGTTTCTTGATGGCAATGCTTTAAAACTCAACTGAATTGTGCAGCTTACAACTTTATATCAATTTGGAATTACTGATACTTTTCTATTATTTTTTTTTAATGGACATGAAGAGAAAGAGCTGCTGCACCTCACACCTATGGCTGACATTTATGTCTCTCGGCCCTTGGGTTTGGTCCTGTGACAGTGGGGTTGCAGGGCCATTTTATTGCCTCCCTTCCCTGCTTGCGCTCGCTTTGCAGGGTTAGCGGTCGCTGACCGACACAGTGTTGTGTTAGTGTAGGGACTCATGTGAGCCAGGGGATCTTCACATGGTACATGAGGCAATATGGTTTTATCAAATTATATCTGTATTTTACTTTTCTCTCCTTTCTGAGTAGCTAGCACTCCTCCTAGTAAGACCCATGTGACGCCAATCAACAGGAAGCACCTGTGCACACATGGTAAGTATCTCCTATTCTACCTCCGTTGCAGTGGTGAGCAGTAAGACCTTGTTCACACTTTTGTTACTTGGTTGCAGCTTTCCCCGCCGGCGGCGCCTGCTGGGTTTGGGTCGGCCCTTGGGGTTTGGTCCTGTGACAGTGGGGTTGCAGGGCCATTCCGTTCCCTTCCTTCCCTGCTTGCGCTCATTTTGCGGGATTAGCCGGCGGTGACTGACACAGTGTTGAGTTAGTGTAGGGACTCATGTGAGCCAGGAGACCTGCACGTGGTACATGAGGCAATATGGTTTGATCAAATTATATACCAACATCCTGGTGTTGGTTTTTAAATGTAGCTGAGAGGCATTAGTGTCAGCCATAGGTGTGAGGTGCAGCAGCTCCTTTTTCTCTCCATGTCCCTATATATATATATATATATATATTTTTTTTTTATTTTTTTATTTTTTTTACTACTTTTCACAATACATTGACATGCACACCATAAACATCCTTCATTTAAAGGATAACTATTTTTCTTTCAGATCAACTGGTTTAAGAAAGTTATGTAGATTTGTAATTTACTTCTAATTTAAAATCTCAAGTCTTTCCATACTTATCTGCTGCTGTATGTCCTGCAGGAAATTTTGTTTTCTTTCCAGTTTGACACAGTTCTCTCTGCTCACATCTCTGTCCAAAACAGGAACTGTCCAGAGCAGGAGAGTTTTCTATGGTGATTTGCTGCTGCTCTGGACAGTTCCAGTCTTGGACAAAGATGTCAACAGAGAGCACTGTCTCAGACTTGAAAGAATACACCACTTCCTGTTCTCAACTTGATATAGATGTTGACCAATTGCTCATATGTCCTAAAGCTACTTTTTCCATCCCTCTCACAAACATGCACTTTCAGGCTATGTTCACACAACATACATATTAGGAAAAGAGCGTCCGTTCTTTTCAATTAAAACAAAGGCAGGTCTTTTATAGTAAAATGTGTTGCATTGAAGTCAATGCAAACAATGGCCATTGTAGTTTTTGAGTGCCAAATGATCGTTGTCCGTACGGTGTGTGAACATAGCCTCAGTTTGTATAAGTATGAGAATGGGCTCCTAGCTACATACAAGGGGGCAAATACTTACTGGATGACATATATCTACCTCGTCTATCTACCTGTTAGAAGGCATAAACCTAAAAGAAGCACCTACTTACCAAGAGTGACATTATTACCATTTGCGACTTTTTGGGTGGGGAAAAGGTAAGGTTGTTGTTTAAAAATGTGCAGAGCCAAAGATATTTGTTTGACAGAGTCTGTGGATAAGAGTTATGAAAGAAAGAAGCCTTTGTCGTGATCTGGGCTATTATATTAAGTGGTCATGATCTGGCAGCATGGTGGAATTATTTAGTCACTATGTGGTGGTGCTGGTATGGCTGGGTTACGTGTCTCTTGTATACTGGTATTATTGGTTTTATTCATCTCAGGATACTGGATTTGGTGGTAATATGTATTGGTATAATATTTATCTCTTGGATACTGTTGAGCGCTGTTCACGTAGACATCAAATTAAGGCTAGGTTCACATTTGACCACGGGCCATTTGACGCCCATCTGTTTTTAAGTTTGTTACTTCGAGGCTAAACAACATCTGCAATTTCAGAATAACGGATGTTGTTTGACCAACAATTATTTGCAGAAGTTATTGTACAAACATCAGATGTTTTTTTAGTTGTTCACACACATTTTTTTTTCAACATCCTTTCACCCCCTTCACTACTAATTTCGATGGACCTTCAAAAAAGAACCATTCCCAAAAGGGCTTGAACTAGAATAATGTACCAATGGTTGTCATTGTAATGACAAGCGCTCAAAACGGACGTTATTTAGTACCCAAAATTACAGACATCCTTTCGAGAGGGGAAAAAAAGTAAAAAAAGAAATTTACTTGGAACCTGCCATCAGTTTCATGCTGCTTAAACCACAGGCAGCATGTTTTAACTATATTTATCTGTTTTTCCTGTTTTGTGGTTTAGGCAGCACAAAACCTTTGCCAAAACATGCACTGCCATGATTACATAAAATCTAGAGACCATCGGGTGAGGAATAATGGCAAAGTCTTAAATAAGAAAAGAAACACTTAATAAATATAAAATAATAACCTGAATTATTGACAAGCACTTTGTCTTTTTATCCATTTATTGATCCTTAAAACACGAAGCAAGCAAGAGTTTTACATGTATTTTGTAAGAATGGAGAGAATGCAAGTAATTATTGCCTGTTTCTATATGTTTACTCTAATCTCAGCAATGTTTGTTCATGTAGTTAGACTCTGCATTCATTTCCCTTTATCTAACAGCAATTATCTGTTTCCTACCCTAGGGGCAATGGTAAAATTGTCTATATCTCTTGATGAAGGACCATCGCTTAGAGACATACAAGTGGGATGTGCTGATTAAAACCAATTAGCAGATTAAGAGATATTAATCATCTAAATTCAGAGCAACAGCGGAAACTACAGAAGTAGCAAAAACACCAGCAACAACCATGTTTTCATATTTTTCTTAGAAAAGCTTTGTAAATTCTGTATCAACACTGGGCAGAAAAACTAGTATATTTAAACCTTAAACCCTTAATAGTTTAGCCACAAAATGCAGTATTCCATGTTTTTACATGATAAGAATGCAAATGAAAAGCCTAGCTAAGACCGCAGGGAGCCAATAGCATTCATAACAATGGGATTAGCTGCAATTTTATACTGTGCATTGTTAACCACTTACTATTTCTTGCCAAAAAAGGCATCCACTAGCCAAAGACTAATAGTTTTGCCACTATTTTCTCTACTTTACTTTGTTTTACCATTGGTCAAGTATACTAACCTCTTCCTACTCTGCACCATACATGTAAAATGCAGCTGCCTAATAGTTAACACTAGAGATGGAACTACCCCGGAAATAATATCACTCTTGAGTAGAGGTATGGGTATTAAAAAGGGAGTATCACGAATATATGGGAAATTAATGGATGAAAATCAGGGGAAGATGGAAATGGGATGTAGGGGGAAATGGGAGAAGGAATTAGGTAAAATGTCTGAGGGGCAATGGGAGAGTATACTAAAAAATGTTAAGAAAGTGTCGGTAAACCAAAATCACCAGATAGTGCAGCTTCATGTTTTGCACCGTTTGTACTATACTCCCTCTTTTCTGGAAAAAATAGGCAAAAGATCCACGGCCGACTGTGCAAGATGTGGGGAAAAGGTAGAAGATTGGTTGCACATCTTTTGGACATGTACGGCCCTGGGAAAATTCTGGCGAGAAATAATAAAGGCAATAGAAGAAGAACTGGAATATAGAATAGTACCGTATCCAGCGTTGATAATATTGGGAGATGATTCACAAGTGGGGGGAATGGATAGGAAAAAAAAGGAAGTGTTGGGTAGGAGATTGTTTGTGGCAAGACTTATCATTGTACGGAGTTGGAATACAAATGAAATATTAAGAGTGGGGACTTGGAATAATTTGGTAAAACAGTATGTTAAGTATGAAAAGGTATGGGAAAGAGGAAAAGAGTAGTGAAGAAGATAGTAGGAGTAAAAATAGAAACACTGGTCTGGTCTGGTTTGAGTATGGGAGGTCCACCTGGGGAAGGGGGGGGGGAGGGGAAGGGATAAGGGAGGAGGGGGGTTTTGGAAAAAAAAGGGGAAAACTGGAAAATTTGTTTGTGTGTAAAACTTTTTTTGTATTTATGGATGTGATAATAAAAACTTTTGCAATTAAAAAAAAAAAAAAAAGTTAACACTAGAGATGAGCGAACCTCAAGCATGCTCGAGTCCATCCGAACCTGAACTTTCGGCATTTGATTAGCGGTGGCTGCTGAAGTTGGATAAAGCCCTAAGACTATGTGGAAAACATGGATATAGTCATTGGCTGTATCCATGTTTTCCAGACAACCTTAGAGCATTATGCAAGTTCAGCAGCCACCAGAGATGAGCAAACCGGGTTCGGGTTTGAGTCCATCCAAACCTAAATGTTCGGCATTTGATTAGCTGGGGCTGCTGAACTTGGATAAAGCTCTAAGGTTGTCTGGAAAACATGGATACAGCCAATGACTATATCCATGTTTTCCACATAGCCTTAGGGCTTTATCCAAGTTCAGCAGCCACCGCTAATGAAATGCCGAAAGTTCGGGTTCGAATGGACTCGAACTCGAACCCGATTCACTCATCTCTAGCAGCCACCGCTAATCAAATGCCGAACGATTGGGTTCAGATGGACTCGAACCTGAACCCGGTTCGTTCATCTCTAGTTAACACTCAGTGCCATACTGTTCATTTACAGCACTGGTGTTGCATGGGCTTAGAAGCAAAACCGATGTAATAGGTGATGGGAGCTTACTGTCAATCACAGTCAGGCTCCTTGCCCGGACCAATGCTTCTGTCAGTCTTGGCTGTTTAACACCATAGATGCTGCAGTCAATGACGTCCATTGCATCTATGAGTTTGGCAGGAGAAGGTTCCACCTGTCAACCATCAGTTACCCTACGATGTAAACACATACCGCGGGCCAGATGTGGGACAGAGGGAGACCGGATGAAACAGCCTCTTTTACTCACGTTTCCTTTTCATGGTCACTGGTGGTCCCGAGGGCTTTCGCAGTGGGAAGGCGCTCTATAATGTCTCTCTTGAAGAGTCTGCTATAGAGGTTTAAGGGAGGTGGCACCTAAGTCTTTGGGTGTTAATGGTGGTTAGTGAAGTAAACCTTGTTCCCTCTGCGCCAACTCCCTGACATAAATTTGTAGGTGAAAATCCATGGAAAATATTCTTCACAATTATTACTTTATATATAAAAAGGTGCTTTTTAAAATACAGTTTTGGGCTATGTTCACACTATGTATCTTTCCGTCCGTAGTGCGAACCACGAATATACGCACGTAGTTTTGAGGTTGATGCGTTCGCTTGAAAGTATACGATATACGGCCGCACAATGCACACTATGTATGAGCTTACGGACGGATCGTATACGGCACCGTGAAAAATGAACAAGACCATTGTTTGAGGACGGAAACGTTCCAACTCACGGCCGTGGATTTCCTTGCGGTCCCGTACGGAGTACTTATTTCAGCCAAATTGAACTTGATTTTTCGATCCAAAAGGTTCTGTGAGTTTTATTGGGCTGGGCGAAGATTTCCAAGTAAATGACCTGTTTCAGATCGCTTCGAATCAAGCTAGGGAAGCATAACTGTACTACGGGCGTATGTTCGCGGTTCGTCCGCATCCGTCCGCATGTCGATTTTCCCCACACCTGTAGTTTCAGCCGCACATGTACGGCGGTGTACGAACTACGGACGTAATCATACGCAGTGTGAACATAGCCTTGAAGACGAAATTCGGGATTTAAAAAATGAATGCATTCTGTCCATCTTTCGCCAAATCTATTCCACGCTATTGTTCAAAATAAAAATAATGATGTTTGTTTAACCACTTAACCTTAGAGATGTTTAATTCATTGAGCATACAATATGGCGAAATGAAATATCCCTTCACTTTGTAAATTGGGTAAAAAATGCTCTTTCTGGAGAATAAACCATAACTTACTTTGAGATTCATCAATGCAGTTCGAGTGAACATTCAAATCTTTTAGCCACATGTGACAAATACATTTTTAAACATGCATATGAATCACGCGCCAGATTTATTTATGGGCCTTTAGAAAATCTAGGCTTCTTGAAAAAAAAAAAAAAAAAAAAAAAAAAAATATATGCTGAACAGTAATAGAGAAAAAGGCATGTGAGGGAAAAGAGGAATATTAATGGGGGTTGTTGCACTCTCTTTTTGCTCTGTTTCATAAATTTCATGAAGTTGATTGCTGGTCTCCCATAGCAAGTGATGACAGCAGCTGCATGGATCAACAGTAATAAACCTCGGGCAATTTAATAGCTTTTATTGTTCTGCTGTGATGTTTGAACACATTCACTCATCTCTCCTAGGATTCTTATAGGGGCTGCGATGAGAGAAGATCTCATTTACCTAAAAGTGCTTATAAATTTTTAATTTGCTTTAACAAGTAAATTAACAAGTCCCTCATTCAGGCAAGTTTTATGGCCTCTGGCCACTTGGGGAGAAACATAAAAGTTTTATGGGTAATCCGGAGCTTCTGAGACTGCTCATGATAAATTGTCTGTTTCCTGTTATTTTATCAAACCAGCAAGCTTCTTAGGCTTAGCAGTCATGGATTTAGTGCTCTAACTGTTGCGTACATGAAATTCTAGGTTTAACAATATCTACATGGCTTTTCATGCAGTGATAATATATATAATATAAAGTGGAACTCTAGCTTTCATATTGTATTTTGGTTTATTCCTCAGAACTGGTATTGGTATTGGTGCGCTTATAGAGAAAGATTTGTCTGACAGATTTTTGAAGCCAAAGCCAGGAATGGATTTGAAAAGAGGATAGAGGAAAGTCTTTCTTTTATGACCTGTTCTCTGTTTATAGTCTGTTCCTGGCTTTGGCTTCAAAGATCTGTCAGATAAATCTCTTGGTGTAAACGCATCATATCTCTATATCAGATTATATAGTTATACTTGAAAAGTATAGCTCGTAAAGTTAAAGGGGTTGGCCACTTTATAGTAAAATTGTTCAGTATACAGTATTAGTAAGTTTGCTCACTGCACTTACGGTTAGCAGCTCACTGTTTACCTCATAGAGCTAAAAATCAAACTCCCCTCTTCCAGGCTGTGCTGTCCTGCTCTGTGGTGAGTCTGCCCATAAGATGGCCAACATGGAGAAGCTTGTGACCATGCCCCATCCCCCAGTGTCCACCACTGAGCCTGTATGTACCTATGGAGGACACTGGGGGGCGTGGCAGGGTCATATGTTCCTTCATGTTGGCCATCTTATGGACAGACTCACCACAGAGCAGGGCAGCACAGCCTGGAGGAGGGGAGTCTGATATTACCTCTGTGAGGTACACAGGGAGCTACTGTCAGTATATACAGAGAGTACACTTACTAATACTTTACACTGAGCAATTTTTCTATAGAGTGGCCAACCCCTTTAAAGGTTTTTGCATATAAATTCAGTTAGCAAACTAGCTTCCTTCTCCTGATATGCTGCACTTTCCCTTACATTGCAGACAGATCATTGTCTAGGTTACTAACCACCACTCTGCTCAGCAGTGGTCTGGCTCGTTTATAGTGTCAGGGATATTGGCCTGGCTGTATAGACTGATATAGAAAATCAGTCGAAGCCCAGCTGATCACATGACACAGAGCTGGGAGAGGATTGCGCTTATAACTGTCTTCTCCTGGATTGTTCTACAATGGGAAGAGGATGAACACTCAGACCCGGATCAATCAAAACTTTTGAATTACATGTCAAAAGTTTTTTTACAATGACCGGTAAACTTTAATGTTTTCTACAAGTTTAAAAGGTTTAAAGGTTTTATAGGCCCAGATTTATCAAAGTGTGCAAACTGTCTAAAGCAAATCACAGCCCAGCTTTCATTCTTCCAGAGCTTTAAGCTGAGCTGTGATTGGTTGCTATGGGCAGTTTACACCAGTTTCTTTCTTATGCACCTTTCTTATGTTTCTTTTTACTATGTTAACACAATGAAAGACGGCTGGACAGTAATTAAATGATTAGTTACTGCAATTAAGTGATTCAGTAATAAAATTAAATAATGCAGCACTGCAATAAAGCTTTGCCAGGGGGGCGGGGAGGGGATATGGAGGGGATAGAATGGGGGGGGGGGGGGGAACGCAGACTCTGGGCCCGCTTCTTTTATCATTTTTCTCTCCAAAAAATGATAAGGAATCCTACGCCAGCGCTGAGCTGGCATAGGTTTCCCGGCGCACACACTGGTGCGCAGGATTTATGTAGAGTCAGTGCGTCTCTACATAAATCTCTGTACTGTGGCCGCTACATCCAGCGCAGAAAACTCCAGACTTAATAAATGTCCCCCTATGTGTTTATGAGATATCTGTTAGAATGGTATTGCCAGTATCTTGGTCTGCTGCGAGTTTGCTTTGGCCAACATACTGTATGTAGACTGTTTATGGTTTGCATGAATTAGTTTTTAAGTACTACCACTTCTATCATTTACAATCATTCCAAGTATTTTCTGCTCATGTATACAATAGTCCCCAACTTTGAGGGGCTGTTGGGGATACTCATTGTTGCCTAACTTTATTTTTCTAGAAAAAAACATTGTTTTGCTGTCCAGCCATGTGCAAGTTTCTTTAATATAAGTAACCCATAAGTATGTATTTAAATTGATATGTTGCATATTTCAAGAGATTGCAGTCTTCTGGAACATTTATTCCTCCCAGAAGTAATACTTATGCGTGCTTTTTTTTACAATGAATGCAGTTGGTATCCAGAGCAGCCTATATATAGTATCTTATCCCGGATATTACTGAAGACCTAAGATTCACTAAAGCAATAAACGAAAAACCAATCAAAAAAAAAAAAAAAAAACCTCTAAAATAGCCGGGGGGGAAATGAGAGGTAACTATATCAAATACGAATTCAAGGAACATGGTCCAAAGAGAAATAGAGAAATTGCTAGTTATATATCTATAATTTTCCCAACAAATTTCACACAGAAAAGATTTGCACACCTTCTTTTTTTTATTTGAAAATGTTCTGCCAGAAGACATTTCCATTAACATTGAGTGATCTCATGATCTGGCGTGCCCAAGCCCCTCAGAAGTTCCAGATCTCTGTTCACCTTTCAGGTTAATCTTTTCCTTTCCTGGAGAGCTGAATGTCATCTGTATGTACTCCCCTGGAGGGCCAGTACTTTCAACATGAAAGAAAAAAGTTGAAACCACTATACCCTCTCTAGCTCTCTCCAAATGTATATTACATTGTCAATTTGCTCTCTAACTATGTGCAAGAGGGTCAAAACTATATATTGGATTAGTTTGGAAGAAGGCCAAGAACCTTTTGCTTAAAATCTCTTAAATAATATATCTCAATGTGTTAAGATTAAGGTGCCCATAGTTGAGAATTTAGTACATAAAAACCAGCAAAGGACTTAAAAAAAAAAAAAAAAATCTTTGTTATACATTTCAGTTAGAGTTGTGGAAGCAGGAAAGAAAAAGTACCGATTTGCTAGAACAAAGAGAAACAAAGCCATGCCTGATGTTTGTCCAAATTATAAATCACATAATACCCCTAAGAAGTACAGGAAAAAAGGAAAACATAAGGGGGAAAACTGGTCTGCAAATGTACACATGATGTGCAATTAAACTGAAAACTGCTGGTATACATTTTTATGCTGCGAGATGCAGGATGTTGGATTAGTTCACAACAGGTCATTGTGGAATAATACCCAGCCAACTGCCTTTGTAGTATGTAGACATTCTGCTAAACCCTTTTATCAACATGTCACTGACTTGTGACATAGCATACACTGGCCACAAATGTTATAGCTTAGCCATTAAGTAATGGCACCTGACAGAATAATCCCATTAACAGAAGGGGAGAAAATGAAAAAATAAAATAAAAAATAAGACCAATTGAATTTCAGGAAGCAATTACTGCTTATGAAAAACATAAAACACTCCAGAATCTTTGTCTTTCCTTAGCGAGTGTGTATGTAGTAGTTACTGAAGTAGGAGCACTAATAAAAAGGTCACTGTGCAATAACAGAGTGTAATAGGAAAGCAAACTGCAACCATATAATACAAAGCACAATGCTTGAGAGTTTTGATTTTTTTTTTTTACCAATATGCTTTGTTACTAAAAATTGTACTTAAAAATATTATTATTATTTGATTATACTATTATTTATTAAATTGTAATTAATACATTGACCCTTTTATGGTTTTCCTTTAATTTTAAGTTACCTTAAAGCGTCTCTGTACCCACAATCTGACCCCCCCAAACTGCTTGTACCTTCAGATAGCTGCTTGTAATCCAAGATCTGTCCTGGGGTCCATTCGGCAGGTGAGGCAGTTATTGCCCTAAAAAACAACTTTTAAACTTGCAGCACTGTGTCAAATGGCCGTGGCCAAAAATATTTGTGCCCTAACTTTGCACCACCCCTCGGTCCCTCCTCCCCACCCTTCATTCACCTGTGTAAGCATGCCACATGGGCTGGATTGTTTAGGCACCTGGGCAATGTTCAGACAGGAGAAAATGTTCCAGTGGCATTACTAATGATGAAGACGGTGGGGAGGAGGGACGGAGGGGTTGTGCACAATTAGGGCACAGATATTATAGGCCACGACCATTTGACATAGGGCTGCCAGTTTAAAAGCTGTTTTTAGGACAATAACTGTATCACCTGCCAAACAGACCCCAGGACAAATTGAATTAAAATCAGCTATCTGAAGGTACAAGTGGTTTGGGGGGAAAGTTTGTGGGTAAAAAGTCACTTTAATGATTATCACCACCATCATCCTCTAAGAACTACATTCATACAAAGTATTACGATTTGTATATAAAATTATTTACATTGTAGATGCAGACAGATAATGGTCCTAGATGAGACCTAATAGTCTTTCTGCTAAAATAACATGAAAAATTATATATAAAAGTATAAAGCTTTTGAAGCTTTAAGGCTATGTTCCCACTGCAGGAACAGGTCGGCATTTCTCCGGAAATGTAACATTATTAATAGACGACCACCTTTTCCCAATTAACTCCCTTAGTGATAGGTTTATCTCAGATTAGCCACTACTGAGACCCAGACCTATTTTGAGAATGAGAGTTTATGGAAGCCAATACCTGCCATTAGAGATGAGGGAAGCGAATCTGGTGAATCAAGATTCTGTGAAGCAAGTTCCCACTGATTCATTAAGGAAGTTTGCAAAAAAAATAAATAAATGGGGGCTGCACATGCTGTCTGGAGCATCACTGGGTGGGAGAAAGAGATTAACCATAATCCCTAGAGTCCGTTCAATCAGCTGCAAGCCCCTCTGTGATGTCAGCACCTCCCCCTCTATATAAGGCAGTTCGGTAACGGAGGTGGTCAGTCAGCTGTGCATGGAGGAGAGGACAGGATCACAGCATGCAGTTATAGCAGAGCAGGGAGAGACTAACAGAGTGATATAAAGAAAGGGGGAAGAGAAATGGTGGAAATTGGATGATTGACTGGCTATTTGACTTTTTTGAATTATGATTTTTTTATTTTTGATACTTACAACAACATGCTTTAGCAAATTCGCCCTTCTGTAGTCCCAGTATTGTAGCTACTATAGTTTTGGCTTTTTAATGAAATTCGTTAGGATTCATGAATCTTGATGAGTTTGAGCGAAAATTTGCGAAGCTCGGGAAATTAATTTTTTTTGCTTCGCTCATCTCCATGAAATGCAACAGTGTAGAGGTGGAGGTGTTCAACTGCTTGAATTTCTCTATTGTGAGCAATGGAAAGCATTTTTCAAAATAGATTTTGGCTAAAGTGTAGATTGACTAAAAAATATTGTTTTGTCCTCAGCACTAGTCGAGTGTAGGGACTGGCACCATAGTTAGGGCGACCCTGTTAAGGAGGTGAGACACCCCAAAAGGCAAGGTGAGACCTTAACTGGGGAAAAGACTGTCATTTTCAGATTTAGCAGGTACCCAGCACTCTGCCGAGCAGGGAGAACCTGGTTAAATACTCTAGTCGCCCATTAATTTCAATAGGGCTCATTACACAAATTGAGCACATGAAAATTATAAAATACTCAGCTCGAGTAACAAGCATTCAAGTATTTTGGTTCATCGCTATCTTTAACCATAGACACTAAAAAGGCCTAGCTTTTACAACACCTTTACATAAGGAAAAACTCTTAAAATCTTTAACACGTCTAACACAGACGTTATATACTCCACTCATATTAACCTCCCAGTGAATATTCAGAATATGGCAATTTTGGGATTTTCCTAAATTCAAACATGAATCCCCCAAAAATATTTAAAAACTTAGTGTTCGTTATTAAGTCACCGTTCTGTCAGGAAATAAATAGTAAAATTGTGGGATTAGTACTCCATTTCCAGCTGTGCTGCATTGTTCCAGAAACTTCTACAGCTCTCTAACAACAAAGCCGTACCATTTTCTCAAGAGACTTGAAATGTTATTAAATCTTTCTAGAGCTTTTCAGCAGAGTTCTTTAAAAAAAAAAATGGAAGAATTATAAAGAAACATCTCATAATTTCCGTTTGGTCTGGCATCCCTTTCAGAGTGGCTACTGGTCTGCTCTGCTATCCTAAGCCAAGTCTCCTCCTTATGCGTATAGCTGAGGAAAGGGATGTTTTTAAGAGACATTAAGTGAAAATAATAACATAGGGAAAAATTTGGGAATGTGTCCAAATCTGCAGCTGTGCTAGCCCAATAAAAAGCTGATCCTCATTCTGCCGCTCGACCTCATGCTTATCACCACATAACTATTCATCAAAGACATTTTGGAGCAATTAATTAAATTATTCCCATGTCTGTGCCACAGAGCCGTTATTCCAATATCAGCTTTCACTCACACTCTCCTAAGCTCACGTCTGCGTGCCAAGTCACATCTCCTGCGCTGTCCAGTCTCAATAAAGCTGCTCCCTTCAACACTCGCTCAGGCTATCATTTCTCCGTTTTATTGCCATTTATTTTCCACTAGGACTACTCTGCCAGTATATTGGCAGGACTTCCAGTATATGGTTGTAATGAAATATACCACAGACACTTAACACTGGGTCAGACTTGAGCTCAGCTCATGTGAAGCTGTAATATGATAAAGAAATGCTTCCAGGGGGAGGATTTTATTGGCTCAAAAATAGAACATGGTTTCCTCTGGTATGCCAGTTCAGAAATAGTTGGAGTATTTTGCAAATCCTTGTGATAATTAAGTTTAAGGTTGAAATGTGCCTACATGGGAAATCGGAGAAAGGGCCTAGTATCTCTGTCATCTTAACAGGACAGGCCAGGCAAGATGAAATAAAAGATTCATTTAGCCTATGTGCATGTGTGTGTGTCTATGTCAGTGTCAGTCTTGATGGACACATTTATGTATTCAGCTACTTAAAACATTATCATTTTTGTGCCTTGAGGAGCTAAAGATAGGGCTACACTTAAAATAGTTGGCTCAGCTAAAACTGCTCACTTTTTTTTTAACTTGGAGAGGAAAAGCTACTGCCAGACTCTTGACTCAACCGAGGGAATAAGGGATCGGACATCTGCAATTTTGGGTGAGTTTGAAAGTCCCTATACACATTATATAACTTTCAGATTAAATAGTTGGGTTCAGACAACATGTGTGCAACTATTAAGAGAGGTATTTAAGATAAAGTTTAAGATAACTGCTTTAGACATCCATTGGAGATTTAATGGTGTGAAGGAAAAACTCTACTGACTCTGGGTGTGTCGACCTGGCCGCCACCAGTGCCTACACTGGTACAATTTATGTTTGTCTATGGGACATGGAATTGTGGAATTGGAAAGTTTTTTTTTTATTGTGAAGAGATAAAAGTATTATTTTGGAGATGATTCACCATCATTCAGTGAATATCTTAAAGTGAAGATTAGAGATGAGCGAAGAGAATTCAGATTCGCTGCGACTCACGCTGTCCATTCACTTTGTTATGAGAACCGAATTCAGCACAAAATTTGCTACACATGGTTAACACATGTTAACTTACAGTACTGTCACTTGGCGGGAGCAAGGAATTATCCATAATCCCTTGCGGCCGTCAAATCACCTACAAGTCCCCCTGTAATGTCAGCCCCTCTCCCTCTATATAGGGTGAGCTACTTCCTGGAGGTGGGAAGTTGGCTGTGTACTGGTAAGCAGGATCGCAACAGGCATTTAGAGCAGAGAAGGGACAAAAATACAGAGAGAGATTGGGACATAAAGGATAGGAGGGCATATTGCGGGTGGTTGTCTGCGGGAGGTATAAAGCCAGTGTCCAGTAAAACAAGTCTTTGGGTACTGGCTATGCATTATACCAAGTCACTGTGTGTACATTATACTAATTCTATGGGTGTACATTACAACTTCTTTGGCTATGCATTATACTAAGTAGCTGGGTGTGCATAATATCAATTCTCTGGGTGTTCATTATGCCATGTCACTGGTGCTGGCTGGGCATTATATCAATTTTCTGGATGTGCATTATAACAATTCTGTGAGTGCTGGCTGGGCATTATATCAATTTTCTGGATGTGCATTTTACAAATTCTCTGGGTGTGCATTATACCAATTCTCTTGTTGTGCATTATACCAAGTCACTGGGGGCTCGCTGGACATTATACCAAGTCAGTGGGTGTTGCAAAAACACGTCCTATTATCAATCAGTGTATGCTTAGAAAACATTTTCTATTCTCAATCATTGGGTGGTTTGAAAAAAATTTCATATTATGAGTCAGTGGGTGCTGTGAATACAGTTGCTATTATCAGTCAGGGGGTGCTGTGAATTCAATGTCCATTCAAACTAGTTTGTGGGTGCGGTGCTTGAAGTTAAACCAATGTTCCTGCTGAGTGGAGTTCCTGCTTAGTCAGATTACTGGATAGTCAGTTCATGTAAATCTTTATTGTAATATCTTGAAAAACACATGTGACAAAAATATTATAACAGAAAGAAAAACACAGTGGCGCTTCCTGGTGTGACAATGTTAATGTGTGAACCCTGGCAAAGGTGGCTATGGAATGCACTCACCTGGGCGAGTTTTGAAACGTAATAGGCACAACTCTATCGTGCATGTGTGGATCCTGTCCCCGCAGCTATGCTGGGGGTACCATTAGAGTGGTCAGTAGCAATGTGGAAAGACGTTGCTCACAGAACCAGTGGACCAGGCTTCCCCTCATATGGATTAGCGCAGGTTAAGGAATACACGCCGGGTAACAATATATTATTCACAACGTTCACAGTAAGCAGTGCCACACACTCAATGTGGTTCCAAAGGTGTATTTAATTGGAGCAACGTGGGCTGCCATCAATAGGAACCTCAGTAGGGATTTAACCTCAGTAGGGATTCACCTCTCTGGCATAGCGATGATGGATAACAATAGGGGAGCTGGGTTATGTCCCACACGCACATTGGTTATTTAAAAAATTATGTCTATGATCTTGCTCTAGCAATCTCCAGAAAAGGGCACCTACACCAAATGTGTATGTGTCCCCCTGTCCACTCCACACCTCCAACAGCTTTCAGAGGCACCTGGATATATCTTATGGAGAACAGTTGAAACACGGTACCACCATTTGAGCAACTTGCAATTTGTTTTGGAAAAAAACACATAAGTTTAAAGTGGTAGATTTTTTCATGGGGGGGGTTCTCAAAGATGAAAGTGAGTTAGGTAACAGTGAGGACTGGGGGCACAGATTCAGATACCTTCAGCTGAAAAATGCCTTCGCTAAGACCCAGGATAAAGAATTCTTTAGTGTAGATTTTAGTGAGGGCATTGAACAGCTGAGGTGTATTGATATCACTAGGCACCGTTTTTCTAAAATTTATAAAATTTTGGGGAAGCAAAAATATAGAACTGCACTGTGTGGGTTTAGGAATCAATGGGAAAGGGAAACAGGGACACTATCTGATGGGTCTTGGGAAAGCATTGTAGGTAGTATATCTAAAGTGTCTCCAAATCCGGAGTATCAATTAATGCAGTTTAAAATTTTACATCGGTCCTATTATACACCTGTATTAATGAAACGTATAGGATTTAGAGAAGACTCAGTCTGCATCCGGTGTAATATGGAGGATGCGGGTCTGAGTCACATGTTCTGGTCATGCCCGGTGATTGGTAAGTTTTGGTCGGAGGTTATGGGTGAACTTCAGGCTAGGGGAGTGATATGCGAGCCCCTTAGTTTTGAAGGTGCTGTATTGGGAGAGAGTAGCGAGATGGGGAAGCAAAATGCCCTTGCCAGTGCTGTTCTGTTCCAAGCGAGATTAATAATTTTAAGGAATTGGATAAACCCGGAGGGACCTACTAAACAGGAATGGATTAATCAGGTTAGTAAAATTAAGAGAATGGAAGCCCCCAAAGTAGGGAGGGAGAGTTCGGGAGGTGGAAGGTTAATTAGGATGTGGAAAGATTGGATTTGAAAAGATGGATTATAAGTATGTGTGTGGGTATACTATTTGGGTTTATTATAATTTTTTCTCGCTATCCCCTTTTCTTTTTTCCCTCCCCCCCCCTTTTTTTTTTTTTTTTCTCTCTTTCTCCCTTTACTTCTTTTACGGCTGGTCAGGGGCGGGGCGGGGTGGGAGGGTGGTTGGTTATAGGGGGGGAGGAGGTGGGGGGGAAAAAAGGGGGAAATGTGAATATTTTCAATGATGTATGAAAATGGTATGTTAATTTCATAATTGTTCTTTTTAAGATTGTTGAATTGGTTAAATTGAAAAGAATAAAGAATTTAAAAAAAACTTGCAATTTGTTTCTTGTATACTACACAAAATGGACGTCTTGACGTACATTGTTAAGGATTTGTCCCACTGCAATGCGTAGATTTCCTTCCCTAAATCCATGCTCCATTTCTCCATAAATGGGAGTGTTTTTATTTTGTTTTTTAATGAAAAGCCTCTAGCAATAAGGACTAGAGAATAGAGACCATCCCCTTCAGTGGGGTAGCTTGTACAGTAAACAAAGCTGTTTAAATGGCGTTAATGAACACAAAAGGTCATTTTTTTTTTAAATTTGTATTGAAGAAATGACAAATTTAGATATATTCTAAGTACCTTACCAGGGTATGCTGTTCTCTAGGGACCAACTCATCATAGGATAATAGGATTTAAGGAAATCATGCTTAACCATGGCATGAAAATTAACTCCTTGGGCCTGTGGGTAGCCAAGATAAACCAAGGCCTCTAAGGCTACATCCCCTCAAAAAAGAGGAAAAAGATTCAGGAATCGAATTACCGATTTGAGTACTCGTGGTATTAAAGTAGCACCCAGCCCCCCCCCAAAAAGCCCAAGTATCCAAGGCACCATGCTAGGTTGCCTATTTGAACTGACACATACCATCTCACCCCCATTGTTTGTAATTGCGTGAGAGGATGCAGTCCAACATTCTAGTATGTTTAGTTGCCCAGTAATAAAGTCTAAGATCTAGAAGGGTCAGGCTACCATGTAATTTCTTTCTGAACAATATCTCTCTGGCTATGTGACAGTGCTTATTAGCCTGTGCAAACCTGGTAAAGAGCCGGTTGAGTTTAGAGAAGAGGAATCTCGAGAGATGCAAAGGTATTGTCTGAAACATATAGAGCAATCTCAGCAGATGAATCAATTTCAATATACAGTATTTATTCGTCCTAACCATGAGAAGTCCTTTTCCTACCTCGCGATATCTGACCGTAAGAGTTGTAGAAGGGGTGGGTAGGTTTTCACAGGCTTAGGTATTTGGACACCCATGTATATGACATATAAAAGGAAAGTTCTGCTAAAGTTGGCAGATCAGGGTGGACTGCAGTGTGACATTCATGGCAGTACTTTTAATTAGATTAATGTTATAATTACTGAAGAATGAGTATGTATTGAGCTCCAGCATCATGCACCTTCCATTTCATCATTTCTGTATAATATCTGCCAAAAACACAATGGAAACCCATCAGGTAAGCAGGACATCCTTTACTAAAAAACAAGGTTTTTTTTAACTCTCCTATAAATTCCCTGCTGTCTTCTCTACCATCCTTTTTCTGATATTCCCTACTAATCCTGCACCAATGGCATCACATACATCATTCACATGATGTTGCATCTAGTCACTAGCTTCAGCTGCAATACTTACATGCATGGTATGACGATGCTGAGGCCAATGATTGGCTGTAATGTCACATGAATACTGTGATGCCATACGACTGATGTCAATACTACAGAAACAATGAGAACCACAGGAGCGGTAGATGTAGACATGAGAAAACATATGTATTTTTTTTTCAATACTTTGTAGCGCTGGGGCAATTTATATACCCCCCCCTAACACTTTTTAAGGAAACCTGTCAGGTCCCTTTAGGAAGTACAAGATATCACTTTAGCATATGTTACCCCTGCTGCTCTATTGTAAAATCTAACGTGTACATCCCCCACCTTAGCTATAGCACAACGGATGTGCTCTGTTAGCCCCCTCTATTCGCACCTCTGCTGACCCATTATAATGGTACTTTTTATTGCTAGTACAGGAGGGTAGAAGAATATATTGTGTAGCATGACTGTGTTGCATGCCACCGTTTGGCTCTGTTGCCATAGTTATGTTTGCTCTGTACTTACCTCCACAGGTGTTTCAGTACAAGCTATTGTTGTTGCTTTTTTTCTAACCCAACTCTGCCCCTCGGGGCCCCAGGACTTTGTGGACTCTGCCTTGCAAAGTTAGAGTGGACTTATTTCCTGTGTAACGGGGCATTTTATTCTTTTTTCTTATATAAAGATTTCTTCAATAAAAACTATTGAACTGAAAATCTGAAAAAGACAAGCATGCACTTCTGCACTGTGAGACCCTACCCTCAGAATCATTGATTTTAAAGGACAACATTTCAAAAAGCAGAGTGTGTACAGGTGCATAGAATACACTAATTATGCTGCCATACTGTGCACATGAACTAAATGTATTCCAAGTAATGAATCTGAATTTCTGCCTCTCTTAAAAAAAACTGTAAACTATAATACACAACATCTCAACTCTCTTTAGACTACATACTGTACATACATTGTACTGCATACAGTGTACCTTAACAATAATAAACAAAGTTGTTAAGTAAAAAAAAATCCTGTGCATTTCTATTGTTATTCAAAGCATGGGATGCTGACAACTTCAATACTTCATAGTTCAAGGAAACAGAATGCAAATTCAATACCCTTCATAAAGATCATGAATCCCGGCAGAAACCATGACTTTATGCCTTCTGACAAATAGTCCCACTGTATAATATTTCAGATGTAATTGTTAATTAATTCTCTTGTTCCAACACAGTGCTGAACAATTTACTTGATTTTTCTGTATGTGTGTTTCGTTAGTCAATTCATAGATAGAAAATGCCCAAACCACCAAAGCAACCAATTATTTAGTTTTATCACATCTAAGAGCGCCTTTTCAGCTGGCAGATAGGAACGTGTTTTGCTGTAAAAGCAATGTGCACTATTAACTGGAAAGAGAATAATGATAACATAGCTAAGAGACACATTGTTAGACTAATTGAGACACAATCGAAATCTCTGACACACAATCTATTATCATTTGAGATAGTTTAGTTATATAGAACTTCCATTACTACTTATTTTATGTTTCTTTGATCAGACATTAAAGATCCTTTCCACTTAGAATTTCTATTCACATTGGTCACTAAATATTGAAAGGAAAATTTATGTTGCCTTAGGCCAGATTCACATGAAGCCCATCGACAGCGGATTTCATGCTGCAAATTTGCAGCGAAATCCGCCGCGGATCCTTTGCCTGTCATTCTCAATAAGGTTACATACATATGTAAGTGACAGCCCCCTTAACCCCCTGCCGGCCTGAGCATACATTACCTGCTCCACGCTCTGGCTTGCTTTGGGGGTCCCTGCGTTGGGACGTCTTACTCAGCCAATCAGTGGATTTGTCACGGCAGCACACTGATTGGGTGAGCGGCACGTCCAGCCGGGAACCCTCGAAACAAGCCGGAGTATGGAGCAAGTAATCTATGCTCCGGACAATGGGGTTAAGGGGGCTGACACTTATCTACTCGCAGCAGGATTGAGATCCCGCTGCGAGTATGTAATCTAATTAAGAATGACAGTGAAATATTCTACGGATCCATTACGTGTGAATCTGGCCTTACAGCTGATACTGTTTGGCTAGATGAATCACACCGATGTTCTTCTACTTCACCAATAAAGATTGCATTAACCCCCTATTACACGGGACGATTAAGGGGAGCAAATGAACGCCGACCTGACAGGTCAGCGCTTGCTTGCTCCTCGCTCCCCACTTGCTGCTGGCAATATTACACGTGTTGGCAGCAAGCAGGTAAGAGGGGGATGGGTCGCGAGGAGCTGCGGGGGGGGGGAGAGATTGCCCGGGTGATCGCTAGATCGTCCAGGCAGCCCATAGAAGATATCGGAGGTCTGCTGCCGCTGCTTCTATTATGCGGAGTGATACTGCAATCGGTGTCGCTTTTGTTTCAGCATGTTGAAAGACACAGGCATGTCGGCTGATCATTGTCTTCTATTACACGAAGCAATTATCGACCTTGACGGTTGGCATTGGCCGAATACGGCCATAAGCGCTTCGTAATAGGACCTTTACTTAAAGCAGTAAAAGCAGACCATAGTGGTTAAATATAGTGGTTGAAACGTTTTTAAAAATTAACAATTTTCTTTCTCTTCTGCTCCTTGGAATTATCCCTTACACTTTCTCCAAGCTCCAAGCAGCAAAGTAGTCCATGGCAATTTTTTATTTTGTCTGGCTTAAAGAAGTTGTTGAGGAAAAATGTACTTTTCCTGGACAACCTCTTTACGGTGTTTCTGCAGCCTATGTAATAATTCATTTAGTGACTTTAAGGTGCTTGGCCATATTGCTGCCACCCTAGTGCTGATTTTACGGACTTGTTTTGTCCAGCCTGTCTTTACTCGGTGCAGTTTACCATTTGATATTGGAAACTTTTCCAGGCAGATTGCAGAGGTTTTTTTTTATAAAATTTTTGGCTACTGCTGTTGTTGGATTGGATCCATTGGACAATGTTGTTCTGGTTATATGTTATTCTACACTCTTTGTTATTTATACATTATCTGACCAATCCTGAAAGGCTACACCTTTAATGTTCTCTATTCATCTTACAATTAGCTTCCATTTTTCTATTTTTACGATTACTTTCTGACAATAATTCCTCCTGTGCCTGATGACTGGTCTCCCTATCTGCCTACCAGTCCTAGGGTATCTGAGTATTAGGAAACTTTGCTAGGACTCAGCAACTGTGACGGGGAAAAAAAGCTAAAGCCTTGATCTGCAGTGTAAAATCCAGTGTTATTACAGTTGAAGGAAAAGTCCGAATTTTTTTTTTATTAAAGTATTGTATTGCCCCAAAAGTTACACAAATCACCAATATACACTTATTACGGGAAATGTTTTTTTTTTCCCCTCTACTTACTACTGTATCAAGGCTTCACTTCCTGGATAAAATGGTGCTGCTGTGGCTGCTGAAGAGAATGATGGCAGAGGGACACTGAGGGACACAGGGCACTGGAGGGACACTGAGCATCCCCCTGCCATCATCCTCTCCAGCAGCCACAGCCCGCACTGGGAGTCGGGTCATAACATCACCATTTTATCCAGGAAGTGAGGCCTTGATGCAGTAGTAAGTGCAGGGAAAAAGCACTTTATAAGCATTTCCCGTAAAAAGTATACATTGGGGATTTGTATAACGTTTGGGAGGTAATACAATACTTTAGTAATAATTTTCGCTGGACTTCTCCTTTAATATAGTAGGGCACTACTAAATATATATAACAGCACATACTAAAATTGACAGCTTCAATCACATATAAAAATGTTCACTGCATATAGAAGAAATGAAGTGAAATGTGAATAAACGGTGCAGTACTAGAACTCTATACTTCTCATTACTTTCCTATATAATGTCAAAACTAATCTTTATTTGCGTAAAATGAACAATATAATGTGCAAAAAAAGATATATATAATTCTTTTTTTTTGGGGGGGGAGGAGGTTGTAATTTAGATTGCTTTATCATTTATTCATTCTTTGTATTGTGGTATTTACTCAATGTCTACAGGCGCTCCTGTGTGCCTTAATACATGCCCGGCTTTGTTGTCTGATCATACAGCCCAGAAAGGGAATTCCACCCTGTTCTATATACAGATGCTTTTGCACACACCATTAAGTGGAGAGTATAGTCCTGCATTTCTATGTTTCCAGTGTCTGTAATCTTGCCTGTGCACACAGTCTGAGATAGGAAAGATAGAAATAACTAATATCCAACATAGAGTCCTTCCATCTAAATATGATCTTGTGCAATAAAAGCCATATCTGAGAATAAAAACACATATGCTATGGTTCGATAACTTTGGTCCTGCTAGGGTTTGATAACTGCATTTCATACAGCACGCGCTGTCAGCCTCGTTTTTGCACTTGTGTGTCTTCCATTGTGTGATTAAGAATATCGTAATGTGGGAAAATGCTTTGGTTAATGCTGTTTTAGAGAGATGAAAAGACTTGTGGCTCTGGTTCAATACACCATGCCTCTTTCCCTGATAACCTTGCTCTGAATGCTTAAGGTCTCGCGCAGCGCCTTGTTCTCTTCCTACGCAACACAAATAATGCAGAGAAGAAAAAAAAATCTCAACCAAGAAAGGGTATTTGTAACTGTAAAATTATTCCCTTGCTTTTGTCAGTGCTCACTCCCAATCCTATAACAGTTAAAGGCCGCCAAGTAATAGACATTGTAGAATTTCCCCTTGGGTGGCAGCCAAGGCCACTAACCCTGCTATTAGAGTCCTGACAAGCTTTGTCAATGCAATCTGCTGAATGCCGTGAGTGACAAGCGATCAATATTCTCCACTCTCCTGGGTCATCACAGGTGACAGAGGCCTAAGTAATAAAACAGCCTTAGCTGCCTTCTCTCGCTCAAATGCTTCCCCTGCCACAATATTTCTTTCTTTCGCTCTCTTCTTTCTTTTTTTTTTTTTCAATTTCCATGGCTCCGTGAAAATTTTTTTTAGAGATCGAACAACCTGACAACAATGATAGAACTTTGCAGGCACTACAGGCGGTGAATTGATGATACAGAAAACGAACCACATATATTAGTCCAAATGAATGGAATATAACTAATACAACTAATAATTACAACGTTGTGATCTGTCAGTGTACAGTATGTGTCCAGTCGCTACCTGCAAATTGAAAGATTGTTGAAAGGTATATAGTGACATGAGTTTAAAGGGGTTATCCAACCTTAGAAGAACATTACCACTTTCTTCCAGAGACAGCACTGCTCTTGTGTCCAGTTTGGGTGTAGGTTTTGCAACTCTGTTCCATTGCAGTAAATAGAGCTTAAAGGGGTACTCCAACTAGAGGTAAAAAACAAAAAACCTGCTGCAGAAGCATGTAGCATTTCTTATCTGTCTGACCCGGTCTTAAAACTACCACAAATCCATTTGTTTTAGGGGTTCTGTATTTTGTGGCTGTACCCCCTGGTTGAGCAGTTGCTCAGTACTACAAGTTTTAGAATGCATTTCTTTCCCTCAGCCGTTCACAGTCCCCCACCCTGCCCATTCCACGCCCGAAGCTGTTGCAGAACATTCAGGCTGTGTTCACACATTGCATTTTCATTGTGTTACTGAATTATTTAAATGCAGTACTTAATCAATTCATTGTGGTGCGGTTCACACAGCACACTGTATTCTCTACCTCTAACATCGATAATGGAATAAATTAAAGAACTTTTTGATTTTTTCCTCTTCTTATCTCCATGCACGTAATATGATCAAACATCTTTTGTCTTTGAAGTTGAGCACTTTACCCAATATTATCTTACACTGGATATAGTGTTTATGCCTTGTTTTTTGTCCAGGTGGGATTGGCAGTGTCGGCTCTAATCCTCTGGCCATTTGGCATAATTTAAATGCATTGTTGCATCAGATCAAAAATCTGGCCTTGGGTGTTGTCCGTCTCAGTAAGCCAGTGATTGGCTGTCACTTTCATCTCGGGGGTGACAACCCGCTCATCCAATCACTGGCTGATTTGAATGGGACAGCACAGCAGCCAGTCACTGGCCACAGTTCTGTCCCATCCAAGTCATGCAGTGATTAGCTAAGCGGACTATCACTCTAGAGACAAAAGTGAAAGCCTGCTTGGCCAATAACTGACCGTGGCGCTGTCTCGTCTTAGTCAGTGATTCACTGAGTGGGCTGAAGACTCAGTGACCTGGAGGAGGACATCGGGAGAAGTGTGGACACATGAGAGTAACTTTTTTTTAGAAGGTTAATTTAAATGGCCAAATTTGTTTCAGATTCAGTGGCTGATTCTATACCTACTAGGCCAGGTGCAAATTAATCAAGCAGTAATGTAAGGAACTAGGTGACGATGCTCCTTGGGCATCACTGCTTACTGCACATAAACAAGGACCCCTGTCAGAATGACAGAAGTCACTGCACCTTTATGTAATTTCTTATGTAAAGTCTTATGCTAGGGCACCATGGATCGTATAATCATATATATACTTTGCAGGATACATATGCTGTTTCCCTCTTCATCACTGAATAAGAGCTGTACCTAAGAAGTAAGCAGTGGTGATGAGCGAATACTGAATAGTAAGGTATTTGATCGTATCGAATAATATCGAATAGTTCGACGAATATCTGATAAATATTCGATAAGCGTTAAAATCCCCCTTCTTCACTGTTTCTTTTAGCCAATCAACATGCAGGGAGGTTTCCACAGCCCCTTGATCGCAAGAAACGAGAATAACAATGATTGGATGGCATAGTCACATGACCCAAAAACATATATACGTGTGTTCATCCAGTGCTACGTGATGCTACATAATAAATAAATACAAAGGATAGTGCAAGCACTCTGCTCACCGAGTACTTTGTGCCGCTGATACGTGCTACAGTGCTATATCTTAAAAAAAGAGTAGTACTTGTGTTCATCCAGTGCTATGTGCTGCTACGTCATACATAAATACACAGGGTGGTACAAGCAGGCTGCTGTGCTACTATAAGGCACTCTGTTTACCAAGTGCTATGTGCTACATAATACAGCAGTCCAGCTGTTCCTATAAAATATTCATACACCCTTTAATAACCAGGTAATTCACCTGTATAAGATTGACTTGTGACTTTATTACCTGCGATTTTGGAGTGTTAGATGCTTCCCCTGCTGTCCCAGTTGCATTCTAGTGGTGTTGGCATCATTTGCAGAGGTGTCATTGTGGACTTGGTGAACCTCCAAGTGGTCGAATAGATGTTTTTCAATAAACGAATACTTGTTCCCATAGACTTTAATGGGATCGAATATTCGATATTCGTTCGAATATCGGGGAGATATTCGAACGAATACGGAATATTCGAATATTTCACTATTCGCTCATCACTAGTAAGCAGTGATGCATAAAACAATAGTTAACACTTATTGGGCTTGACACAGTGCCCAACCTGATGAGTGTAAGAGTGTATTTGGTGATGCATACAGCATCACCACTTACATCTTTCCTTTGTCTGGAATCTTTGCGCTTTTAATGGATTAGCCCAAACTGCATCCAAAAAAAGTGATATGTCAATCTCTAATTGTAGGTATAATACAGTTTCTAAAACTTGCCTGAATAACAAGCTTGTAAAATCTGCTTGGATGGTAATTCAACTCAAAGATATTTTTACATTAATTAAAAAAAAAATTAATAGAGATTAAGAGATTTACAAATACTGAGATAAAATGTGTAGAATAATGTCAAATCTCCCGTTAACCATGGTGTGTTTTCCTTCTATAGTACCTGTTAAGTGAGATAAACAAACATCATTCTTCCCCCCCTAAAAGCATGTATTTTGCCGCAGTATGAAATGAATTAAACGTTCCATTATTGTTAACCTTACACAAATGATTTCAAAAACCTTTGAACATTTGGGCAAAAAAGAATTTTGATGTGCATAAATTAATGTAATTTGTCAAGGCTGTTTCAAATCTCCAGCACCAGAGTTGAAGAGGTACAATATGAAGAAATAGCAGTAGGAGAAAGGTGTTCTGAATGAAGGACCACATTTACAGTGCACGTTTTTAACCAGTAATCAAAGCCATTTTACTAACCTACCAACTTCCTTTGTACTCTCTTACAAGCCATTGTAAGCCATTGTAAAAATAACACTTTCCATACATTTTCTCAACAAGCAGTTGTTGCTTTATACAGCACATTATCATTTCATTTAGAGTATCCGTCAATGCACAATGTCTTTGTTATATTGCAAATCAAAGTGCACTAATGGAATAGTTAAGTATTATTATTTAAAATTGGTTCTAACAGAATTTGCTACATTTCTATTGTGTACATGCAAGAGGCCAATGATTTTGTTAAGGAGTTCTTTAAAAAAAATAAAATAAATCACTAACCCAATTCTGCAGACTTTATTGTTACTTGAAATGAAAATGAAAATATATGTATGATGTTCATCACATGAAAATTCATATGTGATATATACTTAAATACAGATTATATATATACTCAAATATAAAAAAGTTTCGATGTTATTTTTCTTTTGAGGTTCTTAATTTTGAGTGAAAGATACAGGTATTATAGCTAAATAAAGGAGCTGTTTATTTAAAGGGAGATTCTGGCTTTATTATTGTACACAGGGGAATGGGAGGAAAATTTTAAAGATTCACTCCACACATACTGGACCCTTGATGGAAATATTGCAATAATATTCTCGTACACTAGGCACAGGATTTGGCAGCCAATCACTGGCACATGACTTTTTTGGGGAAAGTACTGTACTTGACTACAGTATCACAGTATCCCATCCATACTCAGTTTTTGGGGGGCATAATTGCAGCATTTTCCCCATACCATTGCAGAGCACCAGCATAGCTGGAGTCAAATTCAGAAGTAAATATATTTACTTGTGTGTCTTCCCAATTTCTGCTACTATGTAGTTTTGTACAAAATCCCCTTTTAAGTCAAAAAAGAAGATCAGTCCACTTAAATGTATCTTGCAAAGGTGACACATATAAGAATAACAAAATGGGTATACCAGCCTGTGCTGAAGCACTGGAGGCGAGCCGGCCTGCCCCCAGTGGGAGGAAACCCCTGCCCCTCTGTGATGTGGCTCCATTAGAATCAATGGAGCCGTGTCATAGAGGAGCAGGGGTTTCCTCCCACTGTGGGCGGGTCGTCCCGCCTCCAGTGCTTCAGCCCTGGCCAGTAATATTCCCCATGGTGGATACTAAAATAGATGCAATGACTAATAAAATAACTGAAGTGACTGATCATTTTTATGACCATTGCCGAGTAAAGACGACTCATTGATTTTCTAAATTATAAATTATTATGATTAATTTTGAATCTCGAATCTTGTGAATTAATTTTACCTTCTCTACAGGTAACTAATCCACCATGTGTGAGCACAGTCTAATTAAATGTATGTTATGCACATTATAAATAAAAATTGCAGATTAGAAATTAGAAATTGTTCAATGCACTCACACATCAAGACAAAAAATAAGACTTATTGCAACTTGGTATAACCAACATTTTTCTTTAGTTAACACTAAAGATAAGAGAACCAAAGTATCCGAACTCAAGTTCGATCTGAACTTTAGGGACAAACTTGGGCTTGGGCAGAACCTGAAACTTTTGCTGATTTGTCACCACTGCAGTGATTTCCCGCCTCAGACACTGATCAACTGAGCGGAAACTGCAGGAGTCAACCCAAAACACAAGTTTAGTGCCGGTGAAGACATGAGCCTAGGGAACATGAGCCCAGGAAAATAAGTATAAATACCCACCCTTCCAACAGAGGAGAACAGTCTGGCCCCAAAAGGGGGTTAAGTAGGGATGCTATGCATCCTTACAAAACCCACTGGGGATCAGTCAAACATACAAAAAGTATCTGTGCATACAAAACATACAAACATACAAAAAGTATCACACAATTCTGGACCCCCACTGGTCTCTACACTCAACTCTGCTATGTGAATTGGAGCCAATCCCTATTGTAACATTCAAGTAGGATTTAGAGCAGAATTAAAGCAGGAGTTCGACTCACTGTTAGCTGTCTTCACATTTCTTTTTTCATATATGCATTCATAAGGTTGAGGGGGCTTAGAGGTGTGCATACACAGAGTTGGCGTGGCTCCCCTCTGCCACGCAACATTTCCAGGGAGTGTCCCTCTTACTCATGTGACGCATATATGAATTAAGAAATGCGAAGACGGCAAACAGTGAGTCGAACTCCTGCATATTTCTGCTCTAATTCTACTTGAATGTTACAATTAAGATTGGCTCCAATTCACATTGCAGTGTTAACCCCCTGAGGGCCAGACTGTGGTCCACTCGCTGTTCTGACTACACTTGCTGCGGCAAGCATAATTTGTTTCATTCCTCCTCATTTCATGATGTAAGGTATTATCTGGCTGCTGCTTTTTTTTTTTTTTTTTTTTAGAAGGATTTAGACAATCATGCTTCCGCCATTATTATTGGTCTAGTTTAGTTGGGGGAAAGATCAGAAACAACATGAGAAAATATTGTTTTACTAAAATAGTAGTAGATACTTGGAACAAACTTCCAGCAGATGTGGTTGGTAAATCTACAAATCTTAAACATGCGTGGGATACACATATATCTTTTCTTAGAAAATAAAAAGGGAAATACTAAAAAGAGCAGCTTAGATCAACCAGGCAGTCTTTTGCTGCCAACAGTTTCCTATGTTTCTATGACTGTGGGTAGTATTACATGACCTAATAATCAGGGTAAGCAAGCATTGATCTACTAGATTGGCATTCGCCTACAGAGTCTATTGGATGGCTTGAGTATTGTGCAGCAAGGGCTGCACAGACATCATAAACTTTCATTTTCTCTTGATTCCTAAAGTCAGTACTATTACAATGATATCGGCTGCTATTGGTACCATTTCAATGCAGATGCAACTTTTTGATTGTGTTTTATTTATTTTCTGGGATGTGATGTAACCAAAAATCCTTAATATTGGCATTTTTGAGGACAATTCCACATGTGGTGTTGCCAAATATGTTCCAACCCCCATACCACCAATGACGATCATTTATTCTGCATTATCCATTTAAATATCACTAACAAAACTGACAGTTGCATTTAAGAGGCCTGCATTAATAGACTAGATGTTGGTGGTGGTATTGAGTACTGTATCGGCCTTTGCCAGGCCTCTGTGGTTGCTTGAACCTGTACCAATGCAGTGAAAATCTCATGGTTCTATGCAGTATATATGTACTGTACTGATCTGTAACAGCAATGCGATGATTGCTCAAACAAGTTCCCATCTCTCAGCTTGATGGATTCCTGACAATGAATACTGGTTTCTTTCTCTCTCAAGTCTCTAATTTCACCGTAACTGATTCCAAGGTTTGCAGAAACCCCTTCCAGCAGAGTACCATACACAATGGAGAGTTCCTTTGTAGGTACGCCGTCTAGTCACCACCGCTAAAACATGCTCAAAGTCCCTCAACTAAGAGATCGTTCCAGTTCCATGTCTAAAGCTTATTTCAAAACTTAGTCTCTCTGCTAAAACAAAGATATTCAAGTATTCTTAGAGGGAACCACTGACAGATCAAAGCTAAAATAAATCTTGTGAACAAGAACTATGACAGGCACAAACTCTCTGTCCCTCCTCTCCGCCCTCTTCATCATTAGGAATGCTCCAGCCAGGTATTCCCCTATTCCTCACTGCACAGTTGCCTTAACAATCCAGCCCATGTGCCATGCTCACACAGGTGATGAATAGTAGAAAATCTTCCTGGAGCATTCCTAATGATGAAGAGGGTGGGGAGGTGGGATGGAGAGGTTGTGCCAGCCTAATGCACAGACACTCTAGGCCACGCGCGTTTGACACATGGCTGCAAGTTTAAAAGTTGTTGCCGAACAGATCCCAGGACAGATCTTGGATTAAAAGCAGCTATCCGAAGGTACAAGCGGTTTGGGGAGGGCAGATTCACTTTAACTGTATTGCATCTTTCAAGGACTGTTCATTGTTCGACAACTTCTCCTGAACTCTCTGTGTTTGAGTCTTTCATTATCACAGCGTAGGAAAAAAATGATCAATTCTTTATGCGGCAATTAAGTAAGTAAAGATTGATAAATTTCTGATATCTATTGAGATTTTGTTGAACATACCTCTTCCACACATTTAGGATATTACATTTGGAGCAATAGATGCATAAGAAAAAGAATAGGATGGCACTCCTCGGGCCATAGTGAATCAACGTCCGACTTTATTCAGGCATATGGGAAGCGGGGGAGAACAGGAAATCGAATGACCGCCGGCGGTAATTCGATTTACTGTTCTCCCCCGCTTCCCATATGCCTGAATAAAGTCGGACGTTGATTCACTATAGCCCGGTGAGTGCCATCCTATTCTTTTTCTTATGCATTATCCGTGTCTGATTTCGGGATTGAGCACCACACTGGCTACCTAACACATGGTCACACCGGCAGTGTCTGAATTACAGCTGAGAGTGAAGCAGTGCCGTCTGCTATTTTTCTTATACATTGGACTTTGGAGCAATAGAATATTATGATCACAAAAATGTTGTATGGCTGTAGCTGGTACTGTTGGTCTAATCGACATAATGGAACTTGCCCGCTAGCAAGACTTGTTCACTGAATGTTTTAATCATAGCAGTCTACAGAGACTCAGTTTCACTGCATTAGTGAATGCTTAGTGCATGCTTCGAAAACCAAAGCGAAAAAAAAAAAAAATTAAAATAAAGCACTGTAAGTAATGGCTTACATTAGTACCATTAATTCTTGCTGCCTGTATAATCTTTTTTCTGGGTTTTAGTCCAAAATACAGGAGTTAATTATATTGATCTAAGCCATTTCAATCCAGCATGTGTTTCATTGGCTTTTATTCTCAGTGGTTCCTTGTAATTTAAATGTCATTCTGATGCACACTTTTTGTTCACTCTGAGCACAAAAGCATTTTTTTTCTACTTGACTGTTGAGTTTAAGAGCAGCAATGAATTTACCCTATATTTTATACCCTTCATTCATATTGTAATTTGGTGTAACAAATTCAAAAAGAATAGGAAGCCTATGATAAATGGATATAGAGATAGATAGATAGATAGATAGATAGATAGATAGATAGATAGATAGATAATCCTGCAGCACTCCTTTGACAATAGGAGGTGGTGCAAAAAGGGGAAAGCACTTTAAGGACCACAAGTGCCAAAATGTACAGCTAGCAAAAAACTGCAGCACTCCAAGGATAAATTCAAAAGAATGTTCTAGCTGTAAGATAGATAGATAGATAGATTAAAAAAAAAAAAAGCAAGAAAGTCCTGCAGCACTTCTTTGACAATAGTAGGTGGTTCAAAAAGGAAGCTGAATGTGAACAACTCCTGTTGGGTATGATGTTTCCTGTGAATCAATGGATGAATCCGCACTGTAGACACTATATGGGGCTAATGCTGGTCTAGTATAATGCTGGTATAGTGTTACTATGTAGGTTTGTCCCTTGTATAAAGATATTATTGGTAATACTGGTCTTGTTGACACTGGGACTTATTCAATATCGATATATGGTGGCATTATTCAGTAAGCATGTGGTGGTAATAGCCATAATCTGCTAGTTCTAACGGCTGGAGTTGTGGATCCGCTGTACCACTACTAGCGATGGCGTAAGCCAAACCAGAGGGCAGAGTCTAAGGGGCTGCTGGTCTTCACCCATGGCCACCGCAAGGCAGGATGGACTTGCTGCGGCAGGCGACCCCCAGGTTACTACTCCTGGCTTGGCTTGCTAGCGGCGGCGACGTAGGCAGGTAGGCTGAAAACAGCAGGACACATGGCTGGAACCACAGGCAGCAAGAACACGCGGCTGGAACTGCAGGGGACAGGAATCACAGGCAGCTTGGACTACACCAAACAGGAAGCATGCAGTGGCTCCAATAGGGGTGTCAGGCAGATGCAGACATTTATAGGGGAATGTGCTTAACAAGAACCAATTAGGAGCATACTGCTCCTTTAAATTTTACTAAGCTTGCACGCATATCCTAGGAGGCAGGTACGGGCGCTCTGGCATTGGGTATGGAGAGCAGGAGTGTGGCTGAGTAAGAGACAGTGCAGGGGGGCTGAGGAGCAGGCGGCCCTGCATCCTGGTATCGGAGACATGGTGTCCACTGTGAGAGAAGAACAGGAGGAGCGGGGGTGATCGCGGCCCGAGGTGCAGGTCGCAGCCGTGGCTCTGGTATTATTTGTCCCTTGTGTAGTAGTACTATTGTTAGTGGTAACATTGGTATACTGAGTTCTCTTTGGAAACAATATGCCCTTGTATGCTATTAGACCACACATTTTCTGAATCCAAACCTACTGTTATCAGCATATCTGCAATTGTGTGAACATAGCCTTGGGTTGTTTATGGGAGTTTATGGGGTTGTCTGCTTCTTTGCAGCTTAAGAAAAAAGCAGTAAATGCAACAAAATTAAACTATTACAGCAGATAGTTCTTCTACCCCCCAACAATGCTGTCAGCAGTAACATGCTGTAGAAGAAGGCACACTCAGCAGCCTATCATAGCCATCAGCAGTCACCTTAGAGATAATGCCAGTAAGAACGGCATGTGACTGCTCAGGATTCATGGTTCACAGTCTGTAAACGAAGACTGGGTGGTCAACGGAGCACATGCATTAGAACAGGGGTAAATCTAAGCCGCCGCCATTTGTGCCACCGCTATTCACTGAACAGAATGGTCGCTGTTTTGCCATGTGTAAACATGGCCAAAAGCTGTGAATTTTAATACTCATAGAATGAAGTGGTGGACATTTTCCTAGGAGCCTATGTTTTCCAAAAATGTCTGAAAGAAAAACTGCTTTTTACCAATCCCAACTCAACTTTTATCAGAGCCCAAAGAATGGGAAGAGATGCCGTCATTTGAAATTTGCATTCTGGTGGGTCGCCCTGTATTGACTGGGGAAATTACCAGAGATTGTCATCAGTTATATCGGTCCATATTAAAAATTAAAAATGAGGCTGATGCTATAATTTCTCTTCAACGCAGAGATGCACATTAGTAGTAATTTTATAGGAAGCCAATTAACCTCTCAGTATGATTTTACACTCCTTGTAGTTGTAGAGTTATTGTTGTTTGGTCTTATTGGAAGCCAAGACCCCACAGTGCTAGCCACTGAACAACTGAGCGACCATGCTGATTTCAGACTGCATATATATATATATATATATATATATATATATATATATATATATATAATTAGAGAGAGAGAAAATATTTAAGTATTATTGAGTGTTATTATTAGTATTGTACTTTGTAACAAGAAGTAAAATTTAACCTTTGTTCCCCAAAATTTTTTCTAGCCTTGAAGGGATTATCCTGGATTAGAAAAAGCACAGCAAACCAGGGAAGGGACAACAGGGATTTGTTGTTTTATTAAGATTGATATGGAAAGTTGCCATTCAACACTCTAATAAAAGCCGATTGGCTGCTAAATGACACCAGTTCTCAGATGCCAATGTTGTAATTAGATGCCAAATGTTCTAATAATTTCCCTGCTAGTTATAAGGAACAATGACTATTTTAGTATTGGTTTAATTATATATGTATATACTGTTTATTAAAGGAATTATTGTTATTAATTCGTTTGGATGATCTGTTTCACTTTACAATGAAGGTCAGTTTGCTTTTGTTCATTATCACAGCTTAAACTGCACCATAATGTTTTAGTACTTACATTTCATAGTGAAATTACTTCTAATTTCGGGCAAGATTTTCCATCTGGTCATCCCTTGCCATAAGTCCTATTTAAATACATTGTCACATAAGCAGAATTCTACTATTCTACTATTTTATCATTCACCACAACAACAAAGAAAAAAGACTTACCCTTTCTTTTACGTCTATAAATAACATTCCAAGTCAATATACTATGGAAAAAAAAAAAACGAAAAGATTCTATATTCAAAATTACTCTTCGTTAAATTCACCAAAAAGAATAAAAAGTATGTATTAAAATCCTAAAATTGGGGCAAATCCACACAGACAGCGCTAGATGGGGGTATAGGTTTCTATATCCCTGACAAAGCATGTCCAGTGCAAAATTTACATTGAGTTTGGGTGGTTGCAGAGGGGCTAGTCATGTATGTATGTGGTAACTTTTTTACTATGTGCGCCTAGTGATTCACCCTATCGCCGCTTTGTGGTTACGAGTTACAAGACACTTGTGTCACATCCGCGGCCGCGGCACATACCTCTCGCCGCGCCGCTGCTGCCCCATCTCCTGCTCTGTGCCGGGGCTCCTCCTCCTCCTCCAGTTCCCTGTCAGCCCGACGGGCGCGTCCCTGTCTCCTAGGGAGCGCGCGCGCCAGCTCTGCTATAACTTAAGGGTCACTGTGCCTTTAATTGACTGCTGCTCTGCTCTGAGACTCTCCTATAAATTGCAGCCCTGCCCCACCACAGGTTTTGGAGCCTCTGCATGCTTCCTAGTGTGTTTTGTCCCAGCCGCCTGTTGTTCCTGCCTGTTGTTCCTGTCCGTTGTTCCTGTCCGTTGTTCCTGCCACTTGCGATCCCTGCTCGTGACTGTGCCCGTGTGCCTGCCTGTTGCCCCACTGTTCCTGCTACACCTCGTCCCCCGTCACTGGCAAGCCAATCCAGGGGTAGCAACCTGGGGGTCGCCTGCCACAGCAAGTCCATCCCGCCTTGCGGTGGGCTCTGGTGAAGACCAGCAGCCCCTTAGACTCCGCTCCCTGATGCGGTTTACGCCATCGCTGGTGACGGTCCAGTGGATCCACTACTCCAGTCATTACAACTTGCTCTGTGATACTACATTTATGTAAGGTTCACTTATATATAATGGTGAAGCTGACGCAAATGTTATTATATTCTAAACAAACGTTATATATTTTCTCATATCCGCTATATTACAGCCATTTTTCTTTTCTGGATTTTATCCAGCAGGTGGTGCTATGTTTTAGTAGTATCAGCTATTGTTTATTCTGCCTAGGTGTCTGGTTTTCTTAGCAGTGCATATTTATACTTTCTATACTTATTTATATACATAGATAGACATTTACTGGTATACAGGCACCCGACCAACCTATACCCCGTTTTGTGTCATCTGTGTGGATTTAATACATACTCTTCATACTTTAAATACTTCTTATTCTAATTGGTGTATTTAATAAAGAGTCATTTGGGGTTTTTACTGTATAATATAATCTTTTCTACATTTTTTTCTCTATTTAGCAATAATAAATCAAACACAATCTTATATCGTATATCTATAAATAGCATATTGAGTCCCTGGCAATGCTGGCACTTGATGCCCTACAGCATAGAGTGCTGGTTGCAGTTTTCCTATCAGCACTCTTAGAATAGTGTTAAAGTGACACTGTCACCCCCTTTTTGCATTATGAATTCTCTACATGGGTCTAAAGCGTAAATTTTGCAGTTTTCATACCTTATTTTATATCATAGGTCATGGTGCTTGTTCCAGTAAAAAGTGATCTTTTATCATCTGTGGATTGTGTTTTCTGGGTGGGGCTTCACGGGCGAAGCGCCACTTAGCGTCATAATGCAAAAAGGGGTGACAGTGTCACTTTAAGTATAATATAAGCATAATGGAAAAGAAAGAAGTTTCTTATCTTTTGTTGGCAAAATAAATGTCACTGTTTGTGTTGAGCAAAGATGACGACCTGTTTGGGTTTGTTAATGTTTTCAAACGAGAATGCTTAATATTTGACTCCTCGTGGCCCTCCCGTGGATGCAGTCCTACAGAGTCCTGGAAAACATTGGATACAGCCATAACTTCATCCAACTTCTGCAACTGTGGAGACCAAATGCCGAACCCAAACAGTTCCACATCTCTGTTCAACATTAGTCACTGATTAAGATGTATTAACCTCATGTAGTGTCAATTTGCTATCATTTTACTCTAAGCCACCCATTACTTTCAGAAGTGCTAGTGTGTAAGTCACAGTGACATCCTTCACCATGAATTTGACATGGAATTTTTTTACTTATGGAAACAGTTTATTAAAGTGTTTTGGGATTTAAATATATTAGTCCCCTTTCCAAAGGATGGGGGACAAGTATTAGATAGCAGGGGTTCCAACCTCCATGACCCCCTGAGGATCTCTTGATCAGTGCCCTGACTCCTTTGTTTTTAATGGCGTGTGACTCACAGCTCAATACATTATGTATGAAGCTCCTGGAAAGAGCTGCGTACAGCACTCAACTCTTTCCAGTAGCTCCATAGAGAATGAATGGAGTTGTGGTCACGCACTGACCCAAGGCTCCACTCAAAATATAAAAGCAGGGCGCAAACCTAGAGATCCTGGGTGGGGTGTGGGGGGGGGGAGGTATTGTGCACAGAGGACAGACGTCCCGAAATATCATACTTGGCAGCTTTTCTGTGGATAGGAAACAAGTTGTAAAACCCCTTTTACTAGGCTTTGGATAAATCAACAGTAAAACCTCTTCCCTTCATCCCTGGTAAGTTTTTAATTATTCTTAAAAAAAAAGTCAACTCTGTACTGTGTTTATAAGATAGACTACCAACTAGAAATTATCTGACATGCTGCTCACACAAGACAGGAGAGATTAGATCTATGCAAGACCCTACTGTGAATATTAGCTTTTACCTAATTCACAGTTTAGACTGCTCACTACTATTCTATAATGTTGCTGCTTCATAGCGTGTATATAGAGACAAATATATATTAATATATATATATATATATATATATATATATACACACACACAAAACATATACAAGCCTTACAATGGCCAGAAATATTGCTAATCTTCATGTACACCAATAACAATTTATCATGAAAAATTATGTTAATAATAATAATAATTGACAAGTATGCTATAACATTAAACTATAGATATACAGTATATAGATTGTGCAACCAAAGTAGATGCCTGCTTCTTTGTATTATGTCTCATGGGCATGTGCAAACTTATATGAAGAAGTTTGGTAAAGCTTAAAGCGAATGTACCAGCAGTACAACCGCTTTAAGAATTTCAAATGGATAAAATGGCACCGGCGTGGGGAAGCCAGTGCCGTGGTTCTTTATTTGAACTGCAGCCCAGTTACTGCATACAGTGCCGTTCTATTCCCGGGCACCAGCCAGGGGTGTACCACTGAAGGCGGGTGGGCCTGCCCCGTGGGAGGAAACCCCTGCCCCTCTATGATGTGACTCCATTAGAATCAATATAGAATAGAGAATAGAACAGCGCCGTACGCGGAAAACGGGCCGCAGTTCAAAAAAGGACTGCGGCACTGGCTTCCCCGCACTGGCACTGATCTATCCATGTGAGAATCTTAAAGCGAATGTACTACTGGTAAATTCGCTTTAAGGATAAGAATAAGCAGTAAGTTTGAATACCTTATGTGTCACACAATATACTAGATAATATATATGTTTAGCACGGCTCAATTAAATATGGAATAAACGGTGGCGAAAGATGAACTGTAATACAAATACAATGGCTTGAAAATTTTAGTGGGGATGTCAAATCCTGGTAACATATTCTAAAAGTTAGAATACATTCCAAAAATATGTCAGGGTATTAACTAAGAGAAGAATGATAACTTAACAAGAAAAGCAATGTTTATAGTTGATCTTCTTGCCAGACTACTAAGTGATCATCTGTTGTGTACTGTTGAGATGAAAGCTAGCTATTCATCTCCAAGCCTGTGAGATTACACTTAAGGCATTGCTAAGTGTCGTTCAGACCATTTCTATACAGACTCTTATTAAATATTTTGTTTAAATAGAGTTGGCCCTGCATGACTACCACACTGTGTCCAGCTAAAGGCGTATTTGTTTTATAAAGGCTCTCTTTATATCCTTTATGGAAGATATTAAGGCGATATTTACTGAGGTATTCTGGCAGAACGTGTGATATTAATAAAGCTTCTTATTTCACTAGTCTTTATGGCATATTCATAATAATAGGATTTTCTGAAATAGTACCATAGTATAAATGGATTTTTCTGTGCGGGGTTTTATTCTTCTAGTTCGATACATCACAGAAGTTTGATACAAACCAGTAATTTTAGAATACAATGTAGATTATTTAGTAAATGGATCAGTCATACAGCATTTATAAGGAATAATACTACTAAGAATGGATTAGATCAAAGGAAAACATAATATATCCACTAAACATACCTGTTGAATCATTTTATCCAAAGTGGCCAAGGCTAAATAAGCGTAAAAATAACAAAGAATACCAAAAATATAAGGTACAGTATCTGGCACAACAAAGAGACTTATATGTTGAAGACTGGCTAAGCTGTAGTAACAATGGATGTCACTTTAGAGCTTTAGACCCGGGCACTGTACGGCCCGTGGGCCACATCTAGCCCTCTAACTAGCTCTGACCTGCCTGCGTCAGATCGATAAGCTCAGCAGCACTCTGAACACTACAATTTGGGGCCCCAATGAATCCTATATCCCATAGGGGATTTATGGGGCCCAAAACGTAACACAGTGCATGGGTCCCTTGCTTTCCCACCTTACCTAGTGTAGACCCTCAGCATTCATTCTCCCAGCTCATCGGTGCAAAAGTGATGTCACTCATGCATTGGAAGCATGGGGGACTACACCATACCAGGTAAACATAAGGACAGCAGGCACCGTCAGTTCACAGGATGCTTGTAGCGCCGCTTACTGGGGGTGGGGCACCTGGAGAACTGAATTAATTATGTAGGTCTAGCCCTCTAAAATAATTCCATGTGGCCCTATAGGAAAATTAATTGCCCCCCCTCCCTACTTTAGAGCATGCCAAACTGGTATATCTTTACTTGTCCAAGGACCATCTACTTGGTTGTGATGTGTGAAATCACCGGTTAATAAAAAAAAGTTGCAAAAAGGTGTTGTCCCATCCCTTGTTAGGATCCTATTACACAGGCTGATGCATTCTCTAAATGACTGCCAAGCCCCTAGATTGGTACACATTTAGTGAGCCTATTTCAAAGTTCAGTTTTTGCGGAGGCAGGGTGACACAAACAATTTATTAACTGTTTGTGTGAGCCTTTGCTACCATCATTCATCGTCTGCATATACCCTATTACTTGCCCAGATAATACATAAAAAATAGGAATTTTCCAGAATGGGGGTGGCCTTTACAGTGTTTTTTTGCTCTGCGTCATAGAAAAGGACCTCCTCCTTTACCAGTCTGCCAACACATGAGATACTGTATGCTTGTAACACAATAGAACATAGTAGCCTTACTTTAAAACTCATACAGTAGACAAAAGAAAGTCATCGGACCTCTTCAAATTGACCACATGCTGGAGAAAAGTGTTTGGGATGTCAACTTGGTTTAGCCCGTGACCAAATACTGTTGATGATATTTTAGCCAGATCTTGTTTCTATTACTATTTTGCATCCTGCCCAACTTTAGACACTAAGGGGGACATTTACTAAGGAGTCTAATGTGTGTGACTCTTCTAATGGGGATTGGTGTATACTTTGTCCCAATATCTTGTGACTGACTTATTAAAATGTAGCACTGCTATAGTGAATGTATCTAAGTAAAAAGTTGCAGGAAAAAGTTGCAAAAATTGCACAAACATATACCTGGTACGGACCAGACATAGGCCTGCATCTGTTTGTGCAACTTAAAAAAAAAAAAGTCGCAAATTAGGCGCTAATCCCGGATTATACGAATATTTGAGTGAATACTCAAAACAGGCAGATGAAAAAAAAAGTTGCATCTAAAAAATATTTGCCTGTCAAGTACTGGTTCATGAATAGAACTTACACAAAATATGGATAAAAAAATCTATTTCTTCACCTAAAAATAGGCACAAAGCCCTTGATAAATTTTCCCCTAGGTCTATAGTGTATTGTTTCTTAATGCTTAGGAAAGGAAAGGAAATAAAAGGCAGGGAAGATAAGGGTAAGTTTTTCTGATGTTGATGGTTGTTTGGAAAAAAATTGGACTGTATAAACGGTAAAAAAAAATGAAGAGGAATAAAGAAAGACTTGAAGCATTTAAAATGCTAAAATACTATTAAATTCAATCTGGTAATAATCTATTATTAAAGTACACAAATACAGGATATCAAAACCACTTAAAAACAACAGATTTTGTTAAAAAGGAACATATTTCATGATTCATCATTTATCATCCGCTGCTCAATTAATTTTTTTGTTGAGCAGTACCATATGAATTTTAGTAGTATAGCAGTCTGGCTACGCCAATGTCCTAACTAATTTATGCTAAAATGAAATATGTTAGAATTAAATTACAGGACAAAAAAAGGGAATACACATTAAGGGTGTGTTCACACCTACAGGATCTGCAGCAGATTTGATGCTGTGTTCAGTTATTTAAATGAAATCTGATGCAGAAAATCAGCTGCAGATCCTGTAGGTGTGAACGCACCATAAAGGCAATACGGAAAAACCTAAAAAGTAAGGCTATGTTCACACATTTTTCCAGCTCTGTTTAAAATGACGTCTGTCATTTTGAGTCTAAAATAACGGACGTCATTCAGCAGCTTTGCTGCAATGACAGTTGTTGGTACATTATTTTAGTTTAGGATTACTAATTGGACTTTAGGTGTGGCTTAATTAAAAAGTCAGTTGAATTTTATTGTAAAAATGCAAAAGGAAAGGTGACAAAAGACAAACTGTGTGTGAACAACTAATAAAAAATGTCCGCTGTTTGCAAAAGACGTCCGAAAATAATGATTATGTTCATTATTTTGACGTCTGCGGTAAAAACGCCTGTTATTCAATGCATTGTGCCCGTTGGACGTCCGTCTTCCCATTGACTTCAATGCATTGACATTGCAGTCAGTTAAATTGTGGTAAAAACTGACGTTTTTGTAAATATCAAAATCGTCCACCTTTTCTTTATTTTTGACATTGTGTGAACATAGCCTAATACAGTTTGTATGTAGTTTTATAAAAGGAAGAATTCATGTATTAATGGCTGGCTCAATGTATAGATTGGCTGGTAATATAGTCATGGCCTTAACTGTTGGCAGCCCTGAATTCCCCCCCCCCCCATTCACAGATGTCTCTCCCTTCTGGCTTGTAACATCCCTAAAATGTTGTGCTGTTTCTGTAGGTCACTCATTTGTGAACTTGTCTGACGAAGGGATCTTGTGAATCCCGAAAGCTCACAGCTCTAACAGTTTTTTGTTGGCCAATAAAGGTATCACTCCTAAAATACTTTGATTTCAAGTATTTACCACGATATGGATCCCTGAAAATTAATATTTTTTTCATAAAATTATTGCAATTACACGTTTTTTTAACATGTTTGTAAATTTATAAGGTTATAGGTCTTCTAGCAGGCCAATAACCCCAAACATACTTCAAGAAGCACGGGTAAATGGACAAAGTGCTTGAGAGTTCTGAAGTGGAAAGTAAGGAGTCCTGATCTAAATCCCTCTGATCACCTGTGGAGATTTTAAATTTGTTTAGTCAATTTTACTTATATTTTTTTTTTTTTTTGTAATTGAAAAAAAAAAAAAAAAATCTAGGAAAAATACTTTTCTGGAAAAAATTCAGGGGTGCCAAACTTTATGGCCATGACTGAATGATAATCTTGTTTGATTATTTATGTTGTGCTATTAGTATTGCAGAGAAGTATTCTACTAAATGTGCCCCACTTATATATCTTATAACATATATCCTTTATATATCCTTTAACAAGCAACTGCTTGTATTTAGCAAAGACTATGCAAATATTTGCTCTTTGTGCTGCTGGTGCAAGAAAGGCGGGGGGAGAGGATAGAGCAGTGGGTGTGGCTGCATGCAGAGGACATCAGCTCTGAGATGGTAAAGATTTCACTGACTACTTCGGTGCATAAAAATCCTGCATATCGCGGGGAGATTTTTAAGAATGGTGTATAAGATGCCTGACTTAATAAATCCCCCCCCCCTCCAGTGTTTATTTATAACAAAGGGTTCAGGCTGGGGCTTGCATCAGGGGACAGGACTGTGGAGGCTATCTACAGCTACTGTAACCCCTCTCTCCCCCGATGAGAATGCTGCCTTTATGTGCCCACATGTGCTCTACTCATTACTTCATGCTCCCTTTAGTCTCTGTCAGCCCTTGTGTCTCCCATCCTCTCCATCCTTGCTATAATGTGCCTGCACTCACACTAAGCTCTACACACTGCTGCTATAATCTGCCTGCACTCACACTCAGCCACTCACACTGCTATATAAAAAAAAATTCTGTCACTGTCCTCCTGCGCCCTTCTTGATTGGTCTATGCTGAACACACACCCTTCCCCATTGATGTCATGTGACCAGACAGACCTCTGACAGCAGCCCTGCTTCTCTATTCTTGCCTGTTGTACTATGCTCCTGCATTATGGGGATCTGCAGTTCCATACTGTGTCTACAAACTGCTGCTGGTTTTTCAGGTTTATGCACTTACTATACATTATACTCATTAAACTATACATTATACTCTGCATACTGATTGCAAACTAAGGTTTGTTTCATTTATTTTACATGTTATTCAGAATTTTTTTTTTAAATCATTATTTTTGGGGTGGGGAACCAATTTTCTTCATTTCAATGATTTTTTATGGGAAAATTTGCTTTGGTTTAAGATTGATTTGAATTACAAGCAGTCATGGAACGAATTATGCTCGTAATCCGAGGCATCACTGTATTTTATTTCCCCATATATAACAACCCTTATAATAGTTACAATGGGGAAAATAAATGTTGATAAATGTTGATAAATGTCAGTAATGTGCATTAGCCTAATGTGAACTGGGCCTGTTTTTGCTGTTGTCACACCCGCTAACTTCTCAGCATCCGGCAATGCAGGAGTTACTCAGAGCTCTGCTAGACTTGATTGCTGCAGCTGAGCAAGTCTTTTGATTGACTTTTTCCTCTGCCTGTCTGGAACCTGGAGGATGAGTGCGCCGGTCCAATGGGAATCCGGACAGGCTCTTGATCGTCTTAAAAGAAAGCTGAGCCAGTCTCTCAGCGCTGGCTATTAAGGTTCTTACCCTGATCCCAGCTCCCCCTGTCTTTTCCTGCGATCCCTGTTCCTAATTCCTCTGTTCGACCTGTTACCTGACCTCCCGCCTGACCTTTGACTATATGATTGTTGCCTGACTTTGTACTGCGTTGCCCATTTGGTTTGGACTTTGGCTTGTCGACTCTCTCTTTGTGCTTGTTCATCTGTCTCCTTCTGTGTTGCACCTATACCAGAGCAGGGACTGCCTTTGTGGTTGTCTGCTGCTATCTAGGGCCGTTTGAGGCAAGTAGGTAGGGACAGTGGGTGGGCTCAGCTGTAGGGCTCAATGTCCTGTCTTGTCCCTACCTCCCCTGTCCTGACAATAAACTGCTAATAAACAGCTAATCCCATGTGATGCCAGTGCAGGAGCGCAGCATAGCCTTCCAATAGATACGCCATGAAAAGGGGCATGCAGAGTAATACGGCTTATGAGTAACCGCTGTAAAAAGAAACAACATATTAGCGGTTAAAGCAATTCTTGTTTCTTTTTCTTTTTTTTTTCTCAAATCATCAGGTACTTATCAGCTGTCGTATATCCTGCAGGAAGGGGTGTGTTATTTCCAGTCTGACACAGTGCTCTGCTGCCACCTCTGTCCGTGACAGGAACTTTCCTAAGCAGTAGAGATTTTCTAAAAGGATTTACTACTGCTCTGGACAGATCCTGATAGTACTTGGTTAACTGGAGATGCGCTGGCATGAGGGACCTTGTGACCTTGCGTGCCCTGCAAGATTTTAATCCATGACGGTGTAGTGTGTTGCTAATGGTAATCTTTGAGACTGTGGTCCCAGCTCTTCTCAGATCATTGTCCAGGTCCTCCCATGTAATTCTGGGTTGATTCCTGACCTTACCCCACAAAGTAAGATCTTTCATGAAGCCTCAGACAGAAGATGATTGACTGTCATCTTGTTTTTTTTTCCATTTTGTAGGAGAACTTCTTAAAAAAAAAGATCTGAGAGCTTTGTGAGAAACAGAATTCTTGCTGGTAATCAAATACTTATTTCATGCAATAATATACAAAATAATTCAAAATCATACAATGTGATTTTCCAGAATTTTTTTTTTTTTATAGATTCTGTCTCTCACAGGTAAAGTGTACCTATGATAAAAAATTACACACCCCTCCATTCTTTGTCGGTGGAAAAACTTCCAAAATCGTCAGTGTGTTAAATACTTATTTTCCCCAATGTAAATCAAACCTGTCACTTTATGTAAAGCAAGTTTCACATAGCATCAGAGACTTCTTCAAAGCGTGCATCGAAGTTGCTGTTCCACAGTCACAAAGGGAGTTGAATGGACTTTGACACCAATGGATACTAACAGAGCTCCGCGACCCCATTGACTTTATTTTACATGAGTGTAATGGCAGTATTTAGTATTTTGTGTCCTGTAGTTTACAGTGGAATCTACAACACAGACTCTGAGGCTTTAATGCAATGTGAACTTAGTGTAACTCTGCAGGTTGCACTTCCATGTGTGTACATGAGGAGTTGCCCTATTTCTGCCCATTATAACTTGTATATGTCATTCAAATTTCAGACTTCTGCTCTGAGCTAGCCGTTGGATCCATGCCTCTATGATGACTTCCATACCTTCCTTCTCTTCTCTGTCTTTTTAGTACATCCTAAGAAGCAGCAGCAGCATCATGACGGACATGAGCAGTAATGAGCAGTCTAAGCTCCTGTGTAATTGTCATCCAGTATCTGATTGCTACTGGTTGTTTTCACTGTTCCTCACCTTCCACCTTTTCTCCCATCTGCATCCTAGGTGTTTGAATATAGCTTATATTTCTAATGAGCCTTAAGGCCCTAATACACAAAGCGATTATCGGCCGTATTTGGTCGATTTCCGGTCATCCGATAATCACTTTGTGAAGTAAAAGACAACTATCAACCGATATGCACGCTCATTGTCGTTCAATATGTACCTACTAGGATATTATCAATGATCTGCTGCCATCGCTCTGTGTAATAGGAGCAGCAGACTGCCGGTATCTCCTATGGGCTCCTCCCCCCCTAAACCCGCACTTGCCTGCTTGCTGTTGGCACATGTAATAGCACCGTCAGTGAGCGGGAAACAAGGATCAAGCAAGTGCTGACATGATAGGTCCGCGCTTGCTTGCTCCCACTGATCCCCCCCGTGTAATAGGGGCTTTAGGGTTCCTTTGCAACCACAGATTATCTGACAGATTTTTGCAGCCAAAGCCAGGAAAGGATTTGAAAAGAATACAAATCTCAGTCTTTTCTTTATTACCTGTTCTTTGTTCATACACTTATCCTTCCTTGCTTTGGCTGCAAAAATCTCAGATAAATCTGTGTGTGTAACGGGACCCTAAGCATGGGGAGATTTTACAGAAAGCAGGCTCCTCCCTATCCCCACCCCCACCGCACACAAACAAAATAGATGGAAAAGAAATTAGGTTTTCCCCTACTTTATGCTGTAGAGGGGTTCATAACGGCGGACACTTACAGAAATTGTTAGTCTGAATAGATTTATTCTGTTATTCTTGTCCATTGTTCTGCTTCAATTTGTACTAAAAAGGGTTCATCCCATCACTTAAAGTGATCGCATGGCAATTGGGTATCTCATCACTTTGTAAGTTTAACAGCTGGAACCTCCACCAGTTCTGAAGTGGAAGGGGCCACAGTGCAGCATTGGGTCATCTCTGTGCAGATGAACACTTGAATGGGATCCAGCACTAAATTTTCGGCAATGATGAGAGTCCTGGCAGTCGGAATAACCAAAGATCACAAAGTGGGGGCATGTGCTAGCAAAATGTCATCACTTTGTCTGATGGGAATAACCCTTTTATAAGAAGCCTATCTATATGCACACTTATTCACAGATAGATGTCAACCGATCAGCAGGACTGCCCACTAGACAACTAGCAGAGGTTACCATCAATAAATGACAAGTTATTCTAGAACTTTTCCCACAAAACTACATATGACTTTGCTCAGCTGCTCTATAGCATAATACCTGCAAATAGGACTTTATTATATTATTATATAGCATTTACAATGTATACCCAACAGAAAATCCATAGTTATGGCTAGGATAAAAACTTTAGGGAGAAGAATTGTCTGCTGTCCGTTTTTGTGATGTATACTTCATAAAGTGACAATAAAAATCTGTTATTTAATCTTGGCACTACAAAACTCATCCACCGACATCATGTCACTGACGGGATCGGCTACGTGTGCTAATACAAATCTATGTATTTTTTATGACAGCAATAACATTTTATTAAAACCTGCTTCTGTTGAATGGAGCAATGAAGCAAATTAATACACAAAGCTATAACACAGTAATATCATTATGTATTTTATGACAAGGTTTACAGAAAGTCCACAGAGAACCTGGCCCTGGAAAAGAAAAAAAAACTGAAATGAATGAGCTTTATTTGTGGTGCCCTGCCTCATTGGCTTCTTGTCCTGACTGCATAAGGCTTAATGCAAAAGACATACAAAGCTTATAAAGCGCCTTTTAAACAGACTCACACACAGAACCTTCCAGAACAGAAATTTAAACTGGAACTAAACAGTGCCATCTGGTGCAAAAACTAGGTAAGAGAATTGAATATTTTATATAGAAAGTTTTAGCAAGGAAAGTACATGCAAATTTACTGTCAGACTTTTAAGGAAATATATGACGTATGCTTAGAAAAATCTATAGACTCTGATAACGTAAAACACAATTTTAAGTGGGGTTTTATGGAGCTGTCTGTCACATATCTGTAAATGTGATGTTACAGTAGTTATATTTATTTTTCCTTTAAAAGAGATCACAAGATTCTCTAAGAACAATTTCTGAATTTGGTTCCTAAGTGCAGCAGATATTGGGGACAATGGCTGAGACCATTGTCTATATATCTTGCTACTTGCAAACAGAAAAACATCCTCTTTAAAGGGGTTGTCCAGTGAAAATCTTTTTTTTTTTTTTCCAAATCGACTGATGTCAGAAAGTTATATAGATTTGTAATTTACTTTTATTAAAAAATCTCAAGTCTTCCCATACTTATTAGCTCCTATATGTCCTGCAGGAAGTGGTGTTTTCTTTTCAGTCTGACACAGTGCTCTCTGCTGACATCTCTGGCCGAGACAGGAACTGTCCAGAGCACCCTCTCCTTCTCTAGAGAGTTCCTGTCTTGGCCAGAGATGTCAGCAGAGAGCACTGTGTCAGACTGAATAGGAAACATTTCCTGCAGGACATATAGGAGCTTTTAAGACTTGAGATTTTTTTTAATAGAAGTAAATTACACAGCTATATAACTTTCTGACACCAGTTGATTTGAAATAATTTTTTTTTTCGCTAGTTAACCCCTTTAAGGGTCCTAAAGCATTTTTTTTGGAGATTAACGATAAACAATAAACGATCTCAAACAACCATTTTGACGAACGACCTATAATCGTTCATCCAATTACACGTAACAATGATTGTTACTTATGATCGTTTTTGTGGTCGTCCTGTTGTTGCTACTGGGTCTATTTCACTGAACAACGTCTTATTACAGCGAACGATTTGCAAACGATCAACAATTAAAATAGGTCCAAATTCTATCAAGCAACCAACGATTTCTCGATTACACAAAACAGTCGTCGTTCAATTACAAACGAGCTAACGATTTTTCGAAAGATAGCAGTCCGGTGGAACAGGGCCCTAAGTGAAAGACCCTATACACCAGATTGTACACTGAAAAGAGTGGACGATAAAAATAAGTGAGACTAGTACTTTAAACTTAGTATGCCAATATCATTGCCTTATATGCTGGCAGCAGAAGAGCCGCCGCTTTAAAAAGCTTTCAACACTGTAAAATTGAAGTAAAGTGATACTTTAGATCCATGAACTTCCCAATGCTTTGTAGGTATTTCTAGCAGTAATGAGTTTAAGGAATGCTGCTTAATCCCCTCTATGCCTCCGGATAATATCAAATGACGTCTGCCAGACATCTAACAATTCCGTAAATCCCAATAACAGCTATAAACAGCATCACTTAAAAAAAAAAAAAAAAAAAAAAAAAATAGAAAGTGCAGTCAATAACTTCAGGCTCCAAAGCTGTTTTTAAACCTATTCCCTGCCTGTAGCACAAGATACCTTAGTGAGCAAAGTCCCCTGGGAGAGGTATTAAAGCCAGCAATTTTCAGAACTGTCTGAATTATAAGCAAATTTGAACTGACAGAGGCCTTCGGGGACTACGTGAGTAATGCGGCTGGTGTCCATTGGGGCTCATTCTTTTTTTTTCTTTCTTTATTTGCAGCCTCTGCTGAAAGCTGTGTTTCTCATCTTTAGATTACAACTACGTCTCCTAATCACAGAACAAATGGGATCTAAATTGATACATCTGTTTCTGGATGTTTTCATTTGTCCATTTACCCATACTGTCATATAAACCATTTTTTTTACTTAAAGCAAGACAGCTATTAAATTGGGAAAGTGTTAGACGTCAGGCGAGATGTAGTACGGATGTATATGCGGCCTCCGTTCAGATAGAAGGTGAATGTTAATGAACGGCTGCTGCCACATGACATTAATTAATACTGACAGCCGGTATGATTTCCATCAATACTTTTAAACCAGCCATAGAGCGTTCTTCATGTGTCTCCTGTTCGTAGAGTTACAGACATTTGCTCACAGGAGACCTGGCTGAACAACGAGGAAACATTGAAGAGAAAAGACCAGCAGTTCATTGTAGTTTCTGTTCTTTATATTGCCGCTCTGGACAGGTAATCAATACTAGGTTAGCTTGACATGTCACTTCCAAGCTTAGCACTTGTTATTTTTTAAACTATAAAGATGCACACGAGATATATTTTTTTATTACTTGTCAATTTTAAGTGACTTTTCTTTTTATATATAGGAAAGTTAATGTTCTCCATGGAAATATTTAGTAGTTGAGAATATAGAATTTATATATATATATATATATATATATATATATATACACCTTGGTTTAAGAGTAGCTTGGATTAAGAGCGTTTTGCCAGAAGAGCTCACAATTGTAACTTGGTTCAAGAGCATTGCTTTGGGTGGGATGGTCTGCATAGCGTGGTCTACAGCCCTGTACTCTGACCCAGGAAAACTTCCAAATCATGGCAGATCCACTTCAGGCTGAGGCTTACATCAAGGGACAGGACTGTGGTGGTAATCTCTTCATAGCTGTAACCCCTCTCTCCCTGGACAGAGAGTGCTGCATGTATGTGCCCACATATGTCCTGCTCATCCCTTCATGCTCCCTGCAGTCTCTGTCAGCCCTTGTGTTCCCCATCCTCTCCATTCCTGCTATAATCTGCCTGCACTCACACTCAGTTATACACACTGCTGCTATAATGTGCCTGCACTTACACTCAGCCATTTACACCGCTAAATAAAGAAGTTTCTGTCACTGTCCTCCTGCACAGCTCTGTGAGTCTCACTTCCTGATTGGTCCATGCTAAACACACACCTTCCCCATTGCAGTCATGTGACCACACAGACCTCGGACAGCAGCCCTGCTTCTCTATTCTAGCCTGTTGTACTACGCTACGCCATTATGGGGATCTGCAGTTCCATCCTGTATCTGCAAACTGCTGCTGTGTTTTTCAGGTTTATGCAGTTACTATACATTATACTCCACATGCTGATTTCTGTACTGTACAGTAACTTATAATATCACATATTCAGCTGTTTCTAAATGTTTGTTTCATCTGTTCTACATGTTATTCAGAATTTTAAAAAAAAATCATTATTTTTGGGATGTGGAACCAATTGTCTGCATTTCTATGATTTCTAATGGGAAAATTTGCTTTGGTTTAAGAGTGGATTTAGATTACAAACACGGTCCCGGAACAAATTATGCTTGTAATCCAAGGCATCACTATATATGTATATATATTTGTTTAAGCAGCTTTTGCTCCTGTCTGTATGAAGGAGGAAAGGCTAGCCTGTAGGGGTCATGCTGGCAAGCTCCAGGACGACTTTTCATGACCTCAGTTGGAGGGTTATCATGGACCTCTAGCAATGTTAATTACACCCAGGTACCCCTAATCAATCCAGAAGTATATTTGCTGTCTGATAATTAAATGTCTGATTGGTTTTCTTATTTTTCTCCTCTGTGCCTAATTAGATTGTTTATTGACTGGGCCATTTGACCCCAACAATGCAACACTAAAAAATGTAATGCAAATTTTTTTTAACCTTTTACACAATATATTATTATTATTGAAAAAAACATAGATAATAAGGAATTTCCACTAAGGAAGCAACATCATAAAATGAAAACGTCTAAAATAATAAAAAAACAAACAAAACAGAAATAGAAATAAATAAACAGAAATAAAAAAAAATCATATGTGCCCCAAGATGGTACAAATTAAAAATTACAAGTCATCCTATAAAAATCAAGCCTTCACAACCCTCTCCTTGGCTGTCAATCAAAGATGACTTCATTATAGTCTGTGGAGCAAATGAGTGGGATGTTCTCCCGGCCAGGGAGTGAAGGGGAACTGCTGCACACTGCCCCAACTGTATATCATGGCAGAAGTGCTCAGCTAAAGGATGTGTGTGCCCCTTCATTTCTGCTCTGCTTCCATAGAGTTTCAGTACAATTGTACACTGCTCACTTGATTCTCTATGCAAAGATGAGGAGAGCCAATCAGAAAATAAGAAAGCCCAGAGCTCAGTGGAGTGCTCCTCAAATCAAATTTTGTGAAAACTACAAGTACAAATTATAAGGTTTGGCCATTTGTATTTTTATACAAAGCATATTGAATGGGCTTTCTATGTGCTTTCCTGCACACTAAAACAATACAAGAATGCATACTTACCTACCTACCCAAGCACTGCATCTTTTAGATCTTCTGGTCCACGATGCTGTATTTTTTTCTAATAATGTCTGACTCTCTATTCAGCCAATCACAGAACTGAGAACACAAGTACAGCCCAAAAGGGAAGATCTGACAGCTTAAACACTGGGGGACAGGAGAGGTAAGTATGCACTATTATTGTTTTACTGCACAGGTAGGCACACAGAAAACCTTTGCATTTCCTTGCTACTTACTCGTGTAGATTTTAGTGTAGGTATGCCCTGTTTCACTTCTTTTTGAAGCCCTGTCCCCTTGCTCCCCCATCCTTCTAGTGAGTTCAGATAGTACTTGCATCCATAAAATAGCTACAGATGGAGGGGGCTAGTAAATGAGAAAGATGTTGTGTTGCCAAAGGGTTAAAATACACATAAGGAACCTGATATATACCAACTATATTTACTTAAAAACTGCAGTAAAAAAAATCTGATGTAAAATCCATTTAAATGACTGTATATATTTATTTTGAACTGTAAAGGAGGTAGGGCTGTACTGCTGAAGCACAAGGCTGCAGCATTTCGGTAGCTCAGCCCCACCTCCTTGACACTTTAGCCCCTCATAAAAACATATTTTATATCCTTTCCAAAGGCTGTAATGTAACTTTTGTGTTATTGCATCATTAGCTGTGAGCTTATGTATGTACCTCACAGCATGCAACTAGAGTCAGATATATAAATTATATAGATTTGTTATTTACTTCTATTTAAAAACCTCAAGTCTTCCAGGTCTTATCAGCTGCTGTATGTCCTGCATGGTGTGGTGTTTAACTTCCAGTGTGACACAGTGTTCTCTGATGCCACCTCTGTCCATGACAGGAACTGTCCAGAGCAATAGCAAATCCCCATAGAATACCTTTGCTGCTCTGGACAGTTCCTGTCACATACAGGGGTGCCAGTGGAGTGCTCTGTATGAGACTGGAAAGAAAATGACACTTTCTACAGGACATACAGCAGCTGATAAGTACTGGAAGACTTGAAATTTTTAAATGTAAGTAAATTACAAACTTTCTGACACCAGTTAATTTGGAATATTTTATTTTTCCTCCAGTCCTTAAAGTAGCTATATACTTTAAGGTACTACCTAGAAATTATTTCTGCTATACAACAGACTTTTAAAAGTTCTTCCTATCAGGCAGTAGTAAGTATAAAGGAAAAACAGTTTATACCAGCCATCACCTTTGCTTACCCTTACTTTATATGTAGAAATACATTTATAAGCAATGTGCAAACTAAGCATTATGAAGGTTTATTATATACTGTAAGTACTATTCATCAGTTATTTGCACTGTCCATTTTCTTGTCCCAAATACAACACTAATAACATCCTAATAACGTCAAATAAAAAATAATGCTAAAATACAAAAAGTTGAAGTGACATTTTTCATCAAAATAGAAAATTATCTATAATCCAGACACCACTATTCTGTATACATTCAAAGGAAAGTATGAGACACAATTTCACAAGAATTTAGATACAAGCATTGACCTGCAGATGGCACAAGCGCCATGTAGTTCATTTGTTTCAGCTTTCGGTTGCCTGATTTTAAAATGTACAGTATGTCTATGCTGAATTTATTTCACCATTATTTGTTGGGACTTATACTGTATATATACATCTATTTAAATTTATAAGATGAAATTAAAAATTTGTAATCCATTGATCTAGAATACATACTGTATGTCACAATGTAACCTACCACACAAATATACTGCACGTGCTAACTATAAATTCTCAAATTGATAAAACAGGTTTAAAATTAAATAAAGCGGCTATCTCACAAGAAACACAGATAAAGGTAAGTTAATGCATTAATGGTGGATGACCCTCCACCGGGACCTCCATAGGCTTCTCTATACATTCGTTGTTAAAAACACCAGGAAAAAAATGCAGATACAAATATAACAAACTAAAGATGGTGATTAGAATTTTTTACAAATAACACTATTCAAAACAATATAAACTTGTTTATAAAACCCTAAACAATTGTGAGAGCACCACATGAAAGAACCCTGTCAGAATTACCGTATTTTTCGCTTTATAGGACGCACCTTTTGATAAGACGCACCCCTGATTTTAGGGGAGAAAAATAGAAAAAAAAATATTTTGCTCATTGTCACAGTTTGGAGATAGCATATAGTGCCCACATAGTAGCCAATCCCTCATAAAGTGCCCCACATAGTAGCCAGTGCCCCCCATAGTAGCCAATCCCCCCATAGTAGCCAATCCCCCCATAGTAGCCAGTGCCCCTCATAGTAGCCAATCCCCTCATAGTAGCCAATCCCCCCATAGTAGCCAGTGCCCCTCATAGTAGCCAATCCCCTCATAGTAGCCAATCCCCCCATAGTAGCCAGTGCCCCTCATAGTAGCCAGTGCCCCTCATAGTAGCCAGTGCCCCTCATAGTAGCCAGTGCCCCTCATAGTAGCCAATCCCCCCATAGTAGCCAATCCCCCCATAGTAGCCAGTGCCCCCATAGTAGCCAGTGACCCCCATAGTAGACAGTGACCCCCATAGTAGCCAGTGCCCCCATAGTAGCCAGTGACCCCCTTAGTACCCTGTGCCCCCCATAGCAGCCATTTCCCCCCCTAAAACAACAAACCAGTAACTCACCTGTCCGGCGGCCCCAGCAGCTCCTGTCTCCCGTCGGCCGTGCGCACTTCCGACATCCTCCGGGCACAGGCAGCGGGGTACAGAGACGCTGCCTGTGCCGGAAGTGTCCTGCAACCTCTATCATGAATGATAGAGGCTGCAGAACACATCCAGGACACAGGCAGTCTCTGTACCCCGCTGCCTATGCCCGGAGGATGTCGGAAGTGCGCACGGCCGACGGGAGACAGGAGCTGCTGGGGCCGCCGGACAGGTGAGTTCCGGGACCACCTCCGCCCGCTCGCTCAGCTGACAGCCGATCAGGAGCCCAGGAAAGTGCTCCTCATTGCACTTTCCCGGGCTTCTGATCAGCTCAGCTGAGCGGCGATGGAGGGGCAGGCTGGGCGGGCGGAGGGGATCGCTCAGAGCCGCTCACTATGCATATGCATAGTGAGCGGCAATACAGGAGGCGGGCGGGACGGCTTCCATGCGGTGCTCTGCACTGCTTGGGAGCCGTCTTCGCTTTATAAGACGCACTTAGGAAAAAAAGTGCGTCTTATAAAGCGAAAAATACGGTACTAACACATTCATTGAGTCAGATTTTGAACTAAGGTCAGAAGTTCTGTTCTTCGATCTTCCCACCCCACTTTTCATTTACCTCTTACCTCTGCTGCCCTTATCCTCTCCATCTATTTGTCCCAATTTATGCTCACTCTACTGCCTTTTACTTTTTTTTTATACAAGGTTTACTACCTAAATAATATTAGAAGTCAGACCGACTGCACATTGTTACTGATTGTTCATATAACTTTCTCTCTACATATCTGTGCTTGTAATTCAAGGGTAGCCTCTACTATCTATATAATAAAAAGGAATGCCTGTCCGTCCATCTGTCCATCTATCTGTCCTCTATAGACCTCTGAGTGTCTAAACCACTTGACCCCAAATTTGGCAGGCAGATACATTGGGTGCCTGGAAAGGTTAGAATGAAGGTCCTGTCTTTGTGAGATGTAAAGGAGAGGAGGGAAATGTGGAGGACCATCCCATAGAAATGAATGGGAGAATCTTCACACTGCACACACAAGTGACATCATTAGAGCCGCGTTTCTCCCCAGCAATGCACAGGTGGTCTCCTTAGCAATGCACAGGTGAGAAAATTAGCCCCTGTCAGAGCTAAAGAGAAATGAATGTGCAGATCCAAAGAATCACAGTCACAAATATAACAGCCAGGCCAGGTGGGGAAAGACAGACCCATATAAATAAATGGTAAAATGTTCTGGAGATCAGGATCCCTCACCAACTATACACTATAGGTATAAAAGCCCCCCTAACTATACACTATAAGTATACAGGAACCCCCAACTATACAATAGAGGTATACAGCTCCCCTCCCAACTATACAGTGCAGGTATACAGGAACCCACAACTTTACAACACAGGTTTTACAGGAAAGCCCAACTATACACTACAGGTATACAGGACCCCCTCCCCCCAACTATATACTACAGGTATACATGACCACCCCCCCTAATTACACACCATAGGCCCCAACCCCCTACCCCCAATTCAAAAGTTTTCAGTGGGGCTCAGCCATTTCTAGTTACACCCCTGCTTATATCTCATTTGGGTAATCTACAAAACTTTGTGTGTTTCTGGCCTAAGATGAATTTGTTTTGTTTTCCAGGAAAAGGGGGTTTTCCAGGAAAAAAAAAACAAACCTGTTGGTGTTGCTACTATACATAGTGAATCAGAGCAGGAAGCAAGCAGCTCTATCCACTGTGAAGTGACCAAAATTAGTTACTGCAGTTTAGCTCCCATTGAAGTTAATGAGAACTGAGCTGCAGTAACTGATCATGGCCACTACAAAGTAGATAGAGTTTTTGGCTTCCTATGCTGATTCACTTTGTATACTAGCAGTACAGTTCTGCAAACAGCTGATTAATGGGGGAGCTGAATGTCAACTATACTGTTTCTGTGGTGTGCTGTATCATTACACGTATTGCAACACAGGCTGGTGCCTCTAAAGGTAGGTGAGCATTGATCTATACAGTCTATTAAGTTAAGTAAGTTGAGAAGTGATGTACAGAGTATTACGGTAAGCATCAGGGACGTTTCTTGCACTGTGCAGGCCGGGCAACTGAAAGTTAGGTAATGCCAGAATACCGTCTACCCCACCCAATCCCACTCAGCTCCCAATGGCCCCTACCTCATCTCAGCTCCAGCTCCCTCTGGATTTCTTTCAGCAACCCCACCAGCATTCCGTCCCCCATCCCCATGGTATCAGCTTCCGCCCAACCCGCCCATGTCACTCAGCTCAGTGATGCTCCCGCCGGCCCTGGCCTCAGCAGTGACTGTGATGCCGGGAAAGGATCTCTCCAGCAGGCATAGTGATGTGACGTCATTCCACCTTCTGGAGGATCCTTCCCGACACTTCACAGGCAGTCCGTCTCCATGCTTTGATTAGGTGAGTATAATGTTTTTGTTTATGTTGGGGCAATGCAGGGGGGCATTGTTACTATATGTGCACAGCACAGGGGACATTATTACTATAGAGGCACAGCCCACTGGACATTATTACTATAAAGGCACAGCACACTGTACATTATTACTATAGAGGCACAGCACACTGGACATTATTACTATTGGGGCACAGCACAGGGGCATTATTACTACATGGAGGGCAAAGCAGAGGGCATTATTATTATATGGGGGCACAGCAGGAAAACCCTATGGGTGGAAAAAAAGGAAAGAAGGTTGTTGGAAAAGTGCAGAGCCTAAGATGTTTATCTGTCAGGTTCTAAAGAGATGAATTGTAGCTGCAAAAAATCATCATGGCAATCCGGGGTGGATGGAGATAAAAGGGTTAGTGATGTCTCAATCAAAGAAGACGTCTTCTGTGAGTCACTGGGTACCACTATGTGAAAATGGAAAACAGCACTGGGGGGTGGAGGGCGCTTTTATCAAGATTCACCCTGTCACCAAAATTACCTAGAAATGGCAGTGGTATGCGTCAACATTCACCCAACATGCGCAGTTCTCCCTGGAAAGGAGCTGGATGGACGTGGTTTGCATTGCAACCTTCTGGTACAAGCACTAACAAGATATGGCCCCACTATGAACAATTTGGTTGACTCTACATCTGTAAGGGGTTAAATGGACAAGATAGGAGTTATCTCTGACCCAAGCTTTTAAAACAGGGTGGGAACATCCCTCAAGAAGATTCTTTGACCCAGTTGACCTGGCATCCCAATTTGTTCCTTTTCAAAGTCACTAAGATCCTTAAGTTGGCCTATTTTTCCGGCTTCCAACACCATCCTTAAACTTTTAAACTGTCTGTTCAACCCTTAGAAGGTGTCATTGTAGACAGATAATAAATATTATTAGGAGGTGTTCCGACATTCAGAGTTTTTGATGAAGCTGTGGAAGCCAAGACTGGGTTCAAAAAACGAAAGTACATTGGGGGGATTTATGAAGACCAGCGTACTTGTATGCCGGTCTTAAATTAGGCCTTGCACCCTTTTTCCCAAACCTGTGCCAAAATCTACACCTGCTTCCAGGTATAGATTTGGATCATGGCTTGCGCCTGCGAACAGGAGTAAATCATGATAAATGGGATCTCACCTCCTCTCTAACTTGCCTTCCCCACCTCCCCCCCCCCCGAGCTTCCCTTCCCCTGCCCACCCACCGGGCGAGCTAGGTGTACGGCGGGCATACGCTAGGGAGAAGGGGCAAAACTATGCCTTCCTTCTGGCGTACACCCTGGCCGAACCCTTTATCTTTACCTAGAATTGGGTTAGGTAAATCAGAAAAAGTTATTGTGTCAGTTAGGCTACTATAGGACCACCTGCCCTATCCTACCTTTTCTAATATGTTCCGACATCATTGAATATTTATTGTTATGCTTATAGATCATCATCAGACCACTGCGAGCACTTCAATGTTTGATTTAGAAAGTTCAGACAAGACATAGCATCTTGTTTTTCTTGAATAGGAGGAAAATGTTGCAGGCATTTTATGGCTGACAGATCTAATTTAGTGCAGAATAGGCAGTAAGCTATCTTTAGATAAATGCTAATGAGAATGTGGCTGCTGTGCTCTCTTCTGCTGAGAGGGAAGGTCAACAGCTAATAAACCCAGTTAACAAGGCAATCTGAACTACACTTCAGTTTAACATTGTTCCAACATGTAGTCATTACAGCCGAGGGTCATATAAAGGAAACCTTATAAAAAGGAAATTTAAAAAATTACACAAAAACATAAGCACAACTGTTTAAATGCCTTGGTTTAGCTGTATGATACATTAAGATCAAGTAATATGGCATTTATTATCCTCATACATCCCTCTTTTTTGTTCCCACTCTCTGTATGTTGTATGTTATCTACTGATCCTTGTAGCAGGAGGTCAATTTACTTTCGGTTAACCTACTTCATACATTGGTTTAGTCTGTTTCCTAATTAAAGACCACCAGTTAGCAGCCTTCCAGCACTGTCAACACAGATCCAGTAATAAAAAAGGGGAAACAAAAATGGCAACTTCTACTACTTATTTAACTGGGGTTTTTTTGTACTTTCATCTTCCCAGTCTAGGTTCACTGCATCCAATGTAAGGGTATGTACACATTACCGAATCTGTGTGGATAACCTGCTGTAGATTCCGCCGCTTGCCTGCGCGTAACTCCACCCATGTCACAGACTCCATTCTATGTAATGGCAGATACCATGTCCACCCGAAGAATGAACAGGGTTATTCTTCAGGTGGACGGCGGAATCCACCTGACCATAGAATGGACGGGCAGAGAGTGAAGCGGGAACGCGCAGGGACAAGCGGCGGAATCTGCAGGGAGTTCTTCACAAGATTTCCATAGTGTGGATATACCCTAATATATTAATTCCAGGGCTACACTGTAACATTTTGTTGCATCATAAAATTGATTTTAACTATTGAGCGTTTTAAGAGCAGTTCTCGGACTAAAATGTGCAAACACAGCCTTAGGCCTAGTTCACATGCCCGTAAAGCTGTCCGTAGCTGCAGACCAGCAGCTATGAACAGCACTACGGATTTACATCCATAGCCGACAGACCCATTCACAGGTTAATAGTGATCGAAGGAGCATGGCCCCGACACTGATCCATAACACCAACAGGTGTGTGAACAGAGCCATACAAATTAATGGGTCTGTAATCTTGCCCCAATTAAAATAGCTTTTTGTGAAAAGGTTTTACCGAAAAAACATAGCTAAGTGGTAGCAACTTTCTCCACTCTCAGCAAAGTGTTTATGTGGGAATAAGGAAAGATAGCTGCATGTCAGAAAAACATATATCTAATACAAATCTTTAGGTCACAGTGTGGAGCCCAAGGGCTGCAGATGGTGTAGTACACACTACAGGAATTGTTACTATTACCTCTTTCAACAGTGTGTTGGTGCAGGACACAATCACAGATAGTTCAGGGATAACTGCAACTGTAACTTTAATTGAAAAGTCTTTTGAAGGGGCAATATAGAGTACAGTCACATTCAGATTAATAAAAAGTTCTTCTTAAAATACTGTTTGTGCACCTCAAAAATTCCTATTTTGGAAGCAAAGGGTCAATAACCCGTTTTTTATGGATCACATATTGTACACAGCGTTCACTGATATCAGGGTCCTATTACATGGGCCGATAAAGGCCTGATCAATACTGTAAAAGAGGGCCGATCTGCTAGATCGGCTCTCATTTACTGGGCCTATAACACTGCCCGATAATCGTTTAGCAAATCGCTGCCCACGCATTTAATATTTTACCTGTCCACGCTCCCGGTCTTCTGCGCTCTGCATGTGTCCCAGCCCTTCAGCTTCAGAGCGGCCTGCCAGTGATTGGGTGAGCAGCCTGTCAGCTCAGACAGGCCGCTCTAAAGCTGCAGCGCATGGTGCCTGGACACATACAGAATATAGGAGAAGACCGAGAGCATGGAACTGGTAAAGTATTAACCTTTTGGGTAATTGTCAGCCGTTGGCTGTGCATCTCTATTATACATAGCAATGTACAACCGGCTGCCGATGATTCTAGGTCTGGGCCTAAAAAAAAAAAAAAGATGATCGTTTTATCGGCTGATTGTTGTCTCTATTAGACGGAGTGATAATGGGCTGAATCGAGCCAATATGGCCAATTATCACTACATTTGATACATTTGTTTGCAAAAACAGTACCACCCCTGTCTTTAAGTTATATGTGGTATTATAACTTACCTCTATTAACTTCAATGGAGTTGAGTTGCAATACCACACGTAAACTATGGACTGGAGTGGTGCTGTTTCTGTTTTCTTACCATGGATAACCCATCTAACAACTTTTTGAGAGATTTCTTTAATTTATGGTGGTAAAACAGTCTTCAAGAAAATGGAAAAAAAAAAGAATTCTTGTGAATAGAAATAATATGTAAACTGCATGTTTCATGAAGCAAACACAAACTGTATCCACTTTTGTAAAATAAAAACCTTTAAGTTGTGATAACAGCTTCAGTGGAGGAACATGACCAAAAACCTGATCAATATTGTACGCAGCCTTATTACCAATGCTCTTTGGCTAGTAATTTATAAGGCATAGCATTGTTGTCTGATGGATAGTAATAACTGTTCTGATGCCTATTGCTAAAGTTATTCAGTGAATATGACATGCTGTATATTATGCAGTGGACTGGTCTTAACATCCCCTCTATTATTGTATGGATTTGCAATCTGACCTCACAAAAGAATCCACTGATGTTGATTTATGGTGTCAGAACACTGTGGTTTGACTTCCCATGACCACTGTAATTCACATTGATTTATTATTCAGTGCTGGTTCAGTAGCCTTATTAAAAGTTAACGTCCTTGTGTGCTAGCCGTATGATAAGTAGAGGAATGAAGAGATCAGGAAGGATTGCATTTCTCTTCTGAGCTTTTGCATCTTTTGAGATTTATAAAGATATTTATGTACTGTATATGTATATGTTCACACTGTGTAAAAATTTTTAGAAAAGTCAACCACCTTTAAAAAAATAGCGTCAGTTATTACCAAACCTAACTGAACTCAATCTAAATGATTAAAGGCAATGGAATGAGGGCCATCCAATACGCATAGCGTGTTGAATAAAGGGCGTTTTTCACGTTCACACAAACGTTAAATTTATGTTCATGACAATTATTTGCAGACCTTTCTTCTTACCGTCTTTTCATCGTTTTTACGGCTAATTCAATGGTTCTTCAAAAAAGCACCAACAGCCGTCATTCTAATGACAGGCACCAAAAATGAAAAATGATGGACATAATTTGGTCATTTGGTCCTCAAATTGACTGACATCATTTTGAGAGAAAAAAAAAGCACCGGAAAAAAAGTAATGTGAACAATGTGAAAGATATATACTGATTTCTACTTCTAGTGCTCACAAAAAACCTGTCACATGAGAGTATATGAAAATGGATATAAGTTTAAATACTGTAGACTACTTTTAACCCAGGAAAATCTTCTCAAAATTAGGGGTCGTCTTATACATTGAAAGTCGTCTTATAGGGCGGGTGCTGAAAACTTTGGAACTGGACTGGAGAATCTGCGGTCGCCACATACGGTGGGGGGAGCTCAATAACAGCAGCTTCCCTGCAATATGCGGTGACCGTATGAAGGGAAGAGCAAGCTGCAGGCATATGGAAAAAAGAGATACAGACTGGCCCACCCTTTTATCCTGTTGGTATTACTGTACCTCCTTGTTTTCCTCTCAGATCTTGCTGTTAAGGACTGCAGTAAAGTGGCACAGGAGTGCATGTGCGAAATCCAAGAAACAGAGGAGGAGGTACTGTAATACCAGTAAGATACAAGGGCGGCCAGACAGGTGAAAGTGGCATGCTTTTCTGGGCACAGTGCCGCTCATTGGTATATCTTTTTTCCATACCCCGGACACCTGCAGCTTACTCCGCCCTTCATACAGTCACTGCACAAGGCAGGGATGCGGCCACAGCCACTTTTGAGCTCCCTTGCATCCTATTACTGTGCCTCCTTCTCGCTGCTGTCTGATGTTTTTTTTTTATTAATTTTTATTTGATGTGCGTTGGAAGAGGGATAGTCTTATACGGCTACTACATGCTAAACTCTATATTTTAAAGGACAACTCCCATGAAAAACTTTTTCCCAGTAATTGAAGCACATTACAAAGTTATATAACACTGTAATATACTTCAATCACCTGTCTGTCCTCCTTCCCTGTCTTTTCCCCCCTCAACCCCCCAGCAGGAAGTGTAAGAAACTCCTTCATACCTAATTACTGTCGTCACCAGGCTGCTCTCTCAGCTCCTTCTAGTGACGATGAGTCATCAGCAGGAGGGCTGCTCTAGCTCCTGTCACACCAGCCTCCCCCTCCCCTGCCTGGTCAGGTGACTAGGCTTGCTCAGCTCCCATTGGCTGAGCAACTGTAAGCCATCTGTCATTCTGCAACTCAATAATGACTCGTGACTGACTCCCGGCACATAACCAGCTACAGGACCCCCTCCCCCATACTCCCTCCTGCTGCCGAGTGGACTCCTGAGTGAGTGATGTCACTTGCTTATCTTTCTCCTCACTCCCGGCATGTCAGCTACACAGACGTCTTATCTCTCCCCTGCTGCCCTGACCTAATTAGGGACGGCCATCCTGCAGAATGTACACTACAGTGAGGTGAAAGTATGTGTGTGTAGCTTCAGTGTGTGTATATAGCAGCCTGACTGAAGAGAGCCAGAGAGGGGGTCATGTTTAGTGTATGATGGGAGTTGTAGTGAATGGAGGGGCAGGCACTTGCTGTGTCACAGCAGGGGGCTAGCTTGTCACAGCAGCCAAAGTGCATCATGGGAAGCTGAAACCAGGAAGCAAGGAAGAAATGAAGAACAAGACTAGAAATCAGAAGGTACACAGACGGTGGGAAATTCAAACAGTGACAGCTCAGGAGGGATAATAAGTATGAAAGCTAGGTTTCTGATTGGTTTTTGTTTTTTTTCCTTATCACGGGAGTTGTCCTTTAACTCGAAAAGTTGGGGGTCCCCCATTAGATCACTTGACCACTTTTTATTGCAGCAATTGTCTCAAATTGGTTTTACTGTGTGTGTGTGTTTTACCATTCATTTGAAGCAATCCTTTCCACCAAGCCCTTGCATTACCACTCCATTTCTCTTCCACACTCTAAAATAATGCAGAATGGAAGAAGTCCAGTTGAAGATTGACCAGGAATGTATAAAATATATATATATATATATATATTATACGTAGATTACTAATGGGAGGTTATCGATATTAAATCTTTTAGACACTGGCCCTAGAAAATAATGATGCCAAGTCCATTCCTCAATTATGATTCCTTGTTGTTGTTTTTTTTTTTTGTTATTTATTTATTTAACAGTGATGCATTGGAAATGTTTTAGCTCCGGAGAAAATATTACTGAATTTGTATGTTTGTGATTTATGCTTACTGACCAGGCTTGTGCCCCTCATATCAGATAAAGCCCCTAGTCTAGTTTGTGAATCAGAGATACACTACATGTCTCCGAGAGAGAAATTGTATGTGAATGTTCCTTTGCCCCGCAGCCTTGGTCAAGAGTACTGTGTTTAAAGGTTATAGTGATTAAGCACCGTGATTAATTAAGTCTCAAAAGAATCAATTCCACTCAACCACAAATCTAATTTGCATTGCAGTTCAGCCCTTACTTAATCTCGCTTTTACACAGTCTACAGCTCCCAACGAATCTTTCTTCACAATGGCCATTTTGGGATCGCAGCATTATTAAGAGTCATTTTGCAAAAGCTAATGGGAAAAATCTATCTATATGGCTGCATTAACTTGAAGTAGCTTCTTCTTCTCATGTCAATTAGTTGTGTATTGCATTTCCCCAATGCTACATTAAACTGCAATGAACAACAGTAAGTTATGAAAACAGTGCTTCCATTTAGCAAACTTACACAATATAATATGCCCTAATTGTACAGGCAGTACATATAGACGGCTTCCTCTATAATTTATAAGACTAAATGGCGCTACTTAAAAGATGTACGAGCAATATTATGGCAATCGCATTACTGGATTTCTGCTCTCGATGATACAAATGGCTCAACGTAAAATTTGAAACCTATAAATCGATCTCTTCAACATTTGTATTCCTTCTAGTAGGAAAAATTATAATTTGAGTATAAAACATATTAGGAAACATATACAACTTTCACAGATACAAACATGGATTTATGTATTGTACATGAACATGTATCATATTTATTCAACATTTTAAGTTGCATATTTATAATTTTTTTCTAATTTTGAACAGGAATTGATTGACTGCCTAATCAGACAGGGCACACTTAAAAAAAAAATCACAATAATTGCTTTGTTTGGCAACAATTGGCAAACAGATTCCAGTGACCACAGTTATGTTTATAAGTGTTGCAATTTCTATGGAGCTTATTTATCTAAGGATCTTTACAAATTACTGCCCATCTAGTGTAGCTAAAATGGTATCTAGAAATGTCTTAAAGAAACACATATACCAATTCTGTGTCATTCTACATCTTGGTATACTACTATTGTGTTTCCCCGAAAATAAAAACCCTCCCAAAATAAGACACCCCAACTACCTAACAACCAGCCTTAAGTAAGGCATCCCCCCGAAAATAAGGCACCTTTAATCTAAACTAGGGCTCCCCCTGAAAGTAAGGCTGTCTGTTGCCACCCGCCGCTACCCAGGACTCACTTAATCCCCTCGTGGACCTTTACAGCCGACGCCGTAGGCATACTGTTCCATGGCCCCAATGTCCTCTGCACGTTCTGCATGCCCTGCCGCATGCCTGATGCACGTTCTGCTGGCATGCCATGCTGCTGATACGCTCTTGGTCCCACTGCTGATGCACTCCTGCTTCAGCAAGGATGTTGGTGAGTATTCCGGGAAGGTCCAGGGGGATGTCTTATTTTTCTCCCCCCAGCCGAGGGGAGAGAAATAACACCTCCCCCACAAATAAGACATAGTGTCTGTTTTTAGGCAAAAATTAATATAACACACTGTCTTATTTTCCAGGAAAAACAGAACTACTACTACTACTATTTATTATTATTACTATTATCATTATTATGTTTATATATCTTAAATAAATTCCGCTGCACTACAGTTCTGAACGTACATGTAGAGACATTTCAGAGTTACACACTAAGGGGGACATTTCTGAAACGTCAGATTCTCCACTTCTCCCTGGCGTATGCCGGCCATATGTCCCGCACCCCCGATGGGCGGACCCGGGAGCTGGGGGGGCATGGCCTTCTCTTGCACCTCATTTATCATGATTTACGCCTGCTCGCAGGTGTAAATCATGATTCAATATTTACACCGGTTTGAAGCAGGTGTAGATTTAGTACGCTGGGCGCAGGTTCGGATGCCCGGCTGCCCGCCCCTTAGTGAATCCTGCTGGGGAAAAGGAGGAGGGGACTAATATAAGACCGACGTACTTGTACACCTGTCTTCATAATCCCCCCTAAGTGTTAAAAAATAAGTGGAATGAGGGCCCTGCTTACAATCTATGAATCTATGGATCTGTTTTCATTTGGTTCCAGTTGTAAGAAAGTGATAATGTCTGAAAGCTACAAAGATAATTATGCCTTGTCTTGTGAACCCTTACTCCATTCTCCATGTAGCTCTGGAATGAATAACCTCATCTGTACATGCAACACTTTAATCTGATGGTGCTACTGTTTGTAATCATCAATTGCATTGTAACTGTACAGGTTTCATCTCGTACCTGGAGGCTAATATTTCTTAGATATACTATTTTGTAAAGCAGTACAGAGACTTTCATCTTTCACATCATTCCCTGTTCTCAGAGGAGATCACAATCTCATTTCCCTAACTCAGGCACACTGATTAGAGTCATTTTCATACAGAGACTATATACCGATAAGAATGTTTTTGGAGTATGAGGAATACTGGAGATTTATTAATTTGGGTGGCAACAGGAATAATAAATAACTAATTTCAAATGATTATTTTAATAAATGTATTTGATTTGTTTGTTTTTTTAATTCATACAAAAGTCCCTCAAGTTACAATATTGATTGGTTCCAGGACAACCATTGTATGTTGAAGCTGTTGTATCTTGAGACCAAAACTCTATGGAAAACTGAAGCTCCAAAAATATCTTCCCAAAATGAGAAAAAATGACGATTAAAAAAGCAGCTAACTAATATGAATAAAGCAGGTCCTTGCACACTACAGTTAGAAAGTAAAAGTAAGTTACCAGAAGCTACAAATTACTTTCTATGTAGAGGACTGGAACATTTTTAGTGTCCTGTACAGATCAAACAGGGTCTAAGAAAAATAAAATGAAGCCACCCTCAACTGGTGCCCAAAGGGACAGATGGTCCAGAAAGGACCATTGTATGTTGAAAATATTGTAACCTGAGGCCATTGTAAGCTAAGGGACTGCTGTATAGCTAGAGTTAGTGCATATCCTTTTAATGCTATATACACCAATCAACTGTAACGTTAAAAGGTGGTCCATGGTCTTCAACAATGAGAATGTTTAGGTAAGTTTTATGTGCCAAATTAATATCTATATGTATGACGGAACCCAAATAGTAAATAAGTGGTCATGGGCTCTGATGGAAAAAATTAAGCTCGGGCCTGATGAAAATTCCCTGCCACTACAGCCCTGATGCTCATTATGGTCCACCGGACATGGCTAACATCACAGTCATGATGATTTGCCCTATTCACATGTGACTGCCATAGCTAATCACTGCACACAACTGTTTGCCAGTAAAATAGCACATGCGTACAATATTGGGCTACGTTCACAAGAAGTGTTTTTTTGAAAAACAATGGACTTTCTCTTTTCCATTGAAGTTAATGCAAACTGCAAGTGATCAGACACACACTGCAGCGAATAACAGCCTTTGTTTGTCAGCAGCCGTGCAAACAATGTTCATGTCAATTTTTTGCGGCTGGCGTAGTGCGAACAATGGCCGTTATTTTAACTTGATCTCACACAGTACTTTTTTACTGTCCTTTGCATTAAAGGGGTTATCCAGCGCTATAAAAACATGGCCACTTTCTTCCAGTGACAGCCCCACTCTTGTCTCCAGCTTGGGCGGGGTTTTGCTGCTCAGTTCCATTGAAGTGATTGGATCTTAATTGCAAACCGCACCTGAACTGGAGACAAGAGTCGTGTTGTCTCTGAAAGAATAATAACCACTAGTTGTATCGCTTTGGGTTCTTTAGATTAACAGACCGGCACTGGTACAGGGATGTCGGTGTGCAATCCTTTTTTTGAACCGCCGCTTGGTTCCTGTTTTGAACCGCCACTTGGTTCCCCTCTGTGACATGGCTACATTGATTATAAACTAGCTACGGGTGGAGAGCAGATTGTCACGGTGGGGTCCAGTGGGCCTGTCCCCTGTGCTCCGGGAGGGAACGATACTTGGTAACAGACTGTCGGTTAAAATAATGGACCTCACCACTGGCATCCCCACACAGGCACCAGTCTGTTCATGTAAAACAAAAAAAACAAAGTGATTTACCTAGTGATACATTCGTTTTAAAATATTGATGAGTCATATAATAATTTTTGTTTTTAACTTCTTGCCTTGTCATGATTCTTTTATGTTTCCATAAATTATATATAATTTCTTAAGCAGTTCTGCAACATCTGGGGGGGGGGTGTTTTTACACCATTCATTGTTCGGTAAAACATGTTAGCCATATGCCGTGGATCAGTCTGGTTCCATAGAATACATTATACAGTATATATTGTTTTTGTTATGTTTTACTATTTTGGAACTCTCTTAACAGAAAAATTTTATTAATTATTTTCCCTGTACATAAAGGGCATAGAGCTGGAAAACCCTTTAACACACAATGACAAATAACAGTATCTATCTATTTATCTATCTATCTCTCTGTATCTAACTATCTACTGCTTCCTACTATATTCCACCGCTTGACAAATGACAATGTCATGGCATTATCTACGTTATTCACTTGACCTGTCAGAGTCCTATTGTCCTGACCGATGTTCAAGGATACATTTTTTCTGCACTACCTTAAAAGCATGCGTTAAAAAACAAACGCCATTCAAGCACTTAGCTCAACGCTGTGCTATTCTGAAACATTTAGAGACTTGTTTTATTTTTGTTGATTCATTTCCTTGTTCCTCCTGGAGCTGGTTTAAAAAGGAACAAGGAGAAGCAATTACACCAACCATGAACAAAAATCAGCATCAAATTATAGTCATTTCATATTTGCGCCTCTGCCTGCGAGAGAAACAGAAAGACTTTTTAATCTCCAGCTGGGTTTTTGTATTTCTTTCTCACGATTGAGCAGGCGGTGGGGTATGGAATCAGTTCCACACTGTGACCTGTGGGTTCCAATCCTGAACCTAAACTCAAACACAAGCCCCAATGCAAATGTTACATGTATTAAATCAGCAGTACTTGGAGTGGTTCACTTTCATTGCACTGTGTTCCTTCACACTCAGAAACCACTGAATAATACATACAGCAAGGCCATTGAATACTAGAACCTTCTCTATATCTTGATCTTATCAGTTTTATTTTCCAAGTGCCACAGTATTGTGTTTTGTCAGTGTACCAGCAAGGTACACTTTGAAATATTCAGCTGAACTTGATCTTCTTAAATGTAACCACTAGGCAGGGCAGGCTGACACCATTCTCTATGCAAACAATTGTTCCCTTAGGAGAGCAGAAAGCTGCCATTGAAGCGGACACATACATATACACACATACACACACAAAGTGATGGAGGAAAACAGCTGTCACAGTTGCCAGAATTGACAGATTCATTTTGTCAAGGCTCACTTCCACATGAACATCTAGGCTGGCAATCATTCTAAGATCTAAAATGACAGCTACTCTTATTCTTTCATCAACCAAAGTGACTAGGTGACCTTTTCAGCCTGAAAGCCTATCAAGTATCCATATTCAATCGCAACTGGGACTGATTCCTAGGGGGTGAGTTGCTAAGGAGATATAACGAAGGACTCTTAAAATCTCTGCATACTGTTATTTTATCATTATTGATATATATCTATATATATCTATATATATATAGATATATATCAATTCATTTAGTTAATATGTCACATTACACGCAGAAGTTAGAGAAAACAAGGTCAATGTTCTGTGCTAATTTTTTTCCTATTTTTATAAAGCTAGGGGTACACTCACACTTGGTTCTTTTGTGGCGTTTCCCTGGCCTCCAAAAAAAAGCCAATGCGGCACATGACCTTTTTTGTACGTGTTTGTGCTTTTTCTGGCTTTTTTGGGGGGAGTTTTGTAAATGAATGTGATTTTGTTATTTTTTGACCACCAAGATGGCCGAACCTCCTTTTCCTAAGCCATCATGTTAATATCCCCCCCACCCCCCAAAAAAAATGGTCCATGTAGCAAAAAGAAGATCTTTATTAATTACATTTTAAAAACATGATTATAAAAAGAGAAAAACCAAACATTAAAAGAACAGTGGCTATCCCGGAGGAGATGACAAATAATATTTAATTACACAGGCTGCAATCCCTGAACAAAATGACATAAACAGGCAGATTAAATACATAGAAAATTCATGGGATAGACATCATACATGATTATAGAATATAAAGTGCTAGTGCATAAGAGGTACTGATAACATCACTATATCAGGAGTCTATCCACCAAAACCTGTCTCCTAATATTACACACCCCACTCAACTTAGGGATACAGCAACGTATATACCTTTAGGCTATGTTCACACAACATCAAAAATAGAGAAAAGGTGGCTGCTTTTGCAATTTAAAAAATGGCCGTTATTGCCGTGATTTGGCTATGTTGACATAAAGTTTTTTTTTTCTCCGTTTAAAATAACGTCCGTTATTTCGAGTCTAAAATAACGGACATCATTTAGCAGCTTGGCCTTTAATTAGTGCAATGACTGGTATTTGTATATTATTCTAGTTTGGGGTTAAAAATTGGAAATTGAAATTGAAAAGTCCATTCAATTTTATAGTAAAAATGGAAAAAGAACGGTGACAAAAGAAAAACTGTGTGTAAACAACTAATAAAAAACGTCCTCTGTTTGCAAAAGACGTCCGAAAATAATGATCATGTTCATTCTTTTGACTTCCGTGGTAAGAACGTCTGTTATTCAATACATTGTGTGCATTGGATGTCCATCTTCCCATTGGGGGTGGGTGGGGGTGGAGGACAACATCACACCAAAGTGGCATTGATTTCCTTATACATTGAGGCTAATACTAGTCTTGGCTACCCAATATGTGGCATGTGTTAATTTTTGCACAGCTGCTGATGCCTACTTAATATAGTGGGGTGCTTTTCAGAGCAGATTTCATGCTGATTTCTGCAAATAGTATAAAATTCCATCACATATACAGTAAAGGGCCTAATTCTACATCGACACAAAAGATATTAAGCTCTGTACTAGAAAAAGAATTCTTCAGCCATTTGAAAGAAACGTAAAAGCTGTACCAGCAGACAACTTATCTAAATGATGAACACTAGGCAACAACATACCACTGATCAGTATATGCAATTATGAAAGTTCCTTTACATTTTTTTTATAATTTTTTTTTTAAAATACCCTTTTGCAAATCACCTCTTTCCCATAAAAAAGGATAGAAAAGCAGACATATTTGGTATCACCACATGTGGAACTTTATAAACTATTAAAGTATAATGTTCCATAATCGGTCCGCCATAATTCCATATAGTGAATGGTAAACTAGCAATTTTCGGTCACAAAATTTATTATAAAAAATGAATACTCCCGAAAAAAGTTTAATATATATATATATATATATATATATATATATTTCTTTCCATCTAAAACATAAAAATGACCCTCATACAGACCTTGTAGACATAAAAATGAAAACAGTTTCACAGTTATGAAGACAGTCATAGCATACTAGAATGGACCCAAGAACCATACACATCTATTGCTTGTTAAGGCTGGGTTCACATACAGTGTATTTCAGTCAGTATTTGGTCAGTATTTTTCAACCTCAACCATGAGTGGATTCAAAACACAGAAAGACTATGTTCACACAATGTTGAAATTGAGTGGATGGCCACCATATAACGGTAAAGAACTGCCATTATTTCAATGCTATGTTTACACATCTAGGAGACCGGCCGTTCCGTGACCCAGCCGGGTCACAGAACGGTCGGTCTCTGAAAAGATCATCCCGGCCGGTACGCAGAATGATCTTTAGCCCCGCAGAGTTCTGATTCGGGCACATTCCTGCGCGCCCGCATCAGAACTCTCCACTGCATGCTATGGAGTGAGTGGCCGGATCCGCTAGCTCCATTTTGTGCACTGGCATGGTTTTCAATGAATAGCGGCCGCAGAAAACTGACATGTCAGTTGTTTTCGGCGCTGCGGGAGATCTCAGCAGGAGCGTATACTATGTGTATACGCTCCGGCCGGGATTCCTAGGCAGCAATAGCACATATATTTCCGTAAAAATCATGGCCGTTGTACAACGGCAGTGGTTTTACAAAAATATACAGTGTGTGAACATAGCTTAAATGTGTAAAAGAAGTGTCTATACATGGAGATTTTATATTATATGATATTAACCACTAATAAATAGTATCCTTTTGATACTGTTAGACTAACAATTCTTAGACATTCTAGACTTCTTTCTATATATTTTTTTTCTCTAAAAAAAAAAATAAGGTTATATTTCTCAAGTTGTGCTGCTTAGACTGCTTGAAGAACTCGGTGACCCATGTTACCAGGTAAAGAACACCTTGAGGCTGATGTCAGGAATGTAAGGTGTGAATTACAGCAGTATGTACTAAGCCACAAGCTCAGATAACAACTCAATGTAACCCTGTTGTTATTATTAGATCTGTGAAAACTAGAGTCAAGGGACAGCCTAACAATGTGTTTCTTGTAATGAGATGCTAGCCCTTGTTATTTGCTAACAATGCTCCTAGGACATATGAAATGTTATTTTTGAACTGACTGTTACCACTTCTATAGCCATTAAATCAAATTGTTTTAGCAGGAGACACACAGTAACCCATGTCTTTCTTTACTCATCCTAGTTTCATTTTGTTTAATTTGTCGTTATTGACCAATATTACAAGATATCATGAGAAAATTGTGAACTGGAAAAAAAAATTGTTCTCTCCCATGCAAGGCCATGTCATCTTGAAGACAGTCAGTGACAGTGATAGTAGGGATGATTCCAAATCATCCTTATGGCTATGTTCCCACACAGTATTTTTGCTCTGTATTTTCGTCAGTATTTTGCAACCAAAACCAGGAGCGGATTGAAATCACAGAAAGGCTATGTTCACTTACAGTTGAAATTTAGTGGATGTCCGTCATTTATTAACAAATACCGTCCATTATTTCAAAACAAAAAGACGGCCATCCACTAAATTTCAACAGTATGTGAACATTACATCTCTGGGATTTCAATCTGCTCTTGGTTTTGGTTGCAAAATACTGACCAAAGAAATTGAGACTCCACCCGAACATCTAGACCTAAGCAATGAAGATGTTGCACACACCAAATGTTGCATGGGGATACAGCACCTAGATAAAAGAGTGAGCGAGGAGCTGTAAGTCGATACAATATGCATCACCATTCAGTCAATACATTCACCAGCAAATGCACTGGTATGACACTTGTAGTGAGTATTGCCTATTGTCTCATACTCACTACATTTTCAGGGCTGGTTGCTTTTATATCCAGGTGCTCTTCCACACAGCCATGCAATTGCACAATGAGCAGCAAAGCATAGAGTACTGTGTGCATCGCCAACAGGAGCAGAGATTATAGCCATTGCCTGGAGGTCAGCTCCTTTTTGTATATGTTGGTGGCCACTAGATACATAATTCTGTAATCAGATTAAGAGACTATTGCATAGCAAGTGCTTCAGTGCTTAAAATACGGGAAAAAAAGAAATAGAAGAAAGTTTCCTGCAAAACTTAACACAGACACATAGCATAGCAACAGACAGTGTTATACTGCCAGCCAGCGTTCAGCATGTTCCTGCAGCCAATACTGCTGTATCGGCTGCAGAAACATTTTTTTTTTTTTACAATTAAATTGCTGGCACTGGGTGTGCCCGCAAATCAATTAACCACTACAATGTAGAGTACGTCCGCCAGCCATACTTTACATTGTGTAAACAGCTATTATACTGGATGCTGTGAACAGCGTCTGAAAATTATAGTTATTTTCATTATTTTAACGCCCGTTCTAAAGAATGGGCGTTAAAGTAACGATGTCAGAACAAAGTGGGCGGCATTCCATTGAATTCAATGCTATGCAATTAGCCTGTACATTAGCCCCGGCAGAAAAGAATGGACTCTGGTTTCATTCCAATCATTGTCTGTTCTTTAAAAAAATAAAAATAAATTATACATGTGAATATAGCCTCTATGGGGGAGATTTATCAAACAAGGCGTAAAGTGAAACTGTCTCAGTTGCCCCTAGCAACCAATCAGATTCCACCTTTCATTCCTCACAGACTCTTTGGAAAATGAAAGGTGGAATTTGATTGGTTGCTAGGGGCAACTGAGACTATGTGTTTTATGCATTTGTGTTTATATTAACTTTTCAATATTTTTTATTCTGAATGTACAGTTTGTTAAGATTTTGATTTTAGCTCATATGACACCTTTTAAATACATATAATATCAATAATGTTTAATATACTTGATGTCTATCATTTAATCTCTAACTTATATGTTACGTGACTGATAATCTGGAACTGCTAATTGAGAGGCAGCCTCCCTTACAGGAAAGGGTTATCCAGTTGTATCAGTAAGGTAGTACTCAAAGATAACTTCATATCATGGGGGAAATCTATCAAAGACTTAGTACCATCTGTATAAGTAGAAAAAACAACAGCTGGTGCAAGGAATAGCAAGATGTTGGACCTTCAAGTGACAAGATGGGAAATGACAGGAAACAGCTTTTTACTCTGCAAAGAGCAGAAGAAACCTACATTCCAAAATCGCATGTTTGAAAACCTCCAGATGCCATCCTGTTCTCACATTTCCATACCTTTGTTCACGGCACATCTGAAAGCTTTACTCTACACCATGAAAACACAAAGAATATCTATCTTTATCCTGGAACAGAGCTTTAAGATGAATTTTAGTATGTATGCAGAGAACGGAGAAGAAAATAAACGGAACATGAGTAATATTAATTGAGTAATTAATAAATGATAGCGAAACACAATACTGTACTTTTATGCAACATTTGTTGGTCATTGCATGTACAGATGTCTGGTACATTAAAACATGAAAACTGTATATGCAATAGACATTTATTTGTGGGTAAATTTTTTTTCCCCTTTGAGTGATAATTCATTCCAATTCCTGTCGGCTTGCAGGTACAGCAATGGGAACCCTTGTTGCCCCCACTTTTACAAATCTGTTTTTGGCTAAAATGGAATATAACATTACCGGCATTTCATGTGAATAAACCCTTTGCTACATATATACTTTTTTTTTTATACTTATACTTTTTTTTTTGCAATTTATAGATGACATAGATATTATGGTCAAGTTCACAAGAAGGCCTAAAGGTGTTTATGATATATTTGAATCAGAATAATACTAATATGATATTCATGAGCAAATATGAACTTTTGGATATTCTGATTACAAATGGAGAGATTTGCACTAGTGGATATCACTAAAGTAGATAGACGTGCCTGGCAACCACCCTTTCAATTCGTATTGATTGTTGAAGACCAGAGGCTACTACAGATGAACTCTCAAGATCCCATCACAAAAATAGTAAAATACATTATTTATTTATTTACAAGTTACTCCCACATTTAGTCGTAAGGAAATACATTTTTTAGACCTGACTTTTTACATTCAGAATAATTCTATATATACACCAAAACTTATAATAAACCCACAGACAGCAATAGTTTTATTGACATACACAGTTGCCATCTTCCAATATGGCTTATTAACATCCCGAAAAGCCAGTTCATCCGTCTGAAAAGAAACTGTACCGATATCACTGAGTATGAGAAGGAAGCAAAGGAAATGCAGGAAAAATTAAGTGCAAAGGGTTATGATAATACACAGATGAACAAATCTAGAAAAGAGGTCAGTGACATGCCTAGGGAACACTTATTGGTGGATAGGAAGAAAGAGATAGTGGACCCCAGCCCTACAACATTACAAGTGCCATTCATCACTACGTACAACAAACAGAGCTACATATTAAAAAGAATTGTAAGAAAATATTGGGACATACTAAAACAGGATAGAATAATGGGGGACAAATTACCAGCCCAACCATCATTCATATTCAGAAAGGCATGCAACGTAGGAAACATGGTGGCTCCCACTATAAAAACTCAGAGGAATAAAACCAGTGACCACCTATTCTCCCTCCCGCCGGGCTTCTACCCCTGCAAAAATTGCGAAGCATGCAACATCTCAGGAAAACAAAGAAAAGTTTTATCCATGGGTGAAGCTCCAGCAATGGGAGGGGATAATATAAAAATTAAAGACCATATTACTTGTAAATCAAAGGGAGTAATCTACTGCATTGTATGTCCTTGTGGTAAACGATATATAGGCCAGACTAAAAGGTTGCTAACTACACGTATACAGGAACATCTCTACAACATAAACAGAAAATTTGAAGGTCATCCACTGTCCCGTCACTATATCGAATGTCATAACTGCTCATTCAGAGATTCATATTTTTTTTTGTTTGGAAAAAATAACATCACATTGGAGAGGAGGTAATTTTTTGGAGAAAATGTCCAGAGCAGAAACAAGATGGATTTTTGAACTGAACTCATTAGCCCCACAAGGCTTAAATGTAGATCTAGAACTGTTTGCCTTTTTGTGAAACGATACAAAACAAAAATAGGCAGTGAAAAAACAGCACTGACACATTGTAGCAAAAAGGGGTGGGGATATGTAAATGATCTGATGAAATACCATACAATCAATGCAGATTGAGAGAAGAAACACAAGTATAAGCAAAGGGTCATTATTTACAACAAACTATTTGATGTGGACTTTCAAATACACATTACACGTATGTGTTTTATAAAACATTAAGGAATCTGAACAATGCTCTCCATAATGTAAATAAACCCTGGCAATAGGTGGGCTGGAAAGGATCCAAGGAAAAGCCCTATCCCTGATGAAGGTGTCCGTGTACACTGAAATGCATAGGATAACTTCTGGCTTACAGTACGATCCATACCTAAGGAGAGTGACATCACTCAGGATCCCACTTTTTTACCACGGAAAACTGGACTGTGTGAACTTATGTGCAGTGCTACCGACCGGAGCATCTGCTGAGTTCAGAAGATTTCTTCCCATTGATTAACTTCTCTACACTGCATAAAAGCTGGATGTGGACTTCGGCTGAACTCCATTGATATCGGCATCTGGGCAAGTGACATATTCACCTTTCCAGCTGGATTTCTATACAGGTATTTGTCACCTATATAATCCTCCTTATTCTGACTGACCCACTAATTATCTGCGCTGGGTGTATCTATATGTTTAGTTTATGATCTGTATAATTGGGGGAATATAGGGTGTCTCCCACACACCTAGCAGCATTTATATATTTTTGTATACAGCGCTAGTGAGCATATCAACACACGGTGTATATTAACACAGTGAGTTGACTGCATTACCAATATAGTAAAATATATTGCTTGAACTGCACAAGTAAGGCCACCACTGCTAAGTAGCGTCAGTGGCTGTACCAAAAAGAAACCGTCAATATACAGAGTTGTAACATGAATGGACAATATCCAGGATCTTAAGATCAATGCAATATTTAAAAAAAAAAAAGGCAAATGAATATATTTACATTATCTTGTCTATGATTGTTCACATAGAAATATATTTTAATGAACAAAACTGTTGTGTAAATGTAATTAGAAATTTGGCAATCTGGTGTGCAAATCACACAAACTCTGCTGCCTGAATAACTCAGCTTTGCTTATATGTATTTTGTTCTATGGTCCAAAAGGACTAGACTCTATAGAAGTGGATTCTCATAGATTTGGCGGTGTGGTGAAGTGTACTGAAGAAGACTTTTATTCAAGGTTTTGTTGAGGTATGACACCAGGAGGGTTGCAAGCAGGAAGAAATTATGTGTCACATAAGGCAAATATTCCTCAGCCACACAACTTTAGCTGGGAAATGAAGATCCAGCACAAGAGAAATATTATAATTGTTCTGGCCTACGGTGGGAGAAAAGTGTTACCCTTTCCCAAATTAGACATGTGAGAATGCAATTAATGGAGTTTGTCTGCAAAAAAAGTTTTCCCCAAGCAGAGAGCAACATGAGATGAGGAGGCCCAGGTTTATCTTTATATAGAAGTAAATCATTTAAACCCCTATTACATAGGGCGATGTGGTGCACAAGCAAGCACCGACCTGTCAGGTCATTGCCCGCTTTCTGCTCGTTTCCCTGCCCGCTGCTAGTGCTATTACATGTGCCAACAGCAAGCGAGAAGGAGCAGGTAAGAACCGGGGGCTGTGAGAGCTGCGGGGGGGCGGTGATTGCTCAGGCAGCCCAAAGGAGACAGCGGTGGTCCTATTGCATAGAGAGACGGCAGCATATCGTTGAAAGACAACGATCGGCTGATTTTTGTCTTCTATTACACAAAACGATTATCGGCCGTAACAGTATTATCTTTACATACAGAGGCCCAGATTCATCAATCTGTTTTAAAAAAAAATGAGAGTAATTTGCCCTTAAAGTCTACCTGTTGTTATAACTTTCAAAATCTAATAAACAGTAAATGTGAAATAAAGCAAGTTTGCAATTTACATTCATTATTTTTGTTGTTATCATGCTGTAAAACAAAGCTGAACTTATCAGACATCCAGGTCCAGTCTCCTGAAGGCAGATTTTTAGATTTGTGTTGGTTGAATATAACAGACTAAACACAGAAATTCCGGCCAGTACAGAGTATCACGGCTCAATGCGATCATCAGTCACATGACAGCCTTCTCTGTGAGCGCTTAGATTACCTGGGAAACACTGGACTTCCTGTTTTCTGACTTCTTGAAGAAAAAAAAAGAGTCAGAGCACAGGAAGTGCAGTGTTTTCGATGATAAAGAAAATATATTAATAATAATAATGAATGTTAATTGCAAACTTGCTTTATATCACATCTACTTTTGATTAAGATTTTGAAACTTATAATGACAGGTACACTTTAACAACCAATCACAGCTCAATTTTCATATCTTAATGAGCTCTTGTAAAATAAAACCTGAACTGTGATTGGTTGCTATGGGCAAATGATACCATTGTTTTACACAGATTGATAAATCTGAGACATTATCTAAAAAAGTAGAAAAATAAAAAAGATACCAGAGAACTAATGTAATGTATAAAGGGAAACAACAAATACTAATGACGATCAATAGATTCCAAAACAAAATATTTTTGTAGATTTTTCATCTAAATATTTACATTCAAATTATTTTCAAATAAAAAAAAATACATGTTCCAGTTTAGTAAACATGTCATAATTGGGATTATAAAGTCTCGAGGCCCTCATAAAAGAGGCAAGTGTGACACGTGTACAAGCCCTTCTCAGCAGCACTGTCCGTGCAAACAATTTTCACAACAAAATCCAGCAAACTGTTTAATAGTCAGAAGGTAGAGGAGCAGTTAGACTTTATTAGACATATTTAATTACAGAGTAAATGAAAGAAATTATTATTATTAATTCCTGACATTTATTTTTGCTTTGGAGTTGGATGCCTTTATAATGAAAAGAATGGGAAAAACAGGGTGTAATTACACATGGAGTGTTTTGCCAAATGTTGGAAATGTTAAACAAGAAGCACTTGTTTTCTCTCCAGAGGGAAAGCATGTGATGTGTCGCTAAATGACTCTGAAGGACGCCCACAGACCTGACATCTTGCCAGCTTATGTTAGGTACACCAATATTTGGAATTCCTATAAGAGAGATTATCGAAGCAAAATTACTAGCTCTAGCATTCAGTGGGTTAGAATCCACAAATACTATGGGGATAATCCACACAGCAAACAAATCATGTTTGCTAGAAGTCGTTTGCTATCAAGGAAAAAAAATCTTATTTACCTTGTTTTCACTTAAATGTGCAAGATCTCATTCAATATGTCAAAGCTAAGCACAGCATGTGTTTGTTCATGGAAGCATGGCAGCAGGAATTTGCTTCATATCTTTTCTAAAGATGATTGAACATCTGAAAGTCGTAGGTTCGATCGAACTCGAACATTCTCAAACCTGCCGCATTTGATTGCTGATGCCTTCCCGGTCCGTGCGGAAGGAGGAACATGTCCGAAAACTGCCTGGAATTCCAGGATTCAGCCTAGGTAATAGGCTTAATCCCGGAATTCCAGGTGGTCCCCGGGCACTCTTCTCCTTCCCCACGAATTGGGAAGGCATCAGCAATCAAATGCAGCAGGTTTGAGAATGTTCGAGTTCGATCGAACCTACGATTTTCCGATGTTTGATTATCTTTAGTCTTCACATCCAATTTATTGTACAATGGACCCAACACAAAGTAGGGGGATTTATCAAGACCGACATACTTGTATGCTGGTCTTAAAATGGGCCCGCCCCTTCCACCCAGACAAATTCACTAAGAGGAACACGCCTCTTCGTGAATCCAGCCTGCCGGGGGCCCGAACCTGTGCCTGGCGTACCAAATATACACCTACTTCCAGCAGGTGTAGATTTGTATATCCCGTGTCTCACTTATGAAGATTTACACCTGCTCGCAATCATGATCCAAATCTACACCTGATGTGGATGTAGTCCACTGGGTGGATAGATGGGTAAAAGAATTGAAGGCAAAGACATACCATCCAGACTAGTGTGGTGAACATGGTAGAAGTGGTTTGGTGTTGGAGGATAGTTTAAAGTTGTACATATGAAATGGATTTGGGTTACTTATCTATTTCAGGCAAGTAGGTTTAACTTTAATTTCCTTCTGGTTCAATTGTGATCTAATCCTGTTCTGTGAACTATTAAAAACTGCACTTAACAGAAACAGCACTAGAAAATCCATAGATTCACTGTAAACTATTTCTAAACCTGAATTATTTTCTGTTTGCAACAATTTGTTAACGGCTTATTGATAGTTTATTTTTTCTGCTGTGCAGTTTTGCCAGTAGGCATCCTTTATTTTTACCAAAGTTTTCCCAGCTGTCACACTTATTATTAGTGCCTTATAGAACATGTCCGTCTGTTTTAAGGTCATCCCCTACACACATTAGGATAGAAAGTGCACTGTCAATTATGTTATGTGCTAACTCAGCCAGCCAGTACAATACTGCTTGCCATACAAAGTGCTGACTGTGTATATAGGACATCTGTTTATCTTATCACATAATGTACATATCATCAGTAATGCATTTAATACATCACAATCCCCACTCTTTACTGAGAACTAAGAGAAAAGTAAAGTGTACATTTGTTAGATTAAAGAAATAGAAAGGGAAATATGTTCACTCTTAATATAAAAAATGATAGCCTGGGACTCATTTTTAATCTTAATCTCAGACTTTTATTATTTTATTAATTGTTGTGACACAATGTTGTGACTATTAATTTATAAACACAGTGATATGTTAAACTGATGACACAATAAATATGCACAACAAGAACCCATCTACCAAAGTCACGTGATAGTGTCAGCGGCAAAAATCTTTGGTGGTCAGTGGCTCCAAACACCAGTCCCTCACCTTAACCCCTTAACAACTGCGGGCGTAAATACCCCACATGTGGACATAAAGCACCAGGCGGTTGCAGGGTAAGCCTCCAAAGGGAAGGAGCGCCATTTGGCTTTTGGAGGCTGGATTTGGCTGGAATGGATTTCAAGGGCCTTGTTGCATTTAAAAGGCCCCTGTGTTGCCAAGACAGTTGAAATTTATGTGGCATAACCATTTTCTGTATAAGCAGAAAAGTTTTAAAGTTGGAAAAATGCGATTTTTCATGTTATTTTGGGTTTTTTCATAAAGATTCATTATAAGTATCGACCCCAATTTACTAGAAATGTGAAGTACCATATGTCACGAGAAAACAGTCTCAGAATCAGCCGGATAGGTAAAAGCATTCCCAAGTTATTAATGAATAAAGTGATATATCACAAGTAGTGTAAATAATGGTACAAAGGCCAAAAAAAAATTGACAATATCCTTGCGTCTATAAACTAACAAAAAGAAAAGATGCGCATGTAGATAAAATATACAATTTATTAGATATGCAGTAAAAGGTAAAATTTACAATAGGTAATTCTCCGATATCAAAAAAGCATGAGTATTGTGTCAGTACGTCTTGTCATGTCGTGTCCAGGAATCATCTATGTACTAGTCACAGATCTCGATTCCACCATTCAAAACACCTCCAAGGTACGCTGACTACTCAAAAAGAACCGTGACAATTCACGAAAACCAATAAAGAAGTTGCTCCTATTCAACCAAAACCATAATTCATCAGTAGAGGTCAGGAGGTTATTCGACCATCAAGTCCCTTTAAACCAATAATGCCCAACGCGTTTCAGTAACACAGTACGTTACGTCATCAGGGGCCGTAGGGTGCGGGTAGGTCAGTATAGGTCAGGGTACATAGGTTAAGTCACAAACGTCATATTCTATTTAGAGGCTATTTATGCCAAAAAGTGATGTGACCAGACAATGATGCGTTGCCACATACTGTACTCACTGTGTCCCCTTAGTGCGACCCTCAGGAGGATGTCCCACCTGTCAAGTTTGTACACGTGGACATGAATCCCCTGTTAGGGTCTATCATGGGGCAAGGCAGTATGTGCCGGCGTATGTGAGCGTGTTACAGTTTGTGTGCATTCCGGAGAAAAGTCCCTGACATCTGCGTTGGCAGAGTGTCAGGGACTTTTCTCCGGAATGCACACAAACTGTAACACGCTCACATACGCCGGCACATACTGCCTTGCCCCATGATAGACCCTAACAGGGGATTCATGTCCACGTGTACAAACTTGACAGGTGGGACATCCTCCTGAGGGTCGCACTAAGGGGACACAGTGAGTACAGTATGTGGCAACGCATCATTGTCTGGTCACATCACTTTTTGGCATAAATAGCCTCTAAATAGAATATGACGTTTGTGACTTAACCTATGTACCCTGACCTATACTGACCTACCCGCACCCTACGGCCCCTGATGACGTAACGTACTGTGTTACTGAAACGCGTTGGGCATTATTGGTTTAAAGGGACTTGATGGTCGAATAACCTCCTGACCTCTACTGATGAATTATGGTTTTGGTTGAATAGGAGCAACTTCTTTATTGGTTTTCGTGAATTGTCACGGTTCTTTTTGAGTAGTCAGCGTACCTTGGAGGTGTTTTGAATGGTGGAATCGAGATCTGTGACTAGTACATAGATGATTCCTGGACACGACATGACAAGACGTACTGACACAATACTCATGCTTTTTTGATATCGGAGAATTACCTATTGTAAATTTTACCTTTTACTGCATATCTAATAAATTGTATATTTTATCTACATGCGCATCCTTTCTTTTTGTTAATGAATAAAGTGACACAGGTCATATTCATAGGCCCGGTCCTTAAGGGGTTAAAGTGAAAACCATGCCCCTAATGATTCACATACACCAGTATTATGTGACCAACCCATCTTGCCCACCTTGCTGGGATTGAGCTAACTGGAAGAGAATAAGGGCTTCAGGCTGCATGAAGAAGGAGGAGTGTCCCACTGATGTACAGTACAGTAAAATAAGTTATGGAATAGCATGATCATGTCACCAACAGCGCAAGCTCACTCCTGACCACTGGAGCAGCTATAGCTATGTAAGTTTTATGTACTTTTTATATTGAAAACCCCTTTAATTTACCTATCTAGAACAAGGTCAAGGCTTCCATAAAGGACCATGTACTGCACAAAAGCTGCATTTATGGCACAGTGCTTTACTAATTTAAGTGTTTTTTTTATTCCTGACAAAAGTTATGTCTTTCTTGAGTTTCTTTCTTTTCTTGCTTCCTTTTTTTTTTTTTCTACGCTGAACCTGGAAGCACTGAAGCGGGTCAATGCCTGGAGAGGACGAGCAAGCTCTTTTTCTATCCTCCATTCTAAAAATCCATGTATTATAAGGTCCCCAGATAAGGGACGTATCAGATATTAAACTGATAAGAACCGATACTAAACTTGATCTTAGCCAAAAGGCCAAGAAGCGATCTTGTGTTTCTTCTGTATAGATGTTTCAGCAAGCCACTATATATGATTTCTTGTCAGTGAATGATTTTTCACATTAAGAGGTTAAAAACCCATCTCTACCGAGTACTTGTTACCGCTTTGATTTAGCTATAACTGTATCGAATCTAGTTAATAATTTTAATTACCACTAGGTACATTGCTTTTTTGCTTTTTACATGAACAGACCGGCTCCGACAGGGGGATGCCGGTGCCACACACGGTCCTTATTAGAACCATTGTACACATGATGCTGGTCTATTATCTAGCACAGTCCGGGCATGAAGCACTGGGAGCGGGCCCACTGCCCCCAGTGTGATGAAACCCCCTCCCCTCTGTGAAGTGGGCTCTATTAGAATCAATGGAGCCGCATCACAGAGGGGAGATCATCACACTGGGGGGTGGCGGGCCGATCTCCAGTGCTTAATGGCTGACCGGTGCCCGGTAATAGACCGACACCGACCATGGGAACCAAAAGGTATTGCAAAAAAAGGATTGTGACACTGATATCCCAGTTCATGTTCATGTAAAAAACAAAAAATTGGTACATTTGCTTCGAGCTAAACACATGAAAAAAACTTAAAATCACTACATACTCTGATGGTTTACAAGTATGTATGAATCTGGAGCCCAGCCTGTTGTGCTCATAGAGAATTGCACAGAATGAATAATTTTTTAGGTCGCAGTTTTGAGAAGTATTAGACTCCTAAGAGCTGTAAGAATGTCAGCATTTAGTGATTGTAGAGATCTTGAAAACTGTGAGGAAGTGAAACTAAAAGTAATTTAGTAGGCTGCAGAACATTTTGTTATTCAGTGGTTGGTTTAGAGTTATTTATCAGAAACCAAAAACACTGTTGAAATGCAAGTATCTATAGTGCCAATATGAACCATTAGTTATGCTTTATTTGGTCGTTATTATTATTATTATTATTATTATTATTATTATTATTTAAGCAGGTATTGGTCCTCAACTACGCAAGACTGGGTCAGATTTTTAGTTATTTTCTGTTCCTGTTGCTCACATTTCCAGGGAAGTAAACCACAAAGCTTGGCTCATTAATCTTTTACCGATTTTGTAACCAACTGTAAACAAATCCACTTCTTCAATTATTAACACACGTTTCTAGACCCTTTCACTACAATAAGCCAAGAATGGACACAGACATGAAAACATAAAGATTAATGTAGCATTTTGTCTGTCACATGCTCAGATTGTAAATCAATAATTTTCTGTTTGGCTGCTCGGATATCAAGAAAAAAGGAAATATGTTTTATATTGTATCCAGTCGTTTTTGTGGCATGAACCCAATATCCTCATTGCGTTTAGAGTGTGCACTTGAGAGGAAAGAGATAGCCACACATAAATCTGCTTCAAGCATCTCTTGCCCTCTCATACACAACAAATTCCTTCAAGGCTCAGGAAAGTGTCATCACAGTTCATTGCTCAAGGACATGTAAGTGGCAGTCTGCCTGCATTTACAGCAGCATCATTCAGTTCACTCTTGGCAGCCTCATTGGGAAAAAGCTGGATGGAGAAAGATGCAAGCCTTTTCTACATGCTAATCTGCAAAGATGTCTGCATTGAAAAAATCATTACATCGCTTCTTAGTCTTTACAATATTTTAATATTTCTACTTATGCTTGTAAATTGCAAGTACACAATGGACTGTATGGCATAATGTAATAATTGCATCATTAGATGTATCAATAGTGCATATAAGATGGATATCAGTGGACTGACTATACATGTCATAGAGTTCAATAGCAATTGTAGGTGTGGACTCCGGCACTCCGGACTTGATAATTAAAACATAACTTTTATTAAGTGCTGACAATGCATATAGGCTGACCAACGCATTTCACGCAACTGTGCTTAATCGGGATCTTGTGCGCTAGATTTTGGACTGAACTCTGACACAGACAGAATAAATGGAGAATAGGGTTAATGTACTTAGCTACAAAATGGAGCCCCATTTTATTTACAGGTTTAAATAATTTCTTTTTTTTTAAAAAGGTAAGTTACCACAATGTATTTTTAGGCATAATAACGGACATTTAAAAAAAGAAAAAAAAAAACTGGCCGTTATTCAATAATAATGGATGCAAATAATAATATTATAATTTGTAGTTTATGAAGATTTATTAAAAGACCAGTCTTGTTGTTGGCCTCCCCGTTGTGTGAACATAGCCTAAAAAGGTAAGAAGTATGGTTTTCGGGAAGAAAAAAAAAAAGTTGGACAATACCGGAGTTTCTTTGGCAAATGCATCAGTATTGTACATATGAGCAACACATTGTGTGTCAGGATTTAAACCTAGTAACTCCTGCACTCCAGGCTACAGCTCTACTCACTGAGCCACTTAACCTTGCTGGACAGGTTAATCCTTAATTGGCTCCACCCCTGAACTTCCTATATAAGCCCAGCCTTTCCACTTCCTCCTTGTGAGATTATTGTGCTTTTGCCCTTAATCAAGCTATTCCTTCCTCTACTGTTGTTACTACTTACCTGTGTACCGAACTCTGGCTATTTAACTAACTATAATTCTGCTTTATCCTTCAACTATATTGCTGCTCTCTGTGCACTAAACTCTGGCTAAGTATCTGACTACGCTTATGCATAAACCTCTAAACACATTGGGGGAGATTTATCAAACATGGTGTAAAGTAAAACTGGCTCAGTTGCCCCTAGCAACCAATCAGATTCTGTGAGGAATGAAAGGTGGAATCTGATTGGTTGCTAGACACCTGACAACATGTTTGATAAATCTCCCCTATTGCTTCTACCTTTGTATGGACCTCTGTCTGCCGGCTGACCACGCTTGTCTCTACCACTTCACCGCAACCTGTGTACCGACCTCCAACTGACCACCAGCAACGGTCCCGCTCTGTTAGTCAGGGTAAACACTGCTCCAGAGCACCATTAGGAGCACTGCTGCGTCATTCAGCCCACCCCTTCTAATGATAGTCAATGGAGGGGGCAGGCCAGATGACGCAGCAGTGCTCCGGAGCGGAGTTTACCCCAACTAACTGTGCAGGATCAGCACCGAGGAGGAAGGTAACACACATACCTTCCTCCTTAGCATCTCAGGCGCTATAGGGGGCTATCAGCAGGTTCGATTCATCTAACTTACTGATAGTCCCCTTTTGAAACAAACTATAGCAATACCAGAAAGATTAGCATACTAGAGATAGACAGACATTAAGCTAAGCTGAACATTTTAAAGTTGGTCAATGGTGATAAAAAACTACATCTGACAATCTGACAATTTTTTTTTTGCAGAAATCAAAAGTCCAGGCAATTTTAAGAAACTTTGTAATTGGGTTTATTAGGCAAATATGCCATTATCTGCATTCAAAAAGACTTGTCAGTGCTGAGGTCAGAGGAGATAGCCCTTTAATGTAGCTGTAAATTAACTCTGTTGTCCTGTTTTGGTGCCTCATCTTCCTCCACCCCTCCCCTCTCCCTAAACAATCATGAAGACAGGGGGAGAGCTTCAAAGTGCTTTTTTATTATAAGAATGCAATTTTCAGCTAATAAACCCAATTACAACGTTTCTTAAAATGGCCTGTACTATCGATTTCTGCAAAAAAAATAAAATAAAATAAACGACACTGACACTTTAAGATAACTGTGGCACAACTTTTATCTCCTTTGGAGGCTAGAATAGAAATCCAATATGTCTGACATCTCTCTGACAAACACATTAGCTCTGACTTTGACTTTGCTCTAACACGTATGGTCAGCCTAACAGATAAAATGGCACATAAGTACTGTATGTGTGAACAAAGCTTACTTATTCTTCAAAGATTTAATTGACCATAAAAATTAGCTTCAGATTTTTCCACCCAATATAATGTTCTATGAATAATACAGTAGGATGACACTGTACCTCATACCCAGTTAGCAATCATTTTAAGCAGCGAGCTTACGTCACGGAAGGGTCTGATATGTTTGCATATGTTCCTATTTAGGATTGCTGTTTAGGTTTAAGGATTACTGCTAAGAAGTAAATAAATGTTACAGTATATGGAAGGCTTATGATGTATACTGTATTGACAAAAATCTACTGGTAGTCCCTCCTATGGCTTTTATGATATTCTGTACTTTAATGATACCACATTTTTGTCTTGGATGACCTTCTCTGTCTCAAAGGATGATGACTTGTTTCAAGCTGTAATATATTACTGTCATATTGTTATATATTTATTGCTTTTTATAAGAAAATTAGTTTGGCTTGACTATTGATTGTAAAATGCTTGTGCAATATCCACTTATTGACTTGCAGAGACATAAGGTCACAGTGATGGACTGCCCGCTTCATTCCTTGACCTTTCCTTTACATGTGTTTTAAAGATTAGTGAAAATTAATAAAGATGGGACTTATGGGGTTTTAATACAATGTATGCCATTGGTTTGTAATGGTTCTTATTCACGGAGCGATAATTCAGCCAATCGACCGCTTAATGATTTTGAGGCAACGATTTATTTTTATAACGATTAGCGTTAAGATGGAAAGATAAATTGTTTAAAAAAAATCGTTATTGCGATTGTTTTAAGATCACTTTAGCCCATCTCACACATTGGATGAATATGTGAAAGACTGTTTACACAAAGTGATCTGCTAATTTTAAGAGAACGACCAACGATGATTTGAGAACATGTTGAAAGCTCAAGATCATTGCTTGATCGTTTGCTGTGCTTGCACAAGCCGATTATCGCTCAAATGCAATCGTTATCATAAAAATTTGAACAATAATCACTCCTTGTAAAAGGACCATTAGTTTACTTCTGTTAATAAAATTGTGATTGATTAAAAATGTGACTTTTAGCTTACTACTAACTAAAAACCTCTGTTTAGGCTCCTCTCAATATGCAGATATAAGTTAATTTAAAGTGACTCTGTACCCACTATCTGACCCCCCAAACAGCTTGTTCGGATAGCTGCTTTTAATCCAAGATCTGTCCTGCGTTCCGTTCAGCAGGTGATGCACTCATTATCCTAAAAAAACTTTTCAACTGGCAGCCCCGTGCCCAACGGGCGTGGTCTAGATTGTGTGTGCATTAGGCTGGCACAACCTCTCTGTCCCTCCTCCCCACCCTCCTCATCATTAGGAATGCTCCAGGCAGATTGCCTCCTATTCCTCAGCTGTGTTAGCCTAGCACATGGGCTGGATCGTTATGTACCTGTGCAATGTTCAGACAAGAGTAAATGTTTCAGTGGCATTCCTAATGATAAAAAGGGTGGGAGGAGGAACGGAGGGGTGGTGCAAAGTTAGGGCACAGGGCTGCAGGTTTAAAAGTTGTTTTATAGGACAATTACTGCATCACCTGCCGAACCTGACCCCAGGACAGATCTTGGATTAAAACCAGCTATTTTAAGGTACAAGTGGTTTGGGGGGGGGGGGGGTAGATTGTGGGTGAAGGGTCACTTTAACTTTTTATTTCTTTGCTGTGGTAATTTGAGGAAGTGAGCAAACCTGCTGAAAGTTTGGGTTTGCTTGAACCTGAACGATCTGCATTTCAATCCCTTTGTCTGGAGAAGGTGGAAACAGCCCGAGAATTGCCTGAAAAACATGGCCCTCTCGTTGGCCCTCTCTATGAGATCTTTGTTTCTGAAGTCTCCATCAGAAGCAAACATCTGGTTTACTTTTTCAACAAGAATTTTAAAAAGGCCTACATACTGTATGCTTAAATCCTTAGAAATGCTTGGGTCCTTAAGTGTCGTTACATGTGTATACAACACACATTTCACATCCTACATCTTTTCCTACTGTTGAAGTCATTTTTTTTTTTAAAGGGTAACTCTAATCTTTAGAGGGCGGCAGGATACACTGTCAAAAAAACCTGCCGCGCTCCCACTATGCTCCCAATGCAGGCATGTGTTGGATACAGATTTTTTTTCCAGCAGCACAGTTGATTGCATAGCACTAGTGCTTTCTTTAAAGAAAAACATACTTACCTGCCCCAATCCTCTTCAGCTGAGCTGCTGATCTGATGCTCCCAGTCCTTGCTTATCGCTACTGATATCTGTAATGCATCAACCCAAGAGGAACTGTCTGCTCAGCAAATTACTGAGGTGGGTCACTGCTGCAGCCAGTGATTGATGAGCTGGGCAATTCCTGTGGGGTAAATGCAGTACAGGAACCACAAAGCAGTGTGGGGGCTAATGAGGATCGGGAGCATCAGACTGGGACCTATGGGGATTGAGGCTGGTGATTAGGATTTGTTTTTGTTTTTTAATACAGGCTCTTGATTCTCTCTAGCTAACCAGTGCCCTGATTTGTACTGAACTATTGTCTACAGATGGATGTCTCCTTCTATTAGAAGAGACTCTGGTTTGGCTAGTATAAGCCAGTTTTCTTCCTTATGGACAGAGCTAATTTGCATATATTTTCCCATGGGGAATTATGTAAAAACAGGTCTCTACAGCACTAGATGTCTTTAATTAGAATCATACAGTACATGTCCCTAGGCAATCAGTATCCTGCTATGTGCTGATAAGGTTAAGAACCCTGAAACAGCTGTCTATGGACAAGAAACAAGTCAGACCTCTTTTTGTCCATCTGTTCACCAGGCCATTGCAGATATTGTACTTCAAGATTTCACTTTGCTGGGTGCTCTATAATGGACTTTGTCTACAAGGTGGCCCAAAAGGGTGGGACATCCTCATCTACTATAAGCCTCTTTTGTGTTTGAAAGCATTGACAGAACATTGGAGGCCAGCCATGTCCTGCTTCTTTCTCCTGTCTCTCTGGTGGAGGCTGATCTAGTATACCAACCAGGTGCGATAATCTCTAATCCCTACAACTCTGACCAGTTCAGAAACTTCTCAGAGACAAGTCCATTATGGACAAGCTGGACATCAAGGAGGAAATGGAATAATACCCCTATTTTTTCTCTTCTCCCTTTGGTATGTCTGTAATTCGATAAAGCTTGGGATTCCACTATGCCATGTAAGGCTAGGTTCATTCACACTGCGTTTTTGCAATCCGTTTTTTTTTTTCATCTATTTTTTTGCAAAAAACGGATGCATTTGTGTGCATCCAATTTGATCCGTTTTTCCATTGACTTCCATTGTAAAAAAAAAACGGATCAAAATGGATCCGGTTTTTTTTAACGGACACAAAAGTAGTATCAGCTACATTTTTGTGTACATGAAAAAAAAAACTAATCCATTTTGTATACGTTTTTTTTAACACTGGTAGTCAATGGAAAAACTGATCAAAGCTTTGCAAGTTTTTGCAAAAAACGGATGAAAGAAAAAACGGATTGCAAAACCGCAGTGTGAACCTTGCTCACTGTGCTTGCTGACAAGTGGTTGAAAATAAGTGGAGTTTAAAAAAGGAGTTGTTGGTGATTCTGTGGGTTTGGAGTGACTGATATATTGTTGTTTTTGTGCAACTGTGTGGTGTGCATTGCTGCAGTGCATAGATAGCTAGTGCCATAGTTGCTTAGTTAAACAGGTCCAAACAGTTTTTTTTTTCTCTGGTCTGCTCTGCACCTGGGGGTGGGGTTAATTGATCTCAGGTGCTTAAATCAAGGCTCAGCACTCACTGTGTGTGCTTGCTCACGGTGCTTGCTGACAAGTGGTTCAAAATAAGTGGAGTTTAAAAAAGGAGTTTCAAGTTCTGGTAAGTGCCAAATCTCTTTCTTTTTCACTGTTTTTGTTGCACTGGGGATGATGGCTAGTGAGATGGAAGGATTCATTCAGTGCGCAGTCTGCCGCATGTACGCACAACTGGAGCAGGTGTTCCAGGGTGAGTACCGCTGTGACAGATGTGAGCATGTTGCCCATCTAGAAGCTCGAGTTAGAGATCTGGAGAAGCATATTGCAACACTGAGGGAACTTGGCCACCTTGAGAGGGAACTTCTGCTCACTGAGCAGGAAGTTAGTGGGTTAGAGATGGAGGGTGGTGATATAGATCAGGAGGCCCAAGTAAGTAGCTGGTTTAATGTAGTTAGAGGGACCAGTAAGGGATCCAAGAAAAGGAAGGCCACTTCTACTACTGTATGGCCAAGCAAAATTGCCAAGTTAGGTGATGATGCAAGGGCATCCGTGTCAGAAATGGCAGCTCTAGTGGAACCTGTTCTCCCTAACAGCCGGGGGAACAGTACAACTAGTAGTGGGCGGGATGGTATTGTAGGTAGGCCTAGACAGTTAGTGGTTGTAGGGGATTCTATAATCAGGAAGACGGATAGAATAATTTGTCGCCAAGACCGCCTCAACCGAATGGTTTGCTGTCTCCCTGGTGCCAGGGTTCGGCATGTGGTGGAAAGGGTGGATAAATTACTTGGGGGGGCTGGGGATGACACAGCTGTCGCGGTCCATATGGGAACCAATGAAAGGATACAAGGTAGGTGGAGGTCTATTAAAAATAATTTCAGAGAACTAGGTGCTAAGTTGAAGGGAAGGACCTCCAAGGTGGTATTCTCTGGAATACTGCCTGTGCCATGCGCATCGCAGGAAAGACAGCGGGAGCTTAGGGAGTTAAATGCATGGCTCAAGTCGTGGTGTAGAGAAGAAGGGTTTGGGTTTTTAGAGCACTGGGCTGAATTTTCATTGGGGTACAAACTGTTTTCCGCAGATAATTTGCACCTTAATGGAAGGGGGTCCGCTGTGCTGGGGGAGAGAATCCTAGAAGGGGTGGAGAGGTTTTTAAACTAGGGATGCGGAGGGAGGACAATGTAGTATGTAATGTAGTGGCAGATAGGTTAGAGAGGGGACAGAACAATGAGGAGGGAGGAGAAGGGTCCTGTGGGGGGAGGATAAGTACAGTGGATAGGGAGATCCATATGTTGCGGATGAGCAGTGGGGACGATTGTAGCCACAGCACAATAATAAATCACATTTCTTATACTGAAGCGGTTAAACTCGATGGTAATATGAAGTGTATGGTTACTAATGCCAGAAGTCTAGCCAGCAAGATGGGGGAGCTAGAGGCCTTGGTTCTGGAAGAGTCCATTGATGTGGTTGGTGTGACTGAGGCATGGCTGGACTCCTCACATGACTGGGCTGTCAATATTCAGGGATTTGCGTTGTTCAGAAGGGACCGGGTGGGCAGAAGGGGAGGAGGAGTATGTCTGTATGTCAGAAATGATATTAAAGTGAGTGTAAAAGATGCAATAGTGGGCGATGACTGTGATGATGTGGAAGCATTATGGGTAGAACTACAGAAGGAGGTAAAGAGTGAAAAAATTATTCTTGGTGTAATCTATAGACCCCCCAACATTACTGAGGAGGTAGATGGTCAGTTGAATAGACAAATAGAGCGGGCTGCCCGGGAGGGAACAGTAGTGGTAATGGGGGACCTCAACTACCCAGATATAGATTGGGGTCACGGGTTAGCTAAAACCACAAAGGGGAGGGAATTTCTTAACCTCCTGCAGGATAATTTTCTGGGCCAGTTTGTGGAGGAGCCAACTAGAAGTGATGCCTTGTTGGATCTGGTTAATTCTAACAACTCTGAGCTGGTTGGGGATGTCACTGTCCATGAACACCTGGGTAATAGTGACCACAATATAGTGACTTTTAGCTTAAAGTGTAGAAAAGAAAAACATGTTGGGAGGGCAAAAACTCTTAATTTTAAAAGGGCCAATTTTCCTGGGTTAAGGGCAGAACTTCAGGGCATAGACTGGGAGCGGCTGCTGTCACATACTAAATGCAAAAAACAAAGTTTCAGCAGCACAAGAAAAAAAGAATGAGGGTGCAAGTGTCACCAAACCGGACACAGGTTCGTATATAATATCCAAGAAGATGTAGGAGACTGCACTTCCAAAAAGAATATCCTTTTTATTCACACCAATGCAACGTTTCGGCTCTATGTGTGTAGCCTTTCTCAAGCAGTGCTTTCTCACTGCTTGAGAAAGGCTACACACATAGAGCCGAAACGTTGCATTGGTGTGAATAAAGTGGATATTCTTTTTGGAAGTGCAGTCTCCTACATCTTCTTTGATGCTGTCACATACTGATACCGCTAATAAATGGGAAATCTTCAAATCCACATTAAATAACTGTACTGCCAAATATATTCCTATGGGTAACAAATATAAACGGTTAAAATCCAATCCCACATGGCTTACAACCGAGGTTAGAAGGGCTATAAATGAGAAAAAAGGGGCATTCAAAAAATATAAATCAGAGGGGTCAGCTGTAGCATTTAAATATTACAAAGAAGTCAACAAAACCTGTAAAAATGTAATAAAAGCAGCAAAAATTCACAATGAAAGGCAGTTAGCTATAGATAGCAAAAGAAACCCCCAAAAATTCTTCAAATATATTAATGCAAAAAAAACAAGGTCAGAGCATGTAGGACCCCTAAATAATGGTGAAGGGGAATTAATAACTGGGGATCAGGAGAAAGCTGAGTTACTTAATAGGTTCTTCAGTTCTGTATATACAAAAAAGGATGGAGCTGTGGTGGGTGGGGCCAGTACTGAGGTGGGTGGGGCCAGTGCTGCTAACACATGTAATGTACTGAACTGGTTTACTATAGATATGGTCCAAGATAAATTAAACAAACTCAATATAACCAAAGCTCCAGGGCCTGATGGATTGCACCCCAGAGTTCTTAGGGAACTCAGTTCTGTAATTTCTCTACCCTTGTATGAAATATTCCGTGATTCTTTGCTTACTGGTATTGTGCCGAGGGACTGGCGTAAGGCAAATGTAGTGCCGATCTTCAAAAAGGGCTCTCGAACTTCCCCAGGTAACTATAGACCCGTAAGCTTAACGTCCATTGTGGGGAAACTATTTGAGGGGCTTATAAGGGACTACATCCAGGAATATGTAGTGGCTAATAGTATTATAAGTGATATCCAGCATGGTTTTACTAAGGACAGAAGCTGTCAAACCAACCTAATATGTTTCTATGAAGAGGTAAGTAGAAGCCTGGATGGCGGCGTGGCTGTGGATATCGTGTACCTGGATTTTGCAAAAGCGTTTGACACAGTTCCTCATGGACGTCTGATGGGTAAGTTAAAGTCTATCGGTTTGGAAAATGTAATGTGTAACTGGATTGAAAACTGGCTTAATAATCGTACCCAGAGAGTGGTGGTCAATGATTCCTACTCCGAATGGTCCCCGGTAATAAGTGGTGTACCCCAAGGGTCAGTACTGGGCCCTCTTCTGTTTAACTTGTTTATTAATGATATTGAGAATGGAATTAACAGCAATGTTTTTATCTTTGCAGATGACACCAAGCTTTGTAGTACAGTACAGTCTATGGAGGATGTGCAGATGTTACAGGATGACTTAGACACACTGAGTGTTTGGGTGTCCACTTGGCAAATGAGGTTCAATATGGATAAATGTAAAGTTATGCACCTGGGTACTAATAACCCACATGCATCATATGTCCTGGGGGGAGTTACTCTGGGAGAGTCACTGATAGAGAAGGATCTGGGTGTACTTGTAGATAATAGACTACAGAATAGCACACAATGTCAGTCAGCTGCTTCTAAGGCCAGCAGGATATTGTCATGCATTAAAACAGGCATGGACTCACGGGACAGGGATATAATATTACCGCTTTATAGGGCTTTGGTGCGGCCTCATCTGGAGTATGCCGTCCAGTTTTGGAACCCGATTCATAAAAAGGATGTTCTAGAGCTGGAGAGGGTACAAAGACGGGCAACTAAACTAATAAGGGGAATGGAGCATCTTAGTTATGAGGAGAGATTAAAAGAATTAAATTTGTTTAGTCTGGAGAAGAGACGTTTAAGGGGAGATATGATTAACTTATTTAAATATATAAATGGCCCCTACAAGAGATATGGGGAAAATATGTTTCAGGTAAAACCCCCTCAAAAGAACAAGAGGGCACTGCCTCCGCCTGGAGAAAAAAAGGTTCAATCTCCGGAGGCGACAAGCCTTCTTTACAATGAGAACTGTGAATCTGTGAAACAGTCTACCCCAGGATCTGGTCACAGCAAAAACAGTAGAGGGCTTCAAAACAGGGCTAGACAAGTTCTTAGACCAAAATAATATAAATACATATGTATAGAACCTATCACCCCTCCCCCTTCCCTGTATCCATCCCCTCCTGGTATATCCCCCTTCCCTGTATCCATCCCCTCCTTGGTTGAACTTGATGGACATGTGTCTTTTTTCAACCGTATTAACTATGTAACTATGTAACTATGTAACTATGTAACCTAGCCTTATTCTTTTTAGAGAAATACCTGGTATCTCCAGGGCCATATATGCTCATGACACATCATTCATGGCATATTTCTAGATGCACAAATGATATGTCATATTGCATATTGAAACGGGTTTGAGTGGTAGGTCATACTGGCAAATTCATAGCCAATACTGTTTGCATAGTGATGATAAGCAGTGAGATGAGATCATCTTTAGCACTACTGAACAAAGTACAGTTTTCTCTGTTCCTTTTAAACTCTTTCATGACACAATGGATGTAATTTATCTCAGCTTTTGCACTTTTTTCCTTCCTAATAATATCTTTTGTGCTTTTGTTTCCTCTGTTCCATAGTATTTAGTATTAGTACAAACTAAAATTTGCCTACCAACAGTAGTGTGCATGCAATTATTTTTATTCGATCCAAACTTCACCAATAGCCCAAACACTTGTGTATAGCTGTCTAAGGGCCCTAAAAGCCCTGTATATTACTGTTAGGTCACCTGGAATTGTATCTAAGTACAGTACTTATGAGGTGTTGCAGTATGCTATAGGACCTTGATGTTGCAGCAACATGTATGTCTATGTGTAAACGGAAGATACCTAATTTAAAAACACACCACACTAGATTTTTCATTTTTATTTTTTAAAAAGAAGACCCTCAATTATCCATTTTTGGTGGCAGATACCTGCCAATGTTTATGTGCACACTATGGTGTCGGAAGAAGATTTTTTAAAGTAGTCTAAAAATTATTATTGATGTGCTGATACGTGACATGGATGACACAGGCGCAGGAGCTGCACCTGTGTCATCGCGTGAGGGGAGGGGGGGAGGCTATCAGTAATAGCCAGGCACCCACTGCAGGTGCTGAGATCTCGGCAGTTAACCCTATAGGTGCTGCGATTAGTGCGATTGCAGCACCTATTGTGCTACAAGAAGGGAGAATTCTCCCTTCATTCCCGATGGTTGCTGTGATGTCATGAGGCTTCCCCGAAGCCTCCTGTGTCTCAGCTATGGTGGCTGATCAGGCTCGGCCTAAGGCTGAGTCTTATCAACTTTGCCTATTACAGGCACATTGCATTGCATTGCACTGCAGATCAGCACTGCAATGCAATATCCCTGTAATCAGCTAATTGAAAGTCCCCATGGTGGGACAATATATTAAAGTGTAAAAAAAAAAAAAAAAACACACACATACAAAAATAATAATAATAAAGTAAAATTCACATATAATCCCCATAGCCCCCAATACAATAATAAATGTTGGAATAAGAATAAAAAAGTACACATCTTTGCTGCGTTCGTAATTATGCTGGCAATAAAATTATTACATGACTAAACCTGCGCAGTGAACACAGAAATTTTAAAATGAGAAAAATGCAAATTTTGAAATTTTTTTCATGGGGAAAAAATGCATTTTTGCACAAAAATTTTTTTGCATATCGTACAAAATTTACCACTAACCTAAAGTAAAATATGTCACAAAAAACATCTCAGAATCAGAAAGAAAACTTATAGCATCACATAGCTACAACCACATAAAGTGAGAGGTTAGATTTGAAAAATGGGCTCTGGTCCTGAAGGCCAAAATGTCTGGTCATGAAGGGGTTAAACAGAGTAAGTGAAAGAGAATCATGTTGAGTGAGCATGCCCTATCACGCATAGTGCTCTAAAGGAAAAAATTTAAAGTTGTCAAACTCCTTGGATACACCAGCGCTGTCTTCACAAAGACATGGGACCAAAGTTTTAAGGTGAAAGAAATAAAAAGTATTTAGGATAGCACAAATATGTTTCCAAGGAGTTTGGCAACTTTTTCTTTTTTCCTCTTCTGCAATTTTAGACGGGCCCCCACTCAGGGAGCATCCCCGTGTGCCACTCCATACTAGCTTGCAGTCTGTGGCACCAGGACCATTCGGTCTCTAGATTGGTACCCCATTTCAGGGGTGATACGCATTAAGCCCAAGGAGCAACAAGGTGAGCCTCCCACTAACCACCAACCTTCACAAAACAAAAATCCTTCAAATCAACTAGTGCCAGAAAATGCCAGAGATTTGTAATTTATTTCTATAAAAAAAAAAATCTGGTCTTCCAGTACTTATCAGCTACTGTATGTCCTGCAGGAAATGGTGTATTCTTTCCAGTCTTGAGATCAGGAGAGGTTTTCTATGAAGATTTTCTACAGCTCTGGACAGTTTCTGATATGGACAGAGTTGACTGTGTCAGAATGGAGAGAATACATCATTTCCTGCCGGACATACAGCAGCTGATAAGTACTGGAAGACTAAGGAATTTTTAATAGAAGTAAATTACAAATCTCTATTATTTTTTTAGCATCATTTTATTTGAAAGATTTTTTTGTGAACTACCCCTTTAAGTGACACACTTAACTTGCAATGAGACAGAACAGATGCAGAACATCCTCTACAGCACAGTTTTAAATATAAATATACATTTTAAGTGGTTTAATCTGTGTTGTTCACTGATTACTATCACTCCTCTAACACATGTTATCTCTAAAACGGCTGCTAAAGCATAGGCTTTAAAAGTGGCATTGACATCACCCCTATACTGTCTCCTAGTTCACTGGAAGAATTGTTTGCAAAGCATTATGGGCCATCCAAGTCCAACTGAACTAAACCACCAAGGTTCATGTTTGTGCCAAAGCAAACTTTTAGCAAAGGTCGGACCCATCCCAGATTCCATTGGTTTGATCATCTCCAAAGAAGACAGGGTATTTTTTAATCTTTTTTTCTCATGAATTTATATAGAATATGTTCCAGAGCTCACTAATTCCAACACTTTTCCCCTTTTAGATTACAATGGGGCTAAAGTGTCGGAAGTAATGATCAGCTCGTAATGATCAGATCAGTAATGATCGGTTCGAATCCCAAACACCAACATTAAAAAATGATCGCGATCGGTTTGTGTTTGCCGAACACTCACAAACTAACGAACGTACAGTAGAAGTGTATGTTTTGGTCTACGCATATACTATAGCTGGATTCACACTATGTATATTTCAGTCAGTATTGTGGTCCTCATATTGCAACCAAAACCAGGAGTGGATTAAAAACACAGAAAGGCTCTGTTCACACAATGTCAAAATTGAGTGGATGGCCGCCATTTAATGGCAAATATTTGCTGTTATTTTAAAACAACGGCTGTTGTATTGAAATAATGGCGGTTATTTACTGTTATATGGCGGCCATCCACTCAATTTCATCATTGTGTGAACAGATCCTTTCTGTGTTTTTAATCCACTCCTGGATTTGGTTGCAATATGAGGACCATAATACTGACTGAAATATACATAGTGTGAATCCAGATAAGGTGCAAAGAGTAAATTACGCTTGTGTACGCATTTGTGTATGCTGTTGCATACAGATTGCATACGTTTTGTTCTAGAGTTAAATACATGTGTACAGATTATCAGATGTAAAGTGAAAATTACGCAGTTGCCTACATTTGCAATATGTTCGAAAATGACCATTACGATCATTGATTGTGTTTGTGATCTGCAAACACAAACCATTAGCATCATGTTCATCTGAACATTTACAAACATGTTTGCTCATCACTAGAGCTGAACGAGTACTAAAATGCTTGGGTGCTCGATACTCGAGACAAATATTTCCCGATGGCTCGGGTGCTCTTTTCTAGTCAATGGGAAACTCGAGCATTTTTGCAGGGGACCAAAGCTCTGCACAGGGAAGGTTGTGTAAAAACCGGGAAACCTCAGAAACGAATGGAAACAACACGGAAATGGACACGAAATAGCAGGGGCAGCATGCATGGATGCCTCTGGGGCTGCCTATTTCAACATTACCCCAAATTATGGGCAACAGCCGCGTGGTGGCCCTCAATACAATTTTGCTGACCCAGACCAAAATGAGCAAGAGTATGTGTGTAACTGGTGCTGTTTTTTTTTTTTTTTTTAAGGCACCCATTGTACAGGACACTGCACAGTGAGAATATGTATAGCAGAACTACAGATCCCAGCCAGTCAAGGTAATGTCAGCAACTATAAGTCCAAGCCAGCAGCCAAGAGTAGTAATAAATATATATAATTTAAAAATTTTGAGCCCTTGGAAGAACTGTTGTGTTCTTTGTGTCATATTCCTGCCTAACAACACACTAATTCCCTGCCTAACACTCTCCCTGACAGAAAGCAGCTCTCTCCCTATGCTCATCCAGCCTGTGTCTGATTCTTATATGCCTAGATCATCTGATCTGGCCAGCCAATCGCTGCTATCTTCATGTAGCATTCCCACGTGATGCTACGAGGTCCCAAAGCCTCTCCTGCATGATAATTGGCTGAAAAAAGCCGCCAAACATGCAGGAAGAGGAAGATGTCATTTTCTCAAGTATCGCAAGATGTTGATCCGAGTAATAAGCACCATCAAGTACCCTAATACCCGAACGAGTACCAGGCTTAGACGAGCATGCTCACTCATCTCTACTCATCACTAGTCGGAACTAGCAAGTGGCCGGGGATTGGATAACACTGCCTCCGCGTTCTCTCCTCTGCTGTATCTTTGGATTGCAGCAGGTCTCAGCAGTGAGACCCGCTGCTATAAATAACATTTGACATTCCCAATGACATGTGAAAAGTTATTGATAATAACAGCGACTCTTTAAGTTCTGATATCTATAAAGGTGAGTGGTGATGTTTTTCTTGATATAGAACATCCATAAGGAGACACCTGCTTTTGGAATTAGCTCTAGCAGGTGTGCTTTCCTAGACGTATGGGATATGTATGTACACAAATCTCAGATGTACCCAGGCTTATAGAATACTGTCACCAGGGTCAAGGTTTTAAGACCAAATCTAAGTATATATTATTGTTACTGACCAAACCATAAAAAAAAACAGTATAGTAGCAAATAAAAATAGCATATTCAAATAACAGGTTCCTAGTGCAAACATAGCTTTTATAGGTTCCAGAAAAGGTGAAAATTCTACAACTTCAGCTAATAAAACGTAATTGTTAGCTAGTGGTAACAGCAACTCATATAATAATGTAAGATTTACATTATAGATATGTTTCTCATGTACTCTCTTAGGTGGGTAAAAAAATAATTTGGAGGAATAAAATGACCTCTGCAGTAATCCTGAAGGTGATTGTTGACACAATCTTAACAATCTATTTTATCATTTCTGTAGAAACCACTGACCTATTGGTATATGCCAATAGGATCTATATACATCGCAAAAGTGATCAATATCTATAAATGCATACACTGGATTGTCACTTTATACACAGATCTAGGAGAGTTAATATTTCTTATGGTCTGCATTATTGGTTTCTACTTAGAGGTGACAAATATTATAAAAATGTCATGTGTAAAACCACAGAGAAATCACGGTATTAGCGTAATGCATGAAATAAACTGCATTGAATTTCTAATGACTTGCCCATATCCTGGTATCCTACTGAAGTACATGATGCTTATCCAATCAAAACCCACAGATAGTCAATACCAATGAGAACAGGTAAAATGTAATGTCTTACCTTCTCTGCATACTTGAACTTGACATAAAACCAGCTGGACTTAATCATTGTTCCCAAAAAGTTTGCAGAATAGTGATCGACTGAATAGTTAATGCTTATGAATAGATGGGTTTTATCCTTGTTTGTGATAGAGCTACACGCAAGAATGGGATATTGCCTTCAAATCCTCTAGACCTGCTGCGATCTCGCTCTCTCCATCCAGTATGAATGCTCTGTGCTGTGTTTCTGTATCTGCTTGGCTGCCTGACAGAAGAATTCCTCAAATGGACTTCACCAGCATTCATCACAAATGGCACATGTCAGTAAGCCAGGAGGAGGCTGGCTTCAGACCTGGCAGCATCCCATGAGAACGACCTCCCTCCAGTTATATGAATAATGAATTCCTGCACTTCCCTCCAGACACGGATTAACACCTGGCTAAACATTATTCTGACAACATGCTGCCCAGTCAGGGATCTCAGTGAGAAAAGATTAACTCTTATAAGCCTTAATAACGTTCTACTGCGTGGCTCGCCCTCTGCCCACCTGTGAAAATGAGACTTGTGCAAAAATACTAATGATATGTACATATTACTATTTAGGTGAGATTTGCCTAAAATATACAGAATTCCATAAACATTAAGAAAATTTGTAGATCAGATAATGTCAGGGTCTAAGAATTTAAAAGGGAATCAAAACTTTATAAAAAGCCTATTCTAACCAAAATCATGATCAAAATATGCGATTGGCTGATTGCAGATTGCAGGCATGACCTAGTCTGCTTGGATTATTGAATTATCTTAAATTATGTTCCAATCATATTTAAAGGGACAAATACATAAAGAAAATTTTGCTCAAAATGTAAAAAAAAATTGTGTTCATATATTTTAACCCCTTTATGACCATGGCCAAAATGGCCCAAATGACCAGGCAAATATTCATTTTTGAATTTTTTTTTCTCACCTTCTAACAGCCAAGTGTACTTTGTAATGGCATTTATTAATCGACCGTGAAATGTATGACAGAATCCCCAAAATATAATTTATGGGGTTAAATAAAAAAAAAATAAAAAAATAAAAAGAAATTGCAATTGTGTAACTTTTGGGAGGTTCTTGTGTCTGCAGAATGCATAATTGTATACATCAGTCCAAACACAACAATATGCATGTTTTTATTGCTTTTTTAATGTTTTGCTATTTTTATACAGTAAAACTTTTTTTTTTTTGCAAATAAATTTGATTGAAATTACTGACAGGAGCCGCCATTTTTCTTTCAAATCAACTGGTTTCAGAAAATTATATAGATTTTTAATATACCTCTATTTAAAAATCTCAAGTTTTTCCATACTTATAAGCTACTATATTATGCAGGAAGTGTTGTTTTATTTAGATTCAGACACAGTGCTCTCTGCTGACATCTCTGGTCGAAACAGGAAGTGTCCTGAGCAGGAGAGGTTTTCTATGGGTATGTGCTACTGCTCTGGACAGAGGTGTCAGCAGAGAGCACTGTTTCTGAATGTAAATCAAACACTTCCTGCAGAACATATAGTAACTTATATGGGAAGACTTGAGGTTTTTAAATAAAATTAAATTACAAATCTATATAACTTTCTGACACCGATTGATTTAATTTATTTTTTTTTTTGCTGGACAATTCCTTTAAACACCTGATAATGGGCAGCTGCAGCACAATTGCTGCAGCCTATCCTAAACAGTAAGGGCATGGCTGCCGAAAATAGGTCCTCAACTGCTAGGAAGCAAGCTCAGCTACTAAGCTGACTTCATAGCGTTGTAGGAACATAATAGTGTACAGGTACGGCATGGGCCTTCTGGTCACAGGTGTCAATGCCTTCCTTACCCTTACGACATATGTTGTTTAGGAGATAAAGAAAGCTGGTATATATTGATATAAAAGCACTCACCAAAGGACATAGATAAGCAAATCTTATTTATTATTCCATAGAAAATACAGCACGCAACGGGCAACCAGAGAATAAGGGTGAGACTTCCCTTGGGCAATGGCCTGAAGCAGGAATACACAATACGGCTATTGCATGTGGGAAGCCCCAGTGCACCAAGTGATCACATGTAAGAAAGGAATTATCTGTGCCCTGCGGAGAGAGTCTCCCAGGTCCACCTTTTCTGGGACCCTAAGTTCAACCTTGTAATCAGTCCTGGTTTGACCGGGAGAGTGAGAATACCTGTGTCTCTGCCAGTTTGCTAGGTCTTACACCAAGATAGTTTCTACTTCCCTGCAACCTGCTAAACTAAGTACATAGAGTGCAGAACAACTAGTTCCAGTTGCCACATTTGATTCAGGACAGATATGGGCTTTACATAAGTCCTTCATGTGGGACTGTGATGCAACCCAACAGTGAGGAAATTCTTCTTTAGTATCGTCTAAGCTAATTGGACTGAAGTTAGTCTAATTAAACTGCATAGCAATATCACCACTATCAACACTAAGCTGCATACATTACCACCACCAACCTAAAAGGGTATTCCAATCCAGAGGATAAGGGAAAAGTAGGAGATTATGGGGACACAGTTCTCGCGATGCGCCAGAGAAAGTGGGAGGAAAAACTAATTTTTACTGTGTTTTTGGTTGATAATGAGTATTTTGAGTTATGAAATACTCGTTATCGAATAGCTACTTGATCAAGTACTACTCATTCATCTCTAGTGAAGATCAATTCCCACCCCACATACACTTTTATTAGTAAAAGCCAGCACAAACATGTGGTTGTGCACTTCACTCTCCAGCTCAATGCCATTGGCCCCACATCTCCTGCAACTGGATGGAGATAACAACGAGCCGGAAAGAAAAGCATGCAGCGTTCTTCTCCTGACTCATTGTAATGATCGGTGGGCGACTGAACCCCCAGACGCCAACTAATTAAGACTTTTTACATGTTTCTGTAATGTGAAAAATGTTATTAAATGAAAAGGACAATTTAAAGCGACTCTTACCCACAATCTGACCCCCCAAACCGCTTGTACCTTCGAATAGCTGCTTTTAATCTATGATCGGTCCTGGGGTCCGTTCGGCAGGTGATGCAGTTATTGTTCTAAAAAACAACTTTTAAACTTGCAGCCCTGTGTCAAACTGGCGTGGCCTAAAGTGTCTGTGCATTAGGCTGGCACAACCTCTCTGTTCCTCCTCCCCGCCCTCTTCATCATTAGGAATGCTCCAGGCAGGTAATTTCCTTTTCCTCACTTGTCTGAACACTGCACAGGTGCCTTAACGATCCAGCCCATGTGCTGTGCTCACACAGGTGGTGATTAATAGAAAATCTGCCTAGAGCACTCCTTATGATGAAGAGGGTGGGGAGGAGGGACAGAGAGGGTGTGCCAGCCTCATGCACAGACACTCTAGGCCACGCTAGTTTTACACAGGGCTGCAAGTTTAAAAGTTGTTTTTCAGGACAATAACTGCGTCACCTGCCGAACGGACCCCAGGACAGATCTTGGATTAAAAGCAGCTATCCGAAGGTACAAGCAGTTTGGGGGGTCAGATTGTGGGTACAGAGTCGCTTTAATGTACATCCAAAAATAATGCAGTGCTAAATGAGAATAACCCAAGAGAAAAGAAAAACACACAAAAAAATTAAAATCCTGATTACTTTCATTGCACAGAAAACTAATCCAGCATGTGTCGGAAAATCTAATTACCATGTACAACTATTGTACAATGTAAACTTCTGTGATTAATGAGGTGGGGAGATGCACTCAAATCTTTAGTTTTAAAACTATTATACCGAGCAATCTGTTCAAAAAGGAAGATTTTACGTGTTATTCCTTCTGGATAGGTAAAAAAAAATCCTAATGAGCAATTAATAGGAGTGTAGTATGTAGAAACAGCTGTTTCCTATTGTCAGAGTCATTACAAATATGGATATTGTTTAATATAATATAGTATATTATGCAGGAGAGCCCTGCCAATTCTATCATGTTAAACAGCATAGCGTTTGTCCTTAATGAATGGTTTGAGACTCATTTCAGCAGGACCATATAATGAGTAAAAATAAACATTACCCTTGGAAATTCATAAAAGTTTTCCACATATTTTGGAAGCTGCAGAATAGTTTTCAAAAAAAGAAGTAGAAATAATCCAATAGTTTCTGTTCATTCTATATAAAATGTCATCTTGACAATCAACCTTTGTTTTTAAGTGCACACTCTATAAAATCAGAATAGTTAATCATAACTGTTAACTCTTACAGTCAGGGCTGGCATCAGCACCCAGCTTAGTCGGAAAGTGCCAGGGCCCACAACACCTCTGGGGGCCCGGTTCCCCAGTTGCTCACAAAGCAATGATCAATTATCGATCATTGCTGAGTGAGGTCCTGTGGGCGCTACTAGGTGTGCCGCCATCCAGGTTCATTTAAAGGACACAGTTGTCCCGAATTTCTGGGTGAGCTCACTAGTCAGTTGTGTGCACGCATTTAAGACGCACATGCAACTGAGTGCAGCTGGCTTGGACTTCCGGCATAGGCAGCGTACCTAGCACCTGCTGCTTGTGCCAGAGAAGAGAGGAGACCACCTGCTGGGAGATCTTCAGCAACGAGGGAGCAAGTTGTTAGGTGAGTGGTTTTTATTTTTTATCTTTTAGTTTGCCTTCACACACACACCGGATCTGCAGCAGATCTGCAGCAGATTTGATGGTGCAGATTTGATGCTATATTCAGTTATTTAGATGAAATCAGCTACGGATCCGCTGTGTGTGAAGCTACCCTTACTCTGGATTGCACATAAGGAGGGACAATACAGAGGGGGGCCATCAATGAGAGGGATAACACTGAGGGGGGCATCTATAAGGGGGGACTACACAGAGGGGGCCATCTATAAGGGGACCTTTTGTTTTATTGTCGCCACATGATTTTCTTTGCAACGGGGCCCGCTGAGGCTCTGTAGCACAAAGGCCCCACAAAAACCTGGAGCCAGGCCTGCTTCCAGTGCAGGAAACCTACAACATTGTCATACCATGCCCGAATGATACGTGCTAGCGTAATATCACTAGTTCAGCAATGGACTGCAACTAATGTAGTCATTTAGCTTTTAAATACATTGACCAATCCCTACCACAATACCACCATGCAGAACTTAGATATCGTACTATTTTTTGCTTAAAGTGTTTGTGCTCTTCTAGTGCATCTGATTGAGAAAACCGATGACCTAGATGTATGATCAAATGAATCCCAAAGCAATTTTTATCTGCCAGTAGTATACTAGAAATCTATTTTTGCCTCAGAACTACTGTACTGATACTGTCTAACCAAATACTGTGGGGGAAATTGATCAAGATGTATTTGTTCCCTGGTGTACACAAGGGGTGCAGTTGATAAATGTGCCCCTGTGTTTTTACCCTTAAAGGGAACCAATCACCACAAAAATCATAATAACGCTAACCAACCATACTAATATATCACCTAAAACACTTCCCAAACATATATAGCTTGCCTGCAACCCTGCTCGGTATATCCTGCAAATGTACTTCAAAACAGTCCTGTTCTGTATACAAATGTGGGTCAACTAGTCATCTGGGTGTTTTTCCTCTTCAAAGTAGTCACAATCCCTGGTTTGGCCAGCACTGTAATCACACCCCTCTGGGCATTATTCATACTGCTGTTTGAGCAATAGATTGCAAAGAGGCGGACCTGGCATCACGTAAGTGTGCAGACATTTTCTGGATATGCGCAGTACCACAGTATCCTATCTACGCTGTATCTACAAAACAAAAGGAGAGATCGAGGCGCTTCTGCTACTGCTGGGAAACCTCTACATTATCTACGCTGTATTGCATATGTCCAAAATAGTCTCAAACGCTCTCCATGTGTTCGGGCAATGATCGATTATTATTTTTTCCCCTGCTGCTTGTAAGAGTTTAGCAACAGTCAATACCTTTTAATTTGGATATTAAATTGTGAAATTTTAATGACAATTGCTGTATAGAGCTATACAATATGTTGGTGATATATAAATAAATGCATTATTTTTATACTTGGTACTTTTCCTCCTAGTTGTCATCCATCTCAAACAGTAGAAACTACGTACAGTACTTAAATCAGTGTTGATGTTCACAGAACTTTATTGACAAGTTCAGTTTACAAATTCACAAACTGGTTTGTATTCCTTGTTTGGGTAAACTATTTATGTTTTTCTTAGTTATATCTCTCTTGAACTATCTCTCCAAGCAGGAAGTCATCCATGTCTCTCAGCAGGGAGGAAGTAAAGGGCTGTATTAATTCAAGTCTCCAAGTCACCTCCTAGATAGACACTTAAGTTTTAAAAGTGATTTCTATATTCCCATTCTAAGAGTTTTTTGTTTTTTTTAAGCAAGTAGACTAGGAGTAGATTTAAATGAATAGTATGATAAATTAGATATAGCAGCATTTACCAAAAAATGAAATACACATAATATGGATGGGTGACTTGAAATAAATCTATATTTGCTCTAATTTTGGCTAAAATCATCTATAGCTTTGTCACATACTGTACAACTTATCCGTATTCAAAATTATGACTTATACTGTAAGAGAAGGAATTCAATTTAAATAAAAATGTATTTACATAGTTGCATGATACAATTTATTATCATTACAGTATTTTATTTTTTGGGGGGGAGGGGGGGAGAATTGAGGGAATAATTTTAACTGTTGATATTCAATGTCATAAATTTTCCTTCTTTAAATTAGGTTGCAATATTTAATATTCTCCGACAAGTATCTAGCTTCCCACACACATCTAATTACTGTCTCTATTCTGCCTTTGTGCATCAATTATGGTAATGGCTAGTGAATAACATTTGCATTTTGGGAATTGTCTAGCTACGGAATGCATTAAAGCTATGCCCCTGTAAAATTGTTTTAAATCTCTGTATCAGATGTCTACATCTAGAAGACTGCAATTACTGATATTGTAACGGAACATTCAGGATGAATATCATAAGTAGCAAAAGCTTTAACCTTGTTTTCATTGTACAAAAACATCAGATTTCTTAACCCCTTAAGGAAGCAGTGGATTTTGGCCTTAAGGACCAGGCTAATTTTCATTTTTGCATTTTAGTTTTTTTCCTCATTGCCTGCTAAGAGCCCTTTCTCTTTTATTTTTCAACCTATGGAGCTGTTTGGGGTCTTATTTTTTTTTGCCATAAACACAAGTTTAATGTCACAATATTTTTGAAGAAGTGACAGTGAGGGCAGTTCCTGATTGTTGAATGCCTGAAGGGGTTAATGATGGGCGGGAGTCTGATTGCTTGTTATCCGTCATTCACAGTGAGGACCCGATTGCCAGCCAGTCCCCACCATCTATGAAGTGAGCTCAGCTCTTGAATGGCCTCTGAAAGATTGTTCAAAATTGGTGAATGACCTCTGAAAGATTGTTCACAAGTCACTTTCATGGTTCAAAATAAATACAAATTTTTTTAATACAAATTTTAAAGTTAGGGATGAAAAAAGGGCACAATACAGTGATATTTTATCATGAAAGTAGGGCGTTGATGTAAATACATGCAGTGGTAATGGAGCTGGAACATTGTCATCCATGAAAATAAAATAAGACCTGTGTTGCTCATGCAGGGGCACAATGACTGGATTAACCCATTCACATCATCAGTACCTACAGTATATAAACATTCCAACTGCTGATGCCCTGTACAGTTGCAATGTCTATTCATATTCCTGGTGTGGAGTGGTTTAAACGTGTGCGACATTGCTTTAGTGTGAGTAACACTACACACATTAATGTGCCAGAAGCCGGGTAAAATGATGCTGCTGTCTGCCATTAACCCCTTAAACATCTTTAACACAGGAGCCTATCACTGACTGATCAGCAGTGTGACTGTGAGGGTCCTGATCAGTTTCCCTGATGGATGGAGAAATAATAATGACCTCAAAGCCTCCCCCCCCCCCCCCCCAATAAAGGTTAAAATCACACCCCTTTCCCATTTTACAAATAAAAAGATGTAAAACATAAAAATAAATTTAAAATATTTGGTATCATAGTGTGAGAATATGTTAAGATATTATTCCCACATGGTGAACTGCATAAATGAAAAGAGAAAAGGGTTCCTTTTTTTTTTTCTTTTCTTTTTCCTTATTTATTAGAAAAAAAATATAAAAAGCGGTCAAAAATGTTATTTACACCAATAAAGACTTTTATCAGAAAACAGCACTGGTCCCTGAGGCCCTGGACCCTCATGCAGTGTAGAAGAAGAGAGCTATGCATGAGCTACTGTTACCTTTGTTGGTGGTTGCTGTACCCCAGAACATAAATGACCTGAGGGTTGCCCTTCAAGAACAGTGGATGCCATACATCAGCAGACAATACCTGCAGGTTTTCTCTATGGCCTGCCTTTATCAAATATTACAGGTAAGCTCTCAGTTTCTCCTGGCCCGACAGCTAGAACAGCTCTTGTCTTCATATTTGTAGACCTCACCTCTTTCCATCAGCATTCCTTAGACAACCAACATGCCTCCTATCCCTCCAACAGGCCTCCTATTGCTCACGTCCATGTGGTTTGACACCCACGGACCAAGCAGCTGACATCACACACATCAGCATCTACTGTGGAAACAGAAAGTCGATCTATAACCACAGGTCAAGCTACTACCACCATCTATTTAAATCTGCAGGTATCTGGTTATATTTAAAATAAGAAGACCATATCCAAGCATGTTTCTTGTCCTGTCTCTATTTCAGGTTCCTAAGGTCAGAAATATTTTCTTCTTTGAATTACCAAGTCTACATTTATATTTTTTTACATATTTAATTAATTTAGTGTTTTACTAACTTTATTATGGTTATTGTTTATTTTCACGTATTTTAATGAACTTGTAACATTTCATGCTGGGCCCAATGACCCCAGTAGTGCCGTTGTGTAATGTATTGCTTATAGTACTTTTGTTTCAGTGTTGATGAAGGGAAATATACACATCATAAATGTGTTATTGCCTGATTTTATTTATTTTATAATAAAAAAGTAGAAATTGAATGAAGTGGAGTACAGTGCTGAGTCTCCTCCATTACTTTGCAGTCCTCCTACAGGCTTGAAGGGGACTTCCTTGGATACACCTACAGCTCATGGCTGCATGTATTTGATATACACCTCAGAAAAGAGGCGTGTCGCAGAATGGCCCGTGTCAGTGAAGTTCATCCCGGCTGGTACTGCCGTTTTGGCCGGATGAATTTAATTTCTTTTAATTTGGAATGCGGGCTCGTTCGGGTGTGCTCACATTCCAATTCATCATAACCGACAATGTAAAGTGCGGCCGGAGCAGCATTTTACATTGTCTGCTTTGTCAGTCTTGTGCGGCCGCAATTCAATGAGATGGCAGTTTTTTGTGCGGCTGCAAGGAATTCTGGCAGGAGTGTATACAGAATGTATACACACCGTCTGGGATTCCATAGCAATTAAAGCAAGCGTCCATGGTTCAAACCTGTTTAATGAAATTATACGTAGTGTGAACTCATTATTATAAATCTTATAATGAATATAATACTTTGTAAATAATTTTACATTGTTTCCTGGATTCTGCAAAATAAAAATATTTTAAGACAAGTTCAGAGAGCCATTTAGCTCTCAGAGCCCATACATCCAGAGTCCTCAGAGTCACTCATGCTTCCAGGCATGGCCTGTTTGCAATTTTCCACTCACCCACCACATTTGAAATGCAAACATCCTATGAACGCATCCTTGACTTCCTTCTTACGGCTTGTAGTGGTTTCTTTAATCTTTTAAGCTTCTGGGTCTTATCCAACAGCTGCCATTATGAGTACTTATGCAATTGAAAAAGGAAAGGGAAATATAAAGTACAGTATCTCAAGAGAAATGTTGCATCTCCGGAACTGAAAGAGCTTTCATTGATGGGTAAGCTGACATCACATCTTTATAGTAGAAAAGGAAATTGTGCTGCTTTAATGTATTATATGTTTCTAATATTGATCGTAAGGAGGAAGACCGATAAGAGAGGACATTTTAACCACTCTTAAAAAATAAATAAATAACAATTTCTTACTGTACTGATGCTATCAGAAACACCTATTTTATTTGTGGGAAATTCTAACAACAGCCTGCGGGGCAGCAGAAAGGTAAAGGGATTGTACAGGATTAGAAAAGCATTGCTATCTTCCTCAAAACCCCGTGTCATTCTTATCCGCTAATGTGCATGCTATTGCAACTGGTTGCAAACGGAGTAAAGGAGCAATACCACACACATAACCTGTAGACAGATATGGCATTGTTTTTTAAGGAAAAAAAGAAGAAGTTGTTATGTTCTAACACTTTAAGGACCCATGGTGTACCGGAACCACTGAGTTTCTATGTTTTTTGCAACTGTGTCTGTCTGAATTGTGTCTGAATTTGCCAGCAACGTCAGACTTCTGGCAGTGCATGGGCTTACTGCACTGCTAGATCTGCTCAGCTGAACTTGGTGCTGGGATCATGGCTGGTCCAATCAGCTGCTGGACCCATTTTCTGATTCTGGGTAAATAGCAGCAGGCTCCTGAGTTCTCTGCTGACTATTAGAATTTACTTGCCTGCTCAGCTCCCTATCCCTTTTCTCTGTTCTCTGTGTTCCTGACCTTTTGCACCTGACCCTGACTATTCTCCTTCTTACTGGTTTTGTACTACTGTTTTGTACTGTTTTGTACTACTGTTGCTGACCTGGTTTGTCTTACACCTCTTATTTTGTTTGTCAGTGTTTTTTGTTCCACGTATCGAGAGTAGGAAACATCTTCGTGGTTGTCCACAGTCATTTATGGCTGTTGTGGCAAGAGGCAGTAACAGTGAGCGGGACTAGTGAGGGCTCACTATACTTGTTTGTGTGTGCTATTTCAGGGCCAATTCTAGCTTTTTTGCTGCCTGAGGCGAGAACTGACAAAGCGCCACTATGCACTATGCTGAGGTCAGCTCGGAGTTCGGCAGTGCAGAGAAGACATAATATAGCGTCCCCGCTGCTGTTAACTTTTTTTTTTCTACAGTGTGTAAGTGATGCAGAATATAATAACTCTGCATTATTGAGGGGGTTAACAGCAGGAGACAATATATCTATGTCTTATGTGATGTGAATACCTGTGAATACGAGGCTTCTAGTGCCTCCTCAGCGCTTCTCATGAGGCAACTGACAGGAAACACGGCTGGGCACTGAGCCGTAACTAGCTGTAATGATAAGGACACAGGACGCTGATGCCGCCCCCCTCAAGGGCTGTGTTATCTGCCGCCTGAGGCGAACACTTCACCTCGCCTCATGGCAGATACAGGCCTGTGCTATTTGCCTCTCTTTACAGGGATCCTGTAACCGAATAAGGAACTATGATGTACAGTTTCGCCAGAGAGTCTGGGTTTACATCAGAAAGGGTGAGGACTGGCTGCTATCAGTAGCCCAGTCCTCACTGTTATTGACGTGCTTCCTCCCATCATTAACCCCTTAAGTGCCGTTGATTGTGGCATTTAAGTGACAGGAGCGGCTCCTGTCATTGAACTATGTGTGTGTATTGAACAGTGTGCCTGCTGGGTCCCAACTGTTTTCCCTGACTGCTAAAGGTAAAGTACTTACCTCTGGGCAGTCAGACTGACGATATTCAAATAGAGTCTGCCTCAGACAGACTCTATGGGAAGATCACATTTCACAATAATTAATGATATGCAAAGGCATATCATTTAACAGTGTATGCAATTGTGTCATGTCCATGCTTAGTCAGACCTCAGCGTGGTCCTCTTCTTGTAAGGTAGAACCAAGACATTGCTTTTGGCCATGGATAAGTGCTTGTCTTCTGTGTTTCACTTGCAACAGTATGAACACTGCTCTATTCCTTCTACCTCAGTAATTGATTTTTTTACCACACCCATCTCTTCCCTGCTAGTTCCCTCTGGCCATTTAACAGTTAACCTTGTTTTGCTTTTGATTGACACTCTGCCTTTCTTACTTATCTTTCACTTTGTCAGCCTGGGTCCTGGGTCTCTGGTCCAATTACATGCTAGACCAGACCCCTGTTTATACTTCATTGGTCTGTTAACCCTCACTACCTATTAGACTTACTTGTAATTGTGTTCAGAGTTACTTTGTTGCTCTACTTTATGAATTGTTATACCTTGCTTTCCTGACTTCAACTCTTGTTTCCCTGACTGCTCTTTTGGATCCCGATTTTGTGCTGCATTGCACATTTGGTTTGACCCTGGCCTGAACTATCCTTGGTGTTTGTCTGTCTTGTCTCTGTTCCATGTTTTTTCCCAAGCCTCAGGTAAAGGACTGTCATTGTGGTTGTCTGCAATCTCCTAGGGCTGTTTGAGGCAAGTAGGTAGGGTCAGCTGGTTGGGACCAGGCTAGGGCTCACAGTCTATATCCTCCACGCCCCTTTCCTTGACGAACTCAACCTGCCCTTGTGGCAGATTGCATGTAATAGTCCTAAAGGGGGACAATGTGTTAAAAAAATAAGAAAAAAATAATAATAATAATAATAAGAAGAAGAAGAATAAAATGGGACATAACCCCTTCTCAAATAAAGGTTTAAATGACCCCCTTTACAATTTTATACAAAACATACAAATAAATAAATACAAATATTATATATTGTGGTATTCGTAATTGTTCAATCTAGTAAAAATTAACAATAGTGTTCCCGGACGGCAAAGAACATAAATGAAAAAAGACTCGGGATTGCTGATTTTTGGTTACATTATATATCAGGGAAAAAAATATAAAACACCAATATTAAAAAAAAACTATTAACACATATGATACTAGAAATTGTTGTTCAAAAAAATTACAACCCAAAAAGCCCGGTAGATAGAAAAAGAAAAGTGCTATGGCTCTTAGAAGGGGAGGTAGAAAAAACAAAATTCAAAAAAGAAAATTGGTGTGATCCTTAAAGCGACTCTGTACCCACAATCTGCCTCCCCAAACTGCTTTTAGATAGCTGCTTTTAATGCAAGATCTGTGCTGAGGTCCGTTCGGCAGGTGATGCAGTTATTGTGCTAAAAAACTACTTTTAAACTGGCAGCCCTGTGCCCAACGGCCGGGGCTTAGATTGTGTATGAATTAAGCTGGCACACCCTCTCTGTCCCTCCTCCCCGCCATCCTCATCATTAGGAATGCTCAAGGCAGATTGTCCCCTTTGCATCAGCTGTGTGAATACTGAACATGGTCCGGATTGTTAAGGCACCTGTGCAATGTTCAGACAGGAGAAAATATTTGAGTGGCATTCCTAATGATGAAGAGGGTGGGGAGGAGGGACGGAGGGGTGGTGCAAAGTTAGGGCACAGATACTCCCGTTGGGCACAAGGCTGCAAGTTTAAAAGTTGTTTTTAGGACAATAACTGCATCACCTGCCGAACGGACCCTAGAACAGATCTTGGATTAAAAGCAGCTACTGTATCTGAAGGTACAAGCTGTTTTGGGAGGTCAGATTGTGGGTACAGAATGTGTCCTTAAAAAAGTTAATCCTGTACAACCCCTTTGTTTTTCCTGTGTGTGCCTTTACAGAGACAGCTGAGAAATGTTAAAATTCCTTACATCCCTGCACATATTAGTCAGGAATTTAATATTTATGTTATTTTCAAATTCATTCTATAAATTGGCTCCAAATGAAGAACTTCATTTTAATCAACCCTTTGGCACAACAGCTGACCTTTCTGTACCAGGAGCCCCAAATATACATATACATAAAGACTTTTTGCTGTTGAGCAGCTAAAAATTGCAATGGTACCACAAATCTAAAATCAGTGCAAGTCACAAAGTTTTGCCCTGCGGTTTCCTCAATCGGTAGCTCCTAAAACTATAGTACTATAGTCCTTCTTTGTAGAGGTGTTTGTGATGCCTTCCCGATCCGTGGGGAAGTAGGAGACAGCCCGAGTACCACCTGGAATTCCGTAATATAGCCTAGGCTGTATTCCGGAATTTCAGGCGGTACTCAGGCTGTCTCCTCCTTCCCCACGGACCAGGAAGGCATCGGGAATAGAGATGAGCGAACCTCGAGCATCATCGAGTCGATCTGAACCCGAACTTTAGGCATTTGATAAGCGGTGGCTGCTGAAGTTGGATAAAGCCCTAAGGCTATGTGGAAATCATGGATATAGTCATTGGCTGTATCCATGTTTTCCAGACAGCCTTAGAGCTTTATCCAAGTTCAGCAGCCCCAGCTAATCAAATACCGAACGTTCGGGTTCGGATCGACTCGAACCTGAACGCGGTTCGCTAATCTCTAATCGGAATCAAATGCTGCACGTTCGAACCTTAACATGGATTCAACAGGGTTTTCTGGTGACATAAAAAGTTTTCTAAATGCTTTATTAAATAAAACATACTTAGATAAAAAATACTTTCAGTTTGAAATATGTACTTTGTCCCAATTTCTGTGCCAGTTCCATGGTCTAGGAAGCAACTCTTCTGCATGTGTTCTGACATAGGCTGTCATGTCAATGTCATGTCAAGGCAATTCCGTCCTCTAATTGTAAAATATGACCGAGGCTGCGGATTTGCCCATGATTAGTGCTTGTATTCTGTTTAGTTTGCCCCAGTCTGAACTTTGGCTTATTTTAGAACTTGCTGTGTGGTTACCTTTTACGGAGGAAGGGGACATCGTCAATCCGCTGTTGAGGCAAGTAGGTAGGAACAGCTTGGGGGGACTAGCGATAGAGCTCACTGTCTTTGTTTCCCCTCACCCTTCCTGGTTTTCAGCAGAAACTTTTGGCATAACACAGGCAGAGAACTTTTTCCCCTTTAGGATGATGATGTGCTCAAAGAGGAACAACTAACTGACTCTGTCCACTAACTATGGCAAACCCAAAGACCCAAAGTGGGACTGTCGTTCCCTGCAATGGAACACTCGGGACAGCTATTCTTGAGGTTTGCATGAGTTTCAATCAATGGACTACCCCCCCCCCCCACAAACAGACACTCACAAATGCATTTATCCCCTATCCTGGAGATAGGATGTAATTAGTTATCATATGTATTGGCTCCTACTAGGACCACCTAATTCTTCTTCCCATATAAGCATTCTTGTAATTGTTGCATAGCTCTTCTTTAAAATTGAATTGAATCAAAATTTACCAGTTTGAAGTCGCTGTTGAGCTCCAGCCTAAAAAATATTGTCATTTAAATGCTCAGCGCTCCTTAAACACAATCGACTGCAACTTGTAAATGGTAATTTTCTGCTGCTTTATTTTCTGAGCAATGGATAAATTGGAGCTGACTACGGCATATAAATGTGACTTTAGAGGTGATATATTAACTCATCTACTGTATTTATTTTTATGGTGTACTTAAAACCCCAATAGATTGAGCCACAAATTATGATGTCACCATGCCCTGCTAGAGCACTTGCTGGAGGGCACGATCGTAGCCTTAGCTTCAACAGAAGGCACAGCTTGATATCGCACCTGTTTCCTTACAGGTTATTCCAATGCTGATTGCAAAGAGAACTGTACATCTGCGCAGATTATATTTTAAACAACAAAATCATCCAACAGTTCGAACTCTATAAAACTTTGCGACTAATCAATTTAAAATTCCATATATTTGATAAGTGTTCTGCTTAAACCTTCAATACAAGTTTAAGCAACTATTGATTCTAGCAATAAAATACCTGAAGTTTATTGCATACTGGAACTTAAAGAAAAAAAAATCTTTATTAACTATTATTATTAACTACTTTATTAACCCTTTCACGACCTGTGGTCATTGATGCCTCAATGCCCGGGTCGAGTTTTGACATCAGCTTATGGGATAATAATGATCCCATAAGCTGATGTCCCCTATGTCTGCCCCCTTTCCTGTGTCCCCTACTGCTGTTACTATATTGTAACAGTAGCAGGGAAGAGAGGGGAGGGGGAAAAGCTCACGGGCGCGTGCTCCCGTGGCTACCATCGGGGCTCTGCAATCAGTTCGCAGAGCCCCGATGGTAACCGGAGAGAAAATTCCCCCTCTGTAGAGGGAGAATTCTCTATCTGGAGCCCTATAGATGCTACAGTTGTGCTGACCACAGTATCTATAGGGTTAACTCTCAGCACCAGAGCACGGCTTCGGTGCTGAGAGTTGCGGCAGGTCCCCGGCTATCACTGATAGCCACGACCCGCCGCAGATGACACAGAAGCAGCTCCTGCGCCTGTGTCATCCTAGAACGTTAATTAACATCGCTGCAGCATCGGGCATAGGCTACAGCTAGGTTAATTAACAGTGCGGCGGCGGGAGGGGGTTAACAAACAAGAACATTGAATGGTAGGTAGACAGACAAACGGCAATTGATAGAGTTATTTGCAACTTTGCAACTTAACAAGTGTTGTAACATGGTTCCAATTATAAGTCCTATACTTTAGTTTAATAATCTAATGCTTTGGCAGCTTATGTGGATGTGTTCCTTTGTACCATAATGCTGCCATTCAGAATCATAGAAAGCTAGTATCTGGATAACTAAACAGATTGTAATGTTTTTCTACTATCAAAACCATTTTACTATTGAGCTACTTAAAGTGTCACTGTCGTGAAATTTTTTTTGCAGAAATCAATAGTCCAGGCAATTTTAAGAAACTTTGTAATTGGGTTTATTATCCGAAAAATGCATTTTTATCATGAAAAAGCAGTTTGAAGCTCTCCCCCCTGTCTTCATTGTTCTCCTATGGAGAGAGCTAAAGAAAAGACCAAAACAGGACAACAAAGAGTTAATCTACAAATCCCTCACGGGATATCTCCTGTGACAGTCACCAGTGACCTGTCTGAGCTCGGATTACAGCTGTCACCCAGCTCCGTGCCTGTAATCCTCTGTTATCTGCTTTCTGCTGCCGGCTAACTCCCTCCTTCCTCCTCCCCCCTCCCCTCTCCCTAGAGCAGACAGGGTACGACTCCTGCAACAAGTCACAATTTTCAGATTTTTCAGAGTGGATGAAAAAGAGGAAGGAGGGGGGGACCTGGGAAAAGGCTTTTTACATGCAGATAATGGCAGATTTGGCTAATAAACCCAATTACAAAGTTTCTTAAAATCGCCTGGACTATTGATTTCTGCAAAAAAAAAAATATGACAGTGACTCTTTAACCTCTTAAGGACATAGGATGTATGCGTACGTCATATGTCCTCACTTGCACTTCAAAGCGGGGCCGCGCGGCGGCCCCGCTTTGAAGTGCCGCGATCCCGGGTGCCGCGAGTAGCCCGGGACCGCTGCTATTAGCCCGCTAATTAGCTAATCGGAGGCAGCTGTCAAAGTTGACAGCTGCCTCCGATTACCGGAGGCAACGTTTCCCTGGTGTCTAGTGGGGGAGATCGCTCCTCCGGGACCTTGTCCCGGAGGAGCGATCTCCGTTACTGATGCCGGCCGGGGACGCGTCCAAGATGGCGCCGTCCTCGGCTCGGCACTCGTTCGTTTTCGGCTGCAGCAGCCGAAAGCAAACGAGTGCCGATCTCATGGATCTCTGCAGCATATCTATGCTGCAGAGATCTCAATGAGAGATCACAGCGTATATACTAGAAGTCCCCCAGGGGGGCTTCTAGTATATGTGTAAAAAAAAAAAAAAAGTGTTGTTAATAGTAAAAAGCCCCCTCCCCTAATAAAAGTCTGAATCACCCCCCTTTTCCCAGGTTTTAAATAAAAGTAAACAAATAAATAAATAAATAAACATGTTTGCTATCGCCGCGTGCGTAATCGCCCGAACTATTAATTAATCACATTCCTGATCTCGTACGGTAAACGGCGTCAGCGCAAAAAAATCCCAAAGTGCAAAATTGCGCATTTTTGGTCGCATCAAATCCAGAAAAAATGTAATATAAAGCGATCAAAAAGTCGTATATGCGCAATCAAGGTACCGATAGAAAGATCACATCATGGCGCAAAAAATGACACCTCGCACAGCCCCATAGACCAAAGGATAAAAGTGCTATAAGCCTGGGAATGGAGCGATTTTAAGGCACGTATATTGGTTAACAACGGTTTGAATTTTTTACAGGCCATCAGATACAATATAAGTTATACATGTTATATATCGTTTTAATCGTAACGACTTGAGGAACATGCATAACAAGTCAGTTTTACCACAGGGCGAATGGCGTAAAAACACATTCCCCCCAAATAAAAGAAATGCGTTTTTTTTTTTTAATTTCACCACACTTTGAATTTTTTTCTGGTTTCGCAGTGTACTTTATGCAAAAATTCAGTCTGTAATTGCAAAGTACAATTAGTGAAGCAAAAAATAAGGGGTCATGTGGGGTTCTAGGTGGAAAAATGCAAGTGCTATGACCTTTTAAACACAAGGAGGAAAAACCGAAAACGTAAAAACGAAAATGGGCCATGTCCTTAAAGGGTTAAAGGAGAAGTCCGGCGAAAATTATTTTTTTATATGTTATTACTGATGGAAAGTTATACAATTTTCTAATGTACATTAATTATGGGAAATGCTCCTATACTGCTATTTCCCTTAATTTAGTGTACCAGGAAGTGTTAGAATTCTCTCAGAAGCAGTGACGTCACGACGAAAGGTGTAATTCCTATGGAGTGTCCAGCAGAGGGCGCACTATATATAGAAGTCAATGAGTACCATTGACTTCTATATATAGTGCGCCCCTGCTGGACACTCCATTGGAATTACAATGGATGTGTATGTAATGTAATATACAGTGTTTTTGATTGAATACATTTATGAAATACTTTTGGGAGCAAGTGTCCTTGCTCCCCAAAGTATTCCATAAATGTAAGCAATCAGTACATCACAGTAAGCCCGCTGCCCGCCGCTGCCGCCACTGCCGCCGCTGTGGACTACTCTCAACTACTACTCTCCCCACCTGCTCATAGCATGCGCAGGTGATGGGAGAGTAGTAGCCGGGTTATATGGCTGAGATCGCCGCCGCGATGCCGCGCAGGGGGAGCCGCTCATCACTGCAGCTATCATCCCCCTCCGCTCCCCCTCCTGCTGCTTCCTTACTCTATGTGATAGCTGACTTCCTGCCCGGCCGCCGGCACGTGTGAACGGAGAGCTGCGGCCCGGCAGGAAGTCAGCTATCACATAGAGTAAGGAAGCAGGAGGTGGGGGAGGGGAGGGGGATGATAGCTGCAGTGATGAGCGGCTCCCCCTGCGCGGCATCGCGGCGGCGATCTCAGCCATATAACCCGGCTACTACTCTCCCATCACCTGCACATGCTATGAGCAGGTGGGGAGAGTAGTAGTTGAGAGTAGTCCACAGCGGCGGGCGTTCGGTAGCGGCGGGCGGCGGGCTTACTGTGATGTACTGATTGCTTACATTTATGGAATACTTTGGGGAGCAAGGACACTTGCTCCCAAAAGTATTTCATAAATGTATTCAATCAAAAACACTGTATATTACATTACATACATTGTAATTCCAATGGAGTGTCCAGCAGGGGCGCACTATATATAGAAGTCAATGGTACTCATTGACTTCTATATATAGTGCGCCCCCTGCTGGACACTCCATGGGAATTAGACCTTTCGTCGTGACGTCACTGCTTCTGAGAGAATTCTAACACTTCCTGGTACACTAAATTAAGGGAAATAGCAGTATAGGAGCATTTCCCATAATTAATGTACATTAGAAAATTGTATAACTTTCCATCAGTAATAACATATAAAAAAATAATTTTCGCCGGACTTCTCCTTTAAAGGGGTATTCCAGGAAAAAAATCACTTTCCCCCCACCCACAGGATAGGAGAAAAGTAGGAGATCGCTAGGGATTGGACCTCTGTACATCTTGTCGATGTCCGTATTGGCCCTGTCATCTCTTTTATAAATAGAGCAGCAGGTAAAGCACGTGATGCACGGCTCTACTTATTTCTATCGAGTGACGGAAAGAGACGAGTACGCCACAAGAGCACTATACTCGGCTCTTTCCATCGGCTCCATACAAATGAATAGAGTCAGGGGTCACATGCTGTACCCGCGGTTCTTCATATCACAACCGGCAGGGACAGATACAGAAATGGGGGGGGGGGCAGTTTCCATAGATCAGACCCCCCACGATCTCCTACTTTTCCTGTGGATGGGGGGAAAGCGTATTTTACTTGGAAAACCTCTTTAAAACAGTGGTTTAATGGTAAGGAAGTGCTCTGGTAGCATTCTCCTATTAATTGTTAATGAGATCTGCTTTGACAGCACCTTCTATTCAATCTTGCAACTCCACCAGGCTGTCTTTCAGTAACAGTTACTAAGCAATAATAGCAATACACACCGAGATGCAAAAATGTAATAAACAATTATATAGAAGTTGGTAAAAAAAAAAAAGTTGTATTTTAAATAAAAATGTGAAATTCCAAACTCCCATTTATTAATTAGATGCAAGTTTGGTTATTTTTGGACTTTGCGTAAAAGCCTGAAGGGTTCTAAATTCTTACGCTGTCTGATCATTCTCCCATTATATACATAGTTGATACATTTTGAAACATGAAGGTAGCACCAGACTTTGCTGTCAACAAGTTTTATATCATAGTAAATTCAGACTGTGGAAAATAAGCATGCATTAATGCTTTGTGACACTGATGGCAGGGTGAGCTTCCAGCTTTACTAAACAAAACAAAGTATCCAGATGAAAAATATGTCTACATTTGTTAGCCACTGGAAACAATCGAGTATAAATGGATGTTTCTATAGATCTGAGAATACAGCCAGTGGCACTAAAGGTATATAACTTTACTACTAGAGCAGGTCTCACTTAGGTTATCAAAATGTAAGTACCAGGGACAACCAAACCAACTAAAAGATGATGAGTGTTTACACTAAAAGACTTGAGAACATTTAACAATGATATTGAGGTCAGCTCAACGACATATGAATGTTTTTTTTTATTTATTTATTTTTTGGTGACTGTAAGCTGACTGGATATAGGCTTTGCTTAAGTGTGGCATTGAGACTAGGAATGAATTTACAGTATTAGGCTATGTTCAGACTATGTAAAACTACGGCCGTAGTTCTCGCCGCAGAACTACGGCCATAGTTTTGAGGGGTGGAACATAGCCTTATTTTCAATGGTATCCCGGCCAGAGCATACACACATCGTATGCGCTCCGGCCGGGATTCCATGCAGCGCCGGAAAAAACTGACATGTTAGTTTTCTACGGCCGGAATTCAGTGAATTCCGGCTGCAGAAAGACCTGTCAGTTCACACAGTGAAGCAAGCTGCTCCGGGGCTATGTGAGCTATGGGAAGCTCTGATGCAGGCGCACGCTGATGCACCCGCATCAGAGCTCCGCGGCCGGAAAGATCACCCGGCCGGTACTTAAGTAGCGGCCGGGATGATCCGGGCTGAGACCGGACATTCCATGACTGGATCCAGCTTTTCTAGGCACCCGGAGCAGAGCAGCAAAGAGCAGCATGGAGTTCAAATTCAGACAGCTGACAACTCAACCGCCGAGACTAGCGAAGCCCTTCACTTAACTATTATTGTAAATTTGCTTATCCCTAATTAAGACAGTTAAAGGGTTTGTCCAGTATTTTAACTTTGTCTGGGAACGTGATAAAATAGAAAAGAAGACATCCTCACCTTACTGATCCCCTGCCACTATCTTTTCTACGTCCTGTATCGAAGAAGGTCATTACTTCCTGGCTCATTTCAACATAGGACATGTGACTGCCTTTGTCAATCACTGGTCACTTCTGTGATCCATTACAGCCAGTAATTGGATGTGGTGGTAATATGTCCCAGGATGTAGAGAACAATCATGAACATCATATGGCTGCTTTGTTATTTTACAATGTTTCCAGGTAGCTTTTTAAAATGACACATATCCCCCTTAACGTATTCTTTGGGGAGAAAAAAAAAAGAGTTTAGGGATTATAGTGAACTGCGTATAAAGGAGGAAATTCTAGTGTTGGATAAAGATAAGTAACACATTTTATTATACATACTTTCTTACAATTACAATATTACATCAACCATGAAAACACTTTCAACCTTAGTTAGACTTATCCACAACTATTTCAAAAGAAAATTTGAGAGTTCATTTAATATAATATAAAAAATATATATATAAATGAATGTGAAAATGCACACAGGCTTAATAAATGATCGGTACAAGTCCTTGGGCAGAGACATTAAACAAGTTTTTGAAGCTGTAATAAAAAGATGAAAGGCTGCTTTAACACACATCTTAATGGCCTGGAAGCAGTAATACAATTGTAAGAAGTCATATGGTGCTACGTTTTTGGTACATTATACACAGTTTCATTTTCTTCAATAGTAATATGGCTGAAAAAGTCAATTAATATTTGTCAATCAATGCTGATCAAAAGCAGGTTTAGTCTGGGCCAATAGGAAGTTATGACCTGTCAAAGGAGTCTTGTCACTGAGTCTATTTCTTAGGGTACTATTACACGGAACGATGATTGGCTGAATCGGCCCTGTCCAGCCGATTATCACTCCGTGTAATAAACACAATGATCCAGGGGCGGATTAACTTTACCATAGGCCCCGGGCTGTTCACCAAGCCTGGGCCCCCCACCCCACTGTAACTATGGCAGCACTAGCCTGGCGTTCATAGTACAGGACAGATAATGTCATGATGTCCTGATTTGTGCAAAATTGCCTTTAAAAAAACAGTGATTTTTTGCAAATCATGGCGGAAGTGTAGCCAGGAGACAGTACACTACTGAAGGTATAAGTCTTTTTGGGTGGTCATGGGCCCCCCAGGAGCTCAGGGCCCCGGGCTGCCGTCCGAAACGCCCCTATTATAATCAACTACTGCAATGATCAGCCGATGACAACGGTCATCGGCTGATTGTTGATATAGGTTCGGACCTATAATTGTCAGGCACAGACAGCACACCGCTACGTGTAATAGCGATGCAAGGCTGGCGGCTAACGGTTTGAAAACGGCATACATTACCTAACCTTGGTCCAGGGCTTCTCCTGCTCTCTGCTTCTCCCCAGGTCCCGCGCTGCTGCTTCAGAGCTGCCTGTCTTAGCTGACAGGCCGCTCAGCCAATCACTGGTCATGGCGGTCCCACAAGGGGGGGCCCTGGACCATGGTTAGGTAAATTATGCAGTTTAAGCAAGGGCTGCAAGGACATTGGTAACATTTTTAATGCAGCCCTTCTTAATGATTATTGGGCCCTGTAATAGGCCCAGTAAATGAGCGCCGATATAGCTGTCCACAGTTATTATTGGGCCCCCATCGGCCCATGTAATAACACCCTTAGTCTAAAAATATATTAGAACCTATTTGGTATAAAAAATTTGTTCAGTTTACAGTGCAATAAAATGTCCACGTCTTCTGCCGGTGTAGAATCCACCAAAAGTAATGATCATATGGGCATGAGGTGATCTAGTCCAGCAAGGACTTACACTGAAGTGCTGTTCAAGTGCTGTCACTTCCCACTTCTCACAAAAGTTCTCATTCTGTTTGTTCAGAGATTATTGGCTGCAAAAACAGTTCACTTATCCTTAATGTGTTTCCCACTGAGACTTTGTTGGGCACAGAGTTGTTAGTTAAGGCCCTATTACATAAAACGATTCCGGACGATAATCGCTTTATGTAATAGAAGACAACGATTTATTGAAAAATAAACAATCACAATAGCAGCGTTATGCTGCCGTTGCTCCGTGGAATAGGAGCGCCTACAGCAGACCGCTGCTATCTTCTATGGGCTGCCCGGGCGATCTACCAATCACCTGGGCAGCCCCCCTGAGAGGAGTTTAAACTAATTCCAATAATGTATGCTTGGCTGTTTCCATTACTCCTACAGAAGCAAATGGAGGCAGTAATGGACATGTGTGTCCATTTTTTAAATTTATTCTTCACCTAGATGTGGCAGCTAGTGGTTGCCCCCTCAAAGTGGGCAAGACTTGGAGGAACCTCTTCTATTAAACTAAGGCTATGGTCACACATAGTATAGACCGGCCGTTCCGTGACCCGGCTGGGTCACAGAACAGTCGGCCTCAGAAAAGATCATCCTGGCCGTAACAACGTTACATGATTTCTGCGGAACTTACGTAGTGTGAACATAGCCTAATTATGGAATATTTAAATCAATACAAAAAATAGAGATGTTTTCAGTATTTTGTTAAAGGGGACCTAACAGCAGGTTAGATTAATCTAACCTGCTGATAGACCTTTATGGCGCCCGAGATGCTGAGGAGGAAGGTATGTGTTCCGTGCTGTTAGTCGAAGTAATCATCGCTCCAGAGCATTGTTATGAGCCTTGCCGTATCATCAGCCTGCTCCTTCTTTCAATCAATGGAGGAGGGGGGGGGGGTAGATAATGTGGCAGTGCTCCTAACACCAGACCAAAGATTACTCCGACTAACAGTGCGGGACTGATGCTAAGGAGGAAGGTGTAACATATACCTTTCTCCTCAGAATCCTTGGTGCTATAAAGGGCAATCAGCAGTTTAGATTTGTCTAACCGGCTGATAATTCCGCTTTAAAAGATATGGGGGGGGGGGGGGTGTATCACGCTAATAGTAAGCAGCCAATTAAAGCTCATTTCTCATATTGCTGTAGTAAAATGAAAGCTGAGGGTGAATTAGTGGCTATTGGCTACAAAGAGAATCTTGCTATGAGGCAGTATGATAAATCATCCCCATGGGGTTCACTGCCTACATAGAGTGATGCTTCATATTGGTTGTATTTATGCACAATCTCTCTGGCTCCATTAAGTGGCATGCTATAAATTATTATGCAATCTATAATAACCTGTGAACTAGGTGCTTTTCTCTGTTGAATTAAAAAGTTTCCTCTCTTTTAACCGATGGTTAAGCAGTATTTGGCTAATTCTGCCGAGTTTGACTTATTTTAAATTGCAAACAGATGAATGGATTTAGGGAAATAGAAAAAGAAAACTGTCCAGCCTTATGTGGCAAAAGATTAAAAGAATAGCTATTAGGCATCACATCTGCATACAAGAATCTTTCCAAGCCATAACAACCGTAACATATACTTAGGGCTATGGTAATGACGGTCTTTTTTATCCCTTATACACAAATATATCTTGTTAAGGCAGAGTAGGCTTTAAGTCAAAGTTATTTGAATTCAATTTCCTATGGTAGCCAGTTATGTTTGCAGTCTTAGTTTATTGAAACCACATAGCATTTATTTTCTTAAATGAGGTTGTGTGGAAAGACTTAGAGTAACTGGATATTTGTTGTTGCTGTTGTTCTTTTTTTGTTGCTGTTGGTTTTATATTTACTATTATTTTTAAATATTTAAATAAACTAGCAAAAATAATAAATGACCAATGACCTATTTTTTAAAAAAATGTTTTCATTTTATAATTCACATGATTTTTTATTTTTTTTTAAACATCCATAAGTCTTTTATTCTAATGGGAAACGTATGTAACTAATACATAATATGCTACTTGATTATTAGGGTAAATTAAGCTTAATAAAAAGTAATATTACTTTTCGGGGATTTTATGATGTATAGTATATTGACATACAGTATCTAGTGGTTCGACAATTTCTTAAACAAGACTGACTCCAGTAACATATCAGTCTAGCAACATATCAATCTGTTGTCAAAGGCTATTTTATATAATAGGCTGTCTAGAAAATAAAGATACTATAGTCTCCGTCACTGTCTTGAGAAGAATGAACGAAAGTGCTAAACCCCTTAAGGTCAAAGCCTATTTTCGTTTTTGCGCTTTTGCTTATTCCATTTTAAGTTTAAAAGTCCATAGCGCTTGCATTTTTTCACCTAGAGACGTATATGAGCGCTTATTTTTTGCGAAACCAATTGTACTTTGCAATGACAGGCATTATTTTTCCATAACATATGCTGCGAAACCGGAAAAAAATCATTTGCGCTGTCAAATTGAAAGAAAAACGAATTTGTTTTGATTTCGGGGAGTTTTGCATTTACGCCGTCCGTCCTATGGTAAAACTGACTTGTTATGCATGTTCCTCAAGTCGTTACGATTACTATGATATATAAAATGTATAACTTATATTGTATCGGATGGCCTGTAAAAAATTCAAACCATTGTTAACAAATATACGTTCCTTAAAATCGCTCCATTCCCGGGGTTATAGCGCTTTTATCCTTTGGTCTATGGGGCTGTGTGAGGTGTCAGTTTTTGCGCCATGATGTGTTCTTTCTATCGGTACCTTGATTGCGCATATAGGACTTTTTGATCGTTTTTTATTACATTTTTTCTGGATTTGATGCGACCAAAAATGCGCAATTTTGCACTTTGGAATTTTTTTGCGCTGACGCCGTTTACCGTGCGACATCAGGAATGTGATTAATTAATAGTTTGGGCGATTACGCGCGCGGCGATACTAAATATGTTTATTTATTTATTTATGTATTAATTTATATATGGGAAAAGGGGGGTGATTTGGACTTTTATTAGGGGAGGGGATTTTTTATTAATAAAAACACTTTTTTACTTTTTTTTTTACTGTAACTAGAAGCCCCCCTGGGGGACTTGTATATAGACAGCACTGATCTCTCATAGAGATCAATGCTGTGTATATACACAGCAAAGATCGATTAGATCGGTCATAGATTACTATGGCCTGCTGCAGGCCATAGCAATCTATTGCCGAGCCCGGATCAGCGTCATTCCGACGCTGAGGCCCGGCACGGGCAGAAGAACGGATCTCCCCCCCGTGATCGCATTGCGGGGGGGAGATCCGTCCCACTAGACACCAGGGACGTGCGGTGCAGTGCCTCTAAGTGCAGCTGTCAGGTTTGACAGCTGCACTTAGAGGCTTAATTAGCCGGCGCGGCAACGGGACCCGCGCCGGCTAATAGAGGCACTGCCCGGCTGCACGTGTCAGCCGGGATCAGCGCCGTTCAGAGCGCGGTCCCGGCGGGACCCCGCTCTGAACACCCCGAGCGGCACCATGACGTATCAGATACGTCATGGGTCGCTAAGGGGTTAACCAGGATAGAAAAAGAAGAATCCCAAGTGAAAAAGCAGGATGGAGTACCTGCACCAGACTCTGCAAAATACAGACTTACAGGTCCTGAGCGTTCTTTAACCCCTTGCCTCTGCAGCCTATTTTGGCTTTAATTACCAGGCCATTTTTCATTTGTATGTTTTTGTTGTTTCCTCCTCACCTTCTAAGAGCCATGGCACTTATAGTTTTATACCTATATAGCTTGTTGGAGTGTAATTTTTGGCCCATGATCTCTACTTTTATTAGTATATTTGTGTAGATAAGAATTTTTGATAAATTTTTGAATCGGCCGCTATTCATTAAATCCGGCCACACGCTCCATTGTGTGCAGCGGTGAATTCGGATGCAGGCCCATCCAAATTTAGCAGAAATGAAGATCATCCAGCCGGTACTGCACTGTCATTTTTTAAAACTTTTTTTTAACACTTTTTACTTTCCCTTAGGGTATTATTACATGCTGTCTTTAAACTGCATATTCTGGTCAATGCTATGCCATTACATTGCATTGATCAGAATTATCGGCAATATACCCATAGAATCTGCCTGAGGCAGTGACAGGAGTGCAGCTTAAACACTGCAATTTCGGCATTTAAGGGGTTAATGGTGGGCGGCAGCACAATTACTGTGGCCAGTCATTAACGAGGAGGGCATGGCTAGTGATAGCTCCTGAGCTCATTTCATAGAGCCTCTGCACATTTTAACATTCAGGGATACTATCATGCGCAAACTTACTGTTTTGTGCCAAGTTGTATAAGGAACTGCATTGACTTATTGTTAGAATAAAAATGTTATATTAAAATATTTTACATGTCACTGTAACACAGGATCAAAGCATTTGCAATTTAAGATAGTCGCAGCTGATCTCCTCCCTCTCTCTGCACAATTACATGCACATGTTTTATAACATGCCTAGAACATTCTCCCATACAAGTCAATGAGTCATCAGGCTCCAGTTTCCCATGGTCCATGTGGCTGTTCTAAATTATATCTTTACATACTGCTGACAGAACAGAGTGACAGCTCAGGTCTCCTCTAAAATTATATACATAAAGTAAAAAGAAAATATATACAGTCAGTAGAGATGAGCGAGTACTAAAATGCTCGGGAACTTGATACTCGAGACGAATATATCCCGATGCTCGGGTGCTCATTTCGAGTAACGGACCCAATTGAAGTCAGTGGGAAACTCAAGCATTTTTGCAGGGGACCAAAGCTCTGCTCAGGGAAGGTAGCGTGAAAACCTGGAAACCTTAGAAAATGATGGAAACAACATGGAAATGGACAGAAAACAGCACCACGTGCACAGAACACAGCACAGTGAGGATAGGTACAGCTGAACTACAGATCCTAGCCAGCCAAGAGAATGTCAGCAACAAGATAAATTGACTACTGACAGCTGCACTACAAGTCCAAGCCAGCAGCCAAGAGTAGCAAAAAAATATATAAGTTTTAAAAATTTTAAGCCCTTAGAAGGACTGTTGGGTTCTTCATGTCAGATTCCTGCCTAACCGCACACTAATTCCCTGCCTAACACTCTTACTGACAGCAGCTCTCTCCCTATACTCATCCAGCCTGCGTCTTAAGCGAGCTTTGTGGGACCTAGATCTTATATGCCCAGGTAATCTGATCTGGCCAGCCAATTGCTGCTATCGACATGTAAGGTTTCCACATGATGCTAAGAGCCCCCAAAGACTCTCCTGTATGATGATTGGCTGAAAAAAAAGCAGCTAAACATGCAGAAAGAGGAAGATGCCATTGTTTTGAGTATTGCAAGATGCTTGTCCTAGTAAAGAGCACCATTGAGTACCCTAATATTCGAATGAGTACCAAGCTCGGACGAGCATGCTTGCACATCTGTAACAGTCAGTCAAACAAGTAAAAACAGTTTTTCAGATTTTATTTAGTTATTGAAATAAGTCTTAGTTTGCTATGAGTTGGAATAGAGGATGAGACATATGTAAGATATGGAGCATATAAAAGGATAATAAAGTTTGGAAGTTTTGAGACATTCCATCAAGGACATAATCGGCCTGCTGAGAAGGTAGAAAATGTCCACAAAGATCAAAAAATTATGAACTAAAAAGGTTGCCACTTTCTTTTTTAGTACATCATCCAATCTCCAGTAGTTAAAATTAGTTTGCATTCATAAAAAACAACAAAGTGTTTCTTGAAGTCAACGTTTCCAATGTTATGAAATCTCAGCTGTAGAAATCTGCACAATCACTTACTATTACAGGATCAGATGAATATATAATACGTTAAAGAGAAATTTCAGCTTGTAATCCAATATTTATAGAGCTCCAAAACATCAAAAATGAAATCAAAGATTCCTAATTCTTATTGACCTACATTTGAAAGTTATTATTAAATAATGTATAGTCTGACCAAACAGGGTTTGTTTGTTTGTAATCTGTTAAACATATAAAGTTATATATATATAAAGTTATAAACATATAAGTTATATAGACTGTAGAAAAACTGTAGAAATCCCCCCCCCCCAAAAAAAAAAAAATAAATAAATAAATACCGTAAATAAAAATTTGTACATTCCTAAAATGCATTAAAATAGTAATTTTAAAGATGTGATTTTTTGGGGAATTTTAGATCTGTCACAATAAACAATATAAGGCTATGTTCACACAACGGCTTTCCCTCTCCATTTAAAATTACATCTGTCATTTTGAGTTTAAAATGACATCTGTCATTTAGCTGTATGGCTGCTGTCAGTGCAATGACGGATGTTGGTGCATTATTCTAGTTTAGGTGGACTGATTGGCCTTTGAGTGTGTCTTTAATTTAAAAGTCCATTGAATTTAATAGTAAAAGGAGTGAAAGGATGGTAAAAAAAAAAAAAGTTCCATTGTTGCACTGTTTGCATTAGATGTCCAAAATTAATTGTCATGACCATCATTTTGACATCCATGCAGACAAAGTCTATTGTTTTATACATTGTGTGCATTGGACGTCCGTCATTCCATTGACTTCAATGCATTGCATTGAAGTCAATCACATTGCAGCAGACGTCTTTTTAAATAGAAAAGTTGTACACCTTTTCTCTTTTTTTTGATGTTTGAACATAGGCTTTATTATGTGAAAATTGTTCAAGAAAACATACGGCATATTAATATAGAAGAACCATGGTGCAAAGACAAGAGCAGCACATTTTATGTACATCGAGAGTGAGACTTAGGGGACACCCTATACAACAAAAACGCCTTACCCAGCTTTTTTGTTTGATAAACAGTAGATACAATGAAATGATACAATACTTTTGGAATAACCCATTCTACCAAGAAATTACGATTTTCAATTCTGTCTTAGATGCAGCTAGAATTACTAACAGAATGGAAGAACAGAGTAGATGCAGTAATGTGTTCCAGAAAGTGGAAAGTAACCAGCTTTTAGTTTGTATGGCACAACTCACTTGCCGGTACTTTATAGCTGTGTGAGAGTAAATCCAATGACAAATGTCAAGTTGCTTTAAACTCAAAAAGAAAGAAAGTAAGATAGAAATTGTGTATATACTTCTACAATGTTTAAAAATATTAGGTCAGATGTCCACTGTGAAGAAGCACATAAATTTAAGGTATGAGATGGACCCCACCATTTGTAGGTGTAGAGGAACCCTCCGACTTTCGCAGCCCACAAGGAATAAGTTTTTATGCATATATGCTGTTCATTTATCCTTTGTAATGGGCCTGTGTTTGCTTGAGGTTGGGGGTAAATGCATTGGAACCCAAATTAGTTCAGTTTTGAATTAGATGGTCCTATACAGCACTGACTTGGAAAGAGCTGGGAAAAGTGTATGGCTGAGCGCCAAGCACTGCCTGGTTATATATGTCTGTAATATTCATCAAAGTTAACTGGCAAATAACTAGTAAAATAGCCAAATAGCTATAAAAGTTATAGGAATATTGTGGACACTAATATAGCTCAATATGTTTATAATCTTTATACTATCACATTGATCCTGTTTTGAAATTCAAGGGATTTATTCAGCAAAGTCCTAAGTGTCCATATGGGCTACTATAAAAAAGAAACTAACATCAACCTTGATGGAAATTTTCGGCCAGTAACATCCCTGATGGCCTCTTCGTGTTTTATTGAATTTTCTCCTTTGAGTCTAGTTTTTGCGGTTTTATTTTCTATAACTGCACGAAATACCCTGCATTCCCCTATAAATCTCCCCATTTTGTCACTATTCAGAATAATTATGTAAGTTTTGTGCAAGAAAAGACTGTTACATAGCAGCACAAAGGTCATATAAATCTTTAGAATTGCTTACAGTTGTACGGATAGATTCCAGATGATAACACAATATTTTAAAGTGACCAAGATCCTAAACCAATTTCAACAGTTTGGCAGTAGTGTGAGCTGCTTTTAGTCTTAGGCAAACAAAATACATACATGTGTACCTCTGCTTCCTTTGCTCACTGCTGCTATCCTATATGTATGAAAAAGAGCATTACAGAACATGTAGTATCACATTGTACTGTAGAGAGGTGATACTAGACAATGTATCAGTGCAGGCACTTCAGTAATACTAGGGTTTACCAGTAAAATGCCCACTTTGATTGGTCGCAGTAGGATTGTAAGTTGTGTCTGGTCTCATGATATGATGGTCTAGAAAGTAACATTGTATGTGGAAAATACTGTAACCTGAGGCCATTGTAAGTCGAGGGATGACTGTATTTAAATGCAGTACAGTCATACCTCTATTCTCAAACGTAATCCGTTCTGGAAGGCTGTTCCAGAACTGAGCAGAGAAATCATGGAAATACATTTAATTGTTTGGTTTTTTTACACTCCATTGGTCAGGTACAGAGAGCCTAGCACATGGAGTGTAAAGAGTTAAGTAGTGATGCAGCATCACTGCCTACTTCCTCTGGGCATACAATAAGTAGCAGTGCACACTGCTCTTTACTCCTTACTGCAGGAGTGGGGAATCCCAGCTACAAAACAGGGTTTCCCAGTCCAGAGCTGAAAACTTCTTCTCTAGAGGGAACCCTGTCTGTACTACTGCTGAGCTGGCCAGGTAGGGGTTAAGTTGTGATGCTGCACACTTTAAACCCCTAAGGAGGAGCAGAACACCAAAATTGTAGGTGTTGTGCTCCTCTTTGGAAAGGATGCACTTACTCTTCCTGGCTCCTATCTGTGTATTCATATGCACAGCAGCCTCTAGTGACCATCATGTGACAATCACAGCAACCTCTAGTGACCATCATGTGACCCATCCTTTTGGTGCTCTGCCCCTCCTAGAGGTTTCAGAGATGATTCTGTGCACAACATCACAACTTAAACCCTGCCTGGTTGTCAAACTGAGCTGATTCAGCAGCAGTACAGTAATGGGGTTCCCTCCAGAGCAGACGTTTTCTATTTCTGGCCAGGAAATCAAGTTCAGAGGATTGGGGAATCTCTTCATAATGAAGGGATTCTCTGCTCTATGTGATACCTGAACACCTCTGATAACTGTCGACTGAACAATAGTTCAGCCGACAGTTATCTACCTCAGTTTTGTTCAGATACTGGGCAATGTTCGAGTACCGAACAAAACTTTGGGGCAAATTGTGACTAGAAAACCGAACTGTTCAAACAACGAGGCGTTCAAGAACGGAGGTACCACTGTGTTATTACAGTATTATTTTTTTTATTTGTATAATGCATAATTTTGATATTTCTACATTATTGTTAGCGAGTAGCTGGCAGTCCAGGGAGATTAGGATTTCATAAATGCTGGTGGTGCTAGAACTGATGGTGCCATGAGAGAAGATGACAGTTCAGGAGCACATTCCGTAAGACACAAAGTTAACTGTGCACTTCCTGTCCATGAGAAGTGAAGCAAGGCTCTGAGAGATAGGCTGAGGCTCTAAAACTGCTCTACTACAGTGGTGCCTTGGATTACGAGCATGATTCGTTCCGGGACTATTTGTAATCCAAATCCACTCTTTACCCAAAGCAAAGTTTCCCATAAGAAATCATAGAAATGCAGACAATTGGTTCCACATCCCAAAAATAAATATTTTTTTTATTCTGAATAACATGTAAAACAAATGAAACAAACATTCATAAACAGCAGAATTTGTGATATTATAAGTTACTGAACAGTAATAAAAAGGATGGGAAACACAAGGGCTGATAGAGACTGTAGAGAGCATGAAGGACATATGTGGGCACATACAAGCATCACTCTCTGTCCGGGGAGAGAGGGGTTACAGCTATTGAGAGATTACCTCCACAGTCCTGTCCCCTGATGTGAGCCCCAGCCTGAAGTGGATCTGCTATGATTTGGAAGGTGGGGGAGACTTCCTGGGTCAGAGTACAGGGCTTTAGACCCCGCTATGCAGACCTTTCCCCTCCCCCACTCGCCCTCCCACCCAGTACAGGGAGCTCTTAAACCAAAGCAATGCTCTTAAACCAAGTCACAATTTTGAAAAACTGTGAGCTCTGGAACCAAAACTCTCTTAAACCAAGATACTCTTAAACCAAGGTACCACTTGCTCTACTATAGTAACCAACTACAGCAATTGTTAAGATGTGAAAGCTGAGCTCTGACTGGTTGCCTTGGGAAAGCTAGATAGCCTTCCTGTTAGTTGTTTTATTCCCCCTAGTTTTCAGTTATACACAGATTGTAAGCTCTTGCTTCCTCCTTATTTTTGACTTGATGGTTACATGTGTAGGGCTATGTTCCCAAAGTGGGAGAGGGTGGCCAACTTGTAATATCTATGAGTAAGAGGGATACGCCCTTGAAACGTCACGCAGCAGACGGGACCCACGCCAACTCCGTGGATGCATGCCTCCTAAGCCTCCTCAGCCTGAACACGAACTGAGAACGAAAAATAAAACAACATATGAAAACAGCAAAGAATGAGTCCACCTCTTGCTTCATAAATGTTGTATTGCTGCAAAAAAATGATATATGCTGGCTCCAATTCACATTTAATATGTGTTACAGAAGACCGGTGGTGGTTGGCAATTGTACGAGCCTGACTTGTTTAATTGGTTCACATACACAGACTTTGCTTTAATGAACAACTTGTAATATCATCATGATCGATCTCACAAGACGGTCATCTTTCCCTGCTATGTTTCCAAAGTGGGAACATAGCTAGGCTGTAATGTTTAATTTTGTCTATGTATGTACCCCCAGAATTGTAAATCGTAAAATAATAATAATAATAATAATAATAATAATAATAATAATAATAATAATAATAAATCATCATCATCAACAGGATGTATTTCTATGTCAGGTGTATGACAGGTGTTTAGAATACATATTACTCATATTGATTTGTTGTTACCTGATCATATATTATGTTACCTGATCAAATATTATGATAGCATGTTATATTGCTTTGCTGTAATATAAAGAATTTTTATTGATCAACAAAGACAGGGTAGCCACTGAAACAATGAGAAAATATCTTCAAGACATTGCAAAACATTTAAGTACAGGAGGAAGAATAATCACTTCTATTCTCCTTTGTGGCTATAGCTTAAACTCTTCTTTCTTTCTTTTTAATGTACCTATTATATTATCAGAAGATAATATTAAGGCTTTTCTATTGTACATTCATTCAGTTGTCTTTTGCTGCAAACCATTTGGAATTAGTAAAACCCTGTTCGGCATCTTGTGCAGTCGTATTTATATACCACTATGTGGAGTTCTATCCTCGCTTTGGATCTGACTGCGGATACCAGATCTTTTACTAGAAACACTCATTGATGCACTTTATACTTTAACCTGCAGAGGGCACCAAAACCTTTCTTTCCAGAGAATGAATAGATATGTTATTCGTCCAATCTTGAGATCTGTCAAATATTTTTACTTCAGTTTCACTGACACAGAATAATGACATTACAATGACAAGCAAAGAAAAAGGAATCTATTAGCAGACAGGAAAATCAACATTGGTTTGTTAAATCTCCAGTGTATTATGTTGTGCGCTCAGTGAAATGCAGGTTCTTCCATATACAACAGCATTTATTTAAAGATAGATAGAAACATAAGGCTCATGAGGAAATGACAAATTGAAATGCACTAATGTGCGTACAGCTATCTCACTGTATAAAAGATTATAAGGTTAATAAGCAATGTGTGTGGACTATATGCTTAGTTAAAGGGGAACTGCACTGCTAGTCAGGGTAAACTCATATTCGGAGCACCGTTAGTAGCACTGCTGTGTCATCTGGCCCGCCCCCTCCATTGATTATCACTAGAAAGTGACGCTGGATGATGCGTCAATGCTCCTAACGGTGTTCCGGAGTGGAATTTACCCTAACTAACAGAGCAGGAATGGTAAGACACATACCTTCCTCCTTAGCATCCCCGGCCCTATAGGGGGCTATCAACAGGTTAGATTCTATGCTCTAATTAAATGTACATATACAACATATCTAGTTAAATTTACCTTGTATACCTTAATTACTCTTATCATACTCTAGAAACAATGGCATGTAATTCCTGTTCGTACAATTATTTATTCTGTATGACTATATTGCATTTGCATAATCTAGCATGATCCTAGATATTTGTACCAATCTGTTTATTTTTCCTTTTTTTTTTTGTAATAATTTTCTCCTTTTTAAACTAAAAAGCATTACCTAACAATTTTTATTTGGGGACAACGTTAAAAATATTGTGTAAATTATATCTATCTATCAATCTATCTATTATTATTATTATTATTATTATTATTATTATTATTATTTATTTATAAAGCGCCCTTAGTTCCAGAGCGCTATACAATAGATAGGCAACAGGCAGGAACAATACAAGATCAGAAAACATTACATGAAGGCAAAAGACAGACTGGTACATGGGGGAAGAGGACCCTACCCGCGAGGGCTCACAATCTATGGGGTATAGGGAGAGAAACAGGAGGTAAAGTGCAGCCATTCAAGTGTGATGCAGAGTTATTGTAGGTTGTAGCCTTGTTTGAAGAGATGGGTTTTCAGGTTACTTTTGAAGGACTTGATGGTGGATGAGAGACGGATGTGTCGGGGTAGCGAGTTCCAGAGTATGGGGGAGGCTCGGGCAAAATCTTGAAGGCGTTTGTGCGAGGTACGAACAAGGGGGGAGCGGAGACGGAAGTCACTGGAGGATCGAAGGTTGCGTGAGGGACGGTGGCGGGATATCAGGTCAGAGATGTCTGGAGGGGACAGGTTGTGGATTGCCTTGTATGTCATGGTCAACAATTTAAAGTCAATACGTTTGGCAATGGGGAGCCAGTGGAGGGATTGGCAGAGGGGAGAGGCTGAGGCAAAGCGAGGGGAAGGGTGGATTAGTCGGGCAGCAGAGTTAAGGATAGACTGGAGGGGATCAAGGGAGTTAGCTGGAAGGCCAGAGAGGAGGATGTTACAGTAGTCCAAGCGGGAGATAATGAGTGCATGGACCAGCAGTTTGGTAGAGTCAGGGGTGAGGAAAGAGCGGATTCTGGAAATGTTTATCTATCTATCTATCTAGATCCTTCTTTGTTGTGTAGCTGCACACCAAGAGGGGGTGAGTTGGGTGCCTCCGGTAAGGTCTTGACCCAGGACCTCTTCTTCGATACAGTTCACATAGATATACCGCGGCACATCCAGAATTCAGTGCATAAAAAATTTTATTCAAGGTTCAGTAACATAGTAACACAGTACGGCAAAGAAATAAGGGGATGCGACGTTTCGACGACCTCACGTCATCATTTTCAAGCTTGAAAATGATGACGTGAGGTCGTTAAAACGTCGCACCCCCTTATTTCTTTGCCGTGCTGTGTTACTATGTTACTGCACCTTGAATAAATTTCTTTATGCACTGAATTCTGGATGTGCCGCGGTATATCTATGTGAACTGTATCTATCTATCTTTCTTTATATTTTTTTAACTGTCTGGGCCAGGTAGTGAAACACGTCCTTTTCTGTAATCTTTTTCGATTTTCAAAAGTTTTTTTTTTACATCATTATAGGGGCTATCATCTTACCTGAGGTGTTTTAGCTGCATTTAAAGATTTGCTTTACAGCATACCCCATGGACCATAGAAAACCAGACAGAAAAAGACAGGGCCTCTAACATTTAGATTAATAAATAAGGCATCTTGGCATGCCAGTGACCTTTATAGAGGTCTATGTCAAAAGGAGGAGGATTCTGAGGAAAGTGTAAACCCAGTGCCAGACTGGCCCACCAGAGCACCGGAGGATCCTCTGTTGGGCCCCCAGCTTTATAACCTGCACTAACATTGACTGGCACGTCGATTCTCACTGGTTCTTTATTGGTGGGCCTCCAGGATCATTTCCTCTGGTGGAGCCCAAATACCCCAGTCCGACACTGTGTCTACCTTTCACTGTACTCCTGTCTGGAGGGCAATTCTGGGAAATGATTAGTACAGAACAGGTAGTCTCAGCTTAGCTTTAGTCCTTGTGTGCTTAATGGAAAATGAGAAAAAAAACACCAGAAAACACAAAAAATGTTGTTGTTTTTCTGATGACACATTCCCTTTACGTTCATTACCTCTCTTTAAAAAAATTAGTCATCATTTGACTCTTTAGTGCTAAACAACATCCACAGCATGTCTGGCCAATCTAAATGTGCCGGAGAAACAATAATCAATTAGACCAGTGATTACTATAGCAGAGAGTCACAGGAGAAAAATGCTTTTCGCACAGCAATACATGAAACAGTAACACTGCCAGATGGTTTAGTACTGAGTAGAATTAATTTCACAGGAGAAATGTTTTTAAGGCGTTAAAATTTCACACTGTTTAGCTAAAAGTATTGGTTTCTCTACTTAAGCCTGGAAAATCCCTGCTCTTGACCCCCTTTCATCATTGATATTTCGGATCTGATAAGGCCACTGGTTATTTGGAAATTTAATTACAGCCGAACAAAAGTCCATAAGCAATCTTGGGTAATTATAACCTGGCCACAGTCATCCACGTTACATCAAGCTGTATAATACCAGGGTTTCTAATTCAATATTTTGAAATGCTGTTAAGCCTGGTCATTAAAATGACAGGCAATTATACTACTAATTGCAATTATACTACTAGGATGATGTGCATAATTTTTCTGTTTCTATAGGAACCAGAATTTACAAAAGCAGATGTTTGGGTAAAATCTATAAACTATTGTGTTTACATTATTTCTTATGTAAATGATCCATAATAGGCAGTCATTTGATAATGTAAAACCCTAAAGTAAACGTTCACTCAAAATAATAGTTTCGGTATAATATTAATATATGATATTTTATTTCTAGGTTTTGTGCTAATTGATTTGTTAATATATCAGTATCTTGTTTAGAGTTTTGTGCTCCAAAATTTGCTCTGTATAAATATTTAAAACATTATGGGCAAGATTTTTTAAACTGTGTAAAACAGCAATTGGTGTTGACTGCCCATAGTAACCAATCCCAGCTCACCTTTTATAATAATAGAGCTGAAAACTGAGCTGTGATTGGTTGTTACGGACAGTTTACATCTGTTTATATTTTATACCGTTTGATAAATCTGGGCCTTTGTTTTGGTTACTTAGAAGTGCCAAGAATTGTCAGCAGAAAAAGACCACCTGGTCTATCTAGTCTGCATGCTATAGTATTTCCTTTCTTTTTATCTTATATGCATTTATGCACATAGATATATGATTACGCCAGGCAGGTTTAAATTCTTACACAAAGAAAAGAGACCAACTCCATTTTAAAGGGGTCTTCGGACGGACGGCCGAATCGCTGCCGACGCCCCCCCCCCCCCTCTGTCGCATCATAACTGTGCTCAGCCGCGATTGGCTGAGCACAGTTATTCTCAGCCAATCGCGGATGATGACAAGGCCGCGTCATCAGCTGCTCAGCCGCGATTGGCTGAGCATAACTGTGCTCAGCCAATCGCAGCTGAGCACAGTTATGACGCGGCAGAGGGGGGGCGTCAGCGATTCGGCCGTCCGTCTGAAGATGACGTTTGGCACAAGATGGAGGACATGCGCAACACATATTAGGTAATGTATAATGCACCAACACTTCCGGGTACACGGGCAGGGGTGGTGGGACACGGGAAGGGGGGCGATTTACAGACATAACATATATTACAAAGTTGCATAACTTTGTAATGTGTGTTATTCTGTGAATAATTTTTAAGCGTCGCACTACCCCTTTAATAAAAAATGTAAATAATAATAATAATGAAAAAGATTGGTCTATGACAGGTGTAAGGAACCTTCGCTCTCCAGCTGTTGCAAAACTACAGATCCCATAATTTCTGGACGACCAAAGCTAAAGTTTGGCTGTCCAGGCATGATGGGATCTGTAGTTTTGCAACGGCTGGTGAGCCAAGGTTCCCTACACCTGGTCTATGCTAATCATTGTTTTATTTCACTTACTAACTCCATAGGGGGTGTAGGACACTTAAAGCCTACCTATCAATTGGGAGATTGCGGCAGTATACCTTGAAGAGATCGTGTAGGTATACTGTCTCTTCTGATAATACACATACACAGCAGTCTACGCCGCTTTTGGAAATTCCATCTACCACCCGCATCAGAAGAAACAACGTACCTGTCGGACTTTTTTCAACCCATCCTGCCATGGTCTCCAGGTGATAAATAACTAATAGAAGCACTTATTTTCTCCTTACTAAGACTTAAGGTGCTAGAGAGATAAATAAATATATATATATATATATATATATATATATATATATATATACATATATATATATATATATATTAGAAATGTGGTAACAGTAAGTTTAAAAGGAAATGCCTATTATAATATTATGCCTATAATATTCTTCAGCAAAAATAGCAAAAGAAAAGAAAAGGCAGAATCTAATTTACTTCAACTTAAAGACAAATTTCCTCAATCCAGGCCACTTAACTCTTTTATTAAATAACCCATAGCAACAATCTAGTAGCGAGTTCCATAGTGTCATTGCTCTTACAGTAAAGAATCTCCAGGATATTGGTTTGACTAATATGAAGAGATTTCTTTCTTCTGGATGAGCTCTTGTTTGCATACTTCTCCTTGCAGTATGGCTTTGAAAGGTATTGCTCTAAAGAGGCTTCACATGAGGATTGAAGAGTACATTCAAAGGTAAACTTTACCAAGGGTCTCAGAAACCTTTGTATCCGAAACAATATGCATTTGTTTTAAAAAAAGTACCTGTACTATGCACTGGCATATGCAGTTCACAGTTTGGCATGGAAAGATGCAGCTCAGATCAGCTACCAATAGATCAGGCTTCGGAGACAACACCCCACACCCTATGAGTTCCATGTAAGAAGCATGGGAAGTTAGGTCAGCTTTCCGATCCAATTGCATGAGCTGTGTTTGTGTCCCATTGAACTGTGGAGCGCACATGATAGTGTATAATGACAGGTATCATTTAGAGGAGAAGTCCCACCAAATTAAAAAAAAGTCAGGAACTTACCTATCCTTGTGCCCCATATCTATTCTTCCGGGTCCCATTGACAGCCACCGGTGACCTGCAGCTCCTCTAGCTGCAATATGCGTACCTAGTTGAGTGATTGCCTACTCAGCCAATTAGTGACTGAAACAAACACCACCGCAGTCACTGACTGGCTGAGCAGGCAATTGCTCAAGCGGGCTGCGACGTAGAATCTGGAAGAACCGTGCACGTGATGTACCCGGTTTCCAGACAAAAATGACTGCCGTCGGCTGTCATCGGGGTCCGGGAGTGGCACAATGAAGGCATAGGGACAAGTGAGTTTAGATTGTTTATTATTTTCTGGCACCCCCCTGCCTTCCTCCCTTTTTTAAATTTAGCGGAACTTCTCCTTTAATGATTCTTCAGTTTAGCTTCAATGAGCTTTTCTGTAACTGAAATAAAAGGCAAGTGTAAGAAAGCTTAAAGAAAGCAACGCTCAGCAATTAGCGGCTTTGTTTAATTCCAAAAGCACGTTCAGTACTAAGGTTTCTTCATATGGTTTTAATTTTTACCGGCAAATACACATATTAGCAGCTATGGTAATTTCCAATACTTAAGCACTTCTTTTATTTGCTCTGTTGGAAAGAAGAGAACTAGGATCCCATATTTAAGATCATTTGCAATGAAACTAAAAACACTTTTCTGCTCTTCTGACCTTAGTTATTAATTCAATTGAAAATGCAATATTTTCCATCTAGCAAATGAATTTTCCAGGGTATAGAAATGGTTCTTTTTTTTTTTTTTTTTTGTAGAAACCTTAATACAAGCTTGTGTAAAGGGACTGTCACTACATAAAAGAAATCTGTCATTAATGGTCCTTTTAGACGGAGCGATAATTCGCCCGATCGCACGATTAACGATTTTGATTGAACAATGTGTTTTTTATAACGATCAGCATTTAGACGGAACGATACATCGTACGGAGAAATCGTTTGTGATCGTTTTGCGATCGCTTAAGCCTATCTCACACATAGGTCAAATCGTTGAAAGACTGTTTACACGGAGCGATCTGCGAATTTTTTGCGAACGATCAACGACGATTTGAGAACATGTTGAAAAAACAAAATGAATGATTTATCGCTCGTCGCTTGATTGTTCGCTGTGTTTACACGAAACGATTGACGCTCAAATGCGATCGTTATCATGCAAATTCGAACGATAATCGTTCCGTCTAAAAGGACCATAAGTTTATGCTGCCCTAAAAGGAAGCTGTCAACTGCAATTCATGTTAAAAAATGATACTCTTACGTAGCTGTCACGTCAAGAAGACACTTGGTATCTTTCATATATCTAGGTGTGCTTCCAGGATGTAGAAAAAAGTTTTTTTTATATAGTAAGACAAGTTGAAGATGCTTTCCTGAGCTCCTGAAGTGCAGCATGCTGTTACACCACCTTTCTTTCCTCCCCCCATACCTAAACATGCTCAGAACTTCAGGTGCTTGCAGCTATTCAGGAGCTTGGAAAAGCCTCCTTGACTCCCGGTACCAGAGAATAAAAGCATTTCTCTACATCCTGGAAGCACAGACAAATATATGAAAGGTACTATATGTCTCCTTAACCTAAAAGCATATAACAGTGTCAGCAGTTTGGAACATGAATTCCACTGCAAATGAAAGATATCTGTTAAAGCGAATTTGCATGGCCCAACACCACCCCCAAATCTCTGGTGCCTGCCAAAGATAAAGATACAGCTCAAGGGCGTGCCAAGAAAGGAAAAAGGGAGAAAAAGTGGCCCTACAGGATAATTTAGGACCCACCTCTTTGACACCCTGCCTCACTGCACCGCCAGAATACAGTCCCTGACAGGATTTTTGTTGCTTATCCATGTTGTGGAAACCAAAGCTTATAACCTGACTTAAAATCCATCCATTGGTTTTAGAAATGAAAGCTGATACCCTCTCAAATTATTATTATTTTTTTTACGACAATAAATTTGCTTCACTGCTGAAATATTGATCATTTAAGAAACACAGAAAGGTTAGATTTTGTCAAGGCAAAATTTTTTGTCGCCCACAAAGTACTGTAAAAAATCAAACAAATAATTCACTTCATAACATTGATAAATGAAGGTGTGTGCTATTAGAGCCATATTTAATAATTTGTGTGACTTCCATGAGCTTGAAGGACTGCATCCATACGTTTCAATAATGGTTCATAAAAATTCATTGATGAAGACATCAGAGATAGCAAAGAATGCAATCTTAAATGCCTCCCAGAGTTCATCAAGATTCTTTGGTTTTTTCTTCCAAGCTTTCTCTTTCATCCTACCCCAAACATGCTTAATGATGTTCATGTCTGGTGACTGGGCTGGCAAGTGCTGGAGCACCTTGATCTTCTTTGCCTTGAGGAACTTTGATGTAGAGATGGATGTATGAGATGGAGCACCATCCTGCTGCAAAATTTGATCTCTTTCATGATTGGTAATGTAAGATGTAGCTAATACCTCTTAATATTTTAGGCTATTGATATTGCCTTCTACCTTGCAAATGTTTCGCACACCCCCATACTGAATGTAACCCTAGACCATGAACTTTCCACCACCAAACGTAACTGTTTTCTGGGTGTATCTTGGATCCAAACAGGCTCCAGTAGGTTTCCTGCAGTATATGCAGTGGTTTTGGTGTAATTCAACTGAAGATTCATCTGAGAAATTAACTTTCTGCCACTTTACCAGCATTGATCCGTTTAGCAGGCTCTGGGCGTTGGCAAATGCCACACGTTTTTTTAATTGCCTTTGTTTAGTCCTGGCTTCTGGCCACTGATTCGACCATGGAGGCCATTTCGAGACCTACAAACTGTTCTAGTTGACACAGGGAATTGAGGTGGCCTGTTGGAGCTGTGCTGCAGAGGAAGAAGGGCTGGCTTTGGATTTTCGAACCAACAAATGTTCCTCCTGAGAAGTTGTCTTGCGGGGTCTGCTGGACCTGGGCTTGTCCAAAACATCTTCAAATCTTTTTTAAATTCTTTGTACTTGACACTGAGACACTTTAAAGGTGACAGTCACCTCTCAGTGGATCTGGTCTCCAGCCTCTTGATAATCAAGGCATTGGTCGCAGGGTGGATTTTTGGCATGTTGTCAGAGTTCAAGTTAGTGAGCACAGGTGAGGCTTTAAACTAGTATTGGGTGCTTTATATGACAAGGTGACAAAACTTTTGTCTTTCCAAAATCTGACCTTTCTGTATTCATTAAATCATCAATATTTCAGTAGTGAAGCAAATTTATTTAAAAAAAACAAAAAAACAACTCATTTGGTAGGGTTTCAAATTTCATATCTAAAACCAATGGATTAATTTTAAGTCAGGTTAAAAGCTTTGGTTTCCACGACATGGATAAGCGACGGAACTTCTGTCAGGGACTGTAAAATATGTTTTTCACCCAAATACCGGCACCAGGAGAAATGGGAAGACCCGCACCAGATATGAATTGAAAAGAACTCCCTAATGGTGCCGGAGGTTTTGGGGTGGTGTCGGGCCAGATTCGTTTTAAATTAAGGCAGTGTTAGAATTGCTAAATAGAAGGGTGTTATACTTAAAAACTGTACAACTGTATTTATTAATCCCAGCACTTTTTATGTGCCCTATAGACTACATGTGACAATTCTCATTAGCTTAGCCATCATTGGATTCCTATACAGTATGATAGCCTGACTGAAGTGATTCCCTCTCACATGGAGCCAACAGGAATTGCTCCTGTGCTTTATTTTAAATTACTTTTTAAATTACTTTGATAAAAATTATATTGAAGTAAAATCAACTAAATTATAATATAGAATAGAATTCATCTTTTAATTCCAATGAACTATATGTATGTGCATGTGAATTAAATACACTGCAGTCCTAACAAAGAAGACATGTTTTTTTCTGAACGTACCGAGCTGTGAATTCTCTTTTATAGAGTCGAGCAGATGTTTTCCTGTTAGCTGGAATATTATACAGGGTTTAAACAGATTTATTTTCCTCAGAGAAGATCTACGAAAGATTAAAACATTATGCCACTTGTAGAAAATAAACAGACTTTTTTTTTTTAAACAGGATAAGCACTGCATTATTCAATGGTAAATTAACTTTCAATTACCTGAACCTTTCAAAATACTGTCCTTACCATAATCAGCCGTGCATTATTCCTAATACGCGGGATGTGAGTCTGCAGTGTCGTGCCCAATTATGTATTTTACAATACCCACAGTTGTCTCTTCTAGAAGAAAACAATATGTACAGCTTAGCAATCAATTAGCAATTCATTCTTTTTATGTTACGCCATCGACTGACAGTAACACGGTTACAGTAACTCGTTTGATGCTGGCGCGGCCTGCTGAGCGTGTACAGCTGTCAGGCGGCTTCACGTGTATCTATCTATAGCTATTCTTTTGAACAGAGCCCACCCACAAATTCTATTTCAATTAGCAGCTCCTGAAAATGTGTAATGAAAGCAGCTGTTAAAAAGCACTCTGGCTTCTATGAGACACTGCAAAGCCAAACTGTAACTAGTGCATTGTAAATCCCTTGACAACAGCGCTGTCAGCTCCTCCTGGGATCACATTGCTATAGACAATCAGTCCCATCTGTCAACATGCCTCTAAAGGTTGACCTTAGCTCAGTCCATGGTCAATGCTACATTACATCATTCATTGCGGCCCCACACCTCTGCATTAATAGATAGACAACGACTCAACATCTAAGCCACATTATAAATAATAGTATGGGTTAGCCTTGACCCACACCAAAGATACATTCAGTCCATGCATTCTCCACAATTATTGATCTTTAACCCCTTAGGGACCGAGCCAATTTTTATTTTTGCACGTGTTCAAAAAGCCATAGCGCTTGTAATTTTTCACCTACAGACCCACACAAATTATTATTTTTTGTGCCACTAATTGTACTTTGCAATAAGGGCCTTATGGCGCTGGTAAATAACCAGAAGGGGGAAAAGGGCAAAGAGTCAATTCGACTGAAAAATGGTAGAATTAACAACAGAAGAGATAAATAATGCATTTAAAGAATATTTCTCCAAAAAAAAAAAGAAAGACTTTGCAACAAAAGACTTCATTTCCATTAAATATGCTGCAAAACTAGAAAAAAAAATATTTGCGCAGTAAAATTAAAAATAAAACGCCATTTGTCCTATGGTAAAACTGACTTGTTAGCTATGTTCCTCAATCTGGTATGATTACAATGATATGCAACTTGCATAACTTTTTTATTTTATTCAATTTTATTTGACAGCTTTTAAAAAATCCAAACCTTTTTTTTAAGAAAAACTAAATGTTCCTTAAAATCACTCTCTATTACCATCCTTATATCACTTTTATCCTTTGGTCTATGAGGCTCTGTCTAGTGTAATTTTTTTGTGGCATGATCTGTACTTTCTATCTGTTCATTGTTTGCATATATGCGACTTTTTGATCATTTTTTAATACAAATTTTCTGGATTTGATGTGACCAAAAATACACAATTTTGCACTTGGATTTGTTTTTCACTCATGCCATTTGGCGTGCATGATTAGGAATGTGGTAATTTAATAGTTTAAGGTGCATAGGCACGTGGCGAAACCAAATATATATAAAAAAAAAAAATTATTTATAAAATGGGAAAAGTGGGTGATTCAGACTTTTATTAGGGGAGGCTTTTTTTTTACTAATATAATCACTTTTTTGTTTTACTTACCTTAATTAGAAGTCCCCCTGGGGGACTTCTAAGAAAACTACACTGATCTATCATACAGATCAGTGTGGTAATACATCACATCAGTGCTGTATTACTCAGGGCTGCTGCAGCCTAGTTCTATGGATTACCGAGCCAAGATTAGCGTCATTCTGACGCTGAGGCCCGGCCGGGTAAGAAGAAGGGATCCCCCCTCTGCAATCTCATCGCATTTAAATGCAGCTGTCATGTTTTTGATAGCTGCATTTAACTATTCTAATTGGCAGGCGCGGTGATCGGCCCATGTCCGCTAATTGCCACAATCCTTGGCTGCAGATAGCGGTGGATAGCGGCGGTTCGGCGGTTCAAATCGGGGTTGCAGTGCCCCCCCCCCCCCGAACCCTCCCCAGCGGCACCATGACATACCAGATATGTAGTCAGACGCCAAGGAGTTGAAGTATATTAGTGATACTTCTATAAACATTTATTAGTTACTATCATTGTTAAAACATTACACCAGCTCTATATTTATCAAGAACTGGGAAGGAACTGGATCCTGCTCCATTCACCCCTTCACGTCAGCTGACATCTATAGTCGTATAAACAAAAGAATCTAGCAGCAGAGGAAAATGTAAGAGCTTGTTGTGTAGATGCACACTTCACTAGAATGGACCCTCTGAAACTATCCAAAAAGTACAAGTTGAGACAACACTTCTATTACATAAATTGACTAGTCACACCAAAATGCAACGTTTCGACTCAAAGTCGAGCCAAAATGTTGTATTGTGGTGTGAGTATATAGCCATATGGCTGACATGAGGGGGTTTAAGAGATATTTCCATCTGGAGAATTTATGGCATACCTACAGAGACTAGCATGGGGTGGACTGCAATAAATATTATTAAAAAAGACTATATTTATCATTAAAATGGAAAAGATTTATTAAACTGCTCATTTTTCCAATGATTAAGCAAAGTGCTTTAAAATTACTTCTTCTAATATCAAGTCAATATGAGACCTAAACCACTAAACGCAGAACATTTTTTCTTCCCCTATTACTTCCCCAGGAAAGTTAATTCCACTAATTGCGTTTAACAGTGAATTAGAACGTATAGCTCATTTACTTTAAGGCATTTCTTTTAATAACTTCCAAATGCCGGTGTACAATGTAGTGCTTAATTATTGGCTGTTCTACAATTTTCAGACATTTAATAAATATATTTGTTAACAGCTGAAATGAAAATGAAGGGTTGGAAAATGTTCACACTGCTCCTAAAGTCTAAGCTTTAATTAGCGTACTGATGAGAGCTCACAGATCTAAGAGGTGTCAGAGCTTTGGGTTAAGCTGATGAATACATTATACTACCTGTTCAAATGGCAGAAAGATTTGCATAAAATGACTAAGAAGCATGTTTTATCTAAATAGTATATAATTTAGTTTTATATATTGACTTATGCAATTAAAGCAGTGCCTTAGGAAATGACTTTTTCAGATTTTGGTTCAATCTTAGAACAAACTTGACTGGATCACAAGGCAGCTCTTGCATTACCAGCAGGAAACATAAAGTCAGAAGCTTCAAACCCTAATCCCCAAAGACTAATAATAGACCGGATTATGGAAGGTTTCCAACTTCCCCTAAAAAAAACTTTGATATCCATTTCCTAATAGGTTTTGATAAATCTATTACTCTCCAAGCGGATGAAAATTGCCCTGATAGCATCAAAGTATAGTCAAGTTTACTGATTTTGTTGGTATAGTACAGAAAATTTTAGTTTTACACCACCAAAATTCCAAATATGTCAAGTTTCAACTAACGCCTATTAAAAAAAAAAAACTAAAAAAAAAAAAAAGTTCCCAACAGCATCCCAATTAAATATTATGATGGTACAAATGTAACAAGTTAGCAAATTTATTTCTTTATGGTAACTGCATTGTATCTCAAATAAGTTGCAGAATACCATGTAAATTCACAGTGATAATCTTGGATGATGATCAATACCCACACTTGCTTAGTACAGAGAGTCAATTCCAGATTTGGTTTAGAGTTGACTATAAAATACACAGGTAAGTATCCCTTTAGTACCATCTGTTCATGCCGTATCAGACTTCCAAGATACGAAACAATATGTTAACAAGAACTGATAGATTCAAACTCAAGCTATACACAAGTTTCTCCAAATATTAAGACTCAACTAGTGATGGAAAAGCATTGATGGTAGTCCCACTTCTCATGCCCTTTTGCCATTGTTTCCTATTTCACTGCCCAACCCAAAAGCGGACCAGGTAACTTACAGCAACCAAAAGGTTGCCCAAAATACCCTTCTAATTTCTAAATAACCAAATTGAAATAATAGAATATCTTTATGAGAATCAACTTAATAGGAAAGCGGAAAACTAATGAAAAAACACACCTTTAAAATCACATGGGTATGGCCCCATTGAACTATATATAACATCCTGTACTGCAAACTAACCGTCTGCATTTCAGACTAACTACACACCAAAGTGCATTAGTTTGTCTTTCTAAACCAGCTGCAGTTATAGTTATAGGCTATAGGCACATACACATGCTGTTTAAAAATATTGCTCATTGCTCAAATAATACCTGGTGTTCTTGACACTGCATTGTAGAAGGAATGATTGGCATTTGTTATGATGCCACGCATAAGGAGAATATCTCATTGTCACACATTTTGACCCTTAAAAGGGAACTATCAGTAGGTTTGAGCGATCTAACTTGCTGATAGCTCCCTATTGTGTACTGGGTCTCTTAGCTTCATCCTCAGTGCCATTCCTGTACAGTTGTTAATGCAATCATGTCTCCGCTAAGGCTGATAAGAGCACTGCCCCTCCCCCAGAGCATTGATCCAACCCTCGGCCATCCTGCCCCTTCTGATTTTTAATGGAGCCAAGGGCAGGCCAAATTGGTGCACCCACAGTTACACAATTACATTAACAACTGCATGTAAACAATTCAGAGAATGAAGATTTGCCTAACCTGCTCATAGTTCCTTTTTTAATAGAACTTTTCAAAAATCGTAACCTACCTATCACAAAGTATTATTGTTAACATTTGAACTAATGTCCCTTATAAAGAGACCTCTAGGTGTATACTTTATAATTCGATCTAAAGGGTTTACATAATACAGAAATACTGAACCAAAAAATATTACGAAGCTGTTACCGGCCTCAGTATGGTAGTCATTCTCAATGCAGTTTAAATGGCACAATTCTAGTGTTTATTCCTTCTTAGTTCACAAGAAAGAAAGAACGTGCCTCGGAAAGGCTATATCATCAGCCTCCAGCAAAAATCTGAGCAGTTAACTTCTATATATGATAAAGTGTGTAATGTACAGCTAACAGTGAAATAATTATGGCACATGTAGAGTATTTCACACTTCAATAGCCCTTAGGCACCTTAAGCCAATGAAATGATTTAGGAAATGAGCCCCCGACGAGCAGAATCTTACATAAGTGTCTAAAAGTTAATAGTGTCATTCATGCAGGGAACAAGTGACCTCACCAGCCAGTCAGTAATACCTCCTAAATTGATAGACTTAATAGAACTAGATTTCAGGCAGTAACTGTATAACGATAGAGCATGTTATATAGACAGCTGTGTCTCAGTAAGAGGCTAATAAAGCTGCACTCAGCTAATCATGAAAGGCCCTTTGTTGCCTCAGGTGAATAAACTAGGTCATAGGGTGTTGTTAGCAACATGTAGTTCAGATATAAACAGCACAAATAAGACACATTCTTCCTGGGAAATGAACGCCATGGAGGATTTAGTTAAAGCAAACCATACCTGCTTCTGTTTTTTCTGATACCTTTTCTTTCCGAACTGTTGTTGGCAGAGATTGCGATCATTTTCCCTATCTGAGCCATAGTAGTGGTTGTATTTATTGTTCTTTTGTGGCTTATTGTTCTTTAGGGATTTGAAAGACAGTCCATTGCTCAAAATGTCCCGTTTCTTTTTACTGAGAGGGGTCTGCTGCTTGGATTCACGCTCATCTGGCAGTAAGGTTCCATCTTTCTGCAGAGAGAAAAAAACATTGCAAGGTGAGAACTTGTCAAATACACAGTTGCAGTCAGAATAAAATAGTTTTTGACTGTGACCCACAACCATATTACTCATTAACTAAAATATATTGTTAAGGATGTCATGATTATATTTTGTATATTTAGTGAAGCCATTACAATATTGTGCTGACCTTCTAAACACTTGGGGGGAGATTTATCAAAGGGTGTAAAATTTAGACTGGTGCAAACTGCCCACAGCAACCAATCACAGCTCAGCTTTAGGCAGTGCTGAAAGGAAAACTGAGCTGTGATTGGTTGCTGTGGGCAGTTTGCACCAGTCTAAATTTTACACCCTTTGATAAATCTCCCCCTTGGAGATGTTTACATTCCTTTAAGCTTACATAGGTAACCACTAGTGCGATGCAAGTAACTCTTTTTGTACCTCAGCTAATGAAATACTGACACCAGCCTTAAAAGAAAAACACCACCTCAAAAAATATATATATACTGGCTACCATCTTTGAATAAAGGAGATCCACTTTGACAATCAGTGTGTCAGAATGTTTGATTCTTCCGTGAACGATATAATACTTTTAACTGTTGGGCTATGTTCACACTACATAAGTTTCGCAGGAATCACGGCCATTGTAACAACGGCCGTGATTCCTGCAGTACTTACGTAGTGTTGCAGGCTGAGGGAATCCCGGCAGGAGTGTATACACACAGTATACACTCCAGCCGGGATCCCATGTGGCGCTGTAGAAATCTGACATGTCAGTTTTCTGCAGCCACTATTTAGTGAATAGTGGGCGTAGAAAACCCTGTCAGTTCACACAATGGAGCGTGCGGCTCCGGACGCTCGCTCCATTGTGTGCTGTGGGGAGTTCTGATGCGGGTGCGCACGGATGCGCCCGCATCAGAACTCTGCGGTGCTAAAGATCATAAGGCCAGAATGATCTTTTCAGAGACAGCACATGGCCTAAATATGGAACAGACAGTCAATATGATAGCACTCTTAAATGCATCCATTTCAATATCACATATCATTATTATAAAATAATGTTTTCATTTTTTTTCAGAGATACAGGACTGAGTGTGGTAAATAAAAAAAAAACTTCTTTGGTGCATAATTCGGGGTAAAACTAAGCCAACTAACAGAAGATCTAGACTTAGACAAGACAGTCTTTAAATAGGGCAGATTCATCAAACAGCCTGACACATTGATAAATTTAGATCATTTAGAGTCTTTCCAGGTTTACACTGTCTAAAAATGATGTAATTTTTATATATCTGGGCCACTGTATAAATCAAAATGGACATCCAAATCAATGTTGAGATATTAGTTTAAATAGCGGTCGAAAGTAGTAGTAGTAGTGGCTGCAAAGATGCAGGCATTAATGGGAAAGAAATCAGGATCCACACCTGGAAGTTAGCTATTGGGTTTGCAGAAGTAGCAGTCGCTTCTGATCTCTGGGGCATAAAGGAGGCCCATAGGCTGCTCTGCCACATAAGAATTTATTGGGCCAAAGAGCTTTAAGTTATGCCGCTAATCCACATATGATGTAAGGTTAAAAGTGTCATCAAGTGGAAATTATGGTGAACTAAATAGTAATACGATATTACAGGAAAAGTCACAATCAAATTATATATATATATATATATATATATATATATATATATACACACATGCACTGGAATAATAATAGTATGAATGTGATTGTTTACACTTTGCATCTATAAGGTTTTTGTCTTGCTCCGGTCTAAGGTATTAGAGATAAGATTAGAGATCACTCGGAAATTCTCCTCGCGAAGTTCGTCAATATTCACATGAATGGTTTGTCATATTCATGCGAATATTCACGAATTGCATGCAAACTAATAATATTAAAACAGGCAAACTATAATAGCTACACTAGTGGGACTATTACAGAGTTACAATTTTTTCAACAGCTGTTGCTCAGTGGACCTCGACATGGACCTCCCTTTATGGTGATACAAACTCCTTTATGGTTAGCCATATATGGCTGAATTTACACTCTGCCACTTCTTGATTAGTACATTTTAGGGTATAGGCTCACACATCATGGTTTGTATATTTCACATTTGATTTCTGACCTAGCAGCCTGTTCCATAATACCATTGGGGGGGTCATTACAATTGTTTATATCGGGGTATCTTTGGGTCTGTGTTTATTTTGCACAGTCCTTTATGTGTTGTGTGTGTTTTAAATTATTTTAATGTGTTTGTTTGGCACCTGTTGTTCTATTTATCAATAAAGATTTCTATATTTCTTATACGTAATTTTTTGGATATAGTCTGTTTATTCTGGATGTGCCACCCTCTTTAGTTTATGGCATTCTTTTTCTTGTTTGTGTTGTATATGTTTTCATGCCATATTGGGTAGAGCACCCTCTGTTATCTTAATTAAAAAGGTAGTGCCTTGTCCTTCTGGTTTAAGTAAAGAAATTGAAAAATGTCAACTTTTTTAAAATGTCAATCATCCTATCATTCATTTAATTTCTGCAATGGACAGCAGTGGATATCGGTGGATCACCAGGACAGCAGTGGACATCAGTAAATGAGTACCCAGTGAGTTATTAAGATTGACATTGTGTTCACTGTGACTTCCTATAATGCACACCCAGCACCCAAGATACTTGGTATAATGAACAACAGTCACCCAGTTACAATGGCTTCACTGCTCCGACAGAAAACCACCCACAATCCATCCCCCTATCTTCTCTATCTGTTCCTATCTCTCTGTATTTCTCTCCCTGCTCTAACTGCTGCTGCAACCTGCTCTCCACTATACACAGCCCACTGTCCGCCTCCTGGCAGCCAGTAAGCCTATATATAGGGTAAGGGGGGGGGTTGCTGACATCACAGTGGGGTTTTCAGCTGATTGGACGGGCGCAAAGGATTATGAATAATCCCCTGCTCCCACCAAAAGACAGTTCTGTAAGCTAAAATGTTTGGCGAATTCGCAAATCGATAAGGAGGTAATTTAATGCCCGATTTGCTTGGCTCATCTCTATAAGGTATATATTTAAGGAATAACTTGCGTAACATATTTGTAATAGAACACAAAATCTGTCTGCATTCTAAAAATGTTTAAAAAAGAATGACATAAAGACTTTAGTTGCTAAATGTTTAAAAGCCAGGAATTGCTGAAACTGTTTTTCACACATTTTACAAATTTTATTCTCTAGGGCTCTTCAGTGTCAAAACCTCTTTCGGCTGACATTCTAGATAGTATTGTACACTAAACAATAACATGCTGATATATCACATAGACCTTGCCTTGAAAATCAAACAGCTAAAATGCTTGGAGCATAATTGGATGAATGCATTAGACACTCTGGTTCCGGGCAGAAAGCAGATTTGGGAACTAAACCAAGAGGGCTGAAAAACAGGAATTGAAAGGGGTTGTCAGATCAGATCAGTGGGGCTGGCGGTAACAAGTAATTTAGAGAGTGCTTCGACAAGGAAATAGTTTTTAAACTGATCCACACATGGGCAAAAAAGGCTCCATTATCGTTTTTTATATGAATATTTAACAATATGTTCCTTTTTATTAATCTGTTGCAATCCCAAGACTAATAAATGGTCATTATAATTGCAAATAAGAAAGAAAAGCACAGTGCATGCTTTGGTAAAAATAAATAAATAAATCAAATAAATTACAGCTAGTACATCCTCTTAAAAAGTCTGGCTATGTTCTTACAATGTCAAAAGTAGAGAAAAGGCGACTGCTTTTGCTATTTGAAAAAACATCCGTTATTGCCGCGATTTAACTGACTGCTATGCAGTGCATTGAAGTCAATGAAAAGACGGACGTCATAGGAACACAATGTATTGAATAACAGACGTTTTCGCCATGGACGTCAAAATAATGATCATGACAATTATTTTTGCAAACAGCGGACTTTTTTTATTAGTTGTTTACACAGTTTTTCTTTTGTCACTGTTCTTTCTCTGTTTTTACTATTAAATTCAATAGACTTTGTTTAATTAAGCCACCCCAATTAGTAACCAAAATAGAATAATGTACCAACAGCCGTCATTGCACTAAGCGGAGACCAGACAGTTAAATGGCGTCCATTATTTTAGACTCAAAATAACGGACATCATTTTAAAAGGAGCTCATATTTAATCCCACGCTGGATGGCATGTTTTCTTTCCTGGTAGCCAAACTTATGCAACATTGAGGCTAATTAGCCTATAGACACTAGTTGGAGTGTCCATGACTTTACCACCTTGATACTATTACAACAAAGTCAAAAGGTTAGAGGGTCCAAAGTCAATTATGCGCATGATTTAAATAAAAAATGTGTAAGTTTTAAGACCTCCCTATGATAAGAATTACATAAATTTTTGCAATAAAGAGATGGAGACCATGAATCATAGGTCATAGGCTGTATCCATGTTTTCCTTAGGGTTGCATCCAACTTCTTCAGCCACCGGTATTCAAATGCCAATTGATTGGAATCGAATTAGGGTTACGCTAATCTCTAGTGCTACTGTAAAGTACAACTGATCACTTGAAAAAGAAGTACTCATATGGCTGTTTATGGGTAAATTAAAGGGATATTCTCATCTCAGCTAATATATTTATAGTATAGTATAGTATATTTGAAGGGCTTGTCAAGTTATATATTTTAAGCAAATACGTTCATTTAGCACAAGTGTTTTTTTCTCCTGATATGCTGCTCTTTACCTTCCATTGTACAGTATATTTACACTGTATCTCCATACATCTACATTACCGTATAGCTATATATACTGTACTCTAGCAAGACCACAGCTGTAACCTAGACAACCAATTGTCAACAATGGGAGGGAAAGAGCAGCAAATAAGGTGAAGGAGGCAAATTTGCTAAATGACTGTATTTTCAAAAATATTTAACTCACCAAGTCCTACGGGTTTAGCTATGTTAGTTGAGCAGACCCTTTTAGCTCAAGTGTTATGGTTTTTAGGAGGAATCCAAGTAGGAAAAGTTTAAAATGGAAAAAATAAAATTTTTTGGTCTTAAAGTGTTTAAAATTAAGCCATTTTAGTAGTATCTGCAAGTTAGTAAGTTTTGTGCCTAGAAAGTGAGGAGGCAACACTTTTTAAGTTTTTACAAGCCATCAAAAAATTATCCGATTTTGGTGAGTAGCAAGTAAAAAAAGAAATGCCACACAGAATGTTCATAGAAGTAACACAAAAGCCTCAATGCTATGGATTTTTACAGCAATTAGGGTAGTTAGAGATCTTCTCTTAACACCTATCTTTAACACAGCTGCTGAATATACAGTATGTGCATAGGCTTTTATAGTGGCTCTGATATCACCACTATCCTGTCTCCTGATTGGTTGGGAGACCTGTTTGCAAGGTATTATTGGCTACCCTAATGCTGCGTTTACACGGAACGATTATCGTTCGAATTTGCACGATAACGATCGAATTTGAACGATAATCGTACATGTAAAGGCAGCGAACGATCAAACGACTAGCGGGAAATCGTTCATTTTGATCTTTGAACATGTTCTTAAATCGTCGTTCAGAAAAAAAATGTGCAGATCGTTCCATGTAAACAATCATTTACCGATTTTACCTATGTGCGAGATAGGCTAAGTGATCGCAAAAGGATTTTTCCGTATGATATATTGTTTTGTCTAAACGCTGATCGTTATAAAAAAAAAAATCGTTACTTCGAAATCGTTTATTGTACGATCGGGTGAATTATCGTTCCGTGTAAACGCAGCATAAGGCCACACCATCTGTCTCCTATCTCCATTCTGCCACCTGGCCAACACTATTTTAGCAGGTTAGCCAAACCAAACCACACGAGTTCACACCAAAATCAATTTGATGGGTTTGATATGATCAGCTCTACCATTGACTACAGCAATAAATCTTATTACTCCAGTTCTTAATATAATCATGGGTTACACTGAACATTTATAAATTTATTTATCTCTAGACTCACATGTAAATTGCCTTGGTTTTACAGTGTTATTGTACATGCAGTAAATAAGCAATTGTTGACTTCTGGGTTGACTCAGATATTTTCTATTGTGTTGGGATGCGAATGTAATCTGTTTTCATTTTAAAGCTTTAAATAAGCTCATGTGCACAAGGATACTTAATGTTTTGTTCTCTTGGAGTGAAGCATCGAGCTGTCTAGAGGGCTACGGTTAATGGTTACATTTATTTAACAGCATGTACTCATTCCAAAAGTAAAATCAATAAGGACATGATAAGGGAACAATAAGAGGATTGTAGGCAAGATTTATCATGAAATTACACAGAATTAAATCTACCCTAATACCATCTGAAACACTGTCAATATTGCTTCAGTTTCCTTTTTACATCTGTAGTCTACAATAAAATAGGATGCCGCCGAGCAGATAGACATCAGAAGGCAATAGAATTGTCAGATAGGGAACATTTTTTTCTTACTTCTTATGTTTGATATGTTTTTAAAATGTGAAATTTTTGAATCTCCTAAAGTCAACCTTTTAAAACCATACAATTTCTAGGTCTACTATTCTCCAATGAAACATTTCATCATGACAGCAGTTGGAGCTCCATTGTCTGTGTATAAACATGAACTTAAAAGATACTAATTTGTCTGCTGGTAACCACTATAAGGGGAACAGCTTACTGAATACTTCTATACTAGAGATGAGCGGGGAAGGTAATTTCTAAACCTCCTGCAGGTTAATTTTCTGGGCCAGTTTGTGGAGAAGCCAACTAGAAGTGATGCCTTGTTGGATCTGGTAATTTCTAACAACGCTGAGCTGGTTGGGGATGTCACTGTCCATGAACACCTGGGTAATAGTGACCACAATATAGTGACTTTTAGCTTAAAGTGTAGAAAAGAAAAACATGTTGGGAGGGCAAAAACTCTTTAAAAGGGCCAATTTTCCTGGGTTAAGTGCAGAACTTCAGAGCATAGACTGGGAGCGGCTGCTGTCACATACTAATACAGCTAATAAATGGGAAATCTTTAAATCCACATTAAATAACTGTACTGCCAAATATATTCCTATGGGTAACAAATATAAACGGTTAAAATCAAATCCCACATAGCTTACAACCTAGGTTAGAAGGGCTATAAATGAGAAAAAAGGGGCATTCAAAAAATACAAATCAGAGGGGTCAGCTTTAGCCTTTAAACATTACAAAGAGGTCAACAAAACCTGTAAACATGAAATAAAAGCAGCAAAAATTCACAATGAAAGGCAGGTAGCCATAGATAGCAAAAGAAACCCCCAAAAATTCTTCAAATATATTAATGCAAAAAAACCAAGGTCAGAGCATGTAGGACCCCTTAATAATGGCGACGGGAAGTTAATAACTGGGGATCAGGAGAAAGCTGAGTTACTTAATGGGTTCTTCAGTTCTGTATATACAAAAGAAGAGGATGGAGCTGTGGTGGGTGGGGCCAGTACTGAGGTGGGTGGGGCCAGTGCTGCTAACACATGTAATGTACTTAACTGGTTTACTATATATATGGTCCAAGATAAATTAAATAAACTCAATGTAACCAAAGCTCCAGGGCCTGATGGATTACATCCCAGAGTTCTTAGGGAACTCATTTCTGTAATTTCTCTATCCTTGTACTAAATATTAAGTGATTCTTTGCTTACTGGTATTGTGCCGAGGGACTGGTGTAAGGCAAATCTAGTGCCGATCTTCAAAAAGGGCTCTCGAACTTCCCCAGGTAACTACAGACCTGTAAGCTTAACGTCCATTGTGGGGAAACTATTTGAGGGGCTTATAAGGGACTACATCCAGGAATATGTAGTGGCTAATAGTTTTACAAGTGATAACCAGAATGGTTTTACTAAGGACAGAAGCTGTCAAACCAATATGTTTCTATGAAGAGGTAAGTAGAAGCCTGGACGGCGGCGCGGCTGTGGATATCGTGTACCTGGATTTTGCAAAAGCGTTTGACACAGTTCCTCATGGACGTCTGATGGGTAAGTTAAAGTCTATTGGTTTGGAAAGTTTAATGTGTAACTGGATTGAAAACTGGCTTATTAATCGTACCGAGAGAGAGTGGTGGTCAATGATTCCTACTCCAAATGGTCCCCGGTAATAAGTGGTGTACCCCAAGGGTCAGTACTGGGCCCTCTTCTGTTTAACTTGTTTATTAATGATATTGAGAATGGAATTAACAGCAATGTTTCTATCTTTGCAGATGACACCAAGCTTTGTAGTACAGTACAGTCTATGGAGGATGTGCAGATGTTACAGGATGACTTAGACACACTGAGTGTTTGGGCGTCCACTTGGCAAATCCGGTTCAATGTGGATAAATGTAAAGTTATGCACCTGGGTACTAATAACCCACATGCATCATATGTCCTGGGGGGAGTTACTCTGGGAGAGTCGGTGATGGAGAAGGATCTGGGTGTACTTGTAGATAATAGACTACAGAATAGCACACAATGTCAGTCAGCGGCTTCTAAAGCCAGCAGGATATTGTCATGCATTAAAACAGGCATGGACTCTCGGGACAGGGATATAATATTACCGCTTTATAAAGCTTTGGTGCGGCCTCATCTGGAGTATGCCGTCCAGTTTTGGAACCCGATTCATAAAAAGGATGTTCTAGAGCTGGAGAGGGTACAAAGACGGGCAACTAAACTAATAAGGGGAATAGAGCATCTTAGTTATGAGGAGAGATTAAAAGAACTACATTTGTTTAGTCTGGAGAAGAGACGTGATATGATTAACTTATTTAAATATATAAATGGCCCCTTCAAGAAATATGGGGAAAAGATGTTCCAGATAAAACCCCCTCAAAGGACAAGGGGCCACTGCCTCCGCCTCAAGTTAATAAGGTTCAATCTTTGGAGGTGACAAGCCTTCTTTACCATGAAAACTGTGAATCTGTGGAACAGTCTACCACATGATCTGGTCACAGCAAAAACAGTAGAGGGCTTCAAAACCGACCTAGACAAGTTCTTAGACCAAAATAATATAAATGCATATGTATAGAACCTTTCACCCCTCCCCCTTCCCTGTATCCATCCCCTCCTTGGTTAAACTTGATGGACATGTGTCTTTTTTCAACCGTATTAACTATGTAACTATGAATACAATTCGATCGAGTAGGCATTCAATCAAATATTGCGGTATTCGAAAGATTCGAATATAATCGAGTAGTGTGTCAAATACGCGGCAAACATTCGAAAGCCCTCCCACTTGGCGCTTTTTTAAAATCCAATCACCATGCAGGGAGGCCGTGAGGGACCCTGGGAATACGCACACAGCACGAAAATGGTGTCTACCTTTATTGGATAGCTGAACCACATGACCTCAAATATTTAAGACTTGACTTCCGTCTCTCGACTGCAGATGCGCTTTCAACCTAGTCAGGGAGAGTTCTTCAAGCAGGGAGAGATAGGTTTTAATAGCATTTTGGGTAGGCAGGCTTACTACTGAACCTAAAAGTCCTTTTCGGGGCTAATATCCAGCAAAAAAAGTCATCTCTGGAGTGTGCATCCAAAGCACTTATCAGTGGTGAGAAATAGATGATATAACAGCAGCAGCAGCTGTATTCATTCCAGTACCCTGTGTGTCGCCCCTTGAGAAAGCGGAAGTACGCGAAACGTACATCGGGGTTAACGTCATCATTGCCATGGGTAAGCATGTGTTCTGATTAAGGCTGGGTTCACACTATGTATATTTGAGGCTGTATTTGTGAGGCTGTATAGCAACCAAAACCAGGAGTGGATTGAAAACACAGAAAGGCTCTGTTCACATAATGTTGTAATTGAGTGGATGGCCGCCATTTAATGGCAAATATTTGCTGTTATTTTAAAACAACGGCTGTGGTATTGAAATAATGGCCGTTATTTACTGTTATATGGCGGCCATCCACTCAATTTCAACATTGTGTGAACAGATCCTTTCTGTGTTTTCAATCCACTCCTGGTTTTGGTTGCTATGAGGACCTGACATGAGGACCAAATACAGCCTCAAATATACATAGTGTGAACCCAGCCTAATTATAAGGCTTAGAACCAATATAGGTCAGGTATATTTATGCCTAGGATGCCTGGAAGGTCATGTGGGTATACTACATGTGTGCTAATAGTGATCTTCATGCTTACCACTATGGATACATACTAATATGATTGATTCAGTACTGTGGCAATGAGTTGCTTTTCTCTACTGGATTATTTTTGGACTACATGTATATTTTTTGTAGATTTTAAATCACGCTAATAAACGTGTTGAAATATTTTTAAATCATAGCCTTGTTGCGTGTAAATGGTAGTATTTATGGGCTATCAGTGATATTACAGTATGGACTAAAACATTAAGGGTTATGAATTCTGTTAGACGGAAACCGTAATATATCGTTCAGTGTCCTTTGGAACTATTGTGTATAGAGATAGGTTTTAATAGCATTTTGGGTAGGCAGGCTTACTACTGAACCAAAAAGTCCTTTTCAGGGCTAATATCCAGCAAAAAAGTCATCTCTGGAGTGTGCGTCCAAAGCACTTATAAATGGTGAGAAATAGATGATATAGCAGCAGCAGCAGCAGCTGTATTTATTCCAGTACCCTGTGTGTACAAGTGACTTATAGTGTCCCTTGTTTAGCCCACTAAGGGAACGTTAACCTTATACCTATTGTGCCAGTAGCCCAGTAAAAAGCATGTGATACCTATTGTGCCAGTTGCCCAGTGAAAGGCAAGTGATACCTATTTTGTGCCAGTAGCCCAGTAAAAGGCACGTGATACCTATTGTGCCAGTTGCCCAGTGAAAGGCAAGTGATGCCTATTTTGTGCCAGTAGCCCAGTAAAAGGCACGTGATACCTATTGTGCCAGTTGCCCCGTAAAAGGCAAGTGATACCTATTTTGTGCCAGTTGCCCAGTAAAAGGCAAGTGATACCTATTGTGCAGTAGCCCTGTAAAAGGCACGTGATACATATTGTTCCAGTAGCCCACAAAAAGGCACGTCATACATACTGTTCCAGTAAAGTTCGTACAGCATGATGCATGATATGGGCGAATAACATGACGCTCTACAGACGCACATTATAATCATGTATGTAACGCTGCGCAAGAAATACGCAAGAAATGTGTGAACATTGCCGTAAAGCGTTTGCAAATATTTTTCCTTCGCAACTGCGGAGAGTGGCATTATACTGCGATTTTGGGGTGTTGGGTGCACCCAGGCATGCTCCCCCTAATGCCCCAGTGTCATTCCAGAGGTGTTCGCATCGTTTAGGGAGGTTTCATGGGGGACTTGGTGACCTCCAAGTGGTCGAATTTTGATTTCCAAGTGCCGAGAATTTTTTTCCCATAAACTATAATGGGATCGAATATTCGTTCGAATAGTCGAATCTCTGTGCCTATGCGATTTGAATTCTCGAAAGTCGAATATTTCACTACTCAGTCATCTGTATTCTATACATTAAACTCAATGATAACACAGCATGTACTAAGCTCTTGAGCGCCACCTCATTGCATAAGCAGATTGTCTTTCCCCTGAGTTGTGACATCATGACAACTCGGGCGGAAATGCCTTCTGGCGAGAGTCCCGGGGCTGGTCAGATGGCGCATCGTGGGTATGGGGAAAGGTAAGCAATGCTTCATTGTTACTCTCTCTCCTGCCACATTTGAGTAGTTAGCTGAGGCTGGATTTCTCCTTTAAAAAGAGCACTACATAGACATGCTGAGACCTAAATGCCATTCCTGCTCTGCTGGAAAGAAAGGAGTTCTCTCACACCACCTTTGGAGGGTAGCTCTCCATTTGAATCAGTGTTTCAGTCCACCTAGGTTTCAGTGTTGTGTTTCAGTCTTAAAGCATAAACAAAGGATATACGTCAAGCCAGTCAAGAAACAATGTGTAAAATTCCAAAACAAGAAAGGGATGAGGGCTAAACAGCAATATATAGCGCCACCTAACAACTGCAGAGAATTCTGATGCTGCTGTTTAATGAGCACTTTTCTCCGACGAATAGAAGTGCACTTCAACCAGTGGGGAAACCCATTAGTCTTAGCTGTAAGAAGCTGTAAGGGCCTGGCTTTGGGAAGGAGGTGTAGCTCATGATCTGTAAGCAGAGTCAGGCATAACTGCTTACTTAGCCCTAGATGCACCCTGTAGGTTTCCCTTCTCTGGTGTTGCCGCAGTACAGGGGGATACAGACACTAATTACCTCTTCATTTTCCTAATGCCTCCCTTACACGAAGATCTTGCTAACATCGCTCCAGACATTCAACCATGGAGAAATATGGCTAGAACACCTCAACGAGACTTGGTTAGGAGTAGAGATGAGCAATGTGAACCCAGTGTATCAAAATCTGCTGGTAAACAGGACGTTAATTCGCTTCATCTCGCCCTTTCGTTAAGGAAATTCACAAAAAAAAAAAATGGTGGTTGTACATGGAGAGCAGGGAGAGACTAACAGAGCAATGTAGGAACAGAGAGGAGAGAAGAGCAGGGTTGATTCTGGGTGATTGTTTGATGTAGCTGTCAACCAAGTGTCGAGTTTACCAAGTAACTGGGTGCCTTTAGGAATTTACAGGGACCACTGAAGACTTAAGGGGAGATTTATCAAACTGGTGTGAAGTAGAATTGTCTAAGTTGCCCCTAGCAACCAATCAGATCCCACCTTTCATTTTTCAAAGAATCTGTGAGGAATAAAAAGTGGAATCTGATTGGTTGCTAGGGGCAACTAAGACAATTCTACTTTACACCAGTTTGATAAATCTCCCCCTAAGTCCATATTATTGGGCACTGTAAACTTCTGTAAACTCCTATTAAGTTATACTAATTTACTGGGATCAGTGGATTGAACGAGGGCCTACCATGATCAGTGCTTCACTCCACTCCTGTCCAGGGAAAAAAAAAAAAATATGCTACTGATCCACCAAGATCCACTGCTGTCCATGGCGGAAATTGGATGATTGACTGGCTGATTGACAATATGAGTCTATGGGGCCATTGAAGTTTAGACATAAACACAGTCGTCTCCTTGCTCGGTCTACTGATTGGTCAAACCCTGACCAATAAAAACTTTTTATATGTCAAAATATAAAAAGGTTTTGTTAATAACAGGTACCTTTAATCATTACAGTATGCAAAGTGTCCCCTTTTTTAGTGCTATATTGGCTCTGTGAACTAATGACGTGCACTAATAATCACTTCACAAATCATTTTCTAACAAGCTGAGTTCATCGGAAACAGATTTAAGTATACCATACTGTACATGCACCATGTTTTAGACAGGCAACTCTAACAATCTGTTTTATTCTGTTTTTATGCCTTGCGCACCTGAGGGTATAAGACATATTTTATCCGTCACACATATAATCTCAGCATGCTGTTTACTTGCTCTAGGGGAGGAATAGGCTTATAAAATCTGTGCTACGAGACAAGTGCAAAAGACAAGTGCAGAAAAGAATACACTCAAAATTCCTTTGGTTTCTCACCTACTTATATTGTATCAAGCTTAAACGTTACATCCACATAGCATAAATGGAATCTACCTTTCCTTGTAAATTTATGCACTCTATGTTTGCTTGTTTTTGATCTAAATTAAATATGGCATCTATTCTGTCGAGAGTTTACAATGGGTTAGAAATTCTCAGTTGCATTGGCCAAGGATAAGAGGTTTACAATGCCCTGTTGAATAGCCTATTATAGCCTTAGTAGTCTTAAAAGGGTATAATGTTAAGACTCGTCACATCTACACAGGCAAAAAACTATTACATTTGTATGGCATAAATGTGAATGGCGGAGGAGAAAGTATAGCATTGTGATTGAACACTGTGTAAAGCTATGGGCAAACACCATGGTGATTTTTTTTCTTGTTTCATATTTGTATCATGCAGTGCTCAAAAATTGATTTTAGCATTTTAAATGCACAAAGAATCATGGAGCATAAACAAATAGCTTATGTTATGTTTTTGTTCTCAGCCAGTGTCCCTATCACAGCACATCCTGCTGTTTTCCTTAGTGTTATTGTAGGTTCAATGGACAGCAACCAATCAGAAGCCGGCCTTTGAGGACAAGATTGATGGCAGACTATAGGAAAAATATAGTATTTTTATTGTCTAAACAGGAAAATCTGCATCTACTGGTTATTTTCAATATAGCAGCGCACAGTACTCACAGTGCCCCCCATGTAAGTAAGCATCTTCCTTTAGGTAATTCCCACATAGGTAGCGCCCACCACCACCACCACCTTCCTCATTAAGGCTGGGTTCACACTACGTATATTTCAGTGAGTATTGTGGTCCTCATATTGCAACCAAAACCAGGAGTGGATTGAAAACACAGAAAGGCTCTGTCTACACAATGTTGAAATTGAGTGGATGGCCGCCATATAACAGTAAATAACTGCCATTATTTCAATACAACAGCAGTTGTTTTAAAATAACAGAAAATATTTGCCATTAAATGGCGGCCATCCACTCAATTTCAACACTGTGTGAACAGAGCCTTTCTGTGTTTTTAATCCACTCCTGGTTTTGGTTGCGATATGAGGATCACAATACTGACTGAAATATACATAGTGTGAACCCAGCCTAAGGCTTTCCTATGAATAATTAAAAAATAAATAAACACGCTTACCTGGCTGCAGAGCTGCAGTCCTCCAGTATCTCCTCTGTTTGAACTGTAAGAGTCCCAGAACAATGAGGGAGGAGGGCAGATTCTTGTAGCTGGAGGCAGGGGGCCACTGGCTCCTCTCTCTGTCAGTAACAGAGCTGCTTCATTAATGAGCTGTCCTCATTAAAAGTCCTCATTGTAAAAGGGCCAGACGCAGTACCCAGTGGCCAGGTGGGCCCTGACGCCTCCTTTATAGCAGCAGGGTGCATTGTCTGAGGCAGACAGTTCATGTCACCTCATGGCAGAAATGCATGTCACTCCCTTTAAAGAATCTATTTCTAGGCCATGTTCGCACTATGTAATTTAACAATTAACAACGGTCGTTCTTACAGATTGCAACAACCGCCGCTGTTCATTGACAGTGTGGCATTACATTAGATTATAAGGAACAATGGCTATATAGTATACACACTGTATACACTATGGCCGGTGTTCTCTGCAGCCGCACAAAATAACTGACAGATCTATTTTGTGCGGCCGCTATTCAGTGAACAGCGTCCATACAAGATGGACTGTACTCACAGTCTAAAGTACAGCTCCTGGCGCATTTTACATTGTGTGCTATGGCAAATTGGAGTGCAGGCACATCCGAATGTGCCCACATTCCAATTAAAATGAAGTGATGTTCACCCGGCCAATACTGCAGTATTGGCCGTATGAAAATCTGAGACATCGGATATCATTCAGGGACTCACAGGTGACATCTTCTTTGATCTGAGGCATCACTTTCCTTTTCCTCTCCATCTGGCCCAGACCACTATGATAATTTCTTGCAGCTACAACATCTTAGGCTTCACACTTTTTCAGCAACTTTCTTCCCTTTTCCCCTCCTTATAGGCTCCCAAACTGTAATAATCGCGCTGTTTGGTGCACTAAAGTCAGTAGGTATGTACTGTAAGTTTACCCTTGTATGTAGGATCCCCTACTGTGCCCTCCATATAGTAGTAATGTCCCCTGTGCCCTTCATATAGTAATACTGTCCCTGCTGTGACACTCATATAATAATAATAATAATAATAATGCCCCCTGCTTTGCCCTCCATATAGTAATAATGTCCACGTGCATTGCACCCATATGTCCCTTTGCATTGCCCCCATAGTAATAATGTTCCCCTGCATTAAACCCAAATGTCCCCCTGCATTGGCCCCATAGTAATAATGTCCCCCTGCATTGCCCCATTGTAATAATGTTCCCCTGCATTGTCACATATGTCCCCCTGCATTTCCCCATATAGTAATAATGTCCCCATGAACTCCCCCCATATGTCCCTCTGCATTTCCCATATAGTAATTATGTCCCCCTGGACTCCCCCCATATGTCCCCCTGCATTCCCCATATAGTAATTATGTCCCCCTGAACTCCCCCCATATGTCCCCCTGCATTCCCCATAGTAATTATGTCCCCCTTCACTCCCCTCATATAATAATTATGTCCCCCTGCACTTCCCAATATGTCCCCCTGCATTCCCCATATAGTAATTATGTCCCCTTCAATCCCCCCATATGTCCCCCTGCATTCTCCATATAGTAACTATGTCCCCCTGCATTCCCCATATGGTAATTATGTCCCCCTGCACTCCCCCCATAAGCCCCCCCTGCGTTCCCCATATAGTATTTTTGTCCCCCTGCACTTCCCTATATGTCCCCCTGCATTCCCCATATAGTAATTATGTCCCCCTGCACTCCCCCCATATGTCCCCATGCACTCCCCATATAGTAATTATGTCCCCCGGCACTTCCCTATATGTCCCCCTGCATTCCCCATATAGTAGTTATGTCCCCTTTACTCCCCCCAAATGTCCCCCTGCATTCCCCATATAGTAATTATGTCCCTATGCACTCCCACCATTTGCCCCCCTGCATTCCCCATATAGTAATTATGTCCCTCTGCATTGCCCCAACACTTTAAAAAAACATCACTGTGCCTGCTGGAGGATCCCTTTGTTTAAAAGACAGGCAGATGTGGGAGGTGAGGGTGAGATCCAGGGGAGGCGCCGAGGAGGGGGGGGGGCATTGTACCGCCCTCAGGGTAGGGGGGGGAGCGGGGGTGGCGATGATGCCATGGGTCTGGGTGGCTGGGCCCGCCCAGTCATAGAAACGGCCCTGTTGATATAGCATCTAAACATGGCCCTAAGGTGTTATGAATACTAAAGGACACCTTCTGAAGTATTGATTAATTTAGGCCTTGACAGCTGTTCTGATGGCACAAGGAGACCTATACAACCTTGGCTGTACTGTAATGGCTGATATGCCAGATTGCCATATTTTCAGCCAGGCACATACTGTATACATGGCAGATAACGGATACTGATAATGGATGGATGTAGTTAAATTTAAGACATAGTATGCATTTGTAAATATGTCATTTGAGGTATTTAACCTAAATCAGCTGATCTGCGTTCCCCTCTACCTTGGATTGTAATAGATTGGCATTCTGATTGTGGATCAACAGAATAGATGACTTAGTGAAAGAGACACAAATCTCGACACACCAGAGAGTCTGATTGTCAATGAAGCTGCATGTAACCTAGAGATGAATGCCTTTTATTACTCAACCAAAGATTAAGTATCTGTCACTCTGAGTCATTTCACATCAAGTGAAAAACCACTAGAATATCATTATTGAAGCTGTTTAATGGCACTAACATAATTTGATATCTCAAGCTCATTCAAATGCACAATGCGGCATATCAGCAGTATATAATAACGGACTCTCTCCCATGTTCATTAATAGAAGCTTTCTGCACCAGCAGTGCTAATCACTTTTATTAAGGTCGCCTTCTTGCTGTGTTTGGACTATTTTTGCAGTCCAGGTACAACACTGAAAAGCTTTGTGCTTTTTGCATAATATGAAATTGCCTATTAGATACATTGTATAAAACCTATTGACCTCACATATGCCGTTTACTCCCCTGTCCTTGCCTGTTCTGAAGAAGACCTCCAAGCCATTCGGAAGTCTTTGCCAAGGCTCACCAGAGCATATTACTGCTTTTCAGCCCTGCAACCTAAGATCCTTTGTTAAGATATTCTTCAACAGCCGTATAAATCCTTCTGGCAATACTTCATCCCTAAAGGCAAGTTCAGCACATTGTCATTTTAAGAGACTGTCAGGTTTTGAGAACTGTGACCTCAAGAAATAAACACGGATTTAGACAGGTATATAAGCTTAATGACCGACACGTCAGCCATACAAAATGTCAAATCATTTACACCACAGAAACTCAATGTAAGAAAAAGCTGCTATGGTAAGCTGTGGTAGGGAATCAGCACTACAGAAAAAAAAGCATAGGGTAATATAAATCCAAATATATGCCTACCAAAAATGTCATAACAGTAAAGTGCATAGTGCCTGGCATAACACAATACATAAAATGGCACCGTATTCACCCTCTAAGACAAAAACAGGGAAAATAACTAGACATAAGCGAGTAGTAAAATATTCAGAAGCTCGCAATTCCATTTGAAGAGACAATGATGCTTGACTATGCGAATATCGAACCCCATTAAAGTCAACAGGGGAAAAAATGCTTGTTTCTTGGAAACCTTAATTCAACCACTTGGAGGTCACCAAGTCCATAATGACAACTTTACAAAATGATGCAAACCCCTCTAGAATGGAACTGGGAAAGCAGGGAAGCAGTATTACACCACACAGGTGTAATACACACAGGTGGCGATATTAGAGGTCCCCGGCAGTAGTACCGCTCCCTGTGATAGCTAATATTTAATTAAAACAGCAAATTTTTATTTTTATTTTGCTATTTTTTGTTTACAATAGCAAAACTGTAGCAATAGCAAAAATGCAGTTTCAATTAAATACACTGTTAATATATATGCAGTATATATTAATTAAAACAGCATTTTTTTTCGTTTGTTTTGCTTTTGTAAACAAAAAAAGATCAATATTAGAATGAAAATTTGCTGTTAAATATAGACTATTACCATTAATGTCAGGATGCCGCTAATATCACTAAATACAGCTCCCTGTAACAGTTTATAAAACTATTATTAACTGGGATAAAACTATTATTAACTGGGGTAAATATATCATACAAGAGGCAACTATTCCTAACTGGGGCAGGTCTTTCTATTAACCAACAACTATACCTACCAGGTGTGAGTGTACCTACTGGGGATAACTATACCTACTGGGAGGCAACTATGTGTATACTGGGGGAAGGGACTATACCTACTAGTGCAACTCTACACCTACTTGGGAGTAGCTGTACTTATCGGGGCAGGTAGACCTACTGGAGGGCAGCTTTCTTATACTGATGGCAACTTTTTACTGACCTGGTACTTACCTAGGTACTGGGAGGCAGCTGTTAGAGTAGGGAACTGGACGACAAAAGAGGTGTAGCCCTGACGTTAGTACCCACCCCACTGTCCCTGCCTATTAGCCTTAACTGCCCTAGTCGGCAGAGGACAACTGGTTGACAGTCCCTAACTTGAATAAGTGAACAAAAACAAGACGAGACTAATAAATAACACAATTAAAAAGGGTTAAAAGTCCGGGTCAAACACAAACAGACACCAGGGAGTGTGGATAGGTAATGTATGAACTTTACACACATCGTATGCGCTCCTGCCGGGATCCCATGCGGCGCTGGAAAAAACTGACATGTCAGTTTTCTGCGGCCGGAATTCAGTGAATTCCGGCCGCAGAAAGCCCTGTCAGTTCACACAGTGAAGCAAGTGGCTCGGGCCGCTTGCTTCACTGTGTGCTATGGGAAGCTCTGATGCGGGCGTGCGCTGATCCGCCGGCATCAGAGCTTTGCGGCCAGAAAGAGACCGGACGTTCCGTGACCCGGCTGGGTGTTCACGTAATGTGAACATAGCCTGAATTTGTACACATCGAGGTAAACATAGCAAAACTTCACATCAAGTGTAATAGATTTGCATATATATTTACATTTAGATGAATATATAAAAAATGAATTACATTTTACTGCAGACATTTTAAATCAATGTAACTTAACTAGAAACCATCAAGTTAGTAGAATAACATTCCAAATATCTCATAGTGGAGAAGTAAATTCAGACCTCTAAAATGTGAATCCTTATTTTAAATAAACACATGGCAGTGCCTGATATGGTCTGGTCAACAACTATGGTTGGGTGTTACAAAGGGAGCTGCTTGCTTATCTTATGCTGCAGAGGATGGCTCACACTTTGTTATATGGCATTGCAATATTTTCATCTTGTGTACAATTTGAATCTTTCATTTAAAATAGAAACAGATTAAAATAAAAGAAAAGCGGAAATGTGAAATAAATAGTTTTGACGTGAGGATTACAAGAAAGATTCAGGGCTGTGCTGAAATGTTATTTTCAAAAAATTCCTACAAGACTGATAGCTCACACCAAGATATGATAAACAATATACACTTTATTGATAATTCATGTGAAGTTCATAAAAATACATATTTAAAATTCCAAAATCATGATATAGACAGATTTGCACAGATGACATAGGTGGGCCACAGAGATCACCAGGACATAATTGAGCAGTGAGGGGAAGCGTAGTAAAATTAGTCAGGCGCCCAAACAAAGGGAGAAATTGATAAAGTGCACAGTGCTATAGGATCTAGTGTCCAATCAACATGTATAGCAGCAATAATAGTATATATTAAGGTGCATAGTGCTGTAAAGATACTGTATATGAAATCTCTGATATATGGGCGACTGCGGTGATTACACATATACACAGTAATAGCGACAATGCCTAACCAGCTTCCAAACTAGTAATATGCTACAGTGCGGGATATACCTCAAGTCCGGTGACTGCGTGGTCCTCCTCCTCCCCTCCATAGTTCATTCAGCTATTATATTCAAGTGGAGCTACTAGTGTTACTATGAGGTTAAATAATTGCCAGGTCAATGCTTAATAAGTTCCCTATCTGATTGTGAGGAGATATGACTCCGGGACCTCCTGCAATCTTGAGAATGGGGCCCAAGTTTCCCATTAGAATGGAATAGTGGGATGCACACAAAGCTTCTCCATTCTGACAAGAACCACAGGTCCCCACTATTAGATAGTTATTCATTATCATGGGGATAGGGAAGAAGGGCCCTATTACACAGAGGGTAATCGGCAGATTATTGCTCCATGTAAGGGCCAGTTCACACTAAAATGGCAGAGTAAAAATGGCAGAATTTCGCCATGCTCAGTGTCCTGCTATTCAATTCTTTGAGCTGAGAGCGGCAGCAGCGGAGGCGCGCACACCCTTACATTCAGACACTGAGCACAGTTTTTGCTCAGTGTAAACTGGCCCTAATAAAGACAATGATCAGTCGATGACAACGATCATAATTGTATCTTTTAGTCCTGACTAAAAATCATCAGCCACCAACTGCGCAGCAATGGCGGTGGCTGGCTGATGAATGTGTAAAGAAAATAAAATATATACATACCTGTCCATGCTCCCCGATATTTTCCTGGCTTCTGTCTGATACCCAAAACCGCTGGGGGACCTTCAGAGCCATCCAGCCAATCACTGGCCGAGACAGGAAAGGAACTCAGCCAGTGATTGGCTGAGCGGCCTGTCATCTCAGAGACCGGCTTTGCAGTGCTGAATGATAGTCAAGCTGTGTAACAGTCTCAGTAAACATGTGCCTGTCTAACAGATATGTGTTCATTTACATTGGTTATCGGGCCATGTAATATGACCCTTACTTTACGAGCTGAAACATATGATGGTAGTGTTTGTGTAATGTTACTTTATTATATACAGTATATGGCTATGTTCTCACACAGTATTTTTGCTCAGTACTTTGGTCAGTATTTTGCAACCAAAACTAGGAGTGTATTGAAAACAAAATAATTAGCAAAAATACAGTGTGGGAACATAGCCTTTAGTTGTTTAGTTATATAGTATTGTAAAAAATAAATGAATAAGTACGCCTTTAAAAAAATGTTTAGGGGAATCTCAAGAGGCAGCATTGTGTACATAGAAAAAACACAAGAAATAACAGCTGCCCACAACTTTATAGGTGGTAGGAAATAAGAGGGAAGCCTTCATTTACCTTTCAGACACAGCATGTATGAGACACACATGGTGACTGCATGCATACAGTCCAGACTCTCTCATATGTGTAACACTATCTAAGCCCTGCCCACAAATCATGTGCTCTATCTGGATCTTTTTTCTGCTAGAGATAAAATTCAGTAAATACCAACAGGCATCAGACATCGGTTTGAAGTAAGGCACCTAGTGGCCAAGAGTTCATAGCTTTTACTCTAGGGCAAAAGATTATGCTTCACAAATGACTCAGGAGTATGTTAGGAGTCACAAAGGCTGCGAAATGAAGAATGATCATTTAGGTTTTCTTCCTATGATCATCTCTCTATATAAGCAGCATATACTTGGTGTTTTTTTTTTATTTTTTTTTATTTTTTATTTTGGTTCCCCCCCAAGCTTACAGTCTTGTACAAACACTGACCACTTTATTTTAACCTTCTTTTTTTTTTCTGCATTTTGACAAATCCATCTGTAATATATTGTACCTATATAATCATTAGGATGTAATTGTATACACTTTCTGCTTATGTCCCTGGGAGCAAACTCAGAACTAAATGAGTTTTTCCTCTTATGATTATGTTTATAATTGTTTCTGCATATATTATTTATGTCCTTTATTGATATATAGTTGTAACTATTATCTACTGTAAATTTATATTTTTAAAGCCTAAAAATAAAACGAGTTGTTTACAGCCTTGTGACCTGTTAACTCCTAGAGTGCATTTTGCTTCCAGAGAGTGTGGTGTTGAGACCACACAAATTTGTAGGACTCTTTGAGACATGTATTATGCTCACTTTGTAACCTAGGTGAGGAGTGAATGTGACATTGAGCTGTAAAATAATTTGTTATCATTAAAATCTCACCCATGTCATTGTGTTGGAGGGGGCGTTCCATGACGCTGATCCAATTGTTATGACTTTTTGATAACTTTGAACCACTGGAGATGTTGCACACCTGATTGTGGCAATCGATTTAGAAGACAAATCTGGTCTTTTTTTTTATATGCCACACGACCACCTTCCCATTGGAAAAACTTGCCGCTGAGCCAATATGGCCTCTTTTATAACCTGCAAGTTAGGCCTGCTCACCCATTACGTGCTGGGTAGTGATGAGCGAATACTGTTCGATCGAATAGTGAGATATTCGAATATTCGATATTCGTACGAATATCCTGCGAATATTCGATAAATATTCAATAGGCGTTCAAATCCCTCAGCTTCCGGTTTTATCCTACACATGGTGAAATAGATGTTTTCACTAAACGAATACTTGTACCCATAGACTTTAATGGGATCGAATATTCGATCGAATATTCGAATATTCTCGGGATATTCGTACGAATATCGAATATTCGAATATCTCACTATTCGCTCATCCCTAGTGCTGGGGTATTTACATAAAAAATTTCTTCACATAAACGCATTAAAGAGGATGTACCACCAGGTATGTCCTCTTTAACCTGACACAGGGATAGAACGGCGCCGTCACGGGGAAGCTGGTGCCGCGGTCCGTTTTTCTAACCGTGGCCCTGTTCCCCTGTATGGCGCCGTTCTTTCCACGGTTACCGGCCGGTGCTCAAGCACTGGAGGTAGGCCGGCCAATCCCCAGTGGGAGGGAATTCCCTCCCCTCTATGACGCGGCTCCGTTAGAATTAAAGGAGCCGCGTCATAGAGGGGAGGGAATTCCCTCCCACTGGGAGCGGGCTGGCCTACCTCTATTGCTTGAGCACCGGCCGGTAACCGTGGAAAGAACTGCGCCGTACAGGGGAACCGGGCCGCGGGTAGAAAATTGACCGCGGCACCGGCTTCTCCGTGACAGCGCCGTTCTATCCCTGTGTAAGGTTAAAGAAGACGTACCTGGTGGTACATCCTCTTTAAAGCATACATCATTCCCATGCTAACATTTGAGATGGCCAGGTAAACAGAAGAAAAGCCAATTGGGGGAAAGTAGGGGGTAAAATTGACCCTTCTATGTTTTCCTCTACTCAAATCTGCAGACTAGAATGTCTCTACTGTCCGGCCTGACTACTAAGCAGAGTGTTGAGCTGTGGCTGTTGTAACTTTTTGCAGGAGAATGTAGGACTGGAGCAAAGTTAAAAATTAATAGGCTATGAAGAAAATCAAATGAGCTGTATTAAAAACCCAGCCAGGCTGTTCAATGTAAGGCCCAAGGCTAATAAGCATAGCCTCCTTCCCTACTTCTTACAGCACTGTCATCTCCTATAGGGGACCAGTAGAAGTTCTGACCAATTGGGGGTTTACTCAGTCCCACAGTGGGCCTGTCCAACCCTGAAATGGTAGCCGAAAGAAGGGAATGCTGGAGAATTTACAATTTCCCACAGCTCGGCATCCTGTTATCGGAACACTCCCACTGCCAAGAAGATAGTAAACGATTTATGCAATATAATGTATTCTTCAAGGTGAACTTTAAAGTGAATAAAATATTATAATCTATTTTCCGATGTGTAAGAGATTATTAGTTTAAAGCTCCATCAATTTCAACCTCAAAGTTTTAAAAAATACTTTAAAGCAAAGGCCTTATACCTTATCAGTTCTCAACAGAGATTTTATGTCTGTAAATCATTTTATATAGACAAACTATATTCTTTATAGTGTGGAGAGTATAGCCACATGAAAATAAATTTGTGATGTTAGATGTTTTTGGTGAAATTTAATCACACATCCTTAATATCTGCTTCTACAAGCAATTGATAAAGAATGGACCTACAAAGATGAAAACAAACAATCATACTGATATGCAATTGACTGAAATAGTATTGCCTCAAAAAACATAAATAGCCTCAAGTATTATTCATCATTATAGTCTAGTCTGAAGCTGTACTTTCAAATTTAAACTGCCCCAGACACTTCAATAGCATAATGAAGACCTAGGGGGAGGGAAGTTATCATTCTATATGCTTTTCAAGAGAGGCAAAATAGTACAAAATATTTGGGCATTTGAGCAACATTTTACTGCCACAAAAACCGACTTTGCACAAAAATAGATAAATAAAATTCCACAATTTTAACTCTCTGCACTGGACTCCCATTGGACCCAACCAGGCTCAAAAACAGATAGACCCCTACCAATCAGAATGTTATGTTACACCTATGTATCAGAGTAATCATCATCTAAACGCTAAATACACACCCCTCTAAAAATGCATAAACATAATGCTGACAAGTACATTTTATATAAATTTACAGGCAGGGTGGCATGTTGGGAACACTTTTTATCTGTTAAGTGTATTATGTTTTCCTCATGCACCGTTGGCTTATGTATACTACTTATCCTGCCTTACGTATGGTTTATGTGTGTAGCATTCTTGCCAGACACAGCAACCTCCTATGAGGTTAACCTTTATTGTTTAGGGTTGTTACCCCTGGGTATCCCTTCTCTCTCCCCCCCCTTTCCTTTTTTTCTTTAGTTAAAGTTTACCTCTTATACTGTGATGTATTTGATGTTATTTGACTTGTTCGTCTTGCTTTTTTTTGTTTGTGAAAAATGGAAAAACTTCAATAAATATTGAAGATGTTGAAAAATAAAGTTAAAAAAATCTTCAAGTTAAAAATATCTTTATTAAATAAACTGACAATTAAAGCACATAAAAACCATCAATTGTGAAAAGAAGAGGTCAGTTCGCTGGGATCTCAGATAAAGTAATAGTGCAATCATTACATAAAGGGCAAAAACACGTACAACTTCAGCATGACTAAGACAACATGTAAAGAGAGAAATCAATATGGCTTTGTTATATAGCACTACTATCCAGTGAGATAATGGCCCGAAACACACTACAATACTATGCAGCCAATGTATGGCAATATAGTCAATGCAACATAATCAAAGTATAAATACCAAGAGAAAAATTGTACCACAACACTTCAAGTCCCAGCCCGGCAGCCTCCTCTTTAGACTATGGTTTGTCTTTGTTGAGAATACTCTTGTAAAAGTCTTTGTATGATTTTGCAACCACAGACATGGTATATTGCCATCATTGGTTTTTCAAGTGGTAAAACCAGTGGGGCTCCCCATGGGTACTGTGTAGGAACTCCAAGAAAGCTAAGTTAACTTGACCTGGGCTTTACTGTAAAGCTAGAGGGCCCACAATGGTCCAGTCGAAATAAGCATGTAACACCACTATCAGTATTACTCTAGTTTTACTCTTGTGGTAATTTGGCACACAGTGTACACAGCACACCTGATTGAGTTTCAGTATCCTACTATTTGTGTTTTCTTAACTTGTGTGTAGACGTTTGAGGACCACCAAAGTACAAGGCAATAATTTATCCCAAAGGTATTTGATGGGGTTGGGGCCAAAGCTTTGGGGAAGACAGTGAAATTCTTTCATGCCAAACTCACCCAACTATGCTTTTATAAACCTTTTTATGTGCAATGAGGCTTGAACAGAAAATTACCTTCCACAAACTGTTTCCACAATGTTCAAAGCATATAATTGCCTAAATTGCCCTAAAAATACAAATCCATAGCATCAAACGTCACAGTTGGCACAATGCAGTCAGGCAGTTCACATTCTCCTGGCTAGAGATGAGCGAAGCAGCCGGAAATTTGTTTTGCAGGCTTCCCTAATTCGTGAATCGAACCTTAACTAATTTCATTAAAACAGCCAAAACTATAGTAGCTACAATATTGGGACAATATCCGGAGGGGCGAATTTGTAGTTGAAGTATGTTGTTGTAAAAGTGTCAAAAATTGGAAAATCACAATAAAAAAAATGTCAATCAGCCAGTCAATCATCCAATTTCCGCCATTCTCCTCCTCTCTGTCCCTATATCACTCTGTTAGGGTCCTATTCCACGGGCTGATGGAGGCCCGATCAACGATGTAAACGAGCGCCGATCTGCTAGATTGGTGCTCGTTTACTGGGCCTATTCCACAGTCCGACCATCATTAGCGAGGGCTGCAGGAACATTGTTACGGATGTCCTTGCAACCCTTTTTTACACATTACCTGGACAGGTAATGTATGATGTTTGTAAATAGGTAATCATCAGTCGCCCGCTGCACCCACTATTCCACGTAGCGATGCGCGGGTGACAATGATTTTAGGTTTGAACCTAAATGAACGATCAGCCGATGACACGATCGGGCCGATTCAGCCGATAATCGCTCTGTGGATTAGGCCCCTTAGTCTCTCCCTGCTCTGCACTAACTGCCTGCTGCTATCCTGCTGCAATAAGTGGCTTGTCGCAATGATGGCATTCTATTTCAATGAGCTCTTTATAACAACTACAGATGAGTGAATCATCTAAACGAAACAAAGCGCTTCATTTGATCTGTGTTCTGCTCATGAAGCCGCTGGCCTTTCAGCGCTGCTCTGCACTCTACTACTCTTCCCAAGATACCAGGAAAAGCTGGATCTAATGCTGGGAAACTTCCAACAAGGTCCTTAGTCATGGCTAAGGCAGGATTGAGAGCAGCAACATGCAGTAAACACACCAAACCTAGGATACTGGTGTGATACGCTGGACCTTTTTTGCATTATACCACTGTTGATAGCATTACAGCACAATATTGACAAAACCTATGACTAAGGACCTTGTTGGTCTGAAACACGTCAGCAAATTTAAGGATTATACAAAAAAATTTATGGATCTTTTAACTTAAGCTGCAGCAATTGTAAAATTTTTCATTAATTGACACTTACCTTGGAGTTCTGAGAATTCTCTGTGTGCTGTTGGGATTCTTTATGTATAGCGAGACTGAGATTACAAAAGATGGAGTTCTGACAATCCATCAGTTATGATTAAATGAAATGTTATTTAGGAAGTTTAGTCCATATTGTGTATGAATAATTATAGGTCAAGTTTTTTATTTTACTAATCTCCCCATGAAGGTAGTTTAATTCTTGGTTTCATGTTGGCAGTAGAAAGATATAAAGATGTGTTATAATTTAATGAGAAGGATCAATAACCACAGGGGTCATGAAACTGCCTAAAACTCTATATTTTAGTTATTTTAATAAAGTATTAAAGGTACTAAGCATTTTTAGAAATCAAAATGACAGCAAGAAAAAGAAAAGTAAAATGTCAAAATGTCTCAACAGAACTTGTATGGATGTAAGACACAAAATAAAAAGGCAGCAAAGGAGAAAATGAATGCTTTCCTTGGCATGGGGTCAGTTTCCAAGTAAAAGTTAAATACATTCTCTGTTCCCTCTTTGCAATAAGTAAAGGTTCCAATAACCATTATGTAGGTGGTATTTCTTTGACATCTGTTGAGCCATTGTAATTGGAGATTGACATATACAGAGAGAAAAACGCACACATCTACACACTCAGCCCCCTACAGCGCTATTATTTCGACAAATGGGAGCCAACAAAAGCTGCCCAGTCTTTTCCTGAGAGCAAAATAACTCACTTCATCTTTTTTCAGACGGAAGGGGATACAATTACTTCAAATACTAGCTTTGAGAGAAAATAATTTAGTTCTGTGATTTTTTTTTTATCCAGCAGGAAATACATTTGTTCAGACTCATAGACTATGGCATCATACAAATATTGGTTAAAACCACTTTGACTTGGCCAGAGTTAGTTATGGTCCAAAGAAAACCGAACCTTTGCCCCTGGTGAGCGTTGTTCTGACTATTTTTTATTTATTTATTTATTTTTGCATTTTTGGCAAATAGTTTTAGTAGAATTTTGAGGTGAAAATATGATTCTGAGTTTAAAAGGGCATTATTCTGTGGGATTTAGCACTAGTCTTACCTTTAAAGGTCAACTTGTTAGCACTGTGTATCTGTCGTTAAGACTGACAAGATGGACTGAGCTGCAATACTAAGATTTACAATGAAGTCTCTTCTAAAGGCTATCTTTTTAGAAGACCATCGCTTTATCAATATTTTTTGTGATGTTTTTTTCTGTTAAATTTTTAGCTATGTCTGGCTGGGTTGAAAAAAATATCACGGCTGTATTTTTCTTTTTTTTTTTTTTTTTTTTTTTTACTGTGTGTGAACTGGGCTTAGGACCCAACTTTTTCACTGATTTTTTTAATTTTATTTTTGTGTGTGTGTGTGGGGGGGGGGACGACTGCCAGCAATATTTAGTTTTTCGGCAGTTTTTCGAGCGTTTTCTGATATTAGAGTAAATTAGTATAAACATTTTTACCTTTAGTGTTTTAGTCCGTCTTTTATTTTATCACGTAATTTCAGGATTTCCATGGCTATGTTCACACAACGTTTCTTCAGCTCCGTTCGAAATTACGTTCTTCATTTTGAGTATAAAATAACGGACGTTATTTAGTTGCCTTGCCTCCCCTTATTGCAATGACTGGTGTTTGTACATTATTCTAGTTTGGGGTTACTAATTGGCCTTTGGGTGTGGCTTAATTGAAAAGTCCATTGAATTTAATAGTAAAAACAGAGAAAGAACAGTGGGGAAAAAAAACTGCGTGTGAACAACTAATAAAAAATGTCAGCTGTTTGCAAAAGACATCCGAAAATAATGATCATGTTCATTATTTTGACATCCGCTGTAAAAACATCCGTTATTCAATGCATTGTGTGCATTGGACGTCTGTCTTCCCATTGACTTCAATGCATTGCCATTGCAGTCAGTTAAATCGCGGCAAAAACTGACGTTTTTTTAAATATCAAAATTGGCCGCCTTTTTTGTATTTTTGACTTTGTGTTAACATAGCCTTTAATTGACTGCAATGCAGTGCATTGAAGTCAATGGAAAGACTGATGTCAAAAACACCAGAAAATACATCATGTTTTCTTCTGGCATTTTTTCTCTAATTCTTTAATAGAAATCCTGTGATTACTAGAAATGAGCAAACCGGGTTCGGGTCCATCCGAACCCGAACGTTCGGCATTTGATTAGCGGGGGCTGCTGAACTTGGATAAAGCTCTAAGGTTGTCTAGAAAACATGGATACAGCCAATGACTATATCCATGTTTTCCACATAGCCTTAGGGCTTTATCCAAGTTCAGCAGCCACCGCTAATCAAATGCCGAAAGTTCGGGTTCGGACCGACTCGAGCATACTTGAGGTTCGCTCATCTCTAGTGATTACATAATAAAGAATTACATAGTTTGAACTGAAAAACATGCAGGGTTTTCATCCTTCTAGGGAAGTCTATGGGTGGGGGGAGCCAAAGTTTATGTGAAAAAACACCAGACACTGCAGCAATTTTATGAAACTGCATACTAAAACATGCCAAACTGCCATAAAAAAAATGCCATAGCAAAATTTCTGGGTTTAATGCATTTCACAATAAAAACCCATGCTCCAATTTTAAGTGGCATTTTTTTTCCTGAAACATGCCTAGTCTGAGCCTAGCCTTAGTGATAAGAACTATAAAAATGTTAAACAGTTTTTTAGAGGTGCTTCCTGCTTCAGCAACACCTAAAGCCACACATATGAATTTATTTTATGCATTTATCTTTTTATATATTTTGACAAATTGTATGAAGGTGCCTAGGTATATAAAGTGCTGAATTGCAATTTAAAAATTAGGCTTTAGTGTAATTTTATCATATTGTTTTTTTTATTTCTACATGTGAAAAGTTTGAAAAATGGCTAATAGAGGTGCAAAATGTCCCAAAACTCTTGACTAGAGAAGAGCAAATTTTAATGTAAAGTTTGGGTTTGTGCCGAACTGAATTTTAACGAGCCGTTCATTATACTTACAGTACATGCCCGCGCTAATCTGGGGTTCTTCTCTGGTCTGTTCCCGTTGTCTTCTCCACTGAACACCCGCTCAGCTAATCACAGACTGACTGGGACAGGACAGCACCGCCTCCAGTAATTGGCTGAGCGGGCTGACACTCTTGTCGGGTTGACAGCCGATCAAAGGCTGTTGAGCTGTTCCATCCCATTCAGCTTGTGATTGGGTGAGTGGGTCCTCACCGCAAAAGACGATCGGACAGGACTGGAGAGCCATAAGAAGACTCCGGGGAAGCACAGATAGGTGAGAACTTTTTTCTGTTTTTTCAGACATGCAGCCAATTCTGCCCGAATATTGGTGGTGAACCAAACTTTTTGAAAAGTTCGGAACGAACCTGGGTTCGGGAGGCCCGGTTTGCTCATATTTACCCTTGGCATAATGAGTTTTACCAACCAAAACCTAAAAATGTCTTAATATAATAAAATCAGAAGAGAGATAACTAAAGTTAGTTAATTATGTTTCTTTTACTTAAACCTTTGGCAACTCAGTCAGTTTGGGAGGTAGCTGTTATTTTTATATCCGGCCAAGCGGCAGTGTGCCCAACTTCCTGGCCACCGGCTAATTCCGATACTTTCATTATAGTCTATGAGGATAAAGGGCTGAAACTAAGTAACTAAGTATTGCAGTGGATCTCAGCAGTGAGGCCTGCAACAATCAACAATTTTTGACATGTCTGATGACATGTCAAAAGATATTTACAATGACAGGTACTCTTTAACTTCATTCTGTGGGTCAGTTTGATTCTGGAGATAGCAAACTAAAATTATTGCTGTGTTTTACTGCTTTAAATAGCTTTGTGTCACCAAATTCTGCGGACCAAAACTTTATTTTTTATGGAGCAAGCTATATTTTTTTTATTAGCGCATTTGTAACAAACATACATTTTTTGCATTTCTTTATATTGCATTTTTGGGAAAGGTCGGTAACCAGAAAAGACCAGATAGATAGATATATACTGTATATGATAGATATATAGATAGATGTTTGATGCACAGGGAATGACAGAAATTCATGACTGTACACACTTTTATATTGTTGAGCATAAATGTTTATCCTCGGGGATAACATTAAAAGTGCATTTAGCAATCAAATTTCCATTGTAACATTTTTACAATTGATTGCAAATGTTTCTGTTGTATGCATAGGTCAGGTCATTTGGCTGATTTACTTTGCTGAGCATAATATATGTTTTACATATGACCTTCAAGAAGCCAATTAATGTGGTGATTTCTAGCCTTTAAAGGTCGATACATAGTGATTTGACCTCAAGAATGAATTAAAGACAACTGGTTAAGAAAAGATTTATTGTAAAATAACAATATTAATATGTCAAGCTATAATAATGTATTACAAGCAGGACTACATTAAAGCAAAAACATGTATAACAGAATACAGTATTTTAGTGATGGCTTTTTCCAGAGGATTATCTTGCCTTTCCTATACCCGGGGGCAAAAAAAAATCTGTTTTGTGTTTCCTCACCACCACCATAAAAACCACCACATGCACACATCCCAGCGTTGAGAGCCATAACTGCCCATTGGAGAAACCAATTGCTGATCTCAGGGAGACCAGCCGAACAACAACACTGCCGGCTACTAGTGAAAGCACTCAATGCAGTGAACTCCTAGGTGCATTGCCCCCTGGAAAACATGAATATGCAAAAGAAGAGCCCGTGGAGCCTCATCAAAGAGTCTCGAAACACAGGAGTAGCCAGATATCCCTCCGGGAAGGACCCAGCCTAGGGGTGGCTCTTGTAAGGAAACCACCAAAACCACCATATTAAGTGGCCCTATAAGTCAATGTAATGACAAGGAAAAAACCAAGGCCATGTGTCCATCCACATACAGCTGTTTCAGGGTGTTGCCCTTCATCAGTGTGAAGCAGGATTCTTGCTAGGTGGGAGCAATGCTTAGTAGAGCCATAAGAGAGACAGATCGCTGATCTCAGGAAGACCAGCCAAACAATAATACTGCCGGCTGCTAGTGAAAGCGCTCAATGTAGTGAAGTCCTAAGTGCATTGCCCCCTGGGAAACATGGTTTTCCCCTTGTCATTACATTGACTCATAGGGCCACTTAATATGGTGGTTTTGGTGGTTTCCTTACAGGAGCCACCCCTTGGCTGGGTGCTTTCCGGAGGGATATCTGGCTAGTCCCGTGTTTCGAGACTCTTTGATAAGGCTCCACATGCTCTTCTTTTACATAACACCTGCTGAGTTGTGATGAGTGGACCCATGGAGATTCGGGTCCACTCGCTTCAATCAAACTCAAATAAAAAAGAGCTTTTTAACTGAATAAATATATTTAAAAAATAAATATTTTTGAAAGAGGACGCGGACGTCCAGGTGGAGAAGAAGGAGGAGGAGAAGGTGGAAGGTAGAGGCTGAGGAGGAGGCAATAGTCAACACTGCAGATGTGCACATACTGTAGGCTCCATAATCAGGCACCAAGACTGACAAGTCATTTGGGACTCACGCCTTGTTCATTTTTAGGAATGTCAGCTTGTCCAGGTTGGCTGTGGTTACAGGGACCTGTTTGCCAGTGATGACACCCCCTGCGGTGCTAAATACCTTTTTGGAGAGCAATCTTGCTGCAGGGTAGACCAGAACCTCCAAGGCAGAGAGCGACCTCTGGCCAGGTGTCCATTTTAGAATCATGAGATGTGTTGACATCCACTCATCCACCATATACTTATAATTTTACCTCCTGCTCATATGTGCTGCATCTGCCGATGGTGTTGGTTCATTTTGCAGTGCACTGAGGAAGGTGTTCCACATAGCGCCTAAGCTCACCCTCTCTTCCGAGGTGGTGCTGGTCCCCAAGCTGAGGCGACCTCCTCCTCCTTAGCCTGTCCTCTCTCCCCCCAAGCCCTCTCTGTCATATAAAAATTCTGAGTGTAATGCCTCCATAAGTTTTTGCTTATATTCCCTTATTTTTCTCTCTCCCTCTAATATTGGCATTAAGGACGCAATGTTATCCTTATAGCAGGGATTCAGCAAGGTGGCTCCCCAGTGGCTTCTCCAATAGCAACAGGAGGGTCATATAATGGCTCATATGAGCGAGGCTGGCTACTCTGGTTCCCCTTTATCCTCCCTTCCACGCTTCACTGGCACCCATGAGCTGCTCTGGATGTCAGTCTGCTGTAAGAACTACCCCTTAAAGAGACATACAGTGTATTTATGCTCCCCTGTCCCACTACCATGCCATTTTCAGCAAATGCTGCTCTGTTATCAGGTTTGGCTTCTAGTGTGAGATGGTATTAAAATTGTAGTAAGAAGTTAGACCGTTGCTAATGTATTCTAATATTATTCCGATATCACTATTCTGACCTCAAAATTGCAGCCATATTTTGGTATTATTTTACAATGTGTGAATATAGCCTCAATCTTTTTCTTTATATGTGTCCTCCATTTATGATATGTTACTGACTTTAAATTCAATAATTGGTAATAAAAACCTGACTGTGTGAGCCCATCCATAATTTTTTTTTCCTCATATATATAATGTGATAAAAAAAATTACTGTTGTTATATTTTATTTATTCGGACGATATGAGCGCTACAATATGTAATATGTTTCTTTATGTGTTTTATAAATAAAATGGTAAAGGGGTGATTTAAACTTTTAATGAGTAAGGGGCTATGTAACATTTTTTTAAAACTTTTTTTTATTTTTTTTATTATTAGTTTTTTTTATACCTTTTAAGTCCCCCTAGGGGACTGTTACATGCATTCATTACACTGCTAACACTGTTTAATATTATGCCATTGCATGGCATTGATCAGTGTTAATTGTGATCTTCACGAAGAGCTTTGATCTATAAGAGCTGTGATCTATTAGAAGATTGCACAGCTGACTGCACAGAGGTTAGTAAGAGACCTCAGGTAGTCAGGGAAAATGATCAGTAGCTCCTGGGGGTCCTGACAGGACAATGACAGGGGTGCAGCTCGCGACACTGCAGGTGTTAATTATGGTTGGGGGCATGATCACTGTCATTAACAGTGTGAACCCAGTAACTAATAGTAGCCAGCCCTCACCTTCCAGACCGCCGGACCTTCTGGTGTACCGGTACGTCTTTGGTCCTTAAGGGGTTAATGGATTTCGAACTTTATTATATCAACACTGTAAACTGCATGAAATATGTCTGAATCTCCAGACATACTGTATAGAAGTGTTGCAGACATATGCATTTCCTGGCTTATATTAAAATGGAAAAAATGGAAGACTTCCAACTGAAAGGAGTTAAAATAACAGACAGAAAAAACATGTTGCCCTTTACTAACATCACACCAATTTTAGAACACATTTTAGTAAATGTAATTGCCAGTGTTAGCAATAGCATTATGAAAACAACACTTTAATGTGACATGCTTTGTCAAGTGCCAGCTTGTTAAAGGGTTTTCAGGGAAGTCTCTACTATTATTATTTATAATTGATACTTCCCACTTTACATGTGCTTGTAATGTGCCGTTTTCCTCATCAATTCAAACCATGTTTAACAAGCTTGTTGTGAATGTGTGAACTATTTCCATGTTAATCAAATCAAATTATAAGGAATGAGAGTCCCAGCTGTACAGAGTGACAAATGTGCTCAATTTTTCCATCACTATAATATTAATAATAACAGCATTCAAGACTAGGCTTGAAATAGGACATTGTCTAACATTTTGGCAGATCACTTTTTTCTATTAAAACGTAGCTTTCCAATTAAAACTTAAATTAATGTTACAAATGAATAGGAAAAAATCATTCCGGATATATCAAAGACTGCTTTGTTTTTTTGGGGGGGGAAAAACCCTTAATGACTAGCAACATGCCTTTCTTTTACGTTGGCTGGAATTGCAATTACATATAGAGAGGGCTTAGGAGCTTTGCCCATTCTTGATGTAGTGGGCATTGGATGCATTTTACAGCCAATAGTTGCTTGTATGTTACCGAAACAGACTTCAGTCCAATCCTAATAGTTTAGCTCTAAGATAGATGGTAGTGGTGTAAGGCACCAGGGGTTCCGACAAGAAGGTCAGTAGTCCAGGTCAAGAACTGGAAAGCGTATAGTAGTATAGTACACAGTGATAAGGAAGAGATGGAGTTGATAACAGAGAGTAGGGTTGAGATGGGCAGCTTAGGTGTTATGACTTGTTGGGACCTTGGTGTGGTCATTGGCTCATAAAGTAAGACCAAGACTGCGGTTTTGGCCATAAATATATGTTTTTACATTTGTTTGAGATGTCTGAACACTGTCCTACTCAAACTGCTTTGCTGATTGATTTTCCTGCCTCACCCGTCTCTCCTCTGCAGAGTTACTTCTGGCAACTTAACAGCTGGCCTCTGTTTTGCTTAGGTGATTGACATTTGTATTCTCCACTCACTCTTGCTGCATTCTGGACCTTTGTTTTCAATCACATTCTGACCGGACCCCTGACCTCCTATATATACTTCCTCAGTCTGTTAACCTTTTGCCAGCTATTACTTTTCTTTAAAGAGTGCTTGTGTATCTTGTATTCATCTCTCTGGTTGCTATTTCTGGCTTATGCTGACCTCGGCTCTGTTACCTGACTATTCTCATTGATCCTGATTTTGTACCTTGCTGCCTGTTTGGTTTTAACCCTGGCCTGTTGACTATCCCTTGTATGTTAGTTTGTCTTGTCTGTGTTTTGTGTATCATGTTATCGCATAATAGGGACTGCCGCCCAGGTGCCTACAGTCACTTAGAGCTGTCTGAGAAAACTAAGCAGGGATATTAGGTGAGGACACGTTCAGGGTTCACCGGCTTTGTCCACCCCGTCCCTTCCATGGCTTAACCTTAGCTGTGATTTGTGATATTAGGCTCAAAGTCAACTATCCAGGTAAAGGAAAAAGAGAGATGTACAGTAGAGGATGGTTTTGATAGAGAAGGAATCCAAAATACAGTGACAATTCAATGCACAAATAATAGCATGAGATACGATAACCCTCAGGAACAGGAACAACACTCAAACACAATGTGATAGGTGGATGATCTTTATTTAGGGGATGCTGAGTATGGATGGGTGGGGGGAAGTTTTAGAGATGGTGGGAAGTTTTAGAGATATGCACACTGGCCCTTTAAATATAAGATATGGCATGTATGTACCCCTAAATAAAGACCCTAGTTACAAAAGCAAAAGCATGGTGGTGACAGAAGGAGAGTAGGATTCAAGACAGGAGGGGATGGATAGCATTAAAGCACAACTGAAAGAGAGGGGGCATGTGAGTGGTGGTAAGTTAAAATTACATAGCTCAACAAATAATTAATAATTTCCATATTAGAGCACTAACATACTGTATTATCACTATAAATAAATTTTCATAATTTATATCAGTTCCTAGACTCATAATTTAATTTCCCTAATTCAGACACATAAACACACACACACACACACACACACACACACACACCAGTCAATTTCTATAGGAAGCCAAATACCTTTTGCAAAGTTTTGGTGAGTGGGAGGAATATTGAGAAAAAACACCCAAAGGGTAAATTGTATTCAAATTTTTTGAGACATTCGGTGACATCCCGCTGGAAATGACCAGTCAGCATAGATCCTATACTGTCTATGCTGGCCAGCTATTATCGGAAGGAGTAGAACTTCACCGGATGTTTCAAAAACACTGACAGTGAAGCAGAGCGGGTGACGCGGGATCCAGTAGCTGCGGGGGAAGTGGGACAAGTAAATATATATTACTGACATGTCTGCCGCAGTGTAGGCAGGATCCACAATTGTTAAATTATGGACATCCTCTTAACCATTAAGCCATCATAATTCCAGGGCTAGCCATTTGGTGTTTGTTACAGAGAATAATCTATAGAAATTTACCAACATTGTTTAACTCTCCAGTATTTATTACATGTTTTTCTTTAACAGGACCATGTCATTCTATTTTTAATGCTGTCATACATTTTAGTTGAATTACCCTTCTTAGCCTCTCTTCTATCAATTAAATTAAAATTATATTAACCCTTTGAGGACCAGGCCCAAAATGACCCAGTGGACCGCGCAAATTTTGATCTTAGTGTTTTCGTTTTCCCCTCCCCCCTTTCTAAGAGCTCTAGCACTCTCAGTTTTCTATCTACAAGCCATGTAAGTGGTTGTTTTTTACAGGACTAGTTGTACTTTGTAATGGCGTCTTTCATTTTACCATAACATGTATGATGGAATTCCAAATATATTATTTATGAAGATATAAATAGGTGAAATCGTAAAAAGAATGCAATATGGTAACGTTTGGGGGGTTCCCGTGTCTACGTAATGCACTATATGGTAAAAGCGACATGATACCACTATTCTATAGGTTAGCCCGAACACAACCATATGCAGGTTACACAGATTCTCTAATGTTATATATATATTTTTTTTTTATGAAATCCTTTTTTTTTGGCAATTAAATATTAATAAAATGGGCCTATTGTGACGCTGATAACGGTTTTATTTTTTCACCTACGGGGCTGTATGGGGTGTAATTTTTTCCGCCATGACCTCTAGTTTTTATTAATACCATATTTGTGAAGATCGGACGTTTTGATCACTTTTTATTGATTTTTTTAAATATATAATGTAACATAAAATCGGTAATCCGCGCACTTTTTTCCCTCTTTTCGTGTTATATTTTAATAGATCGGACAATTACGCACGCTACGGTATATTATATGTTTATCTATTTATTTTTATATGTTTTATTTATATAATGGGAAAGCGGGGTGATTTAAACTTTTATTGGGGGAGGGGTTTTGGGGTAGTGTAATAGTGTTTTGAACTTTTTTTTTTTTACACATTTGACGTCCCTTTGGGGGACTTTTACATACACTACTCTGATTTCTACACTGATGATTGCTATGCCATAGGCAAAGCATTGATCAGTGTTATCGGCGCTTTGCTCATTGAGCCTGCCTGTGCAGGCTCAGTGTAGCAGATCGCCGATCGGACCGCACGGAGGCAGGTAAGAGACCTCCGGCGGTCCGTTTCAACGATCGGGACCCCCGCAGTCACACTGCGGGGGTCCCGATCGGTAAGTGACAGGGGACTCCCCCTGTCACTTACACTTAAACGACGCGGGCGCTCTGCGACCGCGTCATTTAAGGGGTTAATGACATGCGGCAGCGCGATCGCTGCAGCGTGTCATTACCGGTGAGGTCCCGGCTGCTCACTGCAGCCGGCCCCCACCTGCTATGAAGCGCGCTCCGCTCCGGAGCGCGCTTCATAGCGGGAGAAACACCCAGGACGTAGAGTTACGTCATGGGTCGTCTGGGGACAGACTTCCATGACGTAACCCTACGTCCAGGGTCGTCTAGGGGTTAAAGCTTATTGTTATTTTACAATGCATTTTAAGAAAGCATTTTAAAAATACTTAATCTAAACTGACCATAGAAATGGCATCATAACACCCAAAGCATAATTATTCCAAAGTAACAAAACAAAGAAAAGTAAGTTGTTCGACTACAATTGAGTATGCTCTACCTTCCATATAGGAAAAAAAAACTGCCATGGAATTACTAAGTGCTTAAATAAGGAGTTCATCCATATTCATAGCGCAGTAGAAGTGCACCTGCTGCTAAAATGTGCTAAATCTTTAGCAACTTTTAATTACAGTTCAGACACTAAGCAATACGTCGGGGTAAAAAGCATGTTTCCTGGACAAAAGAAGAACATTTGTGCTTGGACTGTGCTGTGGTATAAAGAGTGAAAATTTAAGAGACAGTAATAAGTAGACGGATATAAAACAATAACATAAGTATTGGGAACGAATGTTTCATTTATGTTGAAAATGTAGATTTTATAGGATGGATGGATGGGTGGGTGGGTGGTTGGATGGATGGATACTAGTCAAGTAGCACTCCAAAAGGAAAATCAAGGGTGACAGCAGGTCCAACATCAAGACAGTAGAAGACCAAAATCCTTGGAATGCTTCAGCTGCTTCGTGCAGCCATTTGCAGCAAAATATACTAATAGAATAAATTTAGTTATGAATTTCAAATTGTTATGATCCAAATTTAATGTTGTGACATAATATTTAAAACCTTAAAAAAGCTGCAAACCAAATCACAACCACTGGGTGGCCACAAGAAAATCTGTCTTATTTTCTGCACTCCCTCAGCGCCCTCCTGTGGGTCTCCATTGTCTCCAGCCTCCTCCAGCCCCCGTCTCAGTCAGTCAGTGATTGGCTGAGTGGGCTGTAACTTCCAAGAAGAGAGTGACAGCCTGCACAGCCAACCGCTAACTGACTGAGTTGGGACAGTGCCATGGCCAGTAATTGGCTGACCAGGTTGGCATTTTCAAGACAAGATTGACGGCCTCCTGCGCCAATAACTGCCCCCCCCGCACTGTCTGTCTTAGTGATTGGTTGAACAGGATTTTAGCTGCTCTTTGGGACACCGGACACCAGACGGACACTGGGGAAACGCAGACAGGTAAGTATTTTTTTTTACCATACTAAAGAAGCTAAATGCCTGCAATTGTTTAGCTGTTTAAGTGCTTTTCATTTAAGATTTGGTTTGGATGAACCAGAACTTTAGGATAAAGTTTGGCAAACCTGCCGAATAGAACTTTTGTGTCAGGATATGGCAGGCATAAGAAAATTGCAAATTTCATTAGAGGAAGAACTCAGAATATTTGCTCACAAATAGACATCAGCGAACCTCGAGCATGCTCGAGTTCATCCGAACCCAAGCGTTCAGCATTTGATTAGTGGTGGCTGCTGAAGTTGGATAAAGCCCTAAGGCTATATGGAAAACAATGATATAGTCATTGGCTCTATCCATGTTTTCCAGACAATTTTAGAGCTTTATCCAACTTCAGCAGCCACCGCTAATCAAATGCCGAACGATCGGGTTCAGATTAACTCAAGCATGCTCGAGGTTCGCTCATCTCTAGTCACAAACACACACACACAGGCAAATTTCACATGAAGTCTTTCATCCTAAATTATTAATTCCATTCACATTAATCTAGATAAAAGAAGATTACTGGATTATACGATTAACCAATAAATAAGCAATTGTTCATTCATCAACTGATCACTGGTTCATTTACATGGGACAACATTTTTCTTGCTCGGTTAACAATTACCTTGTGGGTCTCATGTGGTAGTAGAACTTGACATTTTTTTTTTTTTACTTCACATATTATCTTTTTTTCTAGTATTGGTCAGCCCTTTAAAGGGGGTAGACCTGGAATATAAAAGCATGGCTGGTATCTTTTAAAATCAGAACAACACCTGTCCATAGGTTGTCTGTGGTTTTCGCTTTAATAATGCTCAGCGGAAGACCCAGACACAACCAATAGGTGTGGCACTTTGTTTTTTCTAATCTTAGGCAAACCCTTTCAACCTTTTGTAAGGCCTTTTATCATCATATAAAGGCAACATTAAAATTTAAGGAAAAGTCCAGGGGTTTAAAAAATTTCAAACAGCAGGGTCAGAGAGGAACATAATAAATAATACTCACCTATCCCCATGCCTTTGCAGTGCAGGATTGCTGCTCCGGGTCTCCCGCCAGGCTCCTGGTTTATCTTCACAGCCTTCCTCACAACGCGGTTAATGGACTTTGGCAGGACACCACTGCAGTCACTGATTGCCTGAGCTGGCAAACCATAAGCCAAGCTGTGGCATCAACTCGGGGGAAAATGCCTACCAGCTGGAGTCCTGGAGCCTTCGCTGATATTAAGAGAGTTAAGTAATGATTGTTTATTATATTCCTCTCTGCCCCGCCAACTGAAATTTTTTAAAATCCTTTTACATGTTTTGCATGTTTTGGCCATGTTCCCACAATGTCATTCTTTGGCCATTTGAGGCCAAATAACGTCCATTATTTCATCATGATGCCCATTACTGTACAAATGACAGACCTTATTTTAAAAGGCCAAAAGACAACGTTGTGGGAACATAGCTGCCTTATAAAGTTGCCTTATAAAATGCCAAATAAATTACATACTATTTTACCTGCGGATTATGATTAGTCTATTATGACAATCTATGAATGCGTTTTGCCTACCATCTACCATTGAGACAACAATACCTGTGCCCGACCGTTTGCTGGAGTTGTCCTGGGTCTGGCAATCCTGTGTTGGTTCACACTCACATTGCTTCGCACACCTCTCTGTTAGGTGCCTTCCAGCCAGTATTGTCTCCTATATGCTTTGGATAGAGTTGTGCCTATATAATAGCACAACTCGACCAGGTGAGCTCCTTTCATCATTATATTTGGTGATACCACCTGCCATACTAGATTACACCAGGAGGTGCCCCCATCCCTTTCTCTTATAAAAGCAGCCCCCTTCCATATACCCCTTTAGGGTCTATAGACTCTTTAGCTGACCAAGCTATGTAATACATTTGAAAGTTATAACTGACCTTGTCTTTTCCCATCAATGTCAGCTAAGGAACAGGTTTTCTGAGAGGGTAGATTCTATGATCACTAGTAAGCAGCTTAAATTGTAGTTATAATGAGGTAACTGGTTTTATAAACTTTTCATATCATCTCATTATCTCTACATTTTAATTAATTAAATTGAATTGAATTTGTTTCTGTACAAATAATAGTAATAATAATAATTATTATTATTATTACTTTTATTATATAACCGAAATGTAAGTCGAAAACAAACAATAAAAATATGATTAACCCTTTGAGGACCAGGCCCAAAATGACCCAGTGGACCGCACAAATTTTGATCCTTGCGCTTTTGTTTTTCCCTCCCCCCCTTCTAAGAGCTCTAGCACTTTCAGTTTTCTATCTACAGGGCCATGTAAGGGCTTGTTTTTTACAGAAATAGTTGTACTGTGTAATGGCGTCTTTCATTTTACCATAACATGTATGACGGAATCCCAAATATATTATTTATGAAGATATAAGTTGATGGAATCGTAAAAAAGAATGCAATATAGTAATGTTTGGGGGTTTCCTGTGTCTACGTAATGCACTATATGGTAAAAGTGACAGGATACCACTATTCTATAGGTCAGTCCGAACACAACCATATGCAGGTTACACAGATTCTCTAATGTTATATATTTTTTTTAAATGAAATCCTTTTTTTTGGCAATTAATTATTAATAAAATGGGCCTATTTTGACGCTTATAACAGTTTTATTTTTTCACCTACGGGACTGTATGGGGTGTAATTTTTTCCGCCATGATCTCTAGTTTTTATTAATACCATATTTGTGAAGATCGGACGTTTTGATCACTTTTTATTGATTTTTTTAAATATATAATGTAACATTAAATCGGTAATCTGCGCTCTTCTTTCCCTCTTTTCGTGTACGCCGTTCATCATTCGCATTGACGCTTGTTATATTTTAATAGATCGGACAATTATGCACGCTACGGTATATTATATGTTTATTTGTTTATTTATTTTTATGTTTTATTTATATAATGGGATAGGGGGGGTGATTTCAACTTTTATTGGGGGAGGGGCTTTGGGGTAGTGTAATAGTGTTTTTAACTTTTTTTTTTTTACACATTTGAAGCCCTTTGGGGGACTTTTACATACAGTACTTTGATTTCTACACTGATGATTGCTATGCCATAGGCATAGCATTGATCAGTGTTATTGGCGATCTGCTCATTGAGCCTGCCTGTGCAGTAGATTGCCGATCGGACAGGGCGGAGGCAGGTGAGTGACCTCCGGCGGTCCGTTTTAACGATTGGGACCCCCGCCGTCACGCAGTAAGTGACAGGGGACTCCCCCTGTCATGTACACTTAAACGCTGCGGTCGAGCCGCGATCGCAGCGTTTAAGGAGTTAATGACACGCTGCAGCGTTTCATTACCGGTGAGGTCCCGGCTGCTGATTGCAACTGTCCCCCACCTGCTATGAAGCGCGCTCCGCTCCGGAGCGTGCTTCATAGCTGAAGAAACACCCATAGCTGAAGAAACACCCAGGACGTATAGTTACGCCCTACGTCATCTGGGGACAGACTTTCATGGCGTAACTATACGCCCTGGGTCGTCTAAGGGTTAAGAAACCTGGGAGTTATAGAAAATGAGCAAGAAAATATCCAGTCACCTGTTACTTGACTATAACCTGCCTGTGTACAATAACCTTCTAATTTATATGTCTTAAGAAGTGTTTCAAAGGGAACTCAAAGGAAAGCTTTTGTGTCATTAAGAGACAATCATTTATCTGAACTAACACTCAGCTCTTGTTCCGGTAATTAGTTAAGAAAAGGGAAAACAAGCTTTAGTACTTGTGTTCTGGTAATTACTGGCGCTAAATCTGTCATTGATAATTTAGAAGGCAAGGGACTGAAATCTGAAATGTTCACGTTGCGCATCTTCTCTTTGCATACACTTATTTTATTATTACTCTTTGGCGACTTACACAGAACATAACACGAGAAGTGAATAACGTGAAGATAATTAGTACAATGAATACCATGATGTGCAGTGTTATTCAGTATATCATTTTATGGATTGGAAAAGTTAATATAAGTGTATAATTATATTCTTTCCCTTGGAAAATACAGTGTGCAGTGTTATAGTTATTATCCCAGAAGTTTTAATAGTAGGTTCCCCAAGCGGCTATAATCTGTTAGTGCATGTCTGTTCCCTTAGTATAAAATTGTCAATCTTTACATCATAAATTTCAAAATTGCTAATAAAATACGGTCATAAAATTAGGGAAAACAGGACTATGTAAAAGACTTCAGCATTTTTCTAGTTTTTCTCACCAAGCTCAGCCAGCTCGGATTTCTTGCTGTAGCTTAGAAGAACAGAATTAATAATGTACAGTATTTCAGTTTCAGAAAATAAAGATTAAATTATTAATTTCAAAGTAAACATGTATGCAATTTCGTAATATACATTTGTCCCACTTGCAAACGTACTTCGTTTGAATTTAACCCCTTCCCATATAATTACGTACCGGTATGTCCATTTTTGCACACTGTTCCAGCAGATGGATGTGCCGGTATGTGACAGGGATGACACAGGCACAGGAGCTGCACCCATGTCATTTACGGGGGGGGGGGGGGGGGGCAGCTGTCAGTGATAGCCAGGCACCTGCTGCAACCTGCCCCAACTGCCTAGATCAGTGCAATCACAGCACCTATAGTGCTGCAAGAGGCTTTGCGGTGCAGTTGCTGTGACATCAGGAGGCTTCCCTGAAGCCTCCAGGTATCACAGCTACGGTGGCTGATCAGCTTTGCCTATTACAGGTATATTGCATTGCAGAGCTGATGTTGTATGTTGTATATAACAGGCTCTGTAAAACACTGCCAATGTTGTATATAATCAGGCTGTTTATAATACTGGCAATGTAGTAAATAACCAGGCTGTGTATATAACACTGCCAATGTTGTATATACCCACACTGTATTTAACACTGCCAATGTTGTATATAACCACACTGTATATAACGCTATCAATGTTGTATATAGGCAGGCTGTATATAATACTGCCAATGTAGTATATAACCAGGCTGTGTATATAACTCTGCCAATGTTGTATATAATGAATCACCTCCTCTCCATGCAGGGGAGTTCTCGGGGCGCAGGTCCAAAGAAGCTTGCAGTAACAAGAGAAAATCTATTTATTAAAATTTCCATATAAAAACATTAAGAGCGACACAACGCGTTTCCAAAACGTTACTGCAAGCTGTTGTTACTGCAAGCTTCTTTGGACCTGCGCCCCGAGAACTCCCCTGCATGGAGAGGAGGTGATTCATTGTATCTTTTAGGATCCTGGTTAGATCCATTTGGGGAGAGGCTGTGGTTCTAATACAAGCCATTTCGAGTGTTGTGCCTTCCTTTGCACAACCCACCCAGGTGAGAGCTTCTAATTTTTTGCTCACACCCATTCTACCATCTGACCTGTGCTATGGAGCACTGCTCTTTTTCTTTGTTCTAATGTTGTATATAACGCTGCCAATGTTGTATATAAGCAGGCTGTATATAATACTGCCAATGTAGTATATAACCAGGCTCTGTAAAACACTGCCAATGTTGTATATAACCAGACTGTATACAACACTGTCAGTGTTGTATCTCAGTTGGGCTATTAGGTATTTAGGATGTTAAACATTTTTAGTTTATTTATAATACAGTGGTACCTTGGTTTAAGAGTAACTTTGTTTAAAAGCGTTTTGGTTTAAGAGCTCACAGTTTTTCAAAATTTTGACTTGGTTTAAGAGCATTGCTTTGGTTTAAGAGCTCCCTGTACTAGGTGAGAGCGCGAGTGGTGGAGGGCATGGTCTGCATAGCGGGGTCTACAGCCCTGTACTCTGACCCAGGAAGTCTCCTTCACCTTCCAAATCATAGCAGATCCACTTCAGGCTGGGGCTTACATCAGGGGACAGGACTGTGGAGGTAATCTCTCCATAGCTGTAACCCCTCTCTCCCTGGACAGAGAGTGCTGCATGTATGTGCCCAGATCTGCCCTGCTCTTTCCTTCCATACTCCCTGCAATCTCTGTCAGCCCTTGTGTTTCCCATCCTCTCCATTACTGTACAGTAACTTACAATATATCATATTTTGCTGTTTCTAGATGTTTGTTTCATCTGTTTTACATGTTATTCAGAAAAATAAATCCTTATTTTTGGGGTGTGGAACCAATTTTCTGCATATTAGTGATTTCTTATGGGAAAATTTGCTTTGGTTTAACAGTGGATTTGGATTACAAGCATGGTCCCGAACGAATTATGCTCGTAATCCAAGGCACCACTGTATATTTAGGTTACAATTTACATAAACAGTGCAGAAATGTCAGGATTTATAATGTTTATAGGGGTATATAGGGCTCCTGCGGATTTCCCCTTAAACAAAAAACACGAGGGCATAGATTGGCCTCCTGGGCACCCTTGGAACAAATCTAATTAACACACTGACACAGCGCCAGGTAGATTTTCTAGTATGTCATATGGAAAAGTTTTTGTCATTGCACACTTTGGCCCACATGTACTAAAACTGTTCTAAATGCAAGACACTATGTTTAAGACAATAACATATTGAACTATTGAGACTCTTATAGTGGTTTAATTATTCTTCTTATGGTTCTGTTTGGGGGGCTCATTATTTGCTTTAAGTAGTCACTGTCGTAAAAAAAATTTTTGCAGAAATTAATAGTCCAGGCGATTTTAAGAAACTAATTGTTTATTAGGCAAATGTGCCATTATCTGCATGTAAAAAGCCATTTCCCATGCCCCCCTCCTCTCCTTTCTGTCATCCACTGCTCAGAATCAGGAAATCTCGACTGTTTATTTATCAGTCGGATCTGTCTGGTGTATGAAGAGGGGAGGGGGGAGGGGGAAGGAGGGAGATTAGAGTTCGGTAGAGAGCCGAGAACAAAGGATTACTCAGTGGGGGAGCTATTCACAGTGCTATTCAGAGGTCAGAGAGGTCAGTGGTGACTGTCAGAGGAGAGAGCCTGTGATGTTAATGTAAATTAACTCTTTGTTGTCCTGTTTTGCTGCCTCTACTTTCTCTCTTCATAGGAAAACCATAAAGACAGAGGGAGAGCTTCAAACTGCTTTTTCATGATAAAAATTATTTTTTTTGCTAATAAACCCAATTATAAAGTTTCTTAAAATTGCCTGTACTATTGATTTATGCAATAAAATTTTTAACAACAGTGACTCTTTAACCCTTATAGGACCCGGCCAAGTTCAATTTTTGCGCTTTCGTTTTTTCCTCCTTTTTTCACCTAGAAACCCACATGAGCCCTTATTTTTTGCGCCACTAATTGTACTTTGCAATGACAGGCTGAATTTTTTCATAAAGTACACTGCGAAACCAGAAAAAAATTCAAGGTGTGGTGAAATTGAAAAAAAAAAATGCATTTCTTTTATTTATTTATTTTTTTTTTTTTTCGTTTTTACGCTATTCGCCCTGGGGAAAAAACTGACTTGTTATATATGTTCCTCAAGTCGTTACAAATACAACAATATGTAAGATGTATAACTTTAATTGTATGGCTATGTTCACACAACGTCAAAATTATTAAAAAGGCGGCCGATTTTTCTTATTTAAAATAACATCCGTTTTTGCCGAGATTTAACCGACTGCATTGCCATTGCATAGGAGTCAATGGGAAGATGGACGTCCAATGCACACAATGCATTGAAAAACGGATGTTTTTGCAGCGGACGTCAAAATAATGAACATGAACATTATTTTAGGACGTCTTTTGCAAACAGCGGACGTTTTTTGTTTGTAGTTCACACACAGTTTTCCTTTGGACACCGTTCTGTCTGTTTTTGCTATTAAATTCAATGGACTTTTCAATTAAGCCCCATCAAACGGCCGATTAGTAACCAAACTAGAATAATGTGCAAACACCCGTCAGTGCACTAAGGGGAGGTCAGGCAGCTAAATAATGTCCATTATTTTAGACTCAAAATGACGGACGTCATTTTAAACGGAGATGAAAAAACGTTGTGTGAACATAGCCTATCTGATGGCCTGTAAAAAATTCAAACCATTGTTAACAAATATATGTTCCTTAAAATCGGTCCATTCCCAGGCTTTTATCATTTGGTCTATGGGGCTGTTTCTGGTGTCAATTTTTGCACCATGAAGTGTTCTTTCTATTAGTACCTCGATTGCGCATATGCAACTTTTTGATCGCTTTTTATTACAATATTTCTGGATTTGATGCGACCAAAAATGCACAATTTTGCACTTTGGGATTTTTTGCGCTTACACCATTTACCATGCGAGATCGGGAATGTGATAAATTAATAGTTCAGTTGATTACGTACGCGGCGATACCAAACATGTTTATTTATTTATTTATTTATTTTTATTTATAACATGGGAAAAGGGGGGTGATTCTGACTTTTATTAGGGGAGGGGGCTTTTTATTAATAATAACACTTCCATTTTTACTTTTACACTTATACTAGAAGCCCCCCTGGGGGACTTCTAGTATAAGTGCACTGATCGATGAGATCGGTGCACTCATCGGTGCACACATCCATTACGGCGCTGACCCCGGACGGAGTAAGATGTGTGGATCGCTCCTCCAGGACACCAGGGAATGGCTGTGTGGATCACTCCTCCCCACTAGACACCAGGGAACGGCTGCATCAAGTAATCGGATGCAGCTGTCAACTTTGACAGCTGCATCCGATTACTTATTAGCGGGCGCGGTGATCGGACCATGCCCGCTAATAGCCACGGGGACGGGATACGAGCGGCACCTGGGACCGCAGGGGTCCAGAGCGCATATAGGCGGCCTTGGATGCACTGGTACGCCTAGGGTTGCCTAGTGGTTAATGTAATGTTACTTTGCATCAGAAACTTATACTGTATACATGTAAACATATGTTTTTTTTGCAGTTCTTAGCATAACCTTATATATTATAACTAGTACCAGGAATACAGGCTACAGATATATGCTACATTACTGTTTTGTTATGTGATGGTGTTATTGATATTTAATTTGTTCAGTTCTGTCATTTAGCTTACATATAGATCTTACACTGACTTAAATGTCTCAATTGTTTGATTGCTTTTCCAATAAAACCTTACGCTAAGTGCCTTATTTTCTGAACCATTCTAATGTATATGCCCTCCTCAACATTAGAAATTGCAACACCAAGAAGGGCAAGCTGTAAGGTTATGGCGCAGGGCAATATAAAGATGGAGGCTGGAATAAAGATCTATCCTTTTCAGTGATTAATCCCATTTTTGTCTTGTTTGTGATAATAGGTGGATATTGAACTTGAAACCAGATGGGCAGGACCATCAAGAGGACATTTCACTATTCCTACTTTCAAGATTAGAATGTGGGGTAGAGCATAGCCAGATAGTGGAGTAAGGCAGCCAGATATTGTGTGTGTGTGTGTGTGTGTGTGTAGACTTCAGAGTACAGCTCTCACCCCTTCCCGCAGAACAATGTACCGGCACATCCTTCTGCAGGTGGAGAGGTCCAGAGAGGGGTCGCCCGGGAATGCGGCAACTAGCGAGTGCGGCAGATCAATGCTCCAGCTAATTAGGACAGTTAGATGTAACTGTTAAACATGACCACTGCATTTAAATGTCTTTTATAGCCCCTTCCCTGGTGTCTAGTGGCTAGATTCCCCCCCCCCCAATTAATGTGTATGTAAAAAAAAAAAGTTTTTATTAATAAAAAAATTCCTTCCTCTAACAAAAGTTTGAATCGCCCCCCTTTTTCCATTTTATAATTAAAAAAATAAATAAAAAAACATGTTTGGTGTCGTCGCATGTGTAAGCCCGAACTATTAAATTATCACATTCCAGATCATGCACGGTAAACAACATAAAAGAAAAAAAAAATTCCAAACTGCAAAATTGCACGTTTTTGGTCGCATCAAATCCCTAAAAATGAATAATAAAAAATTATCAGAAAGTCGCCTATACGCAAGTTAGGTACCGATGGAAAGTAAAGATCATGGAGCAAAAAATGACACAGCCCCATAGACAAAAAAATCTAAGTGTAATAATGATGGTAATAGAGCAATTTTAAGGTACATTTAGTTTTTGTTTTGAAAGGTTTTAATTTTTTTAAAACTGTGAAATAAAAAAAAGTTATGCAAATTTCATCTCATTTTAATTATACCAACTTGTCAAACATAGATAACAAGTCAGTTTTACCATAGGGCAAATGGCGTAAACACAAAAAAAAAAAAATTGCATTTTATTTTCAATTTCACCATGCATATAATTTTTTTTCTGGTTTCGCAGCAAAAAATAAGTATGTCATTACAAAGTATAATTAGTGGCCCAAAAAATAACAGCTGATGTGGGTCTGTAGATGAAAAAATGAAAGCGCTATGGCCTTTTAAACACAAGGAGAAAAAAACAAAACCGCAAGGATGAAAATCAGCCCGGGAGGGAAGGGGTTAAAGTAAAGTGTAAGTGCTAAGTGTGGTCATTTTTATTAGATCTATGGCAACATAATTGTCAATTGAGAAACCAGGATACAGTAATGTGTTAATGATGAATTATTCTTTTGACTTAAGGATTTCAAGGGGTTTTAAGTGAACAATTACAGTTTCCCTGATGATTTAATAGTGTCTTCTTTTTCTTGTAATACTTTTGGATCTCTGTTCTATAAAGGTTTCTCTTAGTCAAATATTATGCCAAGACTTGTTAAATATTTTCATTTAAATGTAGATTTTGACCTTCTCATCAATGAAATATTGATGGCAGCATAAAATATAGATTATCTCCACTTGAAAGAAGAGGACTTTTTGCCCGTCATATCATTAAGGACTTAGAAAACAAAATGAACATGCAAAGTCTACCTTAATACAGTCTAAAAATAAACATTCTTTGATATAATGAACAAAATAAATTTATAAAAAAGTCACATTTACCAAATGTGTTAAGAGATTTTCCTACAAAGCCCTAGATAAACATATAGGCTGTCTGCATTTGAAACTACTATGACTGAATAAATTAAAATTTAAAAGTTAGCAACAAATATTAAGTTGCCTTTTATCTACGATCTATGTATGAATGCCAACCATAGATTTTGCGTTAAACATGAAATTTTTAGTTTAAAAAAAGCCTTTCTTAAAGGAGTACTCCGGCGGACCGATAAAAAACGCAAAAAACACAGACACACACAGTTACGGTGACGATCGCCACTTGAATCTCCTGGCGGCCGCATCCCCGTCATCTCTGCCTGCCGTCCTCAGATCTCCCTCACTTCCGAGCTGTGGCGCAGTGAATGGGAGGGAGCATGCGCACCAGCAGCCTTTTTATTAGCTGGAGCGCATCGCATGGCTTTCGGTTTTCTCAGCCAATCAGGGCTGAGCAAGCTGAAAACCATGGGATGCTGCAAAATTTGCCTGTTAGTTTCTATTAGAATACATACTCACAGTGAAATTGACATCCCACTGCAAGTATGTGACAGCCCTGTTAACCTTCCGCTGGCCGAAGCATACATTAAGTGGTCCATGCCACGGCTTGCTTCGGGGATTCCCAGCATGTATCGCTCAGCCAATCAGTGGCTGCGGCGGGGAAGCGCACTGATTGGCTGAGCAGGACGTCCAGCCAGGAACCCCCGAAGCAAGCCAGAGCGTGGAGCAAGTAATGTATGCTCTGGCCAGCAGGGGGTTAACAGGGCTGTCACATACTCGCATTAGGGTGTCAATCCTGTGAGGAGTATGTATTCTCATAGAAACTAACAGGCGATAGATCCACAGCGGATTTCGGATTTTTTTTAATCTTTTATTAATGTTTAACAATAAAATATTATTCTGGCATGATAAACTCTTAAAAGCTGAACTGTAACTCTATGCTTATTAGAAAACCGCTCCATCTCTAACTAAATAATTGGCACTACAAATGCCTAAACATGCCCTGTTCAGGTATACCAATGTACTTATTAGAATGCAGAAGTATGTGAGCAGAATGAACTGATTTGGCACTCTCTGCTTATTAAGATTAACAACTGTATAAAATGCTAATATATTGCTTTTTAGAATGGCATGCAGCCATGACTTGAAAGACAATGCTTCTCATTTAAACCAGTCAGTGAGATCTCTATGTAAAAGAAGAACCTAAAATGGGTCAGAGAAAGGAAGATTTAATACAATGCCCTTCATTATTGGTGGTAGAATGTTCATAGTTAAAAGGATCCCATAACATGGTGCAAAACTGAATCTGAAAATAGCATATTTATCCGTAACACATCAGATAGTCATGTTACTTCCTGACAGCCATGACTTAAGTGATAAGAACTAAAGAAGGATTAAAGGGGTTATCCAGTGCTACAAAAACATGGCCACTTTCTTCCAGAGACAGCACCACTTTCCACCGGACGATTATCGTTTGCATAATCGTTAACGATTAACGATCTCAAACGACCGCTATTGCGAAAGACCTGAAAACGTTCGGTCATTTCCATGGAACGATAATCGTTACTTATGATCGTAATTGCGATCGTTTCTCTTCGCTATTTATTCGCTATTGCGTTCGTATCTATTGCGAACGACCGAACGATGTCTTATTCAATGCGAACGATTTGCGAACGAGCAACGATAAAAATAGGTCCAGGTCTTATAAAGCGATCAACGATTTCTCGTTCGGTCGTTAATCGTTAACTGCATTTCAACCGAACGATTATCGTTCAGATTCGAACGATTTAACGATAATCTGAACGATAATTGTCTGGTGGAATAGGGCCCTTATCTCCAGTTCAGGTGTGGTTTGCAATTAAACTCCAAGCACTTCAATGGAACTGAGTTACAAAACCTGCACCCAAACTGGAGACAAGAGCGGTGCTGTCTCTGGAAGAAAGTGGCCATGTTTTTGAAGCGCTAGATAACCCCTTTAATTTTTAAGAGGGATCTGTTATTTGGATAGGTGTTATCTATTGGCTCCCATGGTATATTGAGCACTATGATAACATGTTGATGGATGAAATTACCAAAATGTCACTAAAGGGGGACATTGTAGTTATGGGCGATTTTAACATGCCAGATGGTGATTGGAATATCCCTTGTGCACTTACAGCAAATGCAAGAATGTAATAGAGGCCCTTACAGGGGCATCTCTAAAACAGCTGGTGAGGTCACCAACCAGAGGAGAGAACATTCTAGATTTAGTATTGAATGATAGGAATCAGGTGTCTGAAGTCAGAGTGGAAGAAAATTAAGGTTTCATTGACCACCAGTGTTTATGGTTTGACATACAAATTGTGCTCAATCCTATACTACAAATAAGCTATGGGTTTTAAAAAGACATTTTAAGGAAATGGAGTAGCTAAATACTACTGTTTTAAAAGATGGATGTCATTTTTACATAGTGTAAACCTAACCCATAACTTTAATTGTAAAAATCCTTTTTGGATCAAAATTCTATTATACAAGTTAAAAAAGAAAACATAATGTGCAATATATATATATATATATATATATATATATATATATATGTATATATATATATATATATATATATATATATATATATATATATACACAGTGGTGCCTTGGATTATGAGCATAATTCGTTCAGAGATCACACTTGTAATCCAAAATCCATTCTTAAACCAAAGCAAATTTTTCCATAAGAAGTCAGTGAAATACAGACAATTGGTTCCACACCCCAAAATATAATTTTTTTTTGTTCTGAATAACATGTAAAACAAATGAAACAAACATTAAGAAACAGCTGAATATGTCATACTATAAGTTAATGTACAGTATATAAATTAACTTGTGGTGTATAAAGTATAGGAAGTGCATAAACCTTAAAAAACAGCAGCAGCTTGTAGCTACAGAATGGAGCTGTAGGTCCAGCAGTAGATAATGCAGTAGCGTAGTACAACAGGCTAGAATAGAGAAGCAGGGCTGCTGTCAGAGGTCTGTGTGGCCACATGACTGCAATGGGGAAGGAGGGTGTGTTCAGCATGGACCAATCAGAAAGTGAGAATCACAGAGCTGTGCAGGAGGATAGTGACACAAACTTTTCTATACAGCAGTGTGTATAGCTCAGTGTAAGTACAGGCACATAGCAGCCGTGTGTATAGCTGAGTGTAAGTGCAGGCACATTATAGCAGCAGTGTGTATAGCTGAGTATAAGTGCAGGCACATTATAGCATGAATGGAGAGGATGGGAAACACAAGGGCTGAAAGAGACTGCAGGAAGGAATGACCAGGGTATAGGGTGAACACAGTATAGCAGCGCTCTCTGTCCAGGAGAGAGGGGTTACAGCTATGAAGAGATTACCTCCACAGTCCTGTCCCATAATGTAAGCCCCAGCCTGAAGTGGATCATTCACATAATTTGGAACAGAGTTATGCAAAGTCAGTGATGAAATCAAGGTCACCTTATGGATGGTGAGACAAGGCTACATATCAGAAATAACTGCTTCTAAGCAGAACTGATGTGGAGCTTATCAGAACCAGTGATGGATTCACAATCCAAGCTGATATGATATATACTGGAGAAAGAAGGATCTTTGTATTCTTTATCTTTGCTAGTTCTGTGAGAAAAGAGGTCATAACTTAGCAAGGGTGAAATCTCCAGTGAGTTATGAAGCCTATCTCTTCACAAGCGAATACTGAGGATAAATTGATATGCTTGGGATAAAGTCTTGTTCAGTTACATATTTTATTCACTTCCAGGGAAGGAAGGTTTGTGAATGAAGTGTACAGTGAAGATCAGATCTTATAAAGGAACTTACTGTCTCACTTAAACTTCTTTAAATAGACAGTTTTCTGAGTGATAAATAACTTAATGTATCTTGAATATATTACAGTGAAAAACATAATCTTAACAACAAGGTAGCACCTAAATAAATATACAGTTTTCTCTATCGTTAGCATAGAACATTTATAACCAATCACTGAGAACACAATGAGAAGACAAAGTTTCTTTAGCTGCTGTGAAGTAAATGGGCCTCCCCCATTCCCTTCCAAAGTGTGACCAGAGTTTTCCATGTCTACAGGCACTGCATATTAAGGCTTTATTTACATGTTTCGTTTAAGGTCCACATATACGGATGGTGTGCAATAGAATGGAGTTCACACGGCCGTGCAAGTACAATACTATAAAGATTTTAACAGTTTCAGAGCTCCTTGCATTATAATCTTGCTAATCACAAAACAACTGTCAGGATCTGGCCGTCACGCTCGGCTCCTGGCAGTGCTGGAGCATGCAGCTGGCCCCCTGCAAACACCAACAGCATCCTTGGCAACTGGCCTGGCTGGTTGCTAGGGAAGTGTCGGCAATGTGCTCTTCGTTGTTGCCGCGGCCGGGGTATTACTGCCCCCAGCCGATCAGCTCAGGTGTCCCTAATATGTAGTTGCTGACTGGCGACTGGCATCACCAGCTCCGTTGTTTGTGCTGGGGACTGGAGTCTCTGCCCCAATCACGCCTGGGACTGGGACTCTTACCTCCATTTAATTACCACCCCCATCATATTCCTTGCCTGCGATAGAGCCTGAGTGTGAATGTAAGCTATTGTTGTATCCTGATTTCATATTTCCTGTTTCCTGATTTTGACTTGACTCTTTCAATATTCTCCCCTACTTCTGATTTTGAACTGCAACGACTGATAGTTACTCACCCGGCATGTTTACCCTGAGTATATTGTGTTTGTTCTGTCTTCATCTTTGTATTTCATAGATGCAGGTCAGGGACTGTCGCCCAGTTACCCACAGACAGAATTATTATACGTATGATGCTCCAGCCCAAGAAAAAGTAACCACAGAAACATAAGAATTTGAAATTGTAACTTTTAAATGTCACTTTTCAGAATCAATAAATATCAATAGTGCAAGCGATTTTAAGAAACTCTGTAAAAGGTTTTATTAAGCAAAAGAGTTGCCTTCTGTACTCAAAAAGCTGTTTTCCTACCTCCCCCCTCAATTTAGAAGAAGAAGGATTTCTGTGTCCATTATGCTGTATGCAGAGGGGAGGGGTTGAAGGGGATGAGTGAGCATGGAGAGAAGAAAAGGCAGCCCTGCAAAATACTACATCCAGCAATCTTCTCTCAACAAGTTCCCAGACTAGCATTAACCTTTCTGACTTGTGAATCCAGCATTTAAATGCCCAGTCTCCCAAATGCAGAGCTTTTAATCTCCTCTTCCTGCTCACTCATCCCCCTCGGCCCTTCCCCCCTCCATAGGTTACAATGGACTCAGCAAACCCGTCTTTACTTTAGGTTCCTAAAAAAACAGCTTTTTGAATATAGAAAGAGTCTTTTTTTTTTGCTTTTAAACCCTAATACAAAGTTTCTTAAAATCGCTTGTACTATTGATTTCCGCACCAAAAATTTAAATGACAGTTAAACTTTAAGCGAAGACATGCCAAATGTGTCACCTATGCAGCTTTCTTGGTGTAGTACGTTTGGGGGCCTGGATCTGCTTATGGTTTATTAGATTACATAACTGGGATAAATTAGAATAATGCTGCAAAAACATAAATAATAGTTCTATGAGCTATTGAGCTATGGGGTCCTTCTTTGTCCTCTGGCATTGTGCAACCCTAGAGAAGTGAATATAAAAGCCTTTGCTAGGGCATTATTTTTTCTCTTTTGTAAAAGGGAATATATTTGTATATAGATTTCTATAACATTGCATTACTAGTAGCTACCTAATACAGGCTTATTAACAGCATGATTCCTTTAACCAGCAGTTTCAGTAATGAGAAGTAAGACGTAAGGAAATTGGTTGACCTACTGAGTCATTGTTTTTAAATAGAAACTAATACAGAACCCAAATGAATATAAAAGATTCATTAAACAGAACAGGCAGATAATGGCCATTAGTAAGCCTGACACTGTTGACACACCATGTTGCCTATGTCTGATCTACCGTATAGTACTGTACTGACACGTGTACGGAAGGTCAGGACAATTTGTTACAGCAGCTAGTGGAAGCTAACAGCTCAGCAGAAGCTGACACACTGACAGAGGTTCCATTATAGAGCTGTTTGCAGCATTTACTTTTCATGTTGTTATTGTTTTCAGGGTCACAGGACCTGAGATTCATTTCACTTGTGAAGAGATTACTGGTTTAGGTAGAAATCTTTGTGTGGTCTAATAATTCTCCTGCCTGGTCACTCTAGGCAGCAGTGTATTACAGTTCAATGCGGCGTAGTGCAGTAATCATTATATCACTTGGAGCAGTCACTATTCCAGTTTGGGCCAATGCTTCAACTGCAAAGGCAATGTGGTTTTGACTCGGTTCATTTTTACATTCTGCAGAATCTTTTTTAACCCCTTAATATAAATTCATGAGCATGTACGTCTAGGGCTGTTGCACGCTGACACAGCCCCATGTATGTTAATCGTGCAGTTACAGTTTAACTTAAAGTGATATCAGCGAATAGTGACAGGTTCCAGCAACCAGTCAGGGACTATATCCTGCTTGCTTCGGCCGGGAATTTCTGCGATTGGTCTATTATTACAGACAAATCATTACCAGTGTAAAATAACAGAAGGGGCTGGCTTCTCTGTTGTGTGTGGGAGGAGTTCAGAACTTGGAGAAACAAACATCCTTGCAGTAATGTATAGAATAACACACACAAACACAAATGAACCCTTTACTAACCTGATCATTTCCCTTGTTGCTGTATTTAATGGTCGTCCCTGTCTCTTGTTGCTGTACCTAATAGTTTCCCCTGTCCCCTAGTTGTGTACCAGATAGTTTCCCCCATCCCCCATTACTGTAGCTATTTTCCTTTGACAAAGTGAGATACATGAAACACACATTGAATGACTTAGGTTGAGGTGGAGAGGACTATCGCTGACATTTGCACTGTGGTTCTGGCTTTCCACATAGCACTTTTTTGTGTGTTTTTTTGTGGAGGACTTGTGCACTGGGCACTTACAGACAACTATACATATGCTGTTTCCCCATTGTCTTTACATATATGCCCAGTTCCAGATATATATATCTGGAAACACCCCCCGCCCCCCCCCCCCCCCCATCATAACCGTATTACACATACTGTCCACCTACTTTTGGACCAATATCTATCTATATATCTATATATATATATATATATATATATATATATATATATATAGAGAGAGAGAGAGAGAGAGAGAGAGGTCCAAAAGTAGGTGGATAGTATGTGTAATACGGTTATGATGTGGGGAGATTTATCAAACAAGGTGTAAAGTGGAAGTGGCAAAAATCTGATTCCACCTTTCATTCCTCACAGACTCTTTGGAAAATGAAAGGTGGAATCTGATTGGTTGCTAGGGGCAACTGAGACAGTTTGATAAGTGTCCCCAGAATACATAACCCTATTACACATATTGTTTACCTACCTTTGGACCACCCTGTAGATACGTGTTTACTAGAGATGAGCGAACCGGGTTCGGGTTCGAGTCCATTCGAACTCGAACGTTCGGCATTCGATTAGCTGGGGCTGCTGAACTTGGATAAAGCTCTAAGGTTGTCTGGAAAACATGGATACAGCCAATGACTATATCCATAATTTCCACATAGCCTTAGGGCTCTATCCAACTTCAGCAGCCCCTGCTAATCAAATGCCGAAAGTTCGGGTTCGGATGGACTCCAGCATGCTCGAGGTTCGCTCACCTCTAATATTTACATATAGTATTCTGTGACATTGATTTTGTATATCCCTCCACCTCTCAGGGGTCTTTGTACATATGTTGGAATTTTTGTCTATGTTCTCTCATATTTGTATATATGAGACCACTTGTGTATGAACAGTGCTATAAGAATACTTTATCCTCGTATAAAGATTACCTGCAGATTGTCCTGCAATGAATATTGTGCCTTGTGATAAACAGTGCCAGCATAATGCATTAAATATTAAAGGGAATCTGTTATGTTGAAAATGAAGTTTGATCTGTTGGCAACATGTAATGGGGCAGGAGGAAATTAGCAAATTCATATAAACAGTATATATTTGTGGCAAAAAATTCTGTATGAAAGACATTTGCATTTAGCAACAGATGTAGCAACAGACTGTGAGAATGCTCCAGGGCTAATGATTTATTTAAAACCCTTGATGACCGTCAGTACATAGTTTTACATTGACCTTTAATGGGGTATTGCAGGGAGTATTTTATTATGCACAGGTAGGTACTAAATAGCCTATACTTACCTAACTTGCTCCCCCGCCACAGCTGTTATCATGAACCTTTGGTCCCACTGTGCAACACTTCTGTGCAGACATAGACCATGTTCACATGGCGTAAGAGACTGGCCATTCAATGACCCGGCCGGTCTCTGGATCATCCCGGCTGTATACACATAGTATACACTCCAGCCGGGATCCCTAGCGACATATTAGTTTTCTGTGGCTGCTATTCAATGTAGTGTTTTAGTGCACACTATTAAAAAATGAATGCGGGCTATAATAGATAATCATCAGAACTTCCATTGCATCTGAACATACTGCAAGCAAGGGGGCTATACAGCCACTGACTGTCAAAGAGTCAATGCAAATCCTTGTCCAAAATTTTCTACAATAAACTCATAAGCATCAAAGCTGGACTGGTCTGGTCTGATGAATCACATATACTTTGATATGATGGGAAATCCAACTGCATTTGTGTGGCTCATCTGTGGAAGAGCACTAGGATGAACTATGGGAAAGATAAACTATGAGAAAGTCTTTACAATATTCTCCAGAGAAAACTTGGGTTCTTACATAAATGTCGATATTACTTTGGCATGCATCGCCTACTTAAACAATGCTATAGACCAAGTATACCCCTTAATCATATTCCCTAGTAGCCTTCTACATCAAGATAAAGTGCTGTGTCACACTGCAAAAATAGTCCAGGATACTTGAAGGAACATAACATAGAGGTTAAGGTGTCAATTTATTCAAGTATTATTAAAACAACTCATATTCATGGGGACCCCACCTTGAATGTTTCAGTATTACAACACTATATTGTAACTAAAAACTAAAACCATACCCTTTATTAGAGGCTTAAAGGGGTTATCCAACGAAAATCTTTTTCTTTCAAATCAACTGGTTTTAGAAAGTTATATAGATTTGATTTTATTTATTTCTATTTAAAAATCTCCAGTCTCCCTATACTTAGCAGCTGTAAGTCCTGCAGAAAATGGTGCTTTCTTTTCAGTCTGACACAGTGCTCTCTGCTGACATCTCTTTCCAAGACAGGAACTGTCCAGAGCAGCAGTAAATCCCCATAGAAAACCTTTCTTTCTCTGGACGGTTCCTGTCTCGGAAAGAGGTGGTAGCAGAAAGCACAGTGTCAGGCCATGTTCACACAACGTCACTTCCACAGTAATCACGGCCGTTGCTGCAACGGCCAGGATTAGTACGGAACTTACATAGGGCTTAAGGCTGAGGGATTCCAGCCGGGATCCCTAGCGGCGCCGCAAGGAACTGGCATGTCAGTTTTCTGCGGCCGCTATTGAATGAATAGCGGCCGCAGAAAACCCTGTCAGTGCACACTATGGAGCGAGCGGCTCTGACCAAACACTCCATTGTGTGCAGTGTGGAGTTCTATTGCCGGAATCAAAACTCAGCGGCGTTAAAGATCCTCAGTACTGGCCGGGATGATCTTGTCTGGGACCGTATGTTCCGCGACCCGGCCAAGCCACGGAACGGCTGGTCTTTTACAAGGTATGAACAAGCCTCAGACAGGAAAGAAAACGATATTTGCTTCAGGACATTCAGCAGTTGATAAGTGTGAGAAGACCTGAGATTTTTAAATAGAAGTCAATTACAAATCTATATAACTTAATGAAACCAGTTGATTTGAAAGAAAAAGATTTTTGCTGGATAACCCCTTTAACTTCATAACATGATGTTCAGTGCTCCAAATACAGTATAAACAGTGGAAAAAAGCACAGGAATCCCAGCCAGGTAACCATCCAGAATGCTAATCCATAATTTTAACTAGAGCATCAATAAAAGCTACAGCACAGTCAGAGGTCTGAAATGAATTAAATCTGTGTCTGACACATATCCACAACAGTGTGTGACGTTTCAGAAAAGTCACCTATTTAAAGCATGTTTAAAAAAAGGCGACTTTGCCAAAATGTTGTAGGCTGTTGTGGACATAATAAAGACACAGTTTTTATTCATTCCAGACCTCTGACTATGCTGTAATGCTTATTGGTGCTCTATAATAATTTTTAGGTTGTGCTCCATTATGTACTGTGGCATTCTGCCTGCTGATGGTGCATCGATAGCCCACTAAAGTAGAGAGTGCCAAAGGTTTTGATGCAAGCCACTGCAGCAGACTGTTGTTACATAACCAAACTCCCCCAAATATAGGAACTATTATTACTGCATGACATGGATTAACCCCTTAAGGACAAAGCCTATTTTTATTTTTGCACTTTTGCTTTTTCCTCTTCATGTTCAGAGAAGGCCATAACACTTGTATTTTTTTACCTAAAACAACAGACTAATTGCAAGGCAGCAAACATAAACATATATTATATCTCCTCAATTGTTGTGCACCAAGAAAACTCTTCTCAACATTTCACTCATGGAAAAGGTGATCCTGCAAGACTAGAGATGAGTGAATTAGTCAAAAATTTGTTTTGTGAGATTCTTGAATATTCGCACATCTCATGCAAACGAATCTCAATAAAACAGCCCAACTATAGTTTCTACAATAGTGGCACTATTCTAGAGTAATGTTTTGTTCAACTGCAATTGTTGTGACAGTGTAAAAAATTGGAAAATGTCAAATTTTAAAATATGTCAATGAGCCTGTCAATCATTTAATTTTCACCCTGGATAGCAGTGGACGTTGGTGGATCAGCAGCATAAAATCAGTAAACTTTTTAATAAAACATTTAACATGTTCCAATCTCCCTTCAAGTACCCTTTCACCTCCCCTTGTGTGGCACCCGTTGTATCCCATTAGTTTAAGTGGCACCAATATAAGTGTCAATTTAATATAACTTAATTTATTTAATTTAGATTTTTATTAAGGGGAATGTACCACTAGATACATCACTTTTTGTTTCTTAACACGAATAGACTAGCGCTGGCGCCAGGATGCCAGTGCTGTGGTCCTTTTTTTAACCCCAGGCTGGTTCTCTCGCACGGCACTGGTTTATTACTAAGCACCGGCCCTGCATAAAGCACTGGGGACTGGCCTGCTGATTCCCCAGTCCCCAGTGTGACAAAACCCCCTCCCCTCTGTGACACCCATTGTGCCATTGCAATATTAAGGGAATTTAAGGATTCAGATTAACAGTGAATCCAGCTTCGCTGCTACCACTTCGCTCATCTTTAGGCAAGACTGTTTTCCAGAAGTGTAATTTTTCATTTTTGCATTATGTTGTTCCCCAATGTTTCACTGTGTATTTAACATTGTGTTGTGGCTTGTAGCACGTAAGCTTTATAATGGACCATCAGCTGCTTTTTGCTGATTAAAATAAAGGCAGTTTACAATAGGGCTTATTACCCTGACTCAGTACATATGACCCCTATATGAATCTGTCATTCCAGCGATGAGATACAAGCTTTAGAAGTTTTATGCAAATTGGAAGATAAAGCTTATAGGGCAAACCCCTCATCTGCAAAAGCCCAGCAAAGCTCACAGAGTGGGTTCTTTAATGCAGGCAGAGGGCTGTTAGTTAGGAGAGAGGAGGCTGAATGCTACTGGGCTTCTGCAGCCCAGAAGAACACCCCGTGGGCTTTAGTTCAGTTTTATAGGTTTATTTTGTAAAAAAAAAAAAAAAGAAAGAAAGATTATAAATTTTAAAATACTCCTCACATTTCCATCTTTTTCCAACAGCTCTTATTCTGTCCCTCTACAATTGAGTGACTAGACAGACAATTTCTTTCCACTGACATTGACATCAAGTTACGGGCGTTGAAAAGGTGGAAGGAGTGTTAATCACTTGCTTCATGTTGATATTAGTCATAACTACTTTCTGGATTGACAGTAAAGTTAGGATGCCATGGCTGAATACAACTATCTCTGATATCCTATGTAATGTGACTGTGAGCAATCTTGGGGAAAAAAAATAATAATTCTGAGTGTCCCATTGTCCAATCAAATGGTGACAAACCTATCCCCCACACCAAGGCCTGGGTGTAACTCCCTTATAATTATGCTTCTTCATGTTTCCAAATGCAATTAATATCTTTTTTATAAAACAAAGTGTACCTAAAGATTCCTTTTCTCTTAATTTGGCTCACATTATTTTATTTGACTTGTAACAGAAAAACTAAAATCTAATGGAGTCTAAAGTAGAAAATGTAATGGAAATGGAAAGTAATGGAAAGTCGAGAATGCAGGTATGTAATTTTCAGTAAATTGCATTCTAAATTTAAAGCTGCCTTTCACCTGATTTGTCGGCTTAGACTCATGGGTCTCGACCGTAAAAGTATTCCACTGGGAAAGGCTATGTTAGTGCATGATCTTCAACTCTATTTAATAATGAATACAAAAAAGTAAGCAGTAAGAACTGCCTGTGACTCTTATGTGTCGTGTTGCCTATTCACACAATATTTACTATTGCAATTCCAAATAAAGCATCTATTTTCTACAAACAATAGCAATTTGTTTATTCTGAAAGACATGGTATGATATGCAACAAGTAAAAATTGCAATCTTTCCATTCTCTTGCTTTCTTAAATACAACTGTATGTTACCGATACTTATAATTAATAATGTGCAATATAGAAATAGAAGGGTTAATTGTTCTTGAAAATGACTGGATTTAATTGACCACATAGCATGACCACAATGAATCAAAAGCATCAGAAACCTACAGTACGAATAAAGCATGTGAAAAGCTAAAAGAGAATTTACTGCTGGTAAATTCGCTATAAAGAGCACAACTGTTCACATTTTGTAGTGGCTGCTCTGCTCAATCCTAGTCCACTAAATGGGACTGGGATGCATTACAAGACACAATCATTTCAAAATCTACAAAGCTGTGAATGACAAACAGTAATGGGGACCATGCACTTACTTCAATCAGCTGACTCATGGTATTCGGGGGATGTGCCTTAGGAAGCATGATCAGGGAGCCTGCACAGGAGCAGACATTTTCTAAGTGGGGATAGTGTTTATGCTGTGTAGTTTAGAAATAATAGTGCTTGTGGCAATGAGTTTGTAAAAATGTATCATTACTCAATAGCTTTAGAATTCCTACACTTCTGCATACTGCTCCCTACTGGTATAAGAGAGACGCATAACCTATTATTTTGATTATTTGTACTGCATTTTTACTGCATCTTTACTGCATTGCGGTCATGATATTACATAACAATCATGCTTTACACTGATGAGGGGCAACACCCCGAAACAGCTGTATGTGGATGGTTACCTGGCCTTGGTTTTCCCCTTGTCATTACATTGACTTATAGGGCCACTTAATATGGTGGTTTTGGTGGTTTCTTTACAGGAGCCAGCCCATGGCTGGGTCCTTCCGGAGGGATATCTGGCTAGTCCTGTGTTTCGAGACTCTTTGATGAGCCTCCAAGGGCTCTTCTTTTGCATATTCATGTTTCCCAGGGGGCAATGTACCTAGGACTTCACTGCATTGAGCGCTTTCACTAGCAGCTGGCAGTGTTGTCATTTGGCTGGTCTCCCTAAGATCAGCGATCTGTTTCTCTTATTACATCCTGATGGCACCTCTTACGGTTGTTGGTTGTTGGACAAAATGTTGTTATGAAGAAGTCATTGGTTTAACTGAGGGTTGGACAGTGCATCACAGCCTACAAGAGAAGCCCTGAATTTCCTGGACAGCGTCACTGTAGATAAAATCAAGCTGTCTGGATGACAGTATATAAGTGATCTGCTTTTTTCTAGAGTTTGACAATTCAGAATATGTTATTTGGCATGGATAACTGGCATTAACTGGGATTAAGGCCCTGGCAGAAGAGTACAAAACTACAGTATTAGTATCAAATATTCTGAGCACAGCAGATGCAGCGCACTACAAATGTTCTGTTATTGACCCGCAGAATATAGGTCAGTCAGCAGTACAGAGAAGTACATGGTAAGGTCAGACCTTGTAAATATTTGAAGGATGTGCCTCTAGGGGAGTTTTGATTTGGGGCCTTCAAAAAAGAACATAACGAACACATAGAAACATGGGCTATTATATTAAAGATACCAAAAAGAACTGAAAAGTGTTGCCTTCTAATGAAATAATAATTCATGGTTCACTTTAGTATAACAAACACACTCTACATAGACATCTAATAGAACATATACTGAATACATGGATACTACACTAAGCACAGTATGCAGAGACAGTATACTGTACAAACAATGACATACAGGGGCGGATTAATTCTTAATTAATTAAGTGTTAACTTTGTGTGCATTTTTCCTGCTACTTTACATTTCCACCTTATTTACTATGGTGTGCAACAGAAAAACATCTGTCCTTATGTATTTTTAAACTGAAAAGTGGGCGCGACGGTTAAAATGTGCTATAACCAACATATTTACTAAACAAACTGTCATTTTTGATGGGTATTCCATTCTAAAAATGATCTAAAAATCCACTTGTAGCATGGCTGGATAGTTGGGTTTCAGATTTGCAATAGATTATAGGGCAATAGGTTACATTAATAAATCTGTCAGTTTGAGATAATAAAACCCTGAGGTGTAGGGTTCTTTAAAGCCAATCTTATCAAATCAACCCCACAGTATGCAAGTCATATACAGTGGTACCTTGGTTTAAGAGTAACTTGGATTAAGAGCATATTGCAAGAAGAGCTCACAGTTTTTCAAAATTGTAACTTGGTTTAAGAGCATTGCTTTGGTTTAAGAGCTTTCTGTACTGGGTTTGAGGAGGAGTGGGGGAGGGGCATGGTCTGCATAGCGGGGTCTACAGCACTGTACTCTGACCCAGGAAGTCTCCCTCACCTTCCAAATCATGGCAAATCCCCTTCAGGCTGGGGCTTGCATCAGGGGACAGGACTGTGGAGGTAATCTCTTCATACTGTAGCTGTAGCAGAGAGTGCTGCATGCATGTGCCCACATATGTCCTGTTCATCCCTTCATGCTCCCTGCAGTCTCTGTTTGCCCTTGTGTTTCCTATCCTCTCCATTACTGTACAGTAACTTATAATTTGACATATTCAGCTGTTTTTAAATGTTTGTTTTATTTGTTTTACATGTCATTCAGAATAAAAAAAAATTGTTTTTGAGGTGCGGAACCAATTGTCTGCATTTTGATTATTTCTTATGGGAAAATTTGCTTTGATTTAAGAGAGATTGGGATTACAAGCATGGTGCTGGAACGAATTATGCTCTTAATCCAAGGCACCACTGTATATATATATATATTTAGGCCAGGTTCAGACTATGTAACTGTGCGGCTGTATTTGCGGCTGTAATTGTGCGGCGGTATTTTTGGTGGTTCATGCGTACGCTGGAAAGTATAGGATATACGGCTGCACAGTGCACACTATGTATGAATCTACGGCCCGATCGTAAACGGACCCGTAAAAAATGAACAAGACCATTGTTTGCGGCTGGACATGCGGCCGAGGATTGACAGGCGGTCCGTAGGGAGTACTTCAAAAATAGCCGGCAATGATGCCGAATGCCGATGCCTCTAATAGTTAATATATTAAATTAATAAAACACATTTTCTTTGTAATAAAGTCCCTTTCGTTGGTCAATAATTTAATTCTAACGAATCCATCATTTTGCAATTAAATATACTGTTAAAATAAATAGATATATAAATAAATGTATATTTATATATATATTTATTTTTTGACAGTATATTTAATTGCACAATGATGGATTCGTTAGAATTAAATTATTGACCAACGAAACTGAATTTATTTAATCGAAAATGTGTTTTATTAATTAAATATTAATTAGTACAGGAAGCTCCATAAGCCGTTAATTCATATTGCCGGCAAAAGAGCATTCTGTACTAATCATCACTTTACTTTAATGAAAACATCAAATGTTTCTTCTAATTATGTTATCACAATAGCATTATTAGAAGAAACATTTAGAGTTGTATGTGCGCTCAGCTGATTGGCTGATCGGCTGAGCGCACATATAATTAGCGGGTCCGCAGCACAGTGACTTCATTGTGCTGCGGACCAGCGAAGAGGCAACATCGGGGTGAGTATAGAGCTCTCCCCACCCCCTCCCCAGCACTGCACCCCTCCCAGCAAGGAAGGGGGGGTCAGTTAACCCCTTCCTTGCTGGGATGGGTGCAGTCTGACATCAGTCTGGCCCTCAAGAGGTTAAGGGGGATGCAATACATCCTCCCTTAACCCCTTGGGGGCCAGACTGTAAGCAGCGATCTGTAAAGATGCTGCATACTGTAAGCTGCACAACACCGCTCACAATGATGGGTGTTGTGCTCCTGTTTGTGTGTTTTTTGTGTGTTTCTCCCTTTTTGTTTTTCAGATATCGGTATCCTGTGGATTACGTCGGATTCCGTGGACTACGTCGATGACCAGCGTTTTTTTAATGTTTTTTTTTAATAAAATGGTCAATGAGGGGTGTGGGGGTGTTTTTATTTGAATAAAAAAATTTTTTAACTTGTGTCTTGTCTTTATTTCTTTACTTTATAGACTTAGTAGTGGAAGCCGTCTAATAGACGGAATCCATTACTAAGTTGGGGCCTAGTGTTAGCCGGTATAAAAATGGCTAACACTAACCCCCTATTATTACCCCAGTACCCAATGCCACCAGGGGTACTGGGAAGAGCCGGGTGCCAGTGGTCCCGGAGCGTCAAAATTGGCGCTCTTGGACCGGGCGGCAGCAGGCTGGTAAGATTTAGGCTGGGGAGGGCCTAAACCAATGGCTCTTCCCACCCTGGTGTTACCAGGCTGCTGTCGTTTGGTTTTTAACCCGGCTGGTTATAAAAATAGGGGGGACCCTATGCGGTTTTTTTTAAAATAAATAAATAATTTAAAAAAAACGCATAGGGTCCCCCCTATTTTTATAACCAGCCGGGTTAAAAACCAAACGACAGCAGCCTGGTAACACCAGGGTGGGAAGAGCCATTGGTTTAGGCCCTCCCCAGCCTAAATCTTACCAGCCTGCTGCCGCCCGGTCCAAGAGCGCCAATTTTGACGCTCCGGGACCACTGGCACCCGGCTCTTCCCAGTACCCCTGGTGGCATTGGGTACTGGGGTAATAATAGGGGGTTAGTGTTAGCCATTTTTATACCGGCTAACACTAGGCCCCAACTTAGTAATGGATTCCGTCTATTAGACGGCTTCCACTACTAAGTCTATAAAGTAAAGAAATAAAGACAAGACACAAGTTAAAAAAATGTTTTATTCAAATAAAAACACCCCCACACCCCTCATTGACCATTTTATTAAAAAAAAAACATTAAAAAAACGCTGGTCATCGACGTAGTCCACGGAATCCGACGTAATCCACAGGATACCGATATCTGAAAAACAAAAAGGGAGAAACACACAAAAAACACACAAACAGGAGCACAACACCCATCATTGTGAGCGGTGTTGTGCACCTTACAGTATGCAGCATCTTTACAGATCGCTGCTTACAGTCTGGCCCCCAAGGGGTTAAGGGAGGATGTATTGCATCCCCCTTAACCCCTTGGGGGCCAGACTGATGTCAGACTGCACCCATCCCAGCAAGGAAGGGGTTAACTGACCCCCCCCCCCTTCCTTGCTAGGAGGGGTGCAGTGCTGGGGAGGGGGTGGGGAGAGCTCTATACTCACCCCGATGTGTCCTCTTCGCTGGTCCGCAGCACAATGAAGTCACTGTGCTGCGGACCCGCTAATTATACTACGCTCAGCCGATCAGCCAATCAGCTGAGCGCACATATAATTCTAAATGTTTCTTCTAATAATGCTATTGTGATAACATAATTAGAAGAAACATTTGATGTTTTCATTAAAGTAAAGTGATGCTTAGTACAGAAAGCTCTTTTGCCGGCAATATGAATTAACGGCTTATGGAGCTTCCTGTACTAATTAATATTTAATTAATAAAACACATTTTCGATGAAATAAATTCAGTTTCGTTGGTCAATAATTTAATTCTAACGAATCCATCATTGTGCAATTAAATATACTGTCAAAAAATAAATATATATATAAATATACATTTATTTATATATATATTTATTTTAACAGTATATTTAATTGCAAAATGATGGATTAGTTTAAATTTAATTATTGAACAACGAAAGGCACTTTATTACAACGAAAATGTGTTTTATTATTTTAATAGATTAACCATGAGAGACATCGGCATTAGTGCAGAGGATCGCAAACCCCGGTAATAGCAATTCATGTAAACTGTGTTCTCTGCTTTCCCAGATGCATCCAGAGGTGTTTGCATCACTTTCTTAAGATTTTATTTGTTATTTTTAGTTGAACCAGATTTCAAAGTAAATGACCGTATGTTTTGAGCCGCATGTCTATTTTTTCCCACGGCCGGAGTTTCACCCGCACATTTACAGCCGCATAAAAAATACAGCCGCACAGTTACATAGTGTGAACCTAGCCTGAAGCTGTAAATAGAATGAAAACAAGGCTTAAAATAAGGCTCAAATTACTTTGTATGACCCTAGTCAAATAGAAGACACCCAGCTAACAGAACCAGTGGCATGTGAAAAGTCACCTCTGAAATAGATATGCTTTTGATTTTAACGTGACCACCATGCTCCAAGAGGAGAATGAGGAAAATAATTCATTTTTAAATTTACTTGACCTCATAGAGGAAATCATTTGATGGTTACTTAGCCCCTGCAGTGCTTTATTACACACGTTTGCGATTATCTGAGTAAGCTTATTAAATTGCAGGATTTCAAACCCAGATCTTACATAAATCGCGCTGCAAAAGAGGATCACAGATAAAGTCGAGAACATAATAAGCACTTACCTACAAAAACCAAAGAAGAATGTGTTTATTGTGAATAAGATATTCAATATGCATGTTCTAAATTTACAAATAAGTTGACCTATTGCAAGATATACATTCAGGGAGACCTAATTAGACTGGAGGTTTATACTCTTGTCTTAAACTGAAGTACAATTGGTAAGAGGCACAAAAATACTTGATAAATTTCCTGCCTCCGGGACTGGCTTTAATCCAGAAAATGAAATCTATGTCTGCCATGTGCAATAATAAAAAATAACTGCAAAGTGTATGTTCTCTTTAACATTTACTTAAATAGTCTATTTTCCTACCTTAAATAAATAATCATTGTTATCCTCATTTAAGTAGCCTATCTATTGTTACACGACTATCTATTGTTACACAGTAAAATTGTGGTGGTAAAACAAACAAGATTAAATGATGTATAGCTATGGCAAGTAAGAGAAAAGCCCGTCAAATTTATCTTTATCACGTCTGCTGCATTATTTATTGTACCTGACAAAGCATGGCAATCATTTCCTTAAATAAAATAACAGAGCCTGGCTGAAAACGCCAATATAAATCTTAAGAAGTGCAATATCAATTAACCTGTTGGCATATGGGAAATAAGATTCTTGTGTAAGCATTTATTGATGGCTTTGGGTTGAGTATATCTTGGTTGCCTCCTTGTACCCATAATGCATTTCCAATAGAAACATAATGAAGTGATTTTTGATTATCCACTAGAGGCTTTACACAGTAAAACTCTTATGGCAAATAAATTAAACACTTAGAACATTAAACACTTCGAACATTACATTATTGCAAATCTAATTATGAAGATTCCAATCAAAGTGTTCTTACAGGAATCGTAGCGGTAGCTGAAATCCAAGGAGCACCGAACCTAAACTACAAATTGTTTGTTTAAAGACCCGTAAGCCCTCTTAGCATGCCTGTCTTAGTAAATACTTATATCCTCTGTGAAATAACAATAGTAGAACATCTATCTCTATTAGAGCATTGTGGTGTGCCATACCTGCGTTATCACAATCAGGTATTACCTTCCCTTTTATCAATAGGGCAGTTTGACATGCTCAGTAATGATTGGACAGTGTCAGAATGTGTAGGCAGACACTTCACTAACAAGAGGAATAGTAACGTTTAAGTTTTAAAATAAGAGTTGAATGAAGCAAGTCTGGCAAATCAAAATTCCCTGTAAATCGGGCCATCAATGCGCTTCATTCTGCGAAGTGAATACCCGCCAATTTGTTAAGGAAATTCCCACACAAAAAAAAAATGGCAGATGCATATTCTGTCTGGAGCATCACTGGGTGGGAGAAAGGTGTTAACCATAATCCCTAGCACCCATCCAACCAGCTGCAGGCCCCCCAGTGATGTCAGCACCTCCCCCTTACCCTGTTGCCTTTGTTAATGGTGGTGGCCAGTTGGCTTTGTGTGGAGAAGAGAGCAGGATGGCAGCTGACAGTTAGAGCAGAGCAGGGAGAGAGTAAAAGAGCGATTTAGGGACAGATAGGAGAGAATAGGAGGGCTGATTGTGTCACTTACACTAAACGCCACAATTGCGGAATGTAAAGGGTAAATGGCGGGCGGCCATGCGATCGCATCAGCCTGCCATTAAGTGTGAGGGACTGGCTGCTAGCAGCCGGTCCTCACCCGCAATGAAGATAGCTCAGCTCCTGAGCCCGCTGCATAGTGCGGCCCCCGACAAGGCGTACAATTACGCCTTCCTGCGTTAAGGCCAAGGCCCACGGTTGTTAAGGGGTTAAAGAGGTTTAAAGTCAATTATTTAGGGTTCCCAAGGAACAAGAACAGAGACATGCTTACCCAACTATTCTTTGACTGGCCAGCATGTATTGCTATATTTCCCCTGCAGCTGATTGCAGGTTAAAGAGCCCAACCAAATTCCATCCCATGCCGTTAGGGGATTACCAGGTATCATATGGTACCTTCTAAGTAGTAAAGAATGATTGTTGCCTAGAAACCTTAAAAATCAACTGAGAAAAAAAAATACAAAATAACATTTGCAGCTTTTCAAGTGTTGCAGGAATTTATTATATCATAAATAACTGTGAAAATGAAATGGTATCCGCTGATAAAAGCAAGTCCAAGGTGTTAATGCCAATTCTAGAAGGAACAGGCAGGTTATAGAAAATAAAAGATGAGACAACAGTTCACTGAATATTTTACACACATTAGAAAAGTACCAAGATGGGGAGAAATAAACTGAATATATTATAATATTGTGTGGTATCATATTGGACTATTGTAAAATATTGTATTATTCATAGGTAACTAGTCTTATAGACAAGTTAACATTTCATATAATAAATGAAAAAGATGTTGTTATAGTAACATTAACATGATATGTCCCTATTTCACAGAATATGCAAAAGAACACTGCAGAGACACCATCACATGTCTCGACGTCAGTGAACTAGCCAGACCTTCCCTCCGGGAAGGAACAACCAAGCCAAAGCGTTCTCCAGTCAAGGAAACCACCTCAGCAAGGTATCCATCCACAGACAGCTGTTTCGGGGTTTTTGCCCCTCATCAGTGTGGAGTAGGTTTCTGGCTAGTGGGAGCAATGACTAGTATGTGCATGCAAAAGGACGCTGGTTGACCTCAGGGAGATCAACCAAAACACCGCAGAGACACCATCACGTGTCTCAACGTCAGTGTATTCTAGAACATTGCCCCCTGGGAAATCGAATATGCAAAAGAACACTGCAGAGACACCATCACATGTCTCGACGTCAGTGAACTAGCCAGACCTTCCCTCCGGGAAGGAACAACCAAGCCAAAGCGTTCTCCAGTCAAGGAAACCACCTCAGCAAGGTATCCATCCACAGACAGCTGTTTCGGGGTTTTTGCCCCTCATCAGTGTGGAGTAGGTTTCTGGCTAGTGGGAGCAATGACTAGTATGTGCATGCAAAAGGACGCTGGTTGACCTCAGGGAGATCAACCAAAACACCGCAGAGACACCATCACGTGTCTCAACGTCAGTGTATTCTAGAACATTGCCCCCTGGGAAATCGAATATGCAAAAGAACACTGCAGAGACACCATCACATGTCTCGACGTCAGTGAACTAGCCAGACCTTCCCTCCGGGAAGGAACAACCAAGCCAAAGCGTTCTCCAGTCAAGGAAACCACCTCAGCAAGGTATCCATCCACAGACAGCTGTTTCGGGGTTTTTGCCCCTCATCAGTGTGGAGTAGGTTTCTGGCTAGTGGGAGCAATGACTAGTATGTGCATGCAAAAGGACGCTGGTTGACCTCAGGGAGATCAACCAAAACACCGCAGAGACACCATCACGTGTCTCAACGTCAGTGTATTCTAGAACATTGCCCCCTGGGAAATCGAATATGCAAAAGAACACTGCAGAGACACCATCACATGTCTCGACGTCAGTGAACTAGCCAGACCTTCCCTCCGGGAAGGAACAACCAAGCCAAAGCGTTCTCCAGTCAAGGAAACCACCTCAGCAAGGTATCCATCCACAGACAGCTGTTTCGGGGTTTTTGCCCCTCATCAGTGTGGAGTAGGTTTCTGGCTAGTGGGAGCAATGACTAGTATGTGCATGCAAAAGGACGCTGGTTGACCTCAGGGAGATCAACCAAAACACCGCAGAGACACCATCACGTGTCTCAACGTCAGTGTATTCTAGAACATTGGCCCCTGGGAAATCGAATATGCAAAAGAACACTGCAGAGACACCATCACATGTCTCGACGTCAGTGAACTAGCTAGACCTTCCCTCCGGGAAGGAACAACCAAGCCAAAGCGTTCTCCAGTCAAGGAAACCACCTCAGCAAGGTATCCATCCACATCCATCCTATTTCACAGAAGACGCAGAAGTGTAAGGTATGTTTCCTCTGTGCTGTCCCGGGGAAGTTAGTTGTGTTCCCTTTGGTCCTGTGAAATGGTTAGGAGCATTAGGGGGGCGATAGGAGCACTGCCTGCCCCCAAAGCACTGATCAAGCCCACCGCCAGCCATCCCACTTCATTCATTATCATTAGAAAGTGACAGGGTGACCGGGGGTTGATGTCTTATGGGGGCAGGCAGTGCTCCTAATGGCACCCCTGGTGCTCCTAACAGTCTCACCGGAGGACGGGGAATATGGCTAACTGCACTGGAACAACGCAGAGGAGGAAAGTAAATGACATATCTTCCTCCTCTGTATCTCCTGTGCAATATGGACATATCAGCAGGTTAGATTCTTTAGTCACTCCAAATGCTGTCCAGTTATTACTAAAGCAACACTAAACATAAAAAGGTACACAATTTTTTTTTAAATAGGTACTTTCATTTTGACATGCCACAAAGTCATGTTGTTCATTATTTGGGGTCCATACTGTGCAGAAGAATGAGTGGGGAGAAGCTATCATCAATGCATTTCTTTCTCCGCTTTTGGCGATCTCAGCCAAAAGCTCCATTATAGGTTTGTGGGGCTGTTGGATGGAGATTGTAAACAGTGAGGAAGTAAAGCAAACTACCACATGTTTGCCCATACTCATTCCTAGAGATGATTGAACATTGGAAACTCTTTGGTTTTATAGAACTCAAACCTTGTTGAACCTTCCGCATTTGATTCCTGATGCCTTCCCGATCCGTGGGGAAGGAGGAGACACGCTTGGAATTCTGGGATTCAGCCTAGGTAATTGCTGAATCCCGGAATTCCAGGCGGTACCCAGGCTGTCTCCTCCTTCCCCACGGTCCGGGAAGGCATCGGGAGTCAAATGCGGAAGGTTCGGCAATGTTCGAGTTCAATAGAACCTAAGATTTTCCGATGTTCAATCATCTCTACTCATTCCCTGGATCTGTGTGGGTCTCAGCAGTGAGATCCTGACTAATGAAAACATTTGATATGTCCCTGTCCTTATTTAAGATTTCTGAAAATGAACCATTTTTTCAGGTCACAAAAGCAGAGCTTCTATAAACACATAATAGTATAGTATAGTTAATAAGATTGAAAAAAGACAAAAGTCCATGAAGTTCAACCTACAAAAACCCTACTATGTCGATCCAGAGAAAGGCACAAAAAAAAATAAAAAAAAAACCCTTGGCACATGCCAATTCCACCATCACGGGGAGGAAATTCCTTCCTGACTCCACAAAATGGCAATCGGAATAATCCCTGGATCAATGTCCTATCACATGAAATCTCGTGCCCATAACTTGTAATATTATATTTTTCAAGAAAAGCATAACATGAAGTTTAAGATCACGGAGTCTTTGACCTCAAATCAGAATTCCAGAAATTGGTAACGATTTACAATTGAAAATGCATCAAAATTCTGGAACAATTTGCACCAAAAAAGAAAACTTGCAAAGATTGATAACTCTTTCGCATTCTTAGATTGTCTAAAGTTAGGTTACACTCTCTAGGAATTAGACAGTCCATTACACTAAGCTCTTAGTTTGCTGATATCTGTGTATAGGGATTCCAGTGACATGAACCTAAAGGTACAGACTGTCAATTGTGCATGTTTAACATATCCGGCATATTGTATAACACATAGTATTGTCATGTACAACACTCACATTAGATTGCTGTTAGAACAAACATTTAAACTAAGTTACAGTCAAATAAAATTATCTCCTTTCAGCCATTTGTCATTGTGCAGTCTTTGTATAATACCTTTTTAACGTAGGGCAATTTGTTTTTGTATCCTACTAGTGTTGGAAATTAGAGCTTAGTGTTGTTTATTCAAGCTTTTTCACAGTGGGGTTTTGTTTGGTTTGGGCGGCGAGCTGGTTGATATTACTTGAAATGAGATTTCTGGAAAACCATTCAGGAAAGAAAAAAAACATGTATACAACTGATTTTTCTTGGCAACTCCAGTCTTAGCGGGATAGTAGTATGATATTATTTACATCCCATATGTATGTGTTGAAACAAGAATTGCTGACATTTTCTTGGCATGCCATCTTGCTCAGAGGCCCAGTTATAACTCAACATTGTGAGCAGTGATACAGCGTGCAGGGCTATGAGATAACTAGTGAAGCGGTTCTGAGCAAACCTCACTTAGCACAATGTCATATTTCAGCAATCACATGCAGCTCTGATCACTACCTTTCCAGGAGGAAAATGCTGGTCTTTTCTCTGCCCCGTGTTCCTACATTATTAGCAACTGTGTTGCCATGTTCCTTTTACAAGCATAGCTCATAATATACCAGCCAAGTGAAATATCTAGGTATGGAAATACACTTCCAAGAAGAGTACACAGTTACTGGCACTGCTGCTGGTTACGGCTTAGGAGCTTTTTTGTTGCTAGGAGCTATTAGACTTAGTATAACTCTTTCCAAGGATCACTGGTTGGTGCTCACTCAGAAAAATATATATAAAGCATGCAATTCCACTTTGTAAGAGAAAAGATGAGGGCACTCACCAGATTCGTTATCTCTTCTTTATTTACGCGTGCATTAAAAACTTATGGACAGCTAGGGCCACATAGTAGACGCCAAGCACTAACGAAGCAGGGTGATTACAGCTGTTTCGCGCGCATGCGCGCTTCTACTGATGCCTATTGGGCATCAGTAGACGCGCGCATGCGCGCGAAACAGCTGTAATCACCCTGCTTCGTTAGTGCTTGGCGTCTACTATGTGGCCCTGGCTGTCCGTAAGTTTTTAATGCACGCGTAAATAAAGAAGAGATCACGAATCTGGTGAGTGCCCTCATCTTTTCTTTTTCTCTTACAAAGTAGGTATGGAAATACACTGAAACAGATCGGATATCTGCATTGCGTGTCATATATAATTTAAGGTTCACAAAAACACTATTTATTAAATAGTGAAAGGCTTATTTAAAGGGACTAGGTAATGACCATGTCCTATAAAAATATCTTTTATTACTGTATATACACAGATGTAAATAGAGTCTTGTCAGCCCTGGGGCAAAATGTAGACTTGACCCCCCCCCCACACACACACACACAAATAAATACATACATACAAACACACAACCCTTCCCCAATACAAAACACACACAACACAGTAAATATAATAGTTATACAGTTACCAAATAATACCAGTACACCAAGGCTCAAATATCACCAAATATATCACCATCACATTGTAACCGCCGAAATTCAGTATACCAAGACCGATATTACCAATAATACACATAAAGCCACCACAATACGACCCCTGCTATTACAACACACAGTGACTGGATAAAATCATTATACTGTTATTGAATAAACTCCACTTTATACAGACCAATTTCCCCCATACAGTAACAGTACAGTGGTTGAAAATGCCAGCACTTCTGAGGCTGTGCAGGCTATATAAGTAAATACAGTTACATGTATTAACAGGTGATTTCTTCTCTAATTAGAATTGCTCACTCTCTTTTTTCCATCCAGCCTGGGCCTATTTGAAGACTCCTAGCTACAACTTGACTCTGCAGAATCTGTCAGACAAATATTTTAGGCTCCCTATTTCCACAGTCTCCCCATCTCTATACAGTCCTCATCTGTATAACACTGCCTCCATATAGTAGTTAGGTCATTCACAGTGCCCCCATATAGTAATTAGGCCCTACCCTCTACCATATAAAGGCTTACACTGACCCCATCTAGTAGTAGGTTAGTTCCCTCACACTGGCCCCATTTAGAAGTTACGTCCCTCACACTTCCCCCATCTAGTAGTAAGGCCTCTCAGACTCATAGTAGTTATGTCCCACAAATTGGTCCTACATGTGGCAATTCACCTGTCACAGGGCTCCCCCACAGCTCTTCTGCACCCTCCAAAAACCTTGGTCCCCATAAATCCTCTCATCTTTTCTGACCTTCCAGTACAGGCAGCATGGGACAGAGATGCTCTTTAAGCTGTAAGCCCCAGAAGAGTGTGCCTCTTAAAGGCAAACACATAGTTAAAAGATGTGTCCAGGGATCTAGGACCTGTTTCTTAAAACCCTGGATGGGCCACTAATCTTACAGGTCTGGTAGTTGTAGCCCTTAGAAGGACTGTTGGGTTCTTTGTGGATGATTCCTGCCTAACAGACACTATTATTCCCACCCTAACACTCTCCCTGACAGACAGCAGCTCTCTCCCTAAGCTCATCCAGCCTGCGTCTGAAGCGAGCATAGCGGGACCTGATTCTTCTATGCCCAGGTCATCTCATCTGGCCAGCCAAATGCTGCTATCGACATGTAGGGTTCTCCTGCATGATGATTGGCTGAGAAAAAGCCACCAAACATGCAGGAAGAGGAAGATGCCATTGTCTCGAGTATCGCGAGATGCTCGTCTGAGTAATGAGCACCATCAAGTACCTTAATACTCGAACGAGTACTAAGCTCGGACGAGCATGCTCGCTCATCTCTAATGATAAATAAAAAAAAAATGTAAATTTTAAACTCTTATCCCCAGTTCATTTAGATTTTGAAAGTTATTATGACAGCGACACGTTAAACATAGTTTCAAATATTGCCATTACAATTTTAGTTTAGTATCATAGTTGTCCCTACTAACATTTCCATAAAGCAATCTTGATGACTTTCTCTGGTTACATGCAGAACCTTATGTATCATTTTTACATTTCATTCGTAAGGAGGCTCCAATTTATGCTGGCTTCAAACTTATTAAGCAGCTTATTGAAGTGAATCTTCAAAGTTGGGTACAAGAGGAACAGCATCTGCTTCTGTCAATAAGAATTCAATCAAAGGCTGTGCACAAATCTCCCCATAAAAATGTAATAAGAACAATAGCGCTGCCAGGGTAGCAAGATCTGCCTTTCCTTTATCCGTAATAATAATTATGTGAAATGAATGGGATTTCTGTGATTTTATCTTATTAAGCTTTTTTTTTACACATTAAGTTACACAGTTTTAACTATGCGGGTGACCATAGCAGAAAAACTATAGTAATAGCCAAAATCTTTCACTTTCCTGATCTCTCAACGACTATCATGCGCAGATGTAGCTTCAAGCTCCCAAAGCAAAATCTGTGGCAAAGCCCAACAGCTATAATATGCCTTTTATAATACTGGTGTCTACTTATGTGTAACTAGTCTGTGTATCTCCTCAGGACAGAGGGGCAACTCCTGCTGCAATTGTATGAAGCGGACTACTGTATGTGCATGCTCAGTCATCCTTTCATACAATTCCTTCCCACCCTGGATGTCCGCAAGAAGAGGGATAGGAATCCTGAGGTCAGGCAACTCTAGAAATAGGTTTGAACATCACCTGTGGACATGGAATACATCCCACAACCTTGCATGTTTTTTTCTCTTTTTCTTTTTCATGTTCTTTTTCACACAGTGTTGAGTGTGTCCACCTCAAAAGACGTCCGTCATTCAATACAATATGTCAAAAAGATGTCAGTTTTTCCATAGACTTCAATGCATTTTATTTAAGTCACTTAAAATGATGCAATAATGGACGTCTATTTAAAAACAAAAAGCAGACGCCTTTTCCCTTTTTTGGACGTTGTGTGAACATAGCCAAAGTCAAGCACCAGCACTCCAGTCTGCCCTGGTCACTCCAGGTTACCCGGATGACATACTCTCCCTGTTCTCTTGGAAACATTCTGAGCAAACTGCAGTCAATCATTGAGGCTGATCACAGGGACTGCGGTGTGATCAGGGGAGCAAGGAGAGCAGGGAGAGCACATCATCTAAGTAAAGGCCCTATTACACCAAGCAATTATCGCCTGTTACAGCTCACTATCACCTGGTGTTATAGCTCCTGTTAAAAGGCAACAATCAGCCGTTATTTACTACATTGGCTGATCCCTGTCTTTCAACGTGTTTAAAAAAAACTAAAACGATAATGGCGGTCGCCCCGCGTAATAGGAGTGGCGGCAGCAGACCGTCGTTATCACCTATAGGCTCCCCGGTCAATCTTTAGAGCCCCACCTGCAGCTTCACGCGCTGGCAGCAAGCGAGGAACTAGGAGCAAGCATGCGCAGACCTGACAGGTCAGGGCTCGCTTACTGCTCCAGATTAATAGGGCGTTCAGCCAGTGCTGAACTGAGACAGGAGACTAGCTTGTTATTTTATTCACATAGCTGGCTTCAGATAGGTTTTTAAATTCAACCCTATTTGATAGCCCATGGTCCCTGCTAGGGAACATGGCCCCCACTTATGATATGGGCATCTGGAGATATTTTCCTACAAAAAAAAATAGAGGAGAATAGCTTCATTCATATGTTATGGAACACAACATGATTTCATGTACTGTATGCCTCCATGTGAAATCATGGCATGAAAAAATAAAGCAAGGGCCCGAACACTTCTTACATCCATGTGAATGACCCCATACGTTTGCCTTAAGAAGGGCACTTAATCTTTGTTTAAGGAAGAATTGCTCATTGAGATTCACATCATCTTGCCGTATTTTTATGCTCTATGCAAACTATGAGTGAAACAACGGAACACACAGTACTTTGTGTAATCAAACAAAACATCCCTCAAGGCTCCAACTGCTTCTGTGAACAACTGAAAATGATTTGTTCCATTAACAGCCAGAATGCATTTTAATTTCTAAACAGAAAACCTCACAGAGAGCTTAGAATATTTAATATGTTATAAATCCATTCCTTTATTTGTTTGGGTTCAGGCACTTGCCATCCACATCAAGCATGCTATTTGCTCTGATATTCATTTAATGTTTAGACAGGATATCATTCGGCCTGGAGGAGCCGAGAAGATCCCCAGAGAAAATCTCTCCACACAAACCATGGCTGTGCTGTTATGAGTCGAAAACATGCTCCGACTGTTAAAGTAACATGAGGGTATTGTGCCGCTGTGACCATAGTGTTTGAAGGCGCTACACATGAAAGTTAACAACTGTCTGCTAATCATCCTATCATTATATTATTGTAATTTATGCATTTTCATTACTTTCCATTCATTATGCAATCAAATGCAAAATTATTTAAACAGTCTATCAAAGAAGAATATTTTGTCTGCAAATAACATTTTAGCTTTATATCTCAGTTCAGTTTCTATTGGTTTTATCTGTTTTAGGGATGGTCCGAACCTGCCGAGGTTCGGGTTCGCATCAGATTCCCGCTGTCTGCCTGCTCCGTGCAGCGGGTGAATACAGCGGGAGGACTGCCTGGAAAACTGGGATACAGCCTATGGTTATGGCTGTATCCCAGTTTTCCAGGCGGTCCTCCCGCTGTATCCACCTTCTCCACTGAGCGGGCAGACAGCGGGAATCATTGCTAAGAGTTCGGGTTCGTACGAACCCGAACAGAAGTAGGGTCGGACCATCCCTAATCTGTTTACTGTGAAAATCAGCAGCATCCACTTTTTAGACTTCCTTTATTTTAGTCTACCTTTAATAATTATATAAAATAAGTCACATAGACCGGCCAGCAAGAAGGGTCTAAAGGTCCTATTACACCAAACGATTACAGACCGTGATGGCCGACAAACGCTTGGTGTAATAGCTAGTGTTAAAAGGCACCAATCATCTGACATGCGTGATGCTGGCTGATCCCTGTCTTTTAACATGTTGAAAAAAACTTCAACGATAACAATGATCTGCTGGCTGTCGCTCCATGTAACAGGAGCAGCAGCAGCAGATTGCCACTATCTCCTATGGGCTCCCCGGATGATCTAAACATTGTCCGAGGAGCCCCCCCCCCCCCCACAGCTCCCTTCACCCCCAGCTCTTGCCTGCTTGCAGTGCATGTAATAGCGCTGGCAGCAAGCAGGGATCGAGGAGGAAGCGAGCGCTGACCTGACATGTCGGCACTCACTTGCTCCACTTAATATCATCATCACACAGGCATGGTGACAACTAAATGTAAAAGACTGTGGTAGAAGTAGCACTCTCACAGATGTCCTGGTGCACGTTGCCTTAGGGGAGGGGGTTTGTCTCACCCCTATCCACTGGCGTAGCTACCATGGGGGCAGGGAAGACGGCCGCTATGGGGCCCGGTGTAGCAGGGGGCCCGGGCCTCCTTGTGAAGACAAGCGTCCCAATGATGCTCCCTGGACTGAGAGAGTACGCGATCCAACAGCGCCTCCCCCCCCACGCGTTGTCAGGCGCGTGGGCAGTCCAGAAAGGGGCGGGGGGAAGGGGCGTTGCGGTGTCGGGCCGGCGGGCAAGCCGTAGAGGGGCGGTGTCGGGCGCGCGGAACACGCATGCTGGAGAGGGGTAAGCAGGCTGCAGAGGGGCGGTGCGGTGCCGGCGACCTCCATCCGCTTAACAGTGCCGCCGCTGAGCTGCCCCAGCCCCTTCCACTAGGTGTCCCTCTCCCCTTTCGGCCAGACTTGGAGCTCCCCGGTCTCTGGAAGCAACCGCAGGGACCACAGGAAAAGATGATCGCGCCGCTGCAGGTCCTGGAGCTGTACAGGGGATCGCAGGGTTAAGGGCAGACCCCCGTACCGCTGTATAGCTGCAGGACCTGCAGCGGCGTGATCATCTTTTCCTGTGGTCCCTGCGGCTGCTTCCAGAGACCGGAGAGCTCCACGTCTGGCCGGGAGGGGAACGTGTGTGTGGAGGTGAGAGGAGGAGGAGGTGTATGTGCCCTCCTGCTCCAATCACCCCCAGCTGCACCAGTCACCCTCAGTGTCTCCCCTCAGTCACCCCAGTCCCCTAATTTCCCCTCAGTCACCCCAGTCCCCTAATTTCCCCTCAGTCACCCCAGTCCCCTAATTTCCCTTCAGTCACCCCAGTCCCCTTCAGTGTCCCCCCTCAGTCACCCCAGTCCCCTAATTCCCCTTCAGTCCCGTTCAGTGTTCCCCCTCAGTCACCCCAGTCCCCTAATTTCCCCTCAGTCACCCCAGTCCCCTTCAGTGTCCCCCCAGTCCCCCCATTCCCCCTAATTCACCCAGTCCCCCTCAGTGTCCCCCCCATTCCCCCTAATTCACCCAGTCCCCCTCAGTGTCCCCCCAGTTCCCTTCAGTGTCCCCCCCTCAGTCCCCTAATTCCCCCTCAGTGTCCCCCCATTCCCCCTCAGTCACCCCAGTGCCCCTCAGTGTCCCCCCATTCCCCTAATTCCCCCCCAGTCCCCCTCAGTGTCCCCCCCAGCCCCCTTCAGTGTCCCCAGTCCCCTAATTCCCCCTCAGTCTCCCCAGTCCCCTTCAGTTTTACCCCATTCCCCTTCAGTGTCCCCCCAGTCCCCTTCAGTGTCCCCCCTCAGTGTCACCCCAGTCCCCTTATTCCCCCTCAGTCACCCCATTCCCCCTCAGTCACCCCAGTCCCCTTATTCCCCCTCAGTCACCCCATTCCCCCTCAGTCACCCCATTTCCCCTCAGTTTTCCCCATTCCCCCTCAGTTTCATCCCAGTCCCCTTCAGTTTTACCCCATTCCCATTCAGTGTCCCCCAGTCCCCCTCAGTTTCCCCCCAGTCACCCTCAGTCATCCACTACTGCACCCCATATCCACTATACCTCCACTACTACACCCCTTATCCACTATACTTCCACTACTACACCCCATATTCACTATACCTCCACTACTACACCCCTTAGCTCCCCAACACCCCCCCTTTCCCCATACACATACTCACTTTGCCCGACGCAGCATTCCATTATTCTCCCAGCTCCATGGTGCATGAGTGGCATGCCGGGGAACTGCGCCAGGCCAGGTGAGTGTGTGGAGTGTGTGGAGGGGAGGGGGGGGGCCCATACAGTTCTTTGCTATGGGGCCCCATGAATCCTAGTTACGCCCCTGCCCCTATCATATTTTTCTAGTGTGGTGTTGTTAAGACAAGCATCCACCGCACAATAAAAGATCAATATACTCTGTGTCTTCAGCAACTGCATAGGACAATAGGACAGAAGAGGACCTGACTGTCTCCAGACCCAACCTCCTATTTACAGTTGTCTGACCACTATTTGTGGTAGAATCCACTGAGCTGAAATAAAGTGTTTGATGGACTTTCTCATAATTTGCCCCTCGTCAGTGTGGAGCAGGATTCTGGCTAGTTGGGGCGATGACAATTTAAGCAACAAAACACAGCAATCACTAAACTCAAAGAGAAAAAATTCCAATGAAGTACTCAATCAAGAGTCTCCACCGATGTACCCAAAAATCCAAACATGCAAAACATGAGTCCGTGGAGCCTCGGTTGCGAGTCTCAAAACACGGGAAAGCCAGATATCTCTAGCCTGTTGTCACGGGGTGCCTCCATGATGGGGAGAGCACCAAACTACCCTGATAGGTATTTCCTTAAGTCCCACTCGGTTGCGAGTATTGGAGCATAAATAGGGAAAAAAACAGGGTGACCCCTTTTTTGTCAGAGATCTTTGTCTATCCCGTGTTTTAAGACTCACAACTGAGGCTCCACGGACTCTTGTTTTGCATGTTTGGATTTTTGGGGGCATCGGTAGAGACTAGAAATGAGCGAACTGGGTTCGGGTTCGAGTCGATCCGAACCCGAACGTTCGGTATTTGATTAGTGGGGGCTGCTGAACTTGGATAAAGCTCTAAGGTTGTATGGAAAACATGGATACAGCCAATGACTATATCCATGCTTTCCAGATAGCCTTAGGGCTTTATCCAAGTTCAGCAGCCACCGCAAATTAAATGCCAAAAGTTCGGGTTCGGATCGACTCAAGCATGCTCGAGGTTCGCTCATCTCTAGTGGAGACTCTTGATTGAGTACTTCATTGTAATTTTTTCACTAATCCCCTTGAGTTCAGTGATTACTGTGTTTTGTTGCTTGATTTAGGCTGGGTTCACAGTACGTATATTTCAGTCAGTATTGTGGTCCTCATATTGCAACCAAAACCAGGAGTGGATTGAAAACACAGAAAGGCTCTGTTCACATAATGATGAAATTGAGTGGATGGACGCCATTTAATGGCAAATATTTGCTGTTATTTTAAAAGAAAGGCTGTTGTATTGAAATAATGGCCGTTATTTACTGTTATATGGCGGCCATCCACTCTATTTCAACATTGTGTGAACAGATCCTTTCTATGTTTTTAATCCACTCCTGGTTTTGGTTGCAATATGAGGACCACAATACTGACTGAAATATACGTATTGTGAACCCAGCTTTATCATGGAAAACATGACGCTTCCTATTTTCTGTCTTTTTTTCTCAAAAAAACAGGAAACCATCAGAAAACAGGAAGTCTTGTGTTTCCCAGGCCGACTGAGCGCTCACAGAGAAGGCAGTCATGTGTTTGACAGACATACTGAGCCTTGACACTAACTAAAATTCCTGTGTTTAGTCTTTTTTTCTTAACCAGCACAAGACTAAAAATCTGCCTTCAGGAGACTGGACATGGATTTCTGGTAAGTATAACTTTTGTTTTACAGCATGATAACAAAAAGAATAATGAATGTATATTGCAAACTTGCTTTCTGTTGATTTACATTGTGAAAGTTATAACGACAGTGACACTTTAAGTTTACAGATAAGTAGAGGTTGGCTCAACTTTTTTTTAACAGGATTTGGCATTCCAAGATTTTTGGTTAATCACATGTAAAAGTTTCACATTATGTAATGAATTCATATAACATGACTTTCAATTTCACCAATATTATTTATATTATGTAAATCACAAATTGGTCACTAATCCCAGATTATGCAAACTTTTGGGTGAATACTCAAAACAGGCAGATTTTTAAAAATGCCTGTCGAATATTGGTTCATAAATAGAACATAGACCAAAAATGGTTGAAAAACCCAATTATTTACCTAAAAATAGGGGCAAAGCCCTTGATAAATCCCTAAGTTCTGAAAATCAGAAGAAATGTGTAGGATTATCTAAGCAGTTTAGGTTTGCCTAATGATTTTGAAGGTATGGTTTTAGTGATTGCTCAGTTCATGCAATGTATTAGATCAGCTGTAGCGTGATACCTCTTTGCCATCTCATAACAAGACCCTCAACCTTTTGTAACATTTAAGACGTAAACACCCACTCATGTATAAATGGCGAGGTCAGTCTAAAAACCTAAAGAGAGTAGTGTAACAATAAAATCATTGGCTTAGTGTTCCCAGCCATTCTTCTAATTTACATATGGGAGTTTATGATTCTTTGTTTAAAAAGATCAAACAATACTAAAATCTTTTCTGACCTTACAGAATTGCAGAACAACAGTGAGATAAATGAAAGTCCATGTTGTTCTGGGCAGCTGGGGATTTATTGCATTCAAAAAATACTTGCTCGGCACTGACTGCTGGCAGTACCGCATATGATCATAATAGTAAATGTGCTACCTTATTAAAAATGTGCATAAATCACAGAAAGTCTTGGCATTGAGTTCTGAATTTGTAGTTTTCCTACACTTAAAATGATGTAGATAGACCCTTCTGAGTTCTGTAGAAATCACAAGTAATTGTAATACAGTGAGTACAAAACTGCCTGTCCTGGAACTTGTATTAAAAGCCTATTAAAGAACTTGGAAGAATGATGTGGTTGTTTTAAGCTGAGCTGAATTTCTAATGAATTGAAATATGTTAAATACTTTGTCCTTTTTTTATATTGTTCCTGATTAAGCGTAACTTGTATATTTTAGTCTCAAATACTTTTATTATGCAGCATCAAACTACTGTACTTTTCAAACTCACATATCTACCCATTATGGCAATCAGTTATCACAGTGGGTTCCAGTAGATAAACTAATGTGAAATCCAGAGAATTAGACTTAGTAGTTTAGCAGTGTCTCCTTGAGCTGGCTCGTAGAAAGGGATAGTGAGTCCTTATCCCTTTATAATGGCCCTAATACACAAAGTGATTATCAGCTGTATTTGGACAGTTTTTGGCCATTACGGTAAGAAAAGGCAGTGATCACCAGAATGTCGGCTAATTGTTATCTTTCACTGTCTTTATAAATGTTGAAGAACAAACATTTTGTTGCCTTTGCTCTTTCTAACAGGAGCACTGGCAGCAGCCTGCCGCTATCCCTCATGGGCTCCCCGGACAATCTAAAGACCCTCCCCCTGCACTTACCCACTGACTGTCAGGGCGTATCATAGTGCCAGCAGTGAGCAGGGAATGAGAAGCAAACGAGCGCTGACCTGACAGGTTGGTGCTCGCTTGCTCCCGGTGATCACCCTGTGTAATAGGAGCTTAAGTGTACTGTCTCTATGACACAGCCCATTAAAAACGCACCTTGGCAAATTTATTTTTTAGCTTAGTATTGGCCATTATTACAGAAAAATTTGCAAGCTTTTGTGCAGGTTTGTAAATACCGTAACTGCTATAGATTTTAAAGGCAATGTACAATATATATATTTTTTTTATACAGTACCGATCGGTGACTGTTATTGAGCTGAGGGGAGGGAATATTGTAACACTGGGGGTGTTGAGCCCTTCCCTAGTGCATAGAGCCAGACTGGTGCACGGAAAAGAATGCCACTGAGTGTTTTAAAAAAAGGACAGCACCACCTCTAATCGTGTAATGTAAAGAAAAAAAAAAGAAAAAAAGCAATGTAGCTATGGTTTATTCGCTTTTAACCATTTATGGGTAGTTTGCTACCTTGATTTTTTCTCCCTTTTTATATAAAGCCAATCATTGTAGTGACACCAAAAGTTCGCCATGTGACATTGCTTCTGAGCTCAACCTGACAGTGAAGTTTCTAGTCTGGAAAAGTCAAACCCAAGAAGAAGAGTTTGCCTCCAAGGCTCCTGAGCCTTCCTTCAAAATTAAGTGTTCCTGAAGTGGCCATGAAATGACAAGCTACAAGCAGAGAGACTTTTTGAACTTATGTACCTGTAGGGAAAGCAAGCTATGAGCAAGAAACATCACCTATCAACTACAACTACAGTATTTCCAAAAGCTGATACAGGCAAGTCACTACTGCCAGTCCATGCTGAGAGGATATATTCTATAATATACAACCTTCTTCTTGTCCAAGGTTGGATGTTTATCTGTTTAAGGACTCCATAGCATTGACTCTTTTCTTAGTAAAAAATTGTGATGATGATCTTGCCTTCATCCCTCTGGGAAACATGTGTCAGATGGCTCTTCTGTGAGTATGAATATTTACAGCCAAGCTGTAAGCAGGGCCAAGTCTAAATGGACTGAGTTCCCTTTAAGTAGGTCTGTAACCCTTTGCAACAAAGCTACATATGTAACAAAATATCTGAGAGTCCAATTCATTAGTTACTCTACTATTAGAAGTATTCTGAAAGGGTCTTTACAGACTGTATGATTGCTAGACTTTTGCACAAGAACTGCCTAGTAAAATTTACAGCTGACTAACGAAATTCACACACTTTGTATCACTACAACATCTGACAAAGAATGTGGATTACCTAGAGACGTTAGGCTAGCCACCCTACCATGTGACACATTCAAAGCACTACTTCATCCAGCTAGCTCTGTGCAACATAACACCGTTTGCTACCCTTTCAGTCACAATATTATTATTATTTGTAATAATTATTTTATTAAATTTGAATAATTTTAATATATTATTATTATTATTATTATTATTATTATTATTATTATCATTATCATTATCATTATTATTATTATTATTATTATTATTATTATTATTATTATCATTATTATTATTAAGAATTTGGTCATGAAACAAATAATTTACTAAAGGAAACATACCATTATAACTATGGCTGTGTTCACACAACGTCAAAAATAGAGAAAAGGCACCCGATTTTGATATTTAAAAACACGTCAGTTTTTGCCGCGATTTAACTGACTGCAATGGCAATGCATTGAAGTCAATGAGAAGACGGACGTCCAAAGCACACAATGCATTGATTAACGGACCTTTTACGACGGACGTCAAAATAATGAACATGATCATTATTTTCGGACGTCTTTGGCAAACAGCGGACGTTTTTTATTAGTTGTTCACATACAGTTTTTCTTTTTCGACCATTCTTTCTCCTTTTTCACTATTAAATTCAATGGACTTTTCAAAAAGACACACACAAGTCCAATTAGTAATCCCAAACTAGAATAATGTACAGCCGTCATTGCACTAAGGGGGAGCCAGACAGCTGAATGATGTCCGTTAATTAAGACTCAAAATAGCGGACGTCATTTTAAATGGCGCTCAAAAGACGTTGTGTGAACATAGCCATATACTGCATGCCATGTTTCTGTAAAAGTCCAAGGAAAAAAAGAACAATAACTGGAACATTTCCCTTTTATTTTCTCAGTGTTGTCAAATGGAACAATTTTCAATTAGGGATCATGTCCTCTTCTAAACCACCATTCACAGAATTATTTTAAGAACATTAGATTTATATCAATATCTAACAGGCTGCTGATATTGGAATCTCTGGCATGCTGTCACTGCCAGAGGCATGATTTTAGTTTTTTTTTTTTTGTCAGTTTTTTATGTGATCTTATTTAGAACACAAGTGCACTCCGAGATGCAATGGTTTAATTCATCAAAGTCTCTTAGATCTCTGACAGATACAAATTCAGTTATACCACTTCAGGCAACAAAAACTATACGCAGAGTGTTAGAAACCTTTACTGACACAGGGAGCTTAGAGGTAAACAAATACTTCCAAAGGACTATATATTAAAGATGTTGATTTAAGTCTAATGGACCCTTATCTTGGCTAATCCATAAACATGACCTTCATAGATTTTTCTTAGCTTTGCTTAGCCTGGGTCTTATCTCTTGTGTAAAAGGTTATGCTATACCTAAATGTATTCAAATGTAATCATTGCCTGCAACATTTTTTATTTACAACCTGCCAAAGTGAATTATAAAAACCTGCTTTTCTATAATATAGTTTAAATATTACTCTAGTGTATTGCCCTATTTATAGCAAGCCGCTGACGAGGTACTTTATTTGTGGTCAATTTAGCACTTATTTAAATATAAAGTGTTCCGAGACCAACTTGATGGGTATGATGATCAGACTGTAAATGGACCATGACTACTAATGGCAGGATGATTTGTTTTGGCTTTCGAGGGAAGGATGTTGACCTGGTTTCCACATGCTGTGCTTTCAAATAGTGTTTTCAGCATCCGTTAATACATGGATGGCTCAAATCAAATGTATGCTTCAGCTTGCTTTGTCTCCTCTTTGGCTTGGGTGGCCCTGAATTGCATTCTATAACATCTTTTTGTCCTTAAAGGGATTATAGAGGTGACGTAGCTCAGAGGCGGGGCACCATGAAACAAAATTCTTAGAAGCACAAAATTTTGCACCCCTAAGAATGAAAGATGGCAATGTTCGCATTGCCACTCCATACTGTACAGAAGCAGAGATAGTCCCTGTTCCTGTATATCTTCCGCTAAGTACACTACGTAATGTACATACAGGGGCAGGAACTCCATGCTCCAGTACTCTACAGCGCCACATAGCTTCTGCTATGGGCCACATGTGAAGATGTAATTTTATTGCATAAAACCTGTAGGAAGCACTGGAAAAGTAAGTGGGATTTTGATTTTTTGAGGGGAAGAAACAACCTCATCTATAACTACTGACAGCATCTACCTCACAAGAAATATTACCTAGTTGGAGCTTCTACTTAATGGAGGAGAATACCTACCTTATGGGGAATTTTCTAACCAATGGGGTGGAGATGGAATTACCAACCTACTGGGACATCTACCAAATGGGGACTTATACTTAACAGGTGGTATCTACCTACCGGGGGCTTCTATCTAAGGGAACTATGTGCCTATTGGAGAATTTTCCCAATGCAGGGGAAATTCTCTACCTACTGGGGGCATCTACCAAATGCAAGGAATTACCTACCCACTAGGGACCTACCTTTACAACCCCACACAATCCCCCAACCCACTTGCCTATTCACTCTGACTATAAAGGGCACGAATGAGGGTACAAAAAAGAGGGAAACATGCTGAAAAACGTGGAACCTGAGATGAGTCATGGTTGGAAGAATTCTTCACGGTGGTCTGAGCCAAATACAGAAGAAAAGAAAAGAAAATGACAAGAGGATACTCCCTATGATTCACTGCAGAGCTGGTACAGCTGGTATTACCACTATATAAGCACTAAACTGGGATATATTGGTCTGTGTACAATGGATTCTATTAAGTATTATTATTAAGTATAGTCGTATTATTCAGTAACTTTGTGGTGGTGATGGTAGGGGTGATGGTGGAAAAGTTTCCCTTCTTTAGGGGTGTTATTGGTGATATTGATTTGTGTAAAGTGGATCTAGTTCAGTATAAGTATGGTGGTTTTATGCAATCACTATGTGGTTTTAATGGTAGTGACAGAATTATTTGTCCCTTGTATGTAGTTTGTGGTTTGTATTTAACAACAAGATCAAGGTATATTCAGTCACTGGAGTAGTAATGTGAGAACTTGATGTGGAGGTATTCTTCTTTTCTTCTTCTTCTTCTTCTTCTTCTTCTTCTTCTTCTTCTTCTTCTTCTTCTTCTTCTTCTTCCTCTTTGGAATTCAATCCACATAAATAATAATTAGAGATGAGCGAGTAGTGAAATATTCAACTTTCGAGAATTCAAATTGAATAGGCACCAAGATTCAAACGAATATTCGATCCCATTATAGTCTATGGTAAAAAAAATTCTCGGCACTTGGAAATCAAAATTCGATCACTTAGAGGTCACCAAGTCCCCCATGAAACCTCCCTATACGATGCGAACACCTCCGGAATGACACTGGGACATGGGGGGAGCATGCCTGGGTGCACCCAACACCCCAAAATCGCAGTATAATGCCACTCTCCGCAGTTGTGAAGGAAAAATATTTGCGAACGCTTTACGGCAATGTTCACACATTTTGTTTGTATTTCTTGCGCAGCGTTACATACATGATTCCAATGTGCGTCTGTAGAGCGTCATGTTATTCGCGCATATCACACATCATGCTGTACGAACGTTACTGGAACAGTATGTATGACGTGCCTTTTTGTGGCCTACTGGAACAATATGTATCACGTGCCTTTTACTGGGCTACTGGCACAATAGGTATCACTTGCCTTTTACTGGGCAACTGACACAATATGTATCACTTGCCTTTTACTGGGCAACTGGCACAATAGGTATCACGTGCCTTTTACTGGGCTACTGGTACAATAGTTATAAGGTTAACTTGCCCTTAATGGGCTAAACCAGGGACACTATAAGTCACTTGTACACACAGGGTACTGGAATGAATATAGCTGATGCTGCTGCTGTTATATTATCTATGTCTTAGCACTGAGAAGTGCTTTGGATGCAGACTCCAGAAAAGGACTTTTGGCTTCAGTAGTAAGCCAACTGTAGTAGTCTCCCTGACTAGGTTGAAAGCGCATCTGCTGTCGAGAGGCGGAAGTCATGTCTTAAATATTCGAGGTCATGTGGTTCAGCCATCCAATAAAGATAGAAGCAGTTTTCGCGCTGCGTGAGTACTCCCAGGGCCCCTCACGGCCTCCGAGCATGGTGATTGGATTTAAAAAAGCTCCAAGTGCCATGGGAGGGCTTTCGAATGTTTGCCGTGTATTCGACACACTACTCGATTGTATTCTAATCTTTCGAATACTGCAATATTCGATCGAATACCTACTTAATTGAATCATATTCGCTCATGTCTAATAATAATGTTTCCATAGTAATGTCTCTATTCTAAAATGGAATTTTCTTTAACGTTACATTTTACTTCCACCATACGATAAAATAGGCCAAACATTTCATATTCTTTCTTTACTTGCAGATCATATCTTCTTTGCTCATTGGCTCTGTCTTCTAAGTAATGCTGTTTGTATAATATCATCTATAAATTGAGTAAGAGAAGGGAAGTGACAAGAGCTTTGAACCTCTCCCACATGAAAAAGATACTTGTCATTTTTAATCCCTTTTGAAATGCTGGCCTGACAAACTTAGATGTATATTTTTATGACAGCTTAAACAACGTTGCATCCAGGGATAAGTATTACAGAAAGGGAGCTCCATAGCAGGATCAAAAATGTTTTCAGAGTTTCAACCTTAGTCTACATTGTTGGTGGGCCCCTTGTATTGGCATTTGTGACTTAAACTACTCAATTAGGGCCCTTACACACAACGGAAATCGCGCGGATAACTTGCCGCAGGTTCCATCCCAATAAAATCTAACTTCTATTGCCTAGTTAACTGGGTCTATCTATTTACCTTCTCTTCCTTTTTCATAACTTCCATATAACCTGCATGCTTCCCTCCAGCTTGCCACACTTGGGATATTGGGGGATATTAAATTTTTAACCACTTGCAATCTTGCTTTAAAAAGTAATTTATTTAATCGTATTCTATCTTTCTTCTTTTTTACTTGGGAATCCTCCCCTAACAGCACTAGACCTGGTGTAAAGGGTACCTCAAATTGGACGTCTTTTACTATTTCCTCTATCACTGCACTCCAATACTCTCTTATTTTTGAACAATCCCACATTAAGTGCATCCAGTCTCCCGGGCTTCCCTCACATCTTACACATTTCGTGGAATCTCTCTTTTTTATTTTAGCTAAGAAAGAGGGGGTATAATACAGTATATTTACAATATTGAACTGTACCATTTGGTGGTTACTATTTACAGAGGCAAACTTAATATTTTGCATTATTCTATGCCGTTCTTCCTCCGAGAATTTCCCCAGTTCACTTTCCCATTTATTCCGAGTTTATTGGCAAATCTTTATATACATAATCTCTCATCTTAGAGTAAATTCTTGATAGTTCTTTTTTCTTATTTTCCATTCCCAATAAATTTAATACTTCAGGAGATTCTTGCACCAAGAATAGACCCTTCTCTTTTGATGACATATATGCGTGTTGTAATCTCCCATACTCAAGCCAAATTGTGCCTTTTAAGCTATATTCTCTTTGCAGCTCTGGCCAGGTTTGGAGTTTTCCTCCTACGAAGGCATCTTGTATTCTTTTTATACCACCCTTTCTTAGTTCTTGCACATCCTTAATTTTATAAACTTCTTCCAGATTAGGATTATCCCACCACAGAGTTTTATTTAGTGACCCCGTTAATCTAAATATCTTCTTCAAGGATCTCCAACATTTAATCCACAATCAGACTGTGGGAAAACAGTCCCATTCTTTATTCTCTAACTGACCCGACTCCAAACTCTCAATTATATCACTCCCATCTCCTTTTACACTCTTTAGCACCCACTGTAGGAATGGAACATTTTCTCCCTCCCACCATAAAAGCAATTGGGCAGAATAAAAGTACAATTTGAGGTCTGGTACACCAAATCCCCCATTATTCCGAGAGATACAAAAGGCGAATTCGTACTCTTTTCCTTCCCCAGATTAGTCTATTTAGTAACTGTTCCATCTTCTTAAAGAAAACATCATCAATCCAAACTGGGGAGGAATTAAAAAGGTATAGTAATTTAGGTAATACTACCGATTTTATTAACATTATTCTATCGGCTTTAGACCTGATCAATTTGGTCCATATTGCAACCTTCTCTTTTAGGGATTTCATTACTGGGACTATATTATTATCTCCAAACTTTTCCACCTTCCCTGTCACATGTACCCCCAAATATCTGACCCTCCCCTTTCTTCAAGATTTTGATTCTTAGGTGTTGAGGGCCCGGATGATCTAACCATGGTCCTGAGAGTGGCATTAGCGTAGATTTTCCCCAATTAATTTTGAGGCCCGCAAAGCTTCCATAATTTATCATCATTTCCATTAATTTATCTATAAATTTTTCCGGGTTTTCTACGAATAGCAGCATATCGTCAGCAAAGAGACTTATTTTATCCTCCTTCCCATTTACTCCAAATCCCCTTATCTCTTGATCTTCCCGTATCATAGCAGCCAAGGGTTCCATTGCCAAAATAAATAATATCGGTGACATCAGACACCCCTGTCTAGTCCCCCTTTCTAGAGTAAATCTCCCTGATATAAGTCCGTTTACTAATACCGCTGCCTGCGGGTCCGTATACAACAATTGGACCATCTCTATATATTTTTTCCCCAGGCCCATTTTCCATTGGGCCAGTTACATTAGCATTATTATAATACATTGGTCTTTTTGACAAAAAAAATTTATATCACATACTGTAGATTTTATTGCTGTACTATTCATATAAGTTAAGCTAATAGAAACATGCAGTCACAGCACCTCTCTCTTTCTCATATTTTTGTGCCTTTTTATCTTTTTAATGTTTAAATCTGTGCTAAAAGACTTCATCTTTGACTTGTGGCACATATCAGCTTCAAGCAGTATCTCCTTGTCACTACTGTACATTGTATTCCCATGTGAATAATATAGCTAAGTAAGACGATCACAAAACAAGGTCGCTTAACAAAGCAAAATTTATCTCTGGTCACAGAGAAAAAAAAATACTGTAAAAGATAAAGGTTTAAACAGCAAAGCTGAGGAAATGTCTCCCCGGACCAACAGCACTAATATGCCTGAAGCTGCCAAACTCCTGACAGCTACAAGCAGGTGACTTGTTTCATGTTCAGTATTACAATGCAGGTTCAGCCTTGGATAATGAATTACATATGTAGCAACTCCATGATATAGTCTTGTTATTGGAATGGCAGCCTCTCTTAGTGAGAACACAAGGAAATCGGGTCAAATAGTTAAAACATATTTAAAGGGAACCAATCACTCTAAAAATTGATATAGCACTAAGTACATGTGCCGGTACATTACCTAGCACACTTCCTAAACATATATCGATGCCCTACGCCCAGGATCATCAAAAAACGTACTTTGAAAAAGTCCCACGCTATATGTAAATGTCGGTCAACTAGTCATCTGGGCGTTGTGGCTGGGGCAAATAGTCACGTCCCCTGGGTGTGCCAGCGTTGACTAGTTGGCTCGCTTTTACATATAGTGTGGGACTTTTTCAAAGTAAGCTTTCTGATCATACCGGGCAGGGGGCAGGGCATAGGTATATGTTTAGGCAGTGAGCTCGGTGATGTACCGGCACGTTTACCAATTTGTGGAGTGATTGGTTCCCTTTAAAGGTGTCATCGTAGCCCTGTTAACCTATCAGAAGAAAAAAAAAGACAGCTGTTTATATACCCACTGGAATAATTATTACCTATAGTCCATACTTTTAGCTATGTATTACCAGTCAAAATGGTCTTTAAAAGTTCTTTCTATGGGTAATCTTCCAGAAATATCATGACTCTTTTTCACTTTGGGTGAAGTTTGGCAATTAAGCTTCATTAACGTCAATGGAACTGAATTGCAAAACCACAGTCAAACTGGAGACAAGAGTGGTGCTGTTTCTGGAAGACTGTCTTTCTAAGCCAAGATAACCCGTTAGGAAATTAAGGGCTGGTTTTTAAAAATGTCATACCCTATAAAATGTCAAGTCACCCAAATCAACTGAACTATAATGATCTACAATATGATGTTAATAGTCTGGGTCACTAGTTTAATTTCCCCACTGAAGATTCCAGCACTAAACTAAGTTAGAACACTTACTACTTTTTCTAGTTTCTGTGTGTCTCTTTCTTTGTCTGTCGCCAGCAGCGCCTCTCCCCCCTCGATAGACTTCTATGGGCAGCATTAGAGACATGCAAACTTTTTAAAAGTTCAGCAGGTTCACCAAACTTTGAAGTAAGGTTCAGGTTCATCAGAACCGAACCTTAAACAAACCATATTAAAACAGCTAACCAATTGCAGGATTTTAGCTGTTTTAGTGCAGTTCACAATCATCAATATGTACCTGTCTGCGCTCCCCTGGTGCCTCCTTTTTCGGTCTCTGGTGTCTCCTTTAGCTACCAAATGCCCACTCAGCCAATCACTGGCGGACAGGACACCACCGCGGCCAGTAATTGGCTGAGTGACAGCCTGCTCAACCAATCACTGACCGTGGCACTGTCCCATCTCAGTCAATGATTGGCTAAGTGGTCTGTAGGTAGCTACAATCAGCAGGGGATGCTGGAGACCGAGAGGAGGACACCAGGGAACGTGGGCAGATTAGCATGGTCACTGACCGGCACAGTGTGGACTTAGTGCAGGGACCCATGTGTATCAGATACCTGCACGCGGTACATGGGGCAGTGTGGCTTGATCAATTCATACACAAAATTCTGATGTTTTTTATGCAGCCGAGGCACTAGTGTCAGCCATAGGTGTGAGGTGCAGCGCTCTTTTCTCTCCTGTATTGGGCAGATTAGCATACCCTTTTTATGTTTTTCATGTGCATTAATTGTGTCAATGTCATCTTTATGAACTCAGGCTATGTTCACACAGTGTATTTTTTAGGTCCGTTGTTGCCGATTAAAACTACAGCCATTGTTGTCATTAAAAAAAATTAACATAATTAAATTCAATTGAAACAATGTCTGCTGTTTACACAGTGTGTTGAACAACATTTTCAAGTGTCATTGTGTGCCCAATATGGTTTGCATACGGATGGTATAAATTTGGCCAGTAACTCCTTTTCTTAATATAACACTTTTACAGAGGTACCTTAGTGTTTGAACAAGTGATGTCATCATGACATCTTCAATTACAGATCTCTTTGTAGGTATGCTCTCCAACCTGACATTCAAATGGTCCAACATTACATTATTAAGATTAGAGATGAGCAAAGCAACCGTAAATTTGTTCTGCGGGCTTTGCACATTTTGGGCCAAATTTGTTAATATTCACAAATCGAATTAGTCAAACTACAGTAGCTACAATACTGGGAGCATTACAGAAGGATGAATTTGTTAACGCATGTTCTCATAAAAGTGTCAAAAAATGGAAAATCACAATTTAAAACAAAATGTCAATCAGCCAGCCAATCATCCAATCTAATAAAACTCAACTTATATAACTTGTAACTTGTAGGAGTGGAGTTCAAGCACTGATCAAGCAAAGTGCGCACTCAGTTCAGTAATAAAGCCAAATTTGTATAACATAGTAGGAGTGGAGTGCAACCACTGATTATTTAGGGCGCATGCTCCATTCACTGATCCAGTTACTTGGGAAACTGGACACTTGGTTGGCAGCTACAACAAACAATCACCCACAATCAGCCATCCTATCCTCTCCTCTCTGTCTCTATATCACTCTGTTAGTCTCTCCCTGCTCTGCTCTAACTGCTTGCAGCCATCCTGCTCTCTCCTTCACAAATAGCCAACTTGCCACCTCAGTAAACAAAACACCTTATATAGAGGGGGAGGTGGAGGTGCTGAGATCACAGAGGGGCCTGCAGCTGATTGGACGAGCGCTAGGCATTAGGGTTAATCCCTTTATCCCGCCCAGTGATGCTTCAGACAGCATATGTGACCGCCATTTTGTTTTTTCTGCGAAATTCCTTAAAGAGGTAGTGCAGCATTAGAAAATTATTCACTAAATAACACACATTACAAAGTTATACAACTTTGTAATGTATGTTATGTTAGTGAATGGCCCCCTTCCCCGTGTCCCCCCCACCCCCAGAAGTGTAGTGCACTATACATACCTGATTCGTGTCGACCCCGGCCGCCATCTTGGGGATAATGACGTCGTCTTCGGGAGGCTGCACCAGCCCTCCTTTATGTCGGCCTCCCTCTGCGGCGTCATCAGCTGCTAAGCCGCGATTGCCTGAGCACAGTTAGGCTCAGCCAATCACGGCTGAGCAGCTGATGAAGCAGCAGAGGGGGGCCGGCACGAGGGACTGTCGGAGCAGTTCGTCAGGCCTCCCGAAGATGACATCATTGTCACAAGAAGGCGGACGGGGGTCGACATGAGTAAAGAGCACTACAATTCCGGGGGTGGGCGGGACACGGGGAAGGGGGCCATTCACTAACATAACATATATTACAAAGTTGTATAACTTTGTAATGTGTGTTATTTAGTGAATAATTGTTTAGCACTGCACTTCCCCTTTGACAAATTGACAGGAATTCGCTTTGCAGAATGAAGCGAATTGATGGCCCAATTTGTAGTGAATTTTCACTCACCAGATTCACTTTGCCCATCTCTAATTGAGATCAAATTGTTTTCTCATTAAAAACCTATTGTCAGAAGTGACACGACATAAAAAGGTGCTTGAAACAAATGCTCAAAAGATTATGTGCAACTATTTATACAATGCTTAACACTGTCTTGTAATGAGGATGGATGTAAAATGATAATGTACTGTACAAGATAAACCTCGAAAGAAAAAAAAAATGTCTGAAATGCCAATTCATTTTACAGGCTAGATGGTGAGACGACTTAGTGATATATGTTTTAGGGATTGTTAACAGACTGTGAAGACCCGACAGCCAAGAGCGCATACGGATTAATAGCTGTCACTGTTATTATCTCTAAAGCATGTAAAAGAAAAAACACTTTCGCACAAATCAACTCAAAGCTCGAGTTCATTTGAGTGAAAGGTATTGTTTCTTTTTTACATAACTCAACAAAGACATTTTTTTGACTATCATGAAAATAGAAGGATGTTTTGACACAAAGTAAATGTCTTTGTATTTCTCCTACAGAGTGAGGCAATAAATTGTGGGGACATTTTTACAAAACACATGTTTAAAAAAAAAACACCACCAATGTATATCAATGCAAATCCACTACTCTAATTAACAAAGTGTAAGCAGATACAATGCTGCTCAACTCCGTCATTCCTAATGTGAACATGGGTGGATTCCTGGGTGGATGGTTGTCCTGGCCTAAATGATTACATTCTGGTTAAAGCATCCACATTTTCTGGAATGAATTGCCTGTCTGCACCATTCACCTATAATACCTCTTTATACACAGAAAGTGATGAAATCATAAATCTATAGAATAGATAGATAGATAGATAGATAGATAGATAGATAGATAGATAGTTTTTTTTTTTCCTCTTTTTGCTTAAGTGCTTCCCTAGCATAGGACCATGAATGCCTAATGACAAATACAGAATTTCCTTCCTCCCTATGATTAGGGAGGAAGGGGGGGGACCCAGTATGCTAAGGGCCCTATTCCACCGGACGATTATCGTTCAGATTATCGTTAAATTGTTCGAATCTAAACGATAATCGTTCGATTGAATAGCAGTTAACGATTAACGACCGAACAAGAAATCGTTGATCGCTTTATAAGACCTGGACCTATTTTTATCGTTGCTCGTTCGCAAAACGTTCGCAAATCGCTCGCATTGAATAAGACGTTGTTCAGTCGTTCGCAGTAGATACGAACGCAATAGCGAAGAAATAGCGAAGAAAAATTATCGCAAATACGATCATAAGTAACGATTATCGTTCCATGGAAATGAGTAAATGTTTTCAGGTCTTTCGCAATAGCGGTCGTTTGAGATTGTTAACGATTATGTGAACGATAATCGCCCGGTGGAATAGGGCCCTAAGACGTAAATCTGTTTTGATTCGTCACTGGGGTTTTTTAAGCTCCCATTTTCCTCACTACACGTCACATCTCACGATACCTATTAAAATACCTATTGCTCCAATATCCAAAGTAAAACGCAGTGTCATAGACTTACATTACTCTGGATCTCACTCTGCATGATAGTCATTTGTAAAAAAAAAAAAAAAAAAAAAAATCAAGGTACACTTTAAGACCTAAGCTGCCTGCTTCTTTAAGGGGTTAAATTATTTATACAGGTGATTGTAGAATATACAGAAAACTCAAAGTTTAGGCATTTGTCTTGTTGTAAAGTACAGCACTGACAATGATTGAATGTGAGGTTAGAATAATCTTGTAATGAGGTGCACTGTTCCTGACACTTTTATTAACTGAACATGACTCCAATTTTTATTTTCTTCTTAAAAAGAAATATATTTGCTTCCCATTTGCTTTATCTCTTTGCCGTCTCATCTGCACAGATTTTGATACATTATTCAAAAGATCTTTTCACATTGGCTATGTTCCCACATTTTTTTAAGTCCATTTATTATTTTTTAAATTGATGTCCATCATATCACGGTTTGGGCACACATCAGTGCTGTTGGTACATTATTCTAGTGTAGGTGGACTAACTGGCCTTTGGAAGTGTCTTTAATTGAAAAGTCCATTGAATAAAATAGGACGCTGAAAAAAGAACTGTTTGTGAAAAAACTAAAAAATAACGTCCGGTGTTTGCACAAGACTTCTGTGAATATTTGTCATGATCGTTATTTTGACGTCTGTGCAGACGTCTGTCATTTAATACACTGTGTGCATTGGGTGGCTGTCATTCCATTGACTTTAATGCATTGTATTGAAGCCAATTAAAATGTGTCAATTACAGATGTCTTTTTAAAAAGAAAATGCAACTTAGTCCGATACCCCCAACCCCCATTTTCTCAGCACTGAATTAAGAGGCAGTTTTATTTATTTATTTTATTTTAGGGATCTGTGGAAATTCTAGCATTTGGACACCAATCAATCTGTAAGTGGTAGTATATTATAATTCTATGGCATCCCATTCTTTGGCGGAAAGCTACTTTAAAAATTACTTTTCTACAACAGCATGATTTGAACAATAAATTCTTTCGATATCCCACTGATTCCATTGAGCTGTGCTCATTCAAATGGAAAAGAACAAACTATCTGCAGATTTGGCTTTCAGTTCCATCTCTACACAGATGACACCCAGCTATTTACCTCCTTTTGTGATGTCACCCCAGCAGTTCAAGACGCAAGTAACTATTTGCTGTCTCAAATATCATGTCTTTTTTATATCTTAAACTAAATCTTTCTACAACAGAATTTCTTGTATTGCTATGTATTTAGTTCCTACCCTTGTCATCTACAACTCAAAATCATCCTCAAAATCTGACCTTTACTTACTGCCCAAACAGTTAAAACTCTTATTATTACTCTGATTAGTTTGTCTTTAGTAAATGGAAATATTACTTTATGTATGTGCTTTTCAGGCATGTGTATAGGTTCACATCTTTCCAGGCAGGTGTGTAACACAATTCTTACTCCCTTACTATCATGCTGCCCCCCCCACACACACACACACACACACACAACACCACCCCTTCTTATCATTCAGCACTGTTCCATTTGCAGAAAGTCATGTAGCGGATAAAAAACATACCTAACAACAGTTAGGTATGTTATGATTGTTATAATGGGTTTACATACAGACGCTGATGTGGTGGCAGCAGTAGCAAAGAAGGATGCCGGACCACCAGCTATATGTAAACCGGCTCTTAGAATGTAGCAACACAAAAATTATACAACAACTACATTTATCTAAATTAAATAAGCAGTCTGCTCTGCCACAAGTGTGTCATCCATTCCAGACATCAAATGGAGGTCCCAATAAGTGACATTGCCTACTAGACTCTCAAGCCAGATACCAGAAAGTTACAACTTATATTAATATATTTGAATCTGCACAGCCGCTCCTGTTCCATAATACGATGCTTGTAGATTGACTGGGAACAAGCTCCATTTAGGATATAAAATAATGTGAATATTGGATAGAGGGATAAAGGGGTTTACATGAACTCAAAAAAATTTCAACTATCTGTACATTACTTCAGAGAAAATATAATTATTAGCAAATGTGTCAGTCATTTACTCAGAATTAATGATGTATCATAGAGGTGTACAGTAGACCATACCACAAGCTTTAACTTCTGCTTATTTTTAATATAACAAAGCGCCCTCAATAAGCATAGGGGTGCTCAATACTCAACCAAGCATGTCTTGCAGAAACCTATTACTTTTTTTTCGGTCTAATTTTTGTATATTTCATTTAAACATCCCTTTGGGGCACAAAATATACAAATACAACAAAAATAATTAATTCATTAGCAACAAGGCACACTCCTGTCAGGAATATGCAGTAGCCTGGTGTGAACTGGGCCTGGTTTTTGCTTTATTGCTTCTCAGCTTCCTGCAATGCAGGAGTTACACTGAGCTCTGCTAGACTTGATTGCTGCAGCTGAGAAAGTATTTTTGATTGACGTTTTCCCCTGCCTGTTTGGAACCTTAAGGATCAGGGTGCGGTCCAATGGGGATCCGGACCGGGCTCTTAATCCTCATAAAAGAAAGCTGAGCCAGTCTCTCAGCGCTGGCTATTAAGGTTCATACCCTGATCCCAGCTCCCCCTATCTATTCCTGCGATCCCCGTACCTAATTCCTCTGCTCGATTTACCTGTTACCTGACCTCCCGCCTGACCGTTGAATATCAGATTGACTGATTTTGTACTGCATTGCCCGTTTGGTGCTGACTTTGGCTTGTTGACTCTCCTTTGTGTTTTTTTGTCCATCTCGTTCTGTGTTACACCATACCAGAGCAGGGACCGCTATTGTGGTTGTCCGCGGCTGCCTAGGGCCATTTGAGGCAAGTAGGTAGGGACAGTGGGTGGGTTCAGCCTTAGGGCTCACTGTTGTGTCTTATCCCTACATACCTGTCCTGACACCTCCATTCTGCAAAGCAGAGGGCCACTGGTTAAATGCTCTATGAGCTCTATGAGCACTACAACAATGAAAAATGCTCAACCCAAGCAATGAGCACTTAAGCATCTAATTTTTGTTTAAAACAAGTGAATAATACAAAAAAAAGCCAATTGGTAGGAACCAATTTGTAGTCTGAAAGTGGTACAACACTTACATTAACAAAATGTAAAACGAAACAGAATTCATGTCCTGGTGGCCTTAAATTTTTGCCACAACACAAACGGATTAAAAAAGAAAAAAGTTGTAAGAAATTAAGCATACATAAGCAGTCTACATCTTCTTATTCTCTCAACACTGCAAATCTTGCATGAGTTCCCAAGGAAACAAAAGCCCTCCTCATGTATCCATAGGAACTAACTCAAGACTCTTTGAGTTAAACCTATTTGGGTTACACAATGTAATACCGATTTCTCTGTAGGGAGTCACAGTGAGGTTTTGCTGTCCTGCAGCTACTCTGTATCCTTTCTTCTTCCATTACTGCATTATACAAATCAATTGTCTACTACTTTGGGTATTTGCCTTGAATGGCATTTGTAGCAATATTACTATTGACACATTGCATTGTGGTAGTTTAAGACAAAGCCAGTTGAAGCAATTATCGTGAATACAGGAATATCAACTGCACACCAATTTCCATCAATTTTTTATATTTTTATTTTATGCACTTTATTTTTTTAAAGTTTCCAACACAGGTAGGGAGGATTTAACATAACTTATGGTGTACTATTTCACTGGACGTTTCGGTCATTTACAACCTTTGTCAATGTGGTATACTGTGCTCAAGAGTTATAGGAGACACTGTGTGTGGGAACTGCATAGGAGTAAATGATGGCGGCTAGCTCCAAAGTTTGTTTATGCAGATGGACTTGATTTTAATTTTAATAATAATAATAATGAGTGAATATCAGGTCATGGGCATGTACCCCTAAATATAAAACATTCTCATGGCCTGACTTTATAATCCTTGTCACAACTGGAGTTGTGGATTTACTGTGGATTTAGTGATTGAGTATGCTGCACCAGGGAGAGGGAGTCTAAGGGGCAGCTGGTCTTCACCAGTGCCCATCCAAAGGTGGGACAGACTTGCTGCAGCAGGCAATCCCCAGGTCGCTACCCCTGGCTTGGTGCTTGGGCAAGGTGCTGCTGGAGACATGCAGACAGGTGAGCTGGAACACAGCAGGACATATGGCTGCAACCACAGGCAGCAGGAACAAAGCAGGATTCTTGGTTGGAAATACAAGCGGCAAGAATCACGGGCAGAAGTCATGGGCAGGTGGGACCACATGCTACGGGCTCCAACACTAGGGTCAGGTCAAGCAGGGATTTATAGGGGGTGATTGGTGCACTTGGCCAATTAAGGGCATACTGCCCCTTTAAATATCAGAGAGCGCGCACCCAAGGAGGCGAGGACGTGCGCTGTAAATAAGGAGAGCAAGCCGAAACATGGCATGGTAAGTGGACGGTGTCTGGAGCAGAGACAAGAAGAGGAGAGTGGGGGTAGCTGCGGCCCGAAGCATGGGTCGCAGCTGTGTCTGTGACTACCATGACATCACCTGATATTTGCTTACATTGTTAACATTAAGTTTACATCCATTTGATCATTTCCTAATTCTAAAAGAAATATACTCATATCCCAAGAATAATGGGGGGGGCATTTCAAGAAACCATATAAGGGTGTGTTATAGGGACAACCTCATTTTTTTTTTTATCTAATTTTTGGGGTTTGATTACAGGTCTTCTTTAAGGGGTTAATTCCTATTTGTATTCAACAATACGGCTTATTGTAGCAGGAGCTCATAGTATGCTATTGTTAATCCATAGAACAGCAAAATGACAACTTAATTAGCTGGTAGTTGAGTCAATTATTATGGTCCACAGATCAATGGACGTTGCTTCAACAAGTAATATGATGATGTATTAAAGTCTGGTTACTTTTGCTTATCAAATTAATAGTGACTACAATAGAACCTTGAAACTTAGCAGCCATTCCCCAACATATTTTACACAACAAAACTTTCAAACCAATTTGGTATTTTTTATTTATTTAACCTATGATAATAATATTAATAATAATAATAATAATAATAATATGTATATAGCGCCAACAGATTATATAGCCCTATGATTAAATATATATATATATATATATATATATATATATATATATATATCAGTATATATACACATATATATGTATATAAATAGATAGATTTAGATAGATATATTTTATTTTATTAGGACGTCATATGAATAAGCTCTTGAAGTAGGTAGAATTACAATCAAAGGAGACACAAAGGCTTTGGTAAGGTATAAAATAATCTAATGTGTAACTACTGTAGCACAGATCATTTTGGGTACATGTATGGACAAAATCAGACATTAGACTGTAGGAAATCAATTTACAATATAAGGCTATGTTCACACTGCGTATGTTTCCGGCCGTAGTGCGAACCGCGAATATACGCACGTAGTTTTGACGTTGATGCGTTTGCTTGAAAGTATACGATATACGCCCGCACAATGCACACTACGTATGAGCTTACAGCAGTCGTATGTGGCGCCGAGAAAAATTAACAAGACCATTGTTTGAGGACGGAAATGTTAAAACTCACGGCCGTGGATTTCCATGTGGTCCCGTACGAAGTACTTATTTCGGCCAAATTGAACTTGATTTTTCAATCCAAAAGGTTCTGTGGGGTTTACGGGGCTGGGCAAAGATTTAAAAGTGAATGACCTGCCTCAGATCGCTTCGAAACAAGCTAGGGAAGCATAACTGTACTACGGGCGTATGTTCGCGGTTCGTACACATCCGGCCGCATGTCTATTTTTCCCACGCCCGTAGTTTCAGCCGCACATGTACGGCAACGTATGAAATGCAGCCGGACTCGTACGCCGTGTGAACATAGCCTAAATAAGAGGACTGCAGACTATACTCACAGGAGCTTATACACTACGGCTATGTTCCCACTAAGCAAAAGAAAGAAACAAAAAGAGAGGGAGAGAAAAGGCGCCCGTTTTTTTCTTTTTAAAATTACATTGTTATTACCACATTTTAATTGACCTTACGGCAATGCATCAAAGTCAATGGAATGACGGATGCACAAAGTGTATTGAATAAAACGGACGTTGTTTGTGCAGACATCAAAATAATCATCATGACAATTATTTGTGGACATCTTTTGCAAACAATGGACATTATTTTTTAGTTGTTCACACAGATCTTTTTTTGTTTGTTTTTTTCAATGTCCTTTCACTGTTCTTACTATTAAATCCAATGAATTTTTCAACTAAAAGGGAACTATCAGCAGGTTAAACTAATGAAACCTGCTGATGGCCCCGTTCCCCATGGTCTTATGAGACCGTTAGCAGCACTGGGCGGGCCTCTAGGATCACTGCCTGCCCCCATAACACCGATCCACCCCAACTGACTCGGCCCTTTCTAATGAATGGAGCAGGCCGTCCAGGGGCAGGCCTAATCAGCACTATAGGGGCAGGCAGTGCTCTTAACGCCCCCCCCCCTAGTCCACCTAACAATTTCGCTAGACCGTGGGGAACATGACTAACTGACGAACGGAACCAAGGAGGCAGGTAAAAGACATACCTTCCTCCTCTGCATCTTCTTTGCAATAGGGACATTTTAGCAGGTTAGATTTGTCTAACCTGCTGACAGTTTCCTTTTTAAGCCACACCCAAAGGGAAATCAGTCCACCTGAACTAGAAAAATGTACCAACCTCTGTCATTGCACTGATGGACGCACAAACCGCGAAATGACTGACTTCATCTTGAACTTAAAAAGTAATAAAGGGATTGATTGATATTTTGATCCGTTTTTTTTTTTTTTTTTTTATAATGGAAGTCAATGGAACAATAGATGCATACAAATGCATCCTTTTTTCATCCTTTTTTCTTTTTTTAATGGTGGAAAAAACAGATCGCAAAAATGCAGTGTGAACACAGCCTTACAAATGAATATTGCCATGGCAATAAACAGGGCAATAGATCTTAAAGCTGAATGGTCTTGCAATCAGTCGGCATGTAGATTGTGGATTACCAATGTGAAAGAAGATTCAAATATTTTCTTTCAAGAGGCATGAAAGAATACTTTTGAAAATATATTTTTGAACACCTATTAATTGCTTTCCATTGATGTACATGGCTGCTGACCTTACCGGCAATGTAGTTCACTGTTCATACTACTACTACTACTACAATTTACTGTTCATACTACTACTATAGAAAATTATTGCACACCAGAAATTTGAGTTAGTCCTTTCACAGAAGTCAAAAGAGGATACAGGATACAGCATATTAGAACTTAAAATGAACTATAGGAAATTATTCTGCTATTACCCCGTGCATCAAGGCAATATTTTTATGAAGCCAGAAAACCCTTTTACCATCCATCAAGTTTTAGCCTACAAGAATAGTGGTCACAGCAAGGAATGAATGCTAATATTTTTACAGGTTTTCTTCAATGCGACTTGCCCATTTATAGATAATATAGCAGCAATACATGTGTGCTAGAGATACAGTATCTCTTTTCAAGCAACGGAAACCAATTACTATACATAGAAATGAATACATTGGCAGAATATGAAGTTGGTTGCACTCTACTTATTACTTATGTAGTATAAATAGGTGTCATGTTTTTGTGCAACTCAACTTATTCAACAAAAGAATAATCATCTCCGTAATGATTCTGATTATACTATTGATTTATCACATGATTTCCAACCAGCTCTTTCCTTTAGACGTTAAAAACAGAAAAAAAAAACTAGTATAATATTACATCCTCCACAATAGCTAAACAAACAACATTCAGTAGTTAAAGATGAAAAACAGAATGGTTTAGGGGAATAGGTAACAAACAATTAGAATAAAGAAACTAAGAATAATACTCTACATGAAATAAAGAATTTGTCAAAATTCTTGGACTGCTATATTATACAAATAGTCCACTAAGTCTACTAAATTTTGTAAAAATAAAAATAGAGCAAAAATACATGAAAACCATACTATGTGTACTTATGTATATTTCTGTAACATTTACTTCCTATTGCTTACATATAAGGCTAGGTTCACACTGCGTTTTCAGCATCCATTTAACTGATCTGTTTTTTTCAAAAAACGGATTGCAAAAAACGGATGCATTTGTGTGCATCCGTTTTTTAATCCGTTTTTCTATTGACTTCCATTATAAAAAACGGATCAAAATGGTTGCGTTTTTTTGACGCACAATAAAGTACTGTTGACACTACTTTTTTGACCGTTAAAAAAAAAAATGGATTCGTTAAACGAATTGCAAAAACGCAGTGTGAACCCACCCTAACCAACATATTCTATGGCACTCACAGTCAGTTCTTGTCCAAAATCGGGCTCACAATTTGACTGTCCTATCTCAGACACACAGTAGAGCTAATTTCATAGGAATTCAATTGAAAGCATATCTGTCACGGAAGTTTTCAATATACTCTGTCTTGATTTTTCTATGTTTAAATGAATTTATACAATTGTCCAACTGTAGTCTATGTTCCCTCCATATTGGATTTTTACTCTTTTCTCTGTTCAATAAACACAGGCTGAATCCCAGAATTCCAGGCGGTACTCGGCCAGTCTCCTCCTTCCCCACGGACCGGGAAGACATCAGCAATCAGATGCGGCAGGTTCGTGAACGTTCAAGCTCGATCAAACCTAGGATTTCCTGAGGTTTGATCAACTCTAGTGTTGAAGTAAGTAAATATCTCAATGTCATATATTACTTTTTTTTATTATTATTGAATCACATTTATTTCTGACTGTATGATAGTGGGTGCACACAGAGGCACAGTATGGTATAAAGGAGGTGTATTATGGCTAAACACATTTCAACACAAATTCCCAATACTGCAATTCCCATTAGGTATAATAGACAGGCAGTTCTACCAAATAGGAATTACAATGTGTTATTTGTCATTTTGACTTTGCATCTATTTTGAGCATGTTGCTATTCTGTAAGATGAAAGAAGTGGTAGAATAAACATAATGATACGTATGAGTCATATGCATTGCTACAACACGTAAGGACCCAGCTGAACAATGCTTATATGATAAAGTACTTTTTCATGGCAAGATTCAATCACAATTAACAAATCAAAAGGTACATAATGTACAAATGTAATAACAGCTAAGCTGGCTGAAGCCCCTATGTATCAACCACGATATTGATCTTCTCATAAATAGACTGTGGAAACCCTAGCAAGATTCGTTCAGCTTGGCAAACCTTCAAAAGTGCATCTTAACATCGGATAAATGTGCAGTCTAGGTTACCCAGGGTTCATTGGAATGTTACACGGTAAAATGAATTTATAAAGTACAATATATCTATTTAATACTGAAAGATTACGATTAAAAAAAATGAATATTGCTGTTGAAAATGTATGATTGTATCCTATAGTAGATCCATGCCAGGAAAGTAGTAAAACACAAGGATTGTGCCCTGGGTGCTCTGTGCTATACAACGTCTCCAGGCCACTCTGTCTTGGCCAGGGCGTTTGAACACAGGGCTAGAGGGTTGAACAAAATGTAAAGGAAAAAATTGTTATGACTCAATGATGATTTAAAGGAGTACTGCGGCGAAAATCTGTTTCTTTCAAATCAAATGGTTTAAGAAAGTTGTATAGATTTGTAATTTATTTTTATTTAAAAATTTCCAGTCTTCCTGTAATTATCAGCTGATGTATGTCCTGCAGAAAGTGGCGTATTCTCTCCACTCTGACATAGTGATGTCTGCTGCCACCCCTGTCCATGTCAGTAACTGTCTAGAGCAGTAGCAAATCTCCATAGAAAACCTCTTCTGCTCTGGACAGTTCCTGAAACGGACAGAGATGGCAGCAGAAAGCACGGTGTCAGACTGGAGAGAATACACCACACTCTGCAGGACATCCAGCAGCTGATAAGTACGGGAAGACCCATGATTTTTAAATAGAAGTAAATTACAAATCTATATAACTTTATGAAACCAGTTGATTTAAAAGAAAAGGTTTTCGCCAGAGTACCCCTTTAAATGTATTATGATGACAACCAAACTCTGGCGTAAACCTTTCATTGCCGTAGACATTTTATTATGATGTCCTACTGAAAGCATTATCAACCTCTGCTAGCATCCATAAAGGTCATGTACAAAGTTTTCATTACATTGCTTTCACATCTCTATAGAATAACACACAAGAAGTAATCAGATGCTGAATTGTAATGTTCTTCTATTGTACACCACGGAATCCAATATCTCTTTATCAATATTAAGGCATATTCTGTACGTAGTTTTACCTCTAACCTAAAAATGTCAGAACAGTAATCAAATTGGTATTCTGATGTGTGATATATGAAAGTAAACAGCAAGGAAAGCATTTATGCAGGAACAAAGGTTTCCTGTAGAATGAGATATTTTGTTCCCATGTTAATGGTATTTTGGAGTTTGGGTGCTAGAAGTTATTGAAAAGAACCATTGCCATAAATTATTATACAGTGGTACCTTGGATTACGAGCAAAATTTGTTCTGGGGCCGTGCTCGTAATCCAAATGACTCTTAAAACCGAAGCAAATTTTCCCATAAGAAATCATAGAAATGCAGACAATTGGTTCCACACCCCAACAATAATGATTTATTATTCTGAGTAACATGTAAAACAAATGAAACAAACATTCAGAAACAGCAGAATATGTAATATTATAAGTTACTGTACAGTAATGGAGAGGATGGGAAACACAAGGGCTGACAGAGACTGCAGGAAGCATGAAGTATGAGCAGGACATACGTGGGCACATACATGCAGCACTCTCTGTCCAGGGAGAGAGGGGTTACAGCTATGGAGAGATTACCTCCACAGTCCTGTCCCCTGAAGTGAGCCCCAGCCTGAAGTGGATCTGCTATGATTTGGAAGGTAAGGGAGACTTCCTGGGTCAGCGTACAGTGGTGTAGACCCCCGTTATGCAGACCATGCCCTCCTCCACTCGCCCTCCCACCCAATACAGGGAGCTCTTAAACCAAAGCAATGCTCTTAAACCAAGTCCTATTTTTGAAAAACTGTGAGCTCTTCTTGCAAAACACTCTTAATCCAAGTCACTCTTAAACCAAGGTACCACTGTATATGGAAGCTTGAGTGGCTGATATGGTAGTTTCTTTGTACACGACAGACACAAGCAAGTACTTCACAGCAGGGGACTGACCCCAACACAGCTGAGATAGTAGGGGAGCAGGGGGGAGAATTACACACACACACACACACACACACACACTGCAGGCAGATAGAAACAATTCTGTAAGTAAGAGATTATGTAAGTAAGAGATCACAGAATTCTGTGGCGTGTGTGGCATATACCTTCCCCACACTGATGTTAGGAGGGTAACAATAGGTAAGGGCCAGAGTGGTCCTTGAAGGATGGGCTGCTAGCCTGCCACTCAAGGGCCAGTGCTGTGTGTTTGCAACCCAAGCTAAAATTTGCCAGCCAGCCCCTGGCTCTCTGGCACCTCCATAGGAATGAATAGAGCCGCGGGTCATGTCATGTGCCGTACCTGTGGCTGTATTCCTAGGGAAAAAGCCAGGTGTTGATACAATATCGCTGGGAGTCACGGAGGTTGGACCCCCATGATCTCTTACTTTTCCCCTATTCTGTGAATAAGGGAAAAGTAATTTTTTTTTTCCTCGACAACCTCTTTAAGGCTTTAAAAAAACAAGGTTTTAAACTTATTTAAAGGACAGGTTCATCCAGGGATGTTTAGGAGATGACTGACTATAAAGGAAAGATTAACAGATAGGGCTTATTGAAACTTTTTGAGTCTTCATGGCTCTGCAATGAATCAGCCGTGTGGCTGTGTCATTACAGTGCAACAGAGATTGAAACATTTCCCCCGGCTCCTGGCATGATATTGATACATCATGCCGGGCGAAGCAATACTCCACTACAGGGCTTCCCTGTCCATAGCATCTGTAAAATACTGTACGTGGGAATAAGTCCATAGACATGTGCTTTCCTTTGTGTCCATTCCATGCTTTAGTTAAAAAGATTGAGCAAAAAAAAAAATTGCTAATGTTCTCTGCGTAATCCTTTTTCTTCTCTTTAGCCTATTGACTTGTAGTATTCTACTTACCACTTATTCCTACAAGACACAGATTAATGACTATGAACCAAAACAGGAAAATCATTGTTCTGTGTGACTAGAAAGTGCAACCACAAAGTGTCTAATCTGACGAAAATGAAATAAAGAAAACACTAATTACTCTGGAAGCCAGGAAGTATTGCTGTAAGATTGATATCTTGAAGAAATAATTATATATTAAAAAAAGACGAGAAAGGATAATTGGTGGAATAAGTAAAATTGATTACGTGTCATGAGTTTGATTTATACTCGTACAATTTCCAGCAATTATTTATGACGCTGTTGATTGTAGATTTATGCTGAAAATTATAATTAAGCTTTAACACCAATACAACAAGCTCAGCTAATTGCAGCCATGGACGGTGTGAGCAACTGATCAGAACCTGCAGATAGCAATAAATTTAGTTGAAGGATGGCTTTAATTCCATAAAAGATTTATAGTGACACCTGACTATATCAAGTAAGTTTACAGTAAAAGATATACAATTAATATACATGCATACTCTATTTGTAGCTTAAAGCAAATGTACCAGCGGGATGCCAGTGGTGAGGTCCCTTTTTTGAACCGTGGCCCGGTTCCCGATGCACGGTCTATTTCTGAGCACCGACCCGGCCTGAAGCATTCGAGACAGGCCAACCTGCCCTGAGTGGGAAGAAACCCCTCCCCTCTATGACACGGCTCCATTAATTCTAATAGAGCCAAACTGGGGCAGGCTAGCCGCCAATGCTTAACGCCGCAAGGTCACAAGTCTTATCTATAGTGTGTTCAACATCTTCCAAATATACCTGTTCTTTTTTTCTTTCACAGTTGTTAGCGGTCGGTACATGGGATTTCTAAAAAAAGATCTTCAGCCCACCCCATAAAATAAGATGTTACTAGCATTAAAAGCTTAAGATGCCCTTATAACTTACCTCTTTTTTTTTTTTTCACAGTTGTTAGATCTTCAGCCCACCCCATAAAATAAGAGGTTACTAGCATTAAAAGCTTAAGATGCCCTTATAACTTACCTCTTTTTTTTTTGTATAGTTTTTTGATATGGCCTCACATTCTTGAGTGACTTTATAATGTGTCTGGTAGTTCAGGGAACTATCATAGGGCACTTGAAGAGCATAAAAAAACAAAACAGGGTCAATGTCTAAAGGGCAGCTAAGTTCACAAAGGGGATAACAGCACCTTCAGTGTACAGTATATAAAATTGTAAGAATTGACAAGCCACCTAAGGCAGGTGATTTGCATAAGCAAACCCTACATAAAGGCATAAATGATTTATCATTTAGATACCAGATGTCCAAAGGGTTTTAATTTTATAAATGACCTCCTTTTCCATTATTTCTAGTACATCATTGTACTATTTTTAAATATGTATTACATTTCGTAACCAGGCAGGTCTTATCATATTATAATGGCTTTCCTGATTTACAACTCAGGTGTTTTTCTTCTCCCCGTAAGTTTACTTTATGCGAATAAGCAACTATTAAGCCTTCTATGATAAGGTTCTAAGGGGGTTAAAACCGCACCTGTGTTCTGATCATGCGATCATGGACTTGACAATCTTCTATTGGTTGGTCACACTGTTTAATTCCTTTGCAGCACTGATGTTTTTAGACCATGATTAAGCGCAGCCGCGCAAAAAGCGTAAGCCTTGTCATGAAGTATTTTAGTTTTTAATACACAAATAAAAGTTTTGTTTTAACTGCTTACGTCCAGGAGTTCTGGCTCCACCACCTTGTAGCTACCTCCTGCTCACAGCGTCTGGCCAACGCCCTGGGAGTCCGTGCACCCTCCACCCGGGATCAACTGTTGCTGTGGGACTTCAAACACCAGGGTGAGCTGTATCTTTCACCTTTATTTCTATTGTACACTATGAGAGGGCATGAACTTAATTGTAATACTAGTAATACCAGTAACTGTAATGATTACAAAGACCTAATACACCTCCTGACTGTATAATCATGATATTCACTCCCAATATTGGAATTAAATCTGTGTCCATTTCTGCAGGGCATAAACAATTGTGTGGGTTAAATACAGGTCTACTTTAATTGATTGTTTGGTTAATTGATTGATTTTAAGTAAGGTGTGTGTGCAGAAAACCTGCAGCCAGTGTTAGGAGATGCAGGGCTGTACTACGCCACAGCATGATGGGGATTCTTCCTTGCAGCTGTCAGTTTTGTTTACATTGTCCATAGACTTTCTAAATGCAAATTCTCATTTGAATCAGATGAACATTCTTTCATTTACATTTATTATTATCGGTACTGTTATATTCTATGTGTTTTTTTATATTCTATCATGTTTTATAGATCAATATGCTAATTATGGGGCGGGACTGGCGCCCTTTTTATGTGTATTTATACCTGCTCTTTTATTGTCATTGCTATGCGCCTTATTTTGAGAAAGGGGACCTGCTTGTTATCGAAACGCGTCAATTTCTGTGCTTTTTATGAATAAATTGCATATTTATTCTATCTGGCAATTGCAGTCCTGATATCTTTGCATTCTACGTCTGTGTCCAGCCAACATTTGCAGGTCATGGGGTCAATGAAGTGAGTAACGTGTAACAGACAGTATAATTTATGACCACTCTATAAAATCTGCCACCCTTCAGAGGCTCTACGAAGCTGCCGCCCTGAGCAATTAACTTTTTTCGCCTCATGAGAGAAACAGCCCTGCACATGGGTATTCTTACTTGCTTGCAACCAAGATTTCCCCTAGTATAGTATGTTAGGTATATACAGTAGGTTCAGGGTCATAATATTGGGCAATTATATGTTTAGCTTTACCGTTACAAAGCCTCATTAATTCTAATGTTGCAAGGATGTCGGCTACTTTTGGCACATTAAGAAAAATATGATGCATTATTGAACTGACACTGAAGACTTGACATTGACATAAACGGGGCATTATTAAATAGCCAATCGTGTGTGAACTCAGAAAATTAGTATATTAAATAGCTGAAAATGCATAATAAGATACAATGATCCCTGCCTAAAAAATTCTCGCCTGTCATAATGTTTTAGTTACTGCTGAAGAGTCAAGATACCAACATGACATGCTCAAGATAAGCAGGGAAAGAGGCAGGGATTATTATTTATTCACTGTTAAACTGTCTTGCATGGGGATGCTCGGCCATGAACGAAATGGAAAGCATGTCACTCGAAAGTTCCCATTTAAATGAGTAACTTTGGAAAGCTGGGCAGTTCTATGATGCATGTTAACTTGTGTCAAAAACATTGGAAGATTGTACTGAAAAAGTCATAAAAGTTTTCTAAAACCTTACTGGCACTATTCAACTGATAATTAATTTTTTTAATGGCAATTATTTGAGTTAGGTAAACAATTTGTCCATTTTAAGGTTTCGATCACTTCTACTTTTTAGGTTCTCTTAGGAGTCTCAGATGTTGCCAAAAATCCAAGTTAAAGTAACACAGCATACAGGGTAATTGTGTCTGGTTAAAGGCCAGACACCATAATAGAAAACGTATGCCCCCAATAAAGTAAATTTGTTGTCTGCAATTCACATTCCAAATTGTTGTCGCTGAAAGGAGGCTGTAAAGCCTCCTCACTTCCCTTTCTGTGCTTAGAAAACATTGTTTCATATAGTGTTGAAACTCATAAAGACGCTCTTCTAGGCCAATATGCCCATACACTAAAAAAAAATTAAGAAAATATTTTCAGTTTAATATTTTCAGATTGGTAACAATTGTCTGAAAATTTTCCTAGGGCTGGGTCCACACAGTGTTTATTTTGGGTTAATGGTGCATTTTTGCAATTATGCAATTTTGATGGAATCACAGAAAAAAATGGCACAATTGTAAGCCCTCGCGGGCAGGGTCCTCTTCCCCGATGTACCAGTCTGCCATTTACCTTCATGTAATGTGTTTTTGAGCTTGTATTGTTCTGTTTGTTACCCCTATTGTTTGTATAGTGCTCTACAATTAACCCTTTAAGGACAGAGCCAATTTCGATTTTTGCGTTTTCGGTTTTTCCTCCTTGTGCTTAAAAGGCCATAGCAGTTGCATTTTCCACCTAGCGACCCACATGAGCCCTTATTTTTTGCGTCACTAATTGTACTTTGCAATGACAGGCTGAATTTTTGCATAAAGTACACTGCGAAACCAGAAAAAAATGCAAAGTGTGGGGAAATTGAAAAAAAAAATGCATTTTGTTTATTTGGGGGAAATGTGTTTTTACGCCATTCGCCCTGGGGTAAAACTGACTTGTTATATATGTTCCTCAAGTCGTTACGATTAAAACAATATGTAACATGTATAACTTTTATTGTATCGGATGGCCTGTAAAAAATTTAAACCATTGTCAACAAATATATGTCACTTAAAATCGCTCCATTCCCAGGCTTATAGCGCTTTTATCCTTTGGTCTATGGGGCTGTGTGAGGTGTCATTTTTTGCGCCATGATGTTTACTTTCTATCGGTACCTTGATTGCGCATATACGACTTTTTGATCGCTTTTTATTACAATTTTTCTGGATTTGATGCGACCAAAAATGCGCAATTTTGCACTTTGGGATTTTTTTGCGCTGACGCTGTTTACCGTGTGAGATCAGGAATGTGATTAATTAATAGTTCGGGCGATTACGCACGCGGCGATAGCAAACATGTTTGTTTATGTATTTATTTATTTACTTTTATTTATAACCTGGGAAAAGGGGGGTGATTCAGACTTTTATTAGGGGAGGGGGCTTTTTACTATTAACAGCACTTTTTTTTTTACTTTTACACTTATACTAGAAGCCCCCCTGGGGGACTTCTAGTATAAGTGCTTTGATCTCTCATTGAGATCTCTGCAGCATAGATATGCTGCAGAGATCCATGAGATCGGCACTCGTTTGCTTTCGGCTGCTGCAGCCGGAAACAAACGAGTGCCGAGCCGAGGACGGCGCCATCTCGGACGCGTCCCCGGCCGGCTTCAGATACGGAGATCGCTCCTCCGGGATAACATCCCGGAGGAGCGATCTCCTCCACTAGACCCCAGGGAACGGCTGAATCCGGTAATCGGATGCAGCTGTCATGTTTGACAGCTGCATCTGATTACTGTATTAGCGGGCACGGCGATCAGACCGTGCCCGCTAATACCTACGGTCCCGGGCTACTCGCGGCACCCGGGATTGGCGTGGTTCAGAGCGGGGTCGCCGCGCGGCCCCGCTCTGAACTTCCTTACCGGCATCAGGGCGTAAATTTACGCCCGATGTCGTTAAGGGGTTAAGGGCACTTTAAAAATGAATAAAAATAATTTATCATGACTGCACAATTTGCTGCAAAACAGCAGCGAAACTGTGCCAAAAACACATTAACATAAAATAAAAGCCAAGTGTGAACACAGTCTTAGGGCTTATTCCCATATATTATTCCTATATATTACAAAGGCGGTGGACAGGGAAGCCCTGTAAAGGAGTGTTTTCCCGCCCAACATGATGTATCAAAATTATGTCAGGAGCAGGGAAACTGTTTGAATCTCCGTGGCACTGCAGTGACAGAGCCATGAGGCTCCATTACAGGGCTTCCCCGTCTATAACCTCTGTAATATACGGGAAGTGGGAATAAGCCCTTATTCAAGTGCACTTGTATGTCACCAGTCATATGTCTGCATAATTTTAAGGTTGTTTCCATATACAGTATTTATTCAGAGTGCCAACCAATTGCTGTAGAAACCATGATCTTAGTTCTCTTTCAATATCCCTGTGATGTTGCTGACATTATAAACAAAATATGCGGAAATCCAGGCCACAGTATAGGTGATAAATGAGTGATCGCTGAGACTCCAGCAGCAGATATTGCTATGAATAATCCTGGTCAGTCCCATGGCAGTGAATGGAGCAGTGGTGACACAAGCACATTACCACTTCATTTACTTAATTTACAATGGTCATTTGAGAATTCCCATTCTTAAGACTGCTGAGTTCTTGCCAGTTGGATATCCCAAGGATCACACATTTATCACCTATCCTGTGTATAAGTAATACATTCCTATATACAGGATAAATAAGAATTTTGTTAACAGGCTGAAAAGAGTATAAAGATTCTTGGTTTGTAATATTACATTAATATAATGCTATATACTATAATCTCTGTTCTTTACCTAAAAAAAAACTGTATACTGTAGATAGATAAACAGAAAGAGATAGATAGATAGATAGATAGATAGATAGATAGATAGATAGATAGATAGGAGATAGATAGATAGATAGATAGATAGATAGATAGATCTTGCTTTATGCATATAGGCTTCTATAGAAATACAAAGCATAATTTACAGTACATTTATCTCCATCTCATTTTTTCTCAGTTGATCAAGTTAAGTTTTACTGTAAAATACAATTTTTACTTCTATGCATTTTTCTTAAAGTTTCTTTGACTTGACTACGATTTTCAAATAAAATTTCCCTGATCTATTTGTTTAAAGTTTATCCAGCCCAGCCGCTATATTAATATTATGTTTAAACCCAAATTGTAATCTACCAAGCACTTTTTCTCACTCTTCTACAAGCTATAGAAGTAATACTGCCGGAATATTACTTTTTCTATAATTTCTAATTTAAAGCTCCACGGTATAATGTGTACCTTAACCAACATAAAAAGCACAGACCCGCAGCCAGATATTACATTTTTAGATTTGCACGCTTCAATAGGCAAGTAATATTAGTCTTTCCAAGGAGACATGTCTGTAAACCTCTCCGCTTGCAAATGCAATAAGAGTAATTGTACTTGAATAAAAACAGGCTGATTAAAATGCCTCGATGCTGTCAGTACAGACAGAATTTTAGAAGAAAAGAAATGTTTCTGCACATTCTCTTGGGGGTTCTTCAGGACATGGTTTATGAGGATAAAAAATAACACATTTTCCAAATATATTGTATTATCTGTAATATCTGTAATAGGTGCAAAAAATTACTAATATTTAGGTGCAAACAGTTGTGTAATTGCACAATTAGCAAAAAATAAATAAATAAAATAAAATGAGTAAAGGGCTTGTCTCATAACTAGGGATGGGAGAACTTTTTAAAAGTTTGCTTCAGCAGGTTTGCAATTTATTGGTGTAAAATTTTCAAACCAAATCTTAAGGAACCATACAAAAACAGCTAAACAATTGCAGATGTTTAGCTGTTTTGATGCGGTCCAGATGTTCTCTTAATACCTACCTGTCCACACTGCCCTGGTGTTCTTAGTCTCTTGTCTCTAGTGTCCTTGCTGCCAAAATCCTACCCCCCTTGATTGGTTGAGCAGCCTTGTCACTCTCAAAACGGAGGATTGACAACCTGCTTTGCCAATCACCTGTCCTGTCAGTAATTGAACGGAATTAAAAACAAAGCTTCCAAAAAATTGCGTAGAAGCATTTTTGCAAAGCTCTTACATGGACGAACCATTTCTACTATTAGGAGAATATAAAATGTGTGTATATATATATATATATATATATATATATATATATATACGCGTGAGAGGTATCTGATTAGCAGACACCTGACTGCCACCACCCATAAGAACTGGATTCACAACACAAGTGTCACTGATGTCGCCTTGGGGACTTCAGAGGGGGGCCGAGCGGTGACCCTGCTCTGAACGCGTTCCCGGGTGCGGCATGTAGCCTGGGATCGCGGCTATTAGCGGGCACGGTCCGATCGCCGTGCCCACTAATCAAGAAATCAGATGCAGCTGTCAAAGTTGACAGTTGCATCTGATTGCTTGCTGTCCCTCATACCTGGTGGTTTAGTGGGGGGGATCGCCCCCCCCCCCCCCCGGGACATTGTCCCAGAGGAGCAATCCACACATCCTTTGCCGTCCGGGGTCAGCGCCGTAATGCAGCAGCCGAAAGCAATCGAGTGCCGATCTCATTTATCTATGCTGTATAACTATACAGCAGAGATCTCAATGAGAGATCAGTGTGCATATACAAGAAGTCCCCCAGGGGGGCTTCTAGGATATGAAATAAATAAATAAATAACGTGTTATTATTGATTTAAAAAAAATCCCCTAATAAAAGTTTGAATCACCCCCCCCCTTTCCCATGTTAAAAATAAAAATACATAAATAAATAAAATAAACATGTTTGGTATCATCACGTGTGTAATCGCCCAAATTATTAATTTAATTCATTCCTGATCTCGCATGGTAAATGGCGTAAGCATAAAAAAATCCCAAAGTGGAAAATTGTGCATTTTTGGTCGCATCAAATCCAGGAAAATTGTAATAAAAAGCGATCAAAAAGTTGCATATGCGCAATCAAGGTACGGATAGAAAGAACACATCATGGCGCAAAAAAATACACCTAAGACAGCCCCATAGACCAAAGGATAAAAGCGCTATAAGCATGGGAATAGAGCGATTTTAAGGAACATATTTATGTTAACAATGGTTTGAATTTTTTTCAAGCCATCACATAATATAAAAGTTATATATGTAACATATCGTTGTAATTGTAACGACTTGAGGAAAATTTATAACAAGTCAGTTTTCCCCCAGGGTGAACGGTGTAAAAACAAACACCCCTCAAATAAAAAAAAATGCGTTCTGGGTTCTTTTTCAATTTCACCACACATTTATTTTTTTCTGGTTTTGCAGTGTTTTTTTTTTTTTTAAAAATCAGCCTGTCATTGCGAAGTACAATTAGTGGCGCAAAAAATAAGGGCTCATGTTGGGTTTTAGGTGAAAAAATGCAACTGCTATGGCCTTTTAAGCACAAGGAGGAAAAAAACGGAAGAGCAAAAATCGAAATTGGCTATGTCCTTAAGGGGTTAAACTCAAAGGTACTGCTGAAGATAGCTGAGCGTTTTAGAACACTGTACTACGGAGTGAACTTAGGCAGTCCCATAGACATTAAAGTCTGAAAGTAGAAACAGGATGCAAAATAAATACCAGGGGTTTGAGGCAATGTTCCCACACAGTATTTTTGCTCAGTATTTTGGTCAGTATTTGGTCAGTACTTGCAACCAAAACCAGGAGTGGATTGGAAACACAGAAAGGCTATGTTCACACACAGTTGGAATTGAGTAGATGGCCATCATTTAATGGCAAATAATTACTGCCATTTTCGTTTTTAAATGACAGCCATCCACTCAATTTCAACAGTGTGTGAACATAGCCTTTCTGTGTTTTCAATCCACTTCTGGTTTTGGTTGAAAAATACTGAGGAAATACTGAGCAAAAATACTATGTGGGAACATAACCTGAAAATGTATAAATGAAAGAAGATTGTTTCCTAAAACTTAGTGAAACTTTACAATTATTTAGATAACCACTATCATATGTAAAAGAGCGAGAGGTTGATCCACACAAAAAGGCACAGTAGTTTATTTGGAAAATCTTTAAAATCGCATGACATGACACCAACGTGCAGTTCCACTCCCCAGCATCATAGCACATTTCTAATGTGTGCCCCCCCCCCCCCTTTGTCACAGATGCTTCACCTTTCATCACCCTTCTTTAAATAAATCAGATCACAGGTGTACAGGTCACACTGTTTCAAACTGAAAATAAAACATTTCCTGCAGGACATACAACAGCTAATAAGTATGGGAAGATTTGAGATTTTCTTAATAGAAGTAAATTACAAATCTATATAACTTTTTGATATCAGTTGATTTGAAAGAAAAATATTTTCGCTGGATAACCCCTTTAATTTTCTTAGTTTTTACCTAATTTACCTAGATTTCGGAATTTTCTGCCAATTTGCTCCGCAGATCCTCTCAAGCTCTGTCAGGTTGGATGGGGAAGTGGGTGAACAGCCATTTTCAGGTCTCTCTAGAGATGTTCGATTGGGTACAAGTCAGGGCACAAGCAAGATCACTCAGTGACATTCATATAGGTGTCCCTAAGCCACTTACGAAACTTCAATCCAGTTTGAGGTCTGAATTTACCAACCAAGTTGTAGAAACATCTCAGATATAATCAATAGAAATTGGAGGACACCAGAACTACATTTCAAGTTTCATAGCACAGGGTCTGAATATCCATGAGCATTTTAGGTTATAGGGTATTGACTGCAGATTGATGGGGAGGCTGCAACATAAAATAATAATAAAAAAAAAAAATGGTCTTACCAAATACATTGTACGTGACATATTGTTGGGGTTCAGAGAAGCCCAGTCAGTTTATTTGCCAGGACAACGTCTATTTACAAAGGAATTGTGTTCGTGAGACAACAGAGTATTTTAACAGAGTAAATTACAAGGAGTTAGCGGTTGACTGTAATAAGCAGTTATTGGGTTATTTGTCAAGAATATGCTGCGTAGGTGTAAATTGATCCTTTACATTCATTTAAAAAAGCATATTCAGTTACAACAAAAATCTGAGGTTCTCTGGGTTCCTGAGATACCATCGAATATGATAATAAACATATGGTATAATAACTATCCAGATAAGCCACTGTAGAATTTCTTCAACATATTTTTTTTTTATGGAGCAGGATTAATAAATTCTTTATTCTTGTTTTCTGTATTGTCTGTATGTGCCAAACAAGAATTCTGCTTTTCCAGTACCATGTACATGGAAACAGTAGTAAATGTAGTAAAATTTCAGGTGAATTTAAACAGATACTCCAGCAAAAAGCTTTTTCCCAGTAATTGAAACACGTTACAAAGTTACATAACTTTGTAATATGCTTCAATCACCTATCTGCCCCTTTCCCTATCTTTTGCCCCCTCAATTCCCCACCAGGAAGTGAAGTAAACTCATTCTTACCTAATGAATGTTGACCCCAGGCTTCTCTGTGAAAGCCATTTTATGACAATGATATCATCAAGAGGGAGGCGGGTCTAAGCCCTGTTAAGCCAGCCTCCCTTTGTCAGAAGATTTAAGCTTGCTCAGCTCTGATTGGCTGAGTAAGATGTAAGCCATCAAATAGTTTTATAGAGTCAGTTAGACATCACAGGAGACAAAGTGCATCATGTAAAAGCCCAAACCAGGATGAAAAAATGAAGCCAGCAACTGGAGCTTTAGGGACCTGCAAACAGCGGGGAATTCAAACGGAGACAGACGCTGGAGGGATGGCAAATGTAAAAACTATGTTTATGATTGATTGTTTTTTTTTATCAGCGCCGAAGTACCTCTTCAGGGTAGCTTCACATGAACTGGATCCGCAGCAGATTTCACGCTGCAAGTTTGCAGCAAAATCCGCTGCGGATCCTGTACTGTGAAGCTGAATGGGTCCCATATGGATCCGCTGCGTGTATGGGACCTGGCCCCTTTAAACCCCCCCCCCGACCTGCTCGGCGCCATAGCTGTGTGTGACACTCCCGGTTCCCCTCACTCCCCATTAGCCAATCAGTGCTGCCTGATTGGCTGATGGGGAGTGAGGGGAACCGGGAGCATCACACACAGCCGCGGCGCCGTGCAGGTAATGTATGCTCGGGGCCGGAGCTGCGGGCAAGCGGCCAGTGGTGGGGTGGTTAAAGGGGCGGGGTCCCATACATGCAGCGGATCCGCTGCGTGTATGGGACCCATTCAGCTTCACAGTACAAGATCTGCAGGGGATTTCACTGCAAACTCACAGCGTGAAATCCGCTGCGGATCCGATATGTGTGAAACTACCCTTAATGTTTATTTAATTTAAAGAGGTGTTACAAGGAAAACAGGTCTATAGTGATGCATTATGTCAATTAGAACATACAAGCATTTCTCAAAAAGTATTATTTGAGAGATATAGGGCTTCTTTGTAGAATACGGGACGTAGGAATAAGCCCTTAGACTTATTAATCCCTTATGTGCCTGCTTTGTTTTATAAGCTGTTGCCTTGGTTACAACAAACTGGGCATCCATTAGGTTCGCTCACACATGCCCAATTTAACTGTAGTCACCTGATCTGTTTTATTATTACTGGCAGTTGGTTTTCAATTCACATGCAAGCAAGGGGGATTGCGGGACAGTGTCTGGACCGTTGCATGGCAGCAGTAGGGTCATAGTTCAGAGAAGAAACCAGGAAATAAACAGATGCATAGCAGAGAAATATGGCACAGTGATATAACATCTGTACACATCTGATTTTACAAGTTTGCATCATGACACAAAACCTTTAAGTCCATGGTCCTCAATATTCAGGTCCAAAAAAGGCAAGTAAGCTTTGAGGGGCAGATTTATCAAACAGTCTAATAGTAAGAATGTTCTTTGTTGCCTATAGCATCCAATCACAGCTCAGCTTTCATTTTCACAGGACTCATTAATATTTTAAAAATTGATCTCTGATTGGTTGTTATGGACTGCTACATATGAGCCCTCTATATAGTTTTTGTGTAATTTGCATGATTTTGTTGATTTCTTCCCACAGAGGTGTCCGGGCTTTTATATGTACACATATCCAGAAAGTATAGTGTGAGTACTAACGTTATACAACAACATGATTTGGTGACACTCAAAAGATATATATGTTTTGTATGTATAGGCACCCCCGAAGATTGCTATATAAATGAAACCTTGCTCTGATAGTACAGTATATCCTTATGTTGCGTTAAATTGGTTTTATTGGAAATTGGAATCCTTAGCCTAAGAAATCTAAAAATCCATTTTAGAGCTGGGACATAACATGACCAAACCAAGAACCTCAAGAGGCCGGCAAGGGTGAGTAAGTGGTGTTTTGGGGGACAGGGACGTGTAAATATGACTTCTTTATTATGTTCCACACACCTCCTGCCTGATCAGGATTTTTAGATTTATCCAGAGTTCTCTATTAATGTAGAATTTTTATATTATGCCTTAGCTATTAGATAAATGTGTAAACATTTTTATATTATTTTAAAATGTAAAAATACTTGACCAAACCAAAAGAAAAGTGAGGGTGGACACCACTGTATGAAGTTAATGAATGCTGTGGGTCAAACTAGAAGCTTAAAGAGGTTGTCCAGGAAAAATTAAATTTTTGCACAGGATAGGAGAAAAGTAGGAGGTCGCAGGGTGTCCAACCTCTGTACCCTCCGCTGATCTTAGTATCGCCCCGCTGGCTTTATTATGAATAGAGCCACGGGTTCATTCCTGTGGAGTACTCGTCTCTTTCCATCGCTACTTAGGATGGAATAGAGCAGGGGGTCATATCTATTCATAACAGAGTCAGCAGGGTTGGATGCAGAGATCTTGGGGGGTACAGAGGTCGGACCTCCCATGATCTCTTTAATAGACCTATGTCTTATGACAACAGATAATGACCTATGTCATTATCTGTTGTGAACATACAAAACTATAACTAAAAAGAATATTCTTTTTACATGAAAATGGAATTAAATGGGTACTCCTGAGGATTCCCCCCCCCCCAAAAAAAAAAAAAAAAAAAAAAAAAAATTAACTGGTACCTAAAAAAAAAGCCTGGAATATTCTATTTTAATATGGACTCTCTACTTGTTTACTGTTCATCCTCTGCATTCGTCTTCTTCCTTTACAGACCTCTATCATGTTGTGTTTATTTTCCATCTTGTTAGCTCACTAGCTCAGCCAAGGCTTTCATTAAATGTGCTTCGCCAGGAAGACATCTGGGAATTAAGCAGCCCACTAGTTCATTAGCCAGTTTTTACCTCTGAGATTTTCTATCAAACTGACTTGTTCCTCTCTAATTCTTCTTATTGTACCCCCTGTGGTAATATTATTAGTTGTGTCCTTATTGCTATGTGCATTAGAAAATCCAATGGAACACTGTCACCTACATATTTTACAATCTATTAGTATGGATTAGTGTGCGAGTTAAAAAAAAAAAAAAAAGACGATATGTTTCCTTAATCAATGTCACTGGCAACTGCCTACCAAGATTATTATATGTCTCAGGGTTCAGTTTTATAGGCACATAAAAGATTGGCCATGAAATGAAATATGATCTAGAAGCAGGTTGGACAGATTGTTATAGGGTAGGGGATGGGAAGTGTGTTCATTGCGTTATTTTGAAGGTACGCTGCCCCAAAAATATAAAATGTTACTTTTTCTGAATAATAATAAATGAGGCGGTTCTGTGCACTGGGGGCGGTCCTATAATATTCCACTGAGGAGGAAGAGATTCATTACAAAATTAATAGGGGACCTTAGCTACTCTTGACCATTTATATACCATTATCCATCTATTCATCAGAACTTTTGGGACCTATGCCATTGCTGTTGCCCTTGAGGTACTGCAAATATTAGGACAGATAGAAGCAGAAGACAAACTTTTTTTTATGTTCACACAACGTCAAAAATAGAGAAAAGGAAGCTGATTTGGATAATCAAAATAACGTCCGTTTTTGGCGCGATTTAACTGACTGCAATGGCAATGCATTCAATGGGAAGATGGACATCCAATGCATTAAATAATGGACTTTTTTACCGTGGATGTCAAAATGATGATCATGATCATTATTTTCGGATGTCTTTCACAAACAGCGGACATTTTTTATTAGTTGTTCACACACAGTTTTTCTTTTTCCACCGTTCTTTCTCCGTTTTTACTATTAAATTCAATGGACTTTTTAATTAAGACACAGCCAAAGTCCAATTAGTAACCCCAAACTAGAATAATGTGCAAACACCAGTCATTGCAATAAGGGAAGGCCAGGCTGCTAAATAACATCCATTATTTTAGGATCGAAATAGTGGATGTCATTTTAAACAGAGCTCAAAAGACGTTGTGTGAATATAGCCTAAGAAAGAAAGAGAAATCAAAACCAAACTATCACCTGCAACCCTCAGTAGTAGTGCAGACTGGCTCCACAGCAGACTTTTAAGAAAGAGGTGGGCCTTACTACCTTATAGACCCAAGGCAGTAAAATGGACTATACCTATATTGTGTATAGGTTCTTAAGAAAAGGGTTAAGTAAACGACAGGTTTCTCCACCCTTGGGAGTAACTCGTAATCTCGCATCATATAGTACATCACGTAATTAAAAAAAATTTAAAAAGCTTTTGACATGTCATACAGACATTGGTTGGGATCTGGGTGCTGAGATTCCATTGATCACTTAACCAAGCAGGGAGAAGTGCTCAGCTGAGCACTTCTCTCCCTGTTTTTCTCTTTACTGCAAGACACATATTCTATGGAACCCCTCTTTTGCACTGCTGAGAAAGAAAGAGAGACAGGGAGAGCTAGCACTCAGTAAAGTGTTGTTCCACATTTATTCTAGTGATCAGTGAGCACCCAGATCCTGATCAAAACTTTTGACATGTCTCTAATGCTACGTTTACATGGAACGATTATCGGGCGAATTTTCGCGATAACGATCGAATTCGAACGATAATCGTACGTGAATATGCGGCGAACGATCGATAAATCGTTCATTTTGATCTTTTAACATGTTCTTATATCGTCGTTCGTAAAAAATTTGCTGATCGTTCCGTGTAAACAGTCGTTCACTGATTTTACCTATGTGTGAGATAGGCTTAAGCGATCGCAAAACGATCACAAAACGAATTTTCTGTACGAGGTATCGTTCCATCTAAACGGTGATCGTTATAAAAAAAAAATTGTTACTTCGAAATCGTTAATCGTACGATCGGGCGAATTATCGCTCTGTGTAAACTTAGCATTATGGTGCGTTTACACAGAAAGATTATCTAACAGATTATCTGCCAAAGATTTGAAGCCAAAGCCAGGAGTGGATTTGAAAAGAGGAGAAATCTCAAGTTTTCCTTTATGATCTGATCTCTGATTATAGTCTGTTCCTGGTTTTGGCTTCAAATCTTTGGCAGATAATCTGTCAGATAATCTTTCTGTGTAAACGCACCATAAGACATTCAATACCTATGTTTATTTATATATATAATTCACAAGGAGAATATGTTTTTTAGATCTCAATATACTGGTACAATATATACTTTGCAACAACATTGCTATACATAATGCAGCAACAACATTGCTACACTAAATGTAACATAGCAACACCATTGCTTTATACATATATACATATATATATATATAGAGAGAGAGCGAGAGAGAGAGAGAGAGAAGGAGAGTAGTAATTGGTTGCTATGGGGAAAAGTAAATCTTATTATAAGACAGCTTAATAAGTTTTCCCCTATGTCTCTATGACGTGTCAAATAATATCGGGGAGGGGAAAAAAGAAAAAAACAACAACATGGGAATGCTCACAAGCCTAGTGTTACCAGTCTTCTTCTTCATACTGAATGTTGGAAATAAATATATATATATATATATATATATATATATATATATATATATATATATATATAGGCATTCCATTAGGCCCCCTTCACACGTCCGGAAAAACCATCCGGATTTCCTATCAGGAAATCCGGACGGATTTCCGGACCCATAGACTTTAATTGGTCACGGACACCCTTCCGGATTTTTCCGGAAGGGTGTCCGTTCCGGAAAATATATCCGGAAAAAATAGGACATGTCCTATTTTTGTCCGGAATTCCGTTCCGGACGCCCCCATAGAAGGCTATGGGGGCGCCGGAATCACGGGCACTTTCCTGATGTACATCAGGAAAGTGCCCGTGATTCCGGATGGTTGACAGCCTGCCGGCACCCCCGCTGCCCGAACGCCGCGCCGCCACCACCCAAGGGATCCCTGCACCCGGACATCAGCTGCCGCCGCCTGGTGACCCCGCAGCGCCGCATCGCATCACCCCGCCGCCGCCGCCGCCCGATGACCCAGCGCCGTATCGCATCACGCCGCCGCCCGCTGACCCCGCATCGCATCACCCCGCCGCCCTCTGACCCCGCATCGCATTACCCCGCCGCGCCGCATCGCCCCGCCGCCCGCTGACCCCGCATCGCATTACCCCTCCGCGCCGCATCGCCCCGCCGCCGTATCGCATCACCCCGCCGCTGCCGCCCGATGACCCCGCCGCCGCATGACATCACCCCGCCGATGACCCCGCCGCATCGCATCATCACCGCCGCCGCCGCCCGATGACCGCGCCGCATCGCATCACCCCGCCGCCACCCCGACCTCTGTTCCCCTCCCTCTCCGAGTCCGCAGCAGCTTGCACCCGCCCGCCCGGGACTCCCACCAGCTGCCGCCGCTGTTCTTCCGCCGCCGACAGGTGAGATACACAGCCCTCTCCCCCCCAATACTAAAACTCCCAACATGTCCTGCTAACAGGCCATGATGGGAGTTGTACTTCTGCAGCCTGTGGCCATCCAGGTTGCAGGAGTACAACTCTCATCATGTCCCTGTTGACAGGTCATGATGGGAGTTGTACTTCTGCAGCCTGTGGCCATCTAGGTTGCAGAAGTACAACTCTCATCATGCCCCTGTTGGAAACACTTTTTTTTACTCATCAGGAAATCCTGAAGGTTTTTCCTGATGGTTTCCTGATGGTAAAAACGGATTACTGTCAGGAAATCCTGATACTATCCTGATGACATTTGAGGTCTCCTGATCAGGATTTCCTGACAGTAAAAACTGACACGGACGTGTGAATGGGGCCTTATACAGTAAATGACCTGGATAATAAAGTCAGCCATGGTAAAACTGTATAATGTTTTTTTTTGTTTTGTTTTTTTCCAATAGAGGATATGAGCACGGAAAATTAACATTTTTTTCAGGTTTTCTATTTTGCCGGGTCATTGTTTTAGTCTATAAAATCGTGAGATAAACTGTAGCAAAATAAATACCTCAAGTTCTACAGCTCAGGGGGACTGACAGGGTAGTGATGGTTTCCTACTGTGAACCAGCTCTATAATGCTTACCAATAAGTACCTCCACACAAGGAATAAAAATTAGGCAACCAAACACCTCCAGTGTTACAAGAATTTTCCTTGCTGGGCGTTTCTTTTTGAATGTCTATCTTTCCGTATGAACAAAAACAAAATCCAAAAGCAATGGTGAACCCCTCCCCCACCCCACCCCCCCAACAGCAAACTAAAGTGTATATGACATAATCTGCACAGCTGGATTACTTGTATTGCAATCTTTACTATCTGTAAAGTATTACTGAATATTCTTTTATGCACTAATAAAGTGTCACTGTCATTTGGAAAAACTTTTAGAGACATGTCAAAAGTTTTGATTGGTCCGGGTGTGAGTGTTCAGACCCGTACCAATGGTGAGAACGAGTGGGGAGAGAATCACGCTCTAGTGTGTCTGTTCCCCACTGTGTGACATAATATCAGCCAAGCTCCATAGACTAACATAGGCAATCAGTTGGAGCTCAAATTTTTTAAATGTCTCTATGACATTTCAAAGGTTTTTCCAAACGACAGGTACACTTTAAGATTTTAATGACAGCTATTTCCTCGACTCAACAACTGAGTGCAAACGGGAGCAGATCCAGGTAAAAGCAAGGAACATAAAAGTACTATGAATATACTAAAAATGTATTCAAAATGACACAACGCATTTCAGGATATTACCGATCCCTTTCTCAAGGTAAGACACTGGAGAAAGGGATCGTTAAGACCCTGAAATGCGTTGTGTTTTTAATAATTTATTAGTATATTTTTAGTACTTTTTATGTGCTTTTACCTGGACCTGCGCCGTTTGGACCCATTTTTGGAGTGGAGGAAATAGCTGTCATTACAATCCTGTTGTGGTTACCTGGGATTGGCTGCGGTTCATATACTTGCTGTGGTTTAGAGTTGTGCCTTGCATTCATACTACACCATCAGGTTAAAATCTCAATTTTCTCTCTTCCCCCATGTCTTTTAATTGATTTCTACACTATAGAGCGCTGTTTATTTTTGTATTACTTTAAGATTTTAGGGAGCAATAGTGAGACATTTGACATCACTGCACTACCTTCATTAGTAAATGTAGTATAGTTGTTAATATAGTATTGATATATATACTGTATATATATATATATATATATATATATATATATATATATATAAAAAATTATTATTATTATTATTATTTTTTTTTACCCTGGATGTAAAGAACAAAAATCTATTCTAGCATTTTGATTCTTTCCTTGGCAGGAGGAAAGGCTTTATAAAAAAATATGTATTACAGAAAGTGAGGATGGAGCATACCATGTGCTCTGTGTAGGAGATAAGTAGCAAGAAAGAGAGAAATAGCTTCAGAAAGTGTGGGCTGCATGTGAGCCTCCAGATGATCTGCACTGTCCATACTAGGTAAAGAGTCATCCTTATCATCTTAGCATCGGGGCTTATTGTAATCATTTGCTTGCTTTGCTGCTGCTGTTACTTCATTCCTGCACACACATAACCTTGTAAATCCAGTGCATCAGTAACCCATTCTCCCCTACGTAATGTATAACAGTGCAATTTGTTTAGTGCTTAGGGAGATGCTGCCATTGATTGGCTCTGCTCTGCTTTCACTAGAGAGCTGTGAGGGGGAACAGATTCATAAAAAGTCTAGATCTATTTCTGTAAATCCACACACTGAGCATTGGGCTCTCCAAGTAGATTCAATTAGGAGCCAAGTGATACACAGAGCTCAGCTATGTACATCCAAGTCTTTGGTTTAGTGATCAGTTAGGGTTTCAGTACCTAGATGCCTACTAATAAAACTTACGAAATGTCACTATGACATGTAAAATACTTTATAAAAATTATATATATTCTTTAAAAAGGAACAAGAGACTTGCGACACGTGACAGATTAATGAGACTATGAACCGTAAAATATCAAGCAATGTAAGGATTTTCCTGTACAGCAACACTTCAACAAATCATAAAGCAAGTCATGCTGTAAAGATGCAGCTAAATGTACACGGTATGAAGAGCAGCATGGGCATCCATAATGGAGGAATAAAAGCTAGAACACATTTTCGCATTCTTCAAACACTTCAGCTTGATTATGATTGAAGTCACCTTTTCATCTCGTCACTTAATCAGTTGTAGCACAAGAATTCAGCTTAGTGGCGGCATTAGGACAGCAATCAAAGTGCAAGAGAAAGTGAGGCACTTTATTGTCACACACTCCCACCAGACAGCTCATCATATAAAGTTATATGGATGTCCTATTTGTAGCTTACAGGCTTGTAAAGACTGATGGATTTTCACAGTAATTTGATAGACTGCATATAGTGTATAAGTGACAGACCACAAACAACCTTTTACTTTTAAATACAATAAATAAGAATATATATAATATGTCTGGCTTTTGAGGATGCAAAGGAAACAGGTATAGGCTAAGTTCACACAAAGTCAAAAATAGAGAAAAGGCATCTGATTTTTATATTTAAAAAAAGTCCATTTTTGCCCACGATTTAACTGACTGCAATGGCAATCCATTGAAGTCGATGAGAAGACGGACGTCCGATGCACACAAGGCATTGAATTACAGACGTTTTTTACCGCGGACGTCAAAATAATTAACATGATTATTATTTCCGGACGTCTTTTGCAAACAGCGGATGTTTTTTATTAGTTGTTCACACACAGTTTTTCTTTTTTCACCGTCCTTTCTCTGTTTTTACTATTAAATTCAATGGACTTTTCAATTAAGCCGCACCCAAGTCCAATTAGTAACCCCAAACTAAAATAATGTACCAACAGATGACATTGCACTAAGGGAAGGCCAGAGAGCTAAATGACGTCCGTTATTTTAGCCTCAAAATAACAGACGCAATTTTAAATGGAGCTGAAAAAACATTGTGTGAACATAGCCATAAGCACAGAGAAAGACAACGCTGTTTGTGAGCAGGATAGAGACACATGGGGGGGAGATTTATCAAAGGGTGTAAAATTTAGACTGGTGCAAACAACCCACAGCAACCAATCACAGCTCAGCTTTAGGCAGTGCTGAAAGGAAAGAGGAGCTGTGATTGGTTGCTGTGGGCAGTTTGCACCAGTCTAAATTTTACACCCTTGGATAAATCTCCCCATGGGGTCTATTTTTTAAGATTAGCATTTAACATTTCTAAAAGAGAAAGAACTTGTTGCATGGCGCAGTATTCCCCAATATGACACACCTATTTAAGGGAATGTCATACATACTACTTAATAAAATCAGGCTGTACCTAGTAACGTGCCCCTCTAATTTTTTAAAATTATTATAAAACTGGCAGCAATGGCCATTATTTACTAATACAAATGAAAATTGCATTGGAATAGGTATTGGCATAGATATGTATACTATAGCTATATATGTACACAGGCCAGTCAGACCACTGCTTTTAGAGCAGAAAGGTCATTTAGTTACCTAGGCAACGATAGGTGAGCTGTCAACGATAGGTGAAAAAGAGCAGCATATCAGAAGACAAATTTGCTAAATAAATGTAAATGCAAAAATATTTAACTTTCCGTGCTCTACAAGTATTGGTCTGAAAACTGACATCTCTTTACAACTCTTTAACACTGATTTCCATTTATTTTACAGTACCCCATCAGTGGGCACCCACATCTGCTGTTTAAGGCTATGTTCACACTGCATATGAATCCGTCCGTAGATCGTACGCCGCCGTACATATGCGGCTGAAACTACGGGCGTGGGAAAAATCGACATGCGGATGGATGCATACGAACCGAGAACATACGCCCGTAGTAGAGTTATGCTTCCCTAGCTTGTTTCGTAGCGATCTAAAGCTGGTCATTTATTTGGAAATCTTCGCCCAGCCCCGTCAACCACACAGAACCTTTTGGATCGAAAAATCAAGTTCAATTTGGCTGAAATAAGTACTTCGTAGGAGACCGCATGGAAATCCACGGCCGTGAGTTTCAACATTTCCGTCCTCAAACAATGGTCTTGTTCATTTTTCACGGCGCCGTATACGATCCGGCCGTAAGCTCATACGTAGTGTGCACTGTGCGGGCATATATCGTATACTTTCAAGCAAACGCATCAACCTCAAAAGTACGTGCGTATATTCGCGGTTCGCACTACGGACGAATTCATACGCAGTGTGAACATAGCCTAAAGGGGCAAGTCCTGCATCTTATTTATAGTTTACCAGGAACAACTCCATACTTTTAGTAGTGGTTGTGCCTGGTGTTATGGCTCATATATACCTTAATTCTTCAGCTTATTGAAGTAAATTGTAGCTTTTGTAGATGGAAAACTCCTTTGAGTCTATGTTTGCACACAGTTCTTTTTTGGCCATTAGACTGCTTTCTTTTAGGACGGCCATCATTTTGAATCCAAATAACAACCGCTATTTCATAATGAAGGATGTTATTTGTAAATACGATAAAATAATGTCTTTTATTTGCACTCTAGCTTCTGTGCCTAAAAAGTAGCCGTTGAATGGTGCGAAAAATAAAAAAAAAGTGTGTGAACATAGCCTAAAGCTGGAACCACTTTATTACATATTGCCTTTGCTGGATTAATGCCATGACAGGTGACTACCTGCTTACCATAGTCTGAAAAGGAAGACACCGATAAGACAGTGGTAGTAAATTGGGTAATTCTTCTCATGAATGGTCCACTCTATCTACATTTACTTTACCTTCTTACGAATGGTGCGCTCTATCTATATTTACTTTACCTTCTCATGAATGGTCGACTCTAACTACATTCTACAACTACAAGTCTGATGCAGGGCTTGATTGCCCGAAACAGCTGTCACTCTGCTTGAAGCATGTATCTGGCATCTTAGCCTGTTGTCCTATGGATTTTATTGATGAAATGAAAATTGCTAATTTTTCATATGTTGGTGAGTGCTCTACTACTTCTTCCTTATATTTTACTGGATGGACTTTTTTGAATTGGAGATTGCACCACTAGGAAACATTTAAAAGACTCTCTTGATGCTGCTGTACATAGAAACATAGAAGATACCCGTCAGAAAAAGACTGTTGGGTCCATCTAGTCTGCCCTTTTAGTATTTCCATTCTTATTATCTTTGGATATATATATGTTTATTCCAGGCATGTTTATATTCTGTTATTGTAGATTTACCAACCACATCTGCTGGAAGTTTGTTCCAAGTATCTACTACTCTTTCAGTAAAATAATATATTCTTACATTGCTTCTGATCTTTCCCCCAGATAACCTCTCACTGTGTCCTCTTCTTCTTGAGCTCAGTTTTTTTTTTATAAAAACACTTCCCTCCTGAACCTTATTTAGTCCTTTAACATACTTAAAGGTTTCAATTATGTCCCCCCTTTCCCTTCTTTTCTCCAGACTATACAGATTCAAATCCTTAAGTCTTTCCTAATATGGTTTATGCCTGACACCCTCTACCATTTTTGTAGCCGTCTTTGGACTCGCTCTATTTTATTAATAACCTTTTGTAGGGAAGGTCTTCAGAGCTGGACACAGTATTGCAGATGTGGCCTCACTAGAGCTCTATACAGCAGGATCATAAACTCCCTCTGCCTACTAGTTATATCTCTAGCTATACACCCCAGCATGTGATTTGCTTTCCCCACTGCCTGGTTGCACTGGTGACTTTAAGGTTGTCAGAAATCACTACTAGCTATTTATACTAGGAAGTGCAGATCACTATATCTTGCTGACTAACTACATTTATTTTAACTGTTCTGTTCCCTGACCATCCTTCGAAAACATCCTGAAGCTATTCTAACATGCACCTATCCCCCTCTCATCTCAGATGTGGCAATTTCAAAATGGCCAGAGGAAGTGGGAACAAGACATATAAGACCTTTTCTGCTCCTTGGAAACCCCTTTAAGTTTATTCCAGCGCTGCATAGGCTATATCCTTAAATGATGTCTATGGCAAAAAATGTTGCCACCAAACCTTTGCTTTTTGAACCTTTTCTTCTTTCGGAAACATTGAATAAATAGTGAGTATTCAGTATTTAATAAGGTTGGAATAGCCAATAATTTCCCAATGAAATGTAGGCCTCTTGTTACAACATATAATTGCACAAATCATCATGAAAATAACACATGCACTGATAATTAATGCAGTGTCTTATAAATGACTGAGGATAAAATAGCAATGTGAGTATAAACATAATTAAACTTGTATTTCAGTCTGTAACATTGTGGCATAACATCAATTGAATCCATTGGCTTTTTAATGTTGCTATCCTTGATGGAATGTGCCAAACTGTTCAGATATTTAAACCGTGTTTTAAAATGTCTTTAGCAATATAAGACAATGACCTATATGTTAGCAACACTGTGAACAACAGAATCACTATATCAATATTGGATAAGCCCGCTGATTAATTTATAGCAACATAAAAGATATTTATGGCTTTGAACCTGGCAGGCAAGTGCACAAGAATGTCAGTGGGAGGGAGTTCTAATTCCCTTCCAGTTCTGGCATGAAAGCCGTCTTGAATGTAAACTGAACAGGGAAGCTACTTTTATAACAGCATGATCTGGGACAAAGCAAAGAAATATTGCACTAGATCTTTTTTCTTTAACTTTAAAGTATTTTGTGCATGTTAAAAACCGCGCATCTAGTACTTGTTTTAACGGTGACATTGGTAGTTCAAGGGTTACCAAGGTCACAATTACAAGTATACCTCCAGTGTTTGATTTGAACAATTACTATCCTGCAGCACTGTGCAAGTCATTTCTCTAATGTATATGTATTTCATAGTTGGCATTGGAATAGGGTTCCTAGAGCCCATTCTCCCTGCTGCATATAAGTATGCCATATGAGATGTGCTTCCTAGTGCAACCCTATAGTTTCCATCTCATCCATAAGACCCAGCTCCACAGACTTACATTAAGCTTGGTCTCACGATGGGCTAGTTGCAGAATGTAGAATGAGCGCTAGGAAGCCTATTCTGCCACTGAATTTATAATAGTAATTTAAATTATAGTAATTTTTCACAAAAAAATCACCCACACCACTGGAGGTAAATTTTAATTGTCTATTTTTATCACTTAACCATTAATTTGTTGGCTGTAGTTTTAGTAGAATGCAGATTGCTATTGGCTATGTTCACACATAGAAAAAAATGGTATGTGTGAGTTCAACTGCTAATAGTTAGTCGAGGTTAACCTATGGAGTGTCTGTACCCTACAGACTTAGGTATAAATATGAAATATGAGAAGGTATAGGTCCTCAAGACTAACAAGAAATATTATGATATGGTGATAAAAATGATTGGTAAACAATAGATAGACTGAAAATATAAAACAATTTACTGGGAAATGTAGAGAATAGTGGATTAAAAATAATGGGCTAAAAATTTCATCTCTTTAGTGCTAAATAGACAGACATATAGATAATACATAAAAACAAGACATAAGACACAATGATAAAACCAGATCGGTACTAATAAAGGATAATAAACAAATAATGAGCATTAATAGATAAATTGGCAATGTGCAAAGTCTGATTAAGTCATAAATAGAATGTTCTCGATAAAGGTTCATCCGTGGCTGGGATGTATTGGTTGAGTTGGCAATCAAGTATCTAAGTTCATCAATATATGGCGTATTGTCAGACTACATGCATTGCAGTAGCTTGTGATAATTAGGCAATCGAATAGCAAAGTTCAACACTGAGTGGTGTATAGGCAGACTGAGTCCGCTGTAACAGCCTGGGTGTATTACAGCGACGTCTGATCGTTTAGACGTAACTGTAATGTGGCTACTCGATCAACAAAGTTCATCCGTGGTCAGTATTAACGGAATATATGTAATAATGGATATCAATGATCCATACCCGCTATAGCTGACTAAGAGAGTAGCCGACAATGTGTACGACTATTTGCGGCAGATTTGGCTAGTTAGATACGTTGACACGCTGATGTGCAATTATATTCAACCAATCACCAGCAGCCCACCAAGGATATATACCCACTGAGACTGGGACTACATCACTATCTCTTTTGCTGTTGAGAAAGATACTAAGAAAGTATCGAAACGCGTCCAGCTTTCATTAACATTTTCATCCATCTATATTCAGCATGCTAAAACCTCAAATTGGCTAACTACATTGCAAGCCATTCTTAATTCAAACTTGGCGCCAATTCAGCCACGAGGTCCCGCGGGCAACACTTACCACTGCGCATGACCGGAGCTCCGATCTGTACTTAAACCAAGGCAGAGTGCGGCACACGCCTCCAGCGTCAGGAGCAGGACATCATACAAGGGACCACTGCTTGGAATATCCCCAGCTCGCAAGACGGGTGAGAGGTGTATCATACACCATACCAACTTATACCTCCTGCATGCACGCCAATCACATCAGCGTGTCAACGTATCTAACTAGCCAAATCTGCCGCAAATAGTCGTACACATTGTCGGCTACTCTCTTAGTCAGCTATAGCGGGTATGGATCATTGATATCCATTATTACATATATTCCGTTAATACTGACCACGGATGAACTTTGTTGATCGAGTAGCCACATTACAGTTACGTCTAAACGATCAGACGTCGCTGTAATACACCCAGGCTGTTACAGCGGACTCAGTCTGCCTATACACCACTCAGTGTTGAACTTTGCTATTCGATTGCCTAATTATCACAAGCTACTGCAATGCATGTAGTCTGACAATACGCCATATATTGATGAACTTAGATACTTGATTGCCAACTCAACCAATACATCCCAGCCACGGATGAACCTTTATCGAGAACATTCTATTTATGACTTAATCAGACTTTGCACATTGCCAATTTATCTATTAATGCTCATTATTTGTTTATTATCCTTTATTAGTACCGATCTGGTTTTATCATTGTGTCTTATGTCTTGTTTTTATGTATTATCTATATGTCTGTCTATTTAGCACTAAAGAGATGAAATTTTTAGCCCATTATTTTTAATCCACTATTCTCTACATTTCCCAGTAAATTGTTTTATATTTTCAGTCTATCTATTGTTTACCAATCATTTTTATCACCATATCATAATATTTCTTGTTAGTCTTGAGGACCTATACCTTCTCATATTTCATATGTTCACACATAGCCAACGTAAAAAAAAAAAAAGTCAAAATTTAACTGACTGCAATGCATTGAAGTCAATGGGATGATGGACGTCCAATGCACGCATTGTAAAAACTAACTGACATTATCTGCGCGGACGTCAAAATAATATTCATGACAATTATTTTCAGACGTCTATTGCAAACAGTGGATGTTATTTTTTTGTTGTTGTTCACACATTTTTTCTTTTTTTCACCATCCTTTTACTGTTTTTACTATTAAATTCAATGGACTTTATAATTTAAGACAAATCCAAAGGACAATGAGTAAACCCAATATTGTAGAATAATGTACCAGCAGCCGTTGTTGCTTTGACGGGCAGCCAGACAGGTAAATGACGTCCGTAATTTTAGACTCAAAATGACGGATGCCATTTTAAATAGAGCTGAAAAAAACCTTGTGTGAACATAGCTAAAAGGCGGCTGCTTTTTCTATTTAAAAAGATGTCCGTTATTGCAGCAATGTAATTGACTTCAATTGCAATGCATTGAAGTCAATGAAATGATGGACATTGAATGCACACAGTGTATAAAACGACTGACGTTGCCTGCACTGACCTCAAAATAATTATCATGACAATTATTTTCAGACGTCTATTGAAAACAGCGGACATTCCATCTTTCATTTTCAAAAGTATTTATGAGGAATGAAAGGTGGAATCTGATTGGTTGCTAGGGGCAACTAAGACAATTCTACTTTACACCATGTTGGATAAATCTACCCCACAGTTTTTCATTTTTCACCGTCCTTTCTCCATTTTTACTAATAAAAACAATAGACTTTTCATTTAAATACACAACCAAAGGCCGATTAATCCACCTAAACTAGAAAAACTCTAACTTTAAACAGAGCTGACAAACGTTGTGTGAACATGGCCTGTCACAGAAACTAAAGCAAAGAAATGAAATTTAAACATTTTAACTATTTATTTTTTTGCTGATTTTCTATTTCAGTCTTCATTCCTAGATTTTGAATTTTTAGAAATATCCCATATTTTGCACTGTGTGACTCAAACGCAGGCCTCAAATATGAAGAAGCACTTTGTGAATTTCTATAACTTAGAATAGAAAGAGATGTGCCAGATGTATAACAATCAGATGCTACATGTTCAAAAGGACTGGTGCTACATTGTTTTTGGAAGAAAGCAGGTATGTTTCTCTTATCCTGGATAACCACTTTAATAATGCAGCCACAAAGACTAATAGGGTAAAAAACTGAACCACAGAACATTAAATAATAAAAGAGGAATTACAGCTCCAACAAAGTTTTGTATAAAATTCCAAAATATTTTTTATTTCCAACACATATTAAAATTTCCATGTAGCAAAAAAAACAACACGCCAATGTGTTTCAGGTTCAAGCCCCATATTCATGGGCCATGAATATGGGGCTTGACCTTGTCGGCGTGTTGTTTTTATAGCTACCTGCAAATTTGAATATGTGTTGGAAATACAGATTATTTTGCAATTTTATATAAGACTTTATTGGAGCTGTGATTCTCTTATATTATTGGATTTTCTATCGGGGTGGACGGCCCAGGCTCTTCTCACCTGCTCCATTTACAGAGGGTTACCACATTGTCCTGGGACATATCCACATGGTGAGCTGACTTTCTTCCATTTTTGTACACAGAACAGTAAATCTTTAAAACATAAAGAATGAATGTTTAAATAATAACAGGGGCGGGGGGGGGGGAATCTCAAAGACCTGTGTACGAGTAGGCCGGTCTTACATAAAGCTAGGTGCACTATCAATGAAGACTCTTAACCTACACACTTACATTTTGAAATAAAAACATATGAGTATTATTTCTGAGACATTCATCACCTGTATACACATACATCCATTTTCTAACTTAAAGTTCTCTTTCAAAAAAATTAATATTATAATTTGGACAACAGTGGTATACTGTTTGGATCACTTACAATAAAAGAATTAGGTTTTATTGAATGTATTATAAGGCTATGTTCCCACACAGTATTCGTGCTCAATGTATTGCAACCAAAACCAGGAGTGGATTGAAAACACAGAAAGGCACTGTTTAAATTGAGTGGATGGCTGTCATTTAATGGAAAATAATTGCCGTTATTTTAACCCCTTAAAGGCAGAGCCAATTTCGATTTTTGCGTTTTAATTTTTTCCTCCTTGTGCTTAAAAGGCCATAGCACTTGCATTTTTACACCTACAGACCCACATGAGCCCTTATTTTTTGCATTACTAATTGTACTTTGCAATGACAGGCTGAATTTTTACATAAAGTATACTGTGAAACCAGAAAAAAATTTAATGTGTGGTGAAATTGAAAAAAAAAAAAAGCATTTTGTTTATTTGGGGGAAATGTGTTTTTACGCCATTCGCCCTGGGGTAAAACTAACTTGTTATATATGTTCCTCAAGTCGTTACGATTACAACGATATGTAACATGTATAACTTATATTGTATCTGATGGCCTGTAAAAAATTCAAACCATTGCCAACAAATATATGTCACTTAAAACCGCCCCATTCCCAGGCTTATAGCGCTTTTATCCTTTGGTCTATGGGGCTGTTTCAGGTGTCATTTTTTGCACCATGATGTGTTCTTTCTATTCATACCTTGATTGCGCATATATGACTTTTTATCGCTTTTTATTACAATTTTTCTGGATTTGATGCGACCAAAAATGCCCAATTTTGCACTTTGGGATTTTTTTGCGCTGACGCCGTTTACCGTGTGAGATCAGGAATGTGATTAATTAATAGTTCGGGCGATTACGCACGCGACGATACCAAACATGTTTATTTATTTATTTATTTATTTACTTTTATTTATAACCTGGGAAAAGGGGGGTGATTCTGACTTTTATTAGGGGAGGGGGCTTTTTACTGACAACAACACTTTTTTTTTTAACTTTTACACTTATACTAGAAGCCCCCTAGGGGACTTCTAGTATAAGTGCTTTGATCTCTCATAGAGATCTCTGCAGCATAGATATGCTGCAGAGATCCATGAGATAGGCACTCGTTCACTTCCGGCTGCTGCAGCCGGAAGTAAACAAGTGCCGAGCCGGGGATGGCGCCATCTTGGAGAGGTCCCCGGCCGGCTTCAGAAAAGGAGATTGCTCCTCCGGGATAACGTCCCGGGGAAGAGATCTCCACCACTAGACACCAGGGATAATGGGCCTATTCCACAGGTCGTTTAGAGGAGCAAACGAGCGTTCTCAGCACTCGTTTGCTCCTCGTTCCTCGCTTGCTGCCGCCGCTATTCATCGCGGCTGCAGCGAGCGGGTGAGTGCGGGAGGGGGCGGCGGGGAGCTGCGGGGGGGCTGCTCGGAGGATCGCTGATCGTCCGGGCAGCCCATAGGATATAGCAGCGTCTGCTGCCGACGATCCTATTCAACGGAGCGACGGCAGCAGATCGCTGCTATATCAGTCACTTGTTTTTCAACATGTTGAAAAACAAGCGACTGCAACGATCAGCCGACATGAACGATGTCGGCTGATCGTTGCACTCTATTCCACGGGACGATTATCGTCCGTAGTGGCCGATATCGGTCGAATACGAACGATAATCATTCCGTGGAATAGGGCCTTAAGCTGAATCCGGTAATCGGATGCAGCTGTCATGTTTGACAGCTGCATCTGATTACTGTATTAGCGGGCACGGCGATCGGACAGTGCCAGCTAATACCTGCAGTTCCGGGCTACAAGCAGCACTCGGGACCGCCGCAGTTCAGAGCGGGGTCACCGCACGGCCCCGCTCTGAACGCCCTTACCGGCAATAGGGCGTAAATATACGCCCTTTGTCGTTAAGGGGTTAAAGCAAGGTCAGTTATTTGTCATTAAATGGCGACCATCCACTCAATTTCAACAGTGTGTGAATATAGCCTTTCTGTGTATTAAAGCCACTCCTGGTTTTGGTTGCAATATACGGAACAAAATACAGAGCAAAAGTGCTGTGTGTGAACATAGCCTATTACTTAGAAAAATATTTTTAAAACATACTGTAATAGCTAATTGCACCGTTTTTCCCTGCAAGCTGAATATGTAAATATAAATTTTTGTAGACTGTCCTGATGTAATATTAAGATTTACATGCCTTTGAATTAATCCCTTAAGTAAAGCTTTACGCCTAACCTAGTTATCTAGAGCTTTGAAAGACTGTGCTTTGAAAATGCCACCACTGCCATTACAAAATAAGGCTCCTTCAGTCACTGAATGATAGAAGCGCCCTGTAACTAAACAGCCCGAGACTCCCATGTGTAGGGGTAAATTAAAGCATATGTTTGGATTATTAATGTTATTGCTAGGGGAAATGTGGCATAAAATGCAGAAATTATTAAGTCACATGGCAGATAGCTGAAAAGATGTGATATTCAGATTCCCTTTACAGTAGAGGTCCAGTAATCTAATACCTTATAGTCAAATATCTTGATTATTTGGCATTTAAAGGAGAAGTCTAGTGAAACTTTATACTAAAGTATTGTATTTCCCCCCAAAAGATATACAAATCACCAATGTACACTTACTGTGGGAAATGCTTATAAAGTGCTTTTTTCCCTGCACTTACTACTGCATCAAGGCTTCACTTCCTGGATAACATGGTGATGTCACGACCCGACTCCCAAAGCTGTGCGGGCTGTGGCTGCTGGAGAGGATGATGGCATCCCTGCTGCGAGTTTGTCTGCAGCCCTCCCCATTAACCCCCCGGCCGCCGGAGCTGATACTTTACCTGATCCCGGCTCCGGCGGTTCCCGATGTCTTCAGCAAGCCGGAGCGGGGACCAGGTGAAGTATATGCTCCAGGCAGCCGCCCGCAGCCCCGGCCGCCCGATCGCCCCCCCGCAGCCCCGGCCGCCCGATCGACCCCCCGCAGCCCCGATCGCCCCCCCCGCAGCCCCGGCCGCCCGATCGCCCCCCCGCAGCCCCGGCCGCCCGATCGCCCCCCCGCAGCCCCGGCCGCCCGCCCCCCCCCCCCCCGAAGCACCGATCGCACGCCCCCCCGATCGAGCGGCCGGGGCTGCAGGGGGGTGTGTAAGCGATCGGTGCTGCGGGGGGGCGTGCGATCGGTGCTGCGGGGGGGGCGATCGGGCGGCCGGGGCTGCGGGGGGGCGATCGGGCGGCCGGGGCTGTGGGGGGGGGGCGATCGGGCGGCCGGGGCTGCGGGGGGGGGGGCGATCGGGCGGCCGGGGCTGCGGGCGGCTGGCTGGAGCATATACTTCACCTGGTCCCCGCTCCGGCTTGCTGAAGACATCGGGAACCGCCGGAGCCGGGATCAGGTGAAGTATCAGCTCCGGCGGCCGGGGGGTTAATGGGGAGGGCTGCAGACAAACTCGCAGCAGGGATGTACATCCCTGCTGCGTGTTTGTCTGCCATTAAAAGCATAGGGCCGGGATCTGCAGCGAGTCTCGCTGCAAAAACGCAGCATGGAGACTCGCTGCAGACCCGCCAAGTGGGTTTGTAACCTAAAACATTCTTTCACATTGGATAAAGAGAGGTTTAACGATAGTCTGACAGCTAACATGTTCTCCATTGTAATAAAGGCTAGTATTCTAGGATTAATACATTAGTATAAAACTAACTGTAAAAGAGCAGCCAATTTTCTTTACTGTAGGCAATTGCAAGCATTTAGCTTTTTGATCTGATTCTAGTTAAAGTTAGTAGTAATTATGCATTTGTTATTTTTCTAGTAATTACCATATGTGGATTGTGGCATATTATATGTTTCTACTATTACTGGTATGTTATTTTAAGGGCTGGTTATACTGATATCATTAGTTTTGTGTATATTGTAAGATACACACACAAACAAATTAACACTTGGCACGACTCCTAGCAAAACCTAATGGTGTGAACAGTGGTCAGAAATAAATCTGGTGATACTGATATAATATGATGCTGTTCAAATGAACATAAATAAATCCACTCAAGTATAAATATTGCAGATAATGAATAAAGTGGCACTCAACTGAAAAGAAATCTTCTTTTAATCAATACATGCCATGTTCATGGCCTCTCACCACTTCATCTGGCTCTTACCTAGGCAATGGAGGAGGTGAGAGTCAGATGAAGTTGTGAGAGGCCCCAAAACCATTGTTGCTCTTATACTGGATGTGACCATGGCTTCTAGGGAATATAAAAAGAATACCGGTGAGTGCCACTGTACTTCTTTGCAATAGTTAGTACGTATTGTATAGATCTCTTTACTATAGTTGTTGTCTTTTATTGTCTTTGCATTAACCTTTAAATTTTTTGGTTATGTCTTCCTACCATTTAAATTTTTTCATATTTTCTTACATGATGCATTTTGACATTTAATACTGCTGAGCCCTCAACTGGAGGGCATTTATCTTGATCCAATACCTAATGGAGAGCATAAAAAAACGGAAACTTGCCCTACACTGATGAAATGAGCTAAAGATTTTAAGGTTCACTGCAATTTATCTCTACATTTAAGGACCTTTTATACAGGCCAATTATCAGCCAGGAGTGTTGCTGTAACTTCAGGCCCTGTCTCTTCCAGAATTATGTGTGGCCTGAAGATACAGCTGGCAGAAGGACTGGAGAACTGGAGGAGACGTGCTGGATTGTGTATACTGCTGGTTGTGATCTTTAAAACTGACAGCACAGATGTATACAGATGTGCATATCTGTGCTGTCAGTTTTCCTGGCTTCACAAACGGTACATGGGTTGTTTGTGCAGCCCGGGTTCCTCGATTTGTCATGCCGTATAAAGGCACTGCAAACGATCAACAATCTCACTGATAGGGGCTCGTTTGTAGCCACCATGGCCGCCAAATCGCCAAATCTAAAAGAACCCTTAGTGTATACTAGAGGTGAACAAGTCTACTGTAGGAACGAAGCTTATCCCTTCGTTCTTATCTGCACTCTGCCTGTCAGGCTGCGGGCTTTGAATTCTGCTTTGCTCCATGATGCTCCTTCCCAGGTGCTGAGAAAAGATGGATTAAGTCCTGGGAGACTGGGAGAAATTTCCAAGGACTGGATCTATTTTTTTCCAGCACCCGAGGAGGAGCAGCACAAAGCACAGCAGACTTCAAAGCCTGCTTTGTTCCTACTGTAGACTCACTAATCTCTAGTGTATATAACAGGAGTTATAGCCTAGGTTCGATCGAACTCGAACATTCACGAACCTCATGTCTCATGTCTTCACGGTCCGTGCGGAAGGAGGAGCATGCCCGGGGACTCCGGGATTCAGCCTAGGTATGTTCGAGTTTGATCGAACCTAGGATTTTCCGAAGTTCGATCAACTCTAAACAGGTGTAGCTCCCTACCATACAGTATGCATGTATTAATAGACTTCCATTAACCCAAAAAACTCCAAAAGAGTGTCCTTGTGATATACACTTGTCTAACTTGTTTCGTTTGTAGAGTACAAAAAAGCGCAGAAGGCAGTTTTTTTTTTCTTTTTTGAGGACCATAGCACAAAAACTAATTTATTTATTTTTTTTTTGCAGTAGGACTCAATGTCAGTGTCGGAATGGGGTATCTGGGGCTCGCCAGAGGAAATGATCCTGGGGGCCTACCAGTTAAGAACCAGTGCGAAACAACATGTCAGTCAGTGTTAGTGCAGGTTCTAAAGCTGGGGGCTCACTGGAGGATCCTTTGGTCATCTGGTGGGCCAGTCCGACACTGCTCATTGTATATAAAAAGCTCAAGTTGAGGCCCTATTACATGGAGCGATTATTGTGCAAAAACCTGCCAAAACAATCAATCGCTAGTGATAACTCGCAGTATATTAGCCAACAATTCTAATGTTATTCCATTGACCAATTGCTGTTATGGACTATCATTTTTGTGGTTGCTATATGGTCGTTAATCGTTCGCGGTGAGAGAATTTTTTTTTTATTTCTTGAGATACTGAAAGATTCCTTATTACATTAACAAATTGTCGAATTATCAGTGAAAGACCAACAATGATTTTTTTTGACATGCTAAAAGATCATGATCAGTGACAACCGCCATGTTCGCTGTGCGCTCGCTTAAGCCTACTGCACTTAACAATGATCAACATCAATCAATCGTTTTGGCGTTTTTTTGCACGATAATTGTTTTGTGTAATTTTTGTTTCCAAGCATTAATCCTTGCATATATTCTAGCCATAGAACTCTAGTGCTTTATTTGGTAAGTCTTTATTCTGTTATATAGTTAGCAACTCAGCTTTATTTATATGACCATTAACTTTAAAACAGATTTATATGCGTTCAATAGAACATTGTAAAAAACGAAAGATAGGAGCAATTGAGTCACTGGGCACAAGCTGTCTTTCCATGGCGCATTGTCTGGTAGCCGTTCGGGTAATGATAAACTGTCTGTAGTATTTTAATATTGCCGCTTTAAAATGGAAATTTGAGTAAGAGGTTACAAATAGTCTCCTTGTAAATGTACAACCTTTTTTATGACTTATTTGCAGACAATGCAGAGCATTAAGAGAGATTTATGCTTGGGGTTGAGCTAAAGGTCAGGAATTACATTCCTCTGTTCTGCCAGCAGCCTTGGACTGTATTATACACAGGCGACAGGCATAGTTTTCATAGGAGATCTGCTTTAAAAGCCTTGCCTTGATGGCCGTGCTAAGAGAAGCAGCTGAAATCCAATCAAGCTACTCTACAGGACAAGATACATGATGAGACAGCCTGCCAGGCTCCTGCTCTAATGTACCAGCAAAAAAAGCCGCTTATGCACAGACTAGGTAAACATGCTATGTTAGCAGAACGTTGGCAACTTTTGCAGCAGACCCTTTTTTTTTTCATTAGCTGACCAATGAAATAATACGATTAGTCTGTAAACACTTAATACCTCTCCATCTAGATTCCAATTACAGCTTCTTGTCTAAATATCCTGTTTTATCAGCAATTACAGTTGTTGAATGATAGACTAAAGGCCCTATTACACAGAGTGATAGTCTGCTCAATCAGGCCGATACGGCAGATTATCGTGCTGTACAATAAAGACTGTGATCAGCCAAAGAAACGATCATTAACTGATCGCTGCCTTTGAACATGTTGAAAAATCATTGGCTGCCCACCGCACATTGCTACTAGTGATGCATGGCCGACAGCTGATGAAGTGTAAGAAAAAATAATAAATTTTATACATACCTGTATATGCTCCCCGGAGTTCTATTAGCTTCCACTCCCTGCAGCCGCCACTGGAATGGTCTCTGAAGTGACAGGCCACTCAGCCAATCACTGTCTGGCACTGTCTAGACTCAGCCAGTGATAGGCTGAGCGGCATGTCATTTCAGAGACCAGCTTAGAAGTTCTAGCAGTGGCTGTGGGCAGTGGGAAGAAGCTAAAAGAACAGGTATTTATAAGGTCTATTATTTTACACAAGGCAAGGGCTACATGGACATCACTAATGATGTATGTGCAGTCCTTGCTGCACGATTATTGTGCAGTGTAATAGGCTCAGTAAATGGGTGCTGATCTATCAGATCGGTGCTCGCTTTTCTGGAATTTCATGAATAGCAATATCAAGTATAAATGCATTTACTGTATGTACCTACAGAAAACCATGTAAGATGCACTTCACATAGACTTAGTTGAGGAAAATATACAGTTGTAAAAAGTTTAACTTTAATAACTTTATACAAACATTTCTCAAGGCTCCTTAGAATTAGGGGTAGAAACACTTTGCTACATTCAAATAGAATTTCCTATGGAACTGGTCTGAGGCTGCTCAGGCCATACCGCAAAATCTCCTGCGGTTTTGATGCGTTTGTCCACCTCAATTGTTGTACCATCTGCGCTCTGCATTTGAGAAGATTTCATGAGATTCCTGTGGTCTGGAAAGAATTTCTGCTAATTCCTTCTACTAGTTGTTCCCAATGTTGTTTGCTGATGATCCTTGGCTGTGCTGCAGTGGTATTCTCATATGCGCTACATAGAGTTGTGCCTATTTACCTTGCATAACCTAACCAGGTGAGTGTACAGAAACGGAGCTCTTCATCTACATAGCATTGGATAATGAATGCCCCTATTGAACTAGAAAGTGCCCTTCTCCCCCCTTTTTGTCTTAACATAGCCTTTCTGTGTTTTAAATCCACTCCTGGTTTTGGTTGCAAAATAGTGTGTGGGAACATAGCCTAGCGCCATATTACATGGCCCAATGAGCAGTGTAAGCGAACGCCAATCTGCCACATATATATAATATTTTGCACAAGCCAAAAAGACAGAAATGGCTGCACATCGCACCCATGGCTGACACGAAAGCTTATTCAGCTACATTTAAAACCAACATCAGAAGTTAGTATATAATTTGGCCAAACCATATTGCCTCATGTACCACGTGCAGGTCTTCTGATACACATATCTGCCACATATATATAATATTTTGCCACTCACTTATTTAGCCTATTACATGGTTCTATATTTATGTAGCAAGGGCTGCACAGACATTGTTAATAATGTCTGTGCAGCCCTTGCTTTTACATAGAAAATAATAAAGTTTATGCTTATCCATGCTCCCCTGGTGAGCTGTGCCTTTTCCCTGCTTTTCCCCAGTATAAACGTTATTATTACGTATATAAACTTTATTTTTATTAGTATAAACTTTTATTTACTTTTTAAACTATCTATGTTTTAACTATTATTTACTTCATCGGGTGTCGGCTGTGCATCGCTGTTACACATAGCATTGTGGGGTCGTCAGCCAATGATTTTTCAACAAAAGATAATGATCAGCTGATGATCGGCTCCTAGGCTGATCGTTGTCTTTATTACAGGGAGCGATAATCTTGTCTCTCCATGTAAGAGTGCCTTTTCTGTATATACCAAAGTGGAAAGCTGCATACAATGTCTGACTGCTTTATTTATGGCTATATTATTATTCATGGGATCAAAGCATTGACAGTAATCTGCTTTATCAGTTTTCTGTGTGATTTTCCATTCCAAGCCCATATGCTGTTACATTGATCTCGATCAGTCTGCACATGTCTGGTACCTGTGTTGTGATTGTTTCTTGGAATTGTGCACTCCAATAAAATCTAATGGCAGGAACAGATATAGAATGTATGTTAAAAAAAAAAAAAAAAAAAAAAAAGAAACTAAGAATAAAATATAAGAAGCAGACGAGAACACATGAGGGAGAGAATAACCCATTCTTTAGAAAATAGATTGAAATTAGTTCCATCTGCTTGAATAATCAAAGTTATCTGTACATTCCATTCTAGTCAAGTAATAGATTCTTAGAAAGGGAATTCTAATAGTACCCTTACAACACAATGTAGATTTGTACCAACAGAACATAAACAGCTTCAAGTTAAAGTGATCAATCAATGGAAAAGAGAATTTCTATTTGTTCTGCACTGTAGAACAAAATAATACAGGCCTTAATAGTTCAATTGTCCCAACTACTCATTCTCTGCTGTACCTGAATGATATAACCTATCTCCACACCAATGTGATGATGCTTTGTGATGAGTGTAATAAGATCTGTGTTAGCAATGGCGTGGCCAATTGCACACATCTGTACAGCACTGTATACCGGACATTATACTATATGTACACATCTCAATGGAATTATGCTGAAGATTCTTCTTTTTCTCTTTTATATTTTGACATTGGAAGCCTATACCTTCCAGCATTCCCTATACCTGTGCGTGTGCTCAAAGCATAGCCCCCTGTGGTGCTCAAGATGTTGTTTAAATATTTGCACTACAGTACAGAAACAGCATGTCAGTACAGTAGCGTGAATATTTTAACATTTTCAAAGCTCCCAGCATCATCATTCATTAAGATTAGAGTTGAGCAAATGGCTCATCTAAATGTTGATCTGCGCTCCACTCATCACCCTTCAAGTGCTGCCGCTCCCTGCCACTCCTCCCAGGATGCCAGGAAAAGCTGGATCCAATCCTGGGAAACTTCTCCCAGTTTCCTAGGATTGGATCCAGCTTTTCTCCGGCACCCGGGGTGGAGCATCATGGAGCGAAGCAGTGCTGAAAGGCCGGCGGATTGATGAGTGGAGCACAGATCAACATTTAGATGAACAATTTGCTCATCTCTTATTATGATGCCAGAAGCTCTAATTTTTGTATATTTTGCTTATAAAGCCATATAATAAATGAAATATAAAATTTAAATAATAATAAATAAAAAATAAAAATTAGAACAAAAAATGCAATAGGTTACTGCAAGACACATCAAGTGATGGCATACTGCCGGAATTCTAATGTGTCTTGCTATGAGGTATTTTTTGCCTACATTTTTGACTATTTCATCCTTTGAAGGGATGTGTAAAGGAAATATACAAAAATTAGAACGAAAAAATGCAATACCTTACTGCAAGATACATTGATGTGAACCAGACACCCTCCGCTCTGCCAAGCGTAGGGCACCTGGTTAAATGCTCACGTGTCCCATTGATTTTAATGGGGGTTTGCTCGACTTGAATAAAGAACACACAAGCATTTTAGTGCTTGCTCAACACAACCGCTCGAAATGTTCAACACAACTTTTGTGAGCACATTGGATTTACTATATCTACACAGTGTCAGGGAATGCAAACATTCAATTACTTTGAGCTGAACAGTGATCGGAATAAATATCTTTTATTCTGGACACACAGCTAATAGGTTTTATCTACATTTCATACACTGTAACACACCCTTGATATGTAAACAATATTTTCCCTTGGCATTAAGCCAGAATGTTAAGAGGGATGGTGGCTTGAAAGACAAAGTATGTTATTACATTGAATAACTTTCTATCATCGAGTGATTACCCTTTCTTTACACATTGCTGGGAAATCCTGCCATGACTAAAGGTGTGTTCACACTTTCAGGTTTTTAACTGTAATTATTGAATACAAAGCCAAATTGAACATATATTTAAATGAAATACAGAGACTTCTCTTTGCTAATTAATTCCTGGTTTTATATTCAATAACTGCAATAAAAAAAACAGAACATGTGAAGATTATTGGCCATACTAGGCCGATTACCAGCTGTTTGGGCTGATTATTGTTTCATATAATAGCTCATGCTGAAAGGCAACGATCAGCCAACATGCACAATGTCAGCTGATCGTTGTGTTTCCAATACATTAGACGAACAAAAATCGCCACACTCCTACTTTTTCCTCAATAGGCAACGGTGTGTCTGAATGGGAGCTTGTTTTCCCATAGACAATTCAATTAAAAAAGACAGCGCCAGTTTTTCACTTAAACATATCTATTTGTATTTTTCCTTTTTGCAACAAAACAGTCTTATGACAATAAATCACCACAATGTGAAAGAAAATGCTTGCCTTAAGAAGTACACATGAGTTCTTTACACAAAGTCCGTTTGCCCTGCTCGGGATACACACAGTTCATGCTCACAATGAGCTACCAGCTGCACTCACGGATAGGCATTAGCTGAAGATCTACGTCTACATGTCTTCACGTGCTGGACCAAATGTTTGAACTGGATGCCAAAGTTATTGCACTAGCCAGTTTAATAAAGAGATTCATAAATATAGCCCAAAACATTGCAATAACAGCAAAGGGTCTTCGGCACTGAATCAGCACTGCTACCTTGTAATTTTTAGGATCAATGGAGTCTCATAGATAACGCTTCCCCAGATCATAAAGTAATGGTGCATTCTAGAAATACGTCATCACTTAGTGAGATGGGAAGACCCCTTTAATTACATTAATGATCTATGAATTTATGGAATGGCTTTGTATTTTTGGGTATATAAAACCACAATGCACCAATCTATTGGGCATGTCATATATTTTACTGTATTATGCCGAGTGAGGGAGCAATGTATGACTTGTATCTTATTTAAAACTTGTACATCACTCCATTGGACCCTGTACTAGGTATAACAAAGACTATTTTAAATAATGACTATACTTTTTTTTTTCAGTTGTGTCTCTTTAAGCTTTAGCCTTATGTGTAGCCTGTTATATATAGCCTGATGTGGGTTTATGTATGTCTAGAAAGACTGTGATGCACACAACTCTGAAAACCTAATTTCCCAGCTGACAAGACCAAATGTTGACTTCACTTGAGTTTTACAAATTGCTTTTTTTCTAATTAATCATTCATAGAAAACTAACAATGTGATGGCACCTCCATCCATCAAATGGTTTGTGATATCCGAACAGAAGACAAAATACAGCTCCTCTCAGCATTAATTATCTGTTGTACTGGAACCAATATTCATATACTGTGTACACTCATTTCTGGAGCATGAATGTAAATGTGTAATAAGTAGCTATGATGAGCATCTACTGGAACGCATATTTATCTTAATGTAACTGTTAGGGAAAAACACGCTTGGGGGTCATGTAAAAAACATGCAATTCTGAGATTCGGAAACTAAATTTAAGACTTATTTAAAATACCATGCATTATTTAAAGGGGCTACCCATTATCAATGAAAAAAAATCCTCAAATGTAAAAAAATAAATAAAAATAATAAATAAATAAAATTAACAAAAAAATCTTCCATAACACTCTAATCCAATGGTGACACTCAATCTGTACTCTTCGCCTTAACATGCCATACTACTGGCATCACTGCCCAACGATAGTAGTATAGCAAGTTATTAGTTAGCCTTCAGTATGCATCCACTTTTCATCCATTTTAAAGAATTTGTTTATGTGCATTAACAGATAGGATATAGCTGATGACATGATGGAAATGTGAACCAAGAACAGTACAGCTGTTGACAGCAGTTTGATGTCATGCTGAGACTTCATTCTGGGAGAAAGGAGGATAATAAACTTTATACTTACCTGTCCATGCTCTTCATGTTCTTCCCGTTTCTGCCCCCCCCCCCCCCCCCCCCCCCCGCAATTCTCAGCCGGTTTTTGAAGTAAAAGGCTGCTCAGCCAATCACGTCAGAGACTGACTTGAAAATGGCAGCAGTGGTTTCAGGGTACGGACAGAAGCTAGATTAAAACTAGGGAGCATGGACAGGTAAGTATACACTTTGAGGCTATATTTACATATACTGTAGTATTTGTGTAACTGTCTTTTTTCAACAGTCTTTTTTCAACCAAAGCCAGGAGCGGAATTGACAGGGCAAAAATATAATAGAAAGATTTGCACAATTTTTCTTTTTAACCCACTTCTGCTTTTGGATGAAAAGAGACTGACCAAAAGACTTACAAAAATACTATGTGTAAACATACCCAAAAAGAGTAAGGGCTGCACAAACATCACAAACGATGTTTGTGCTGCCATTGCTGCACGATTAAAGAGACCGTATAAAAGGTTCAGTAAGCACTGATCTAGCAGATAGGTGCTCGCTTTTACTAGGCATCGGGCCATGAAATACAGCCCTTATACACATTCTATAGCTGATGCAGAGATCTCACTAAAGTACTATTACTATTAAAACTAAATAAACTGATAATTGCTTGGGACTGAGAGCAACTCCAATAAGTATTTTCATAAATATATAGCAGATAGTGTTTTGCAATGTGTTCTTACTAAAAAGGTTTAACTCCCAAATCTAGTGTAATACTGTTCGTAATACAGTATAAATACACAGCATCTTTAAACATTGTAGACAAGCTAAATGGATTTTTAAGCAAAGATGCACATCAGAAGAATCACAGACTTTACGCATAAATTTCAGCATTCACTGCGCAGGAGTCTTCTATCTACTCTGACAAACAGGATGAGATGTGCTAACAACAATGATTACAGTGAAGTACCTGCTTGTTACGACAGCCTGTAAATAGTAGTTTGGATTTGTAACATACAGTCTGGAAGCTGTAGCATGATAACTTTTATGGCAAAAAAACATTAAGGATCTTCAAGATGAAATGATAGGGTTTAACACTTTAAATATATCACATATGCACTGCCCTGTGTCATTTCTTCAGCAGAGCTTTGAATGCAGTAATTTTGACTAACAACATCCAAATATATGCCTATAGAACATGCTGGGGGGAAAACACTATACCTTGATCTCTCACTCTCAACAAATGATACTTAACACTGATAAAAATATGTCATTAATCATAGCACTACATTTCATATGTATCTATCATTTGTTGACTATACTTGTTTGCCCATAGTTTAGCATTTTATCACCTCTCGTTTTACTTCATTGGTATATATGCCCACTGCTCTCGTGTCCACCTACCTCCAGAGCATGAATACCGAATGGAGGTATTACGTACTGTATGTGATTCCTGTAAATAACGATGGTGCTTCTTCAACTATTGTCAACTATTGGAGACAAAGAACTCTTGATAACCTAACCCTTAGCCACATTAAGACGCTATTGTACGTCTTGGTGTAGCACTGTATAAGGGCAGATGAGAAGCCTACCTCCCGTCATACCGTGCGGCCCTCTGTTACTACGTGTAGCAGAGGGCTGCCGATTCATGCCTAATCATGTCTAATCGCCATATAATTGTGGGTAAGAGCCTGGTGTGACCCTCTTAAAAATTGTGGGTAAGAGCCTGGTGTGACCCCTTTAAAAATTGTGGGTAAGAGCCTGGTGTGACCCCTTTAAAAATTGTGGGTAAGAGCCTGGTGTGACCCTACTTATAATTGTGGGTAAGAGCCTGTTGTGACTCTCTTAAAAATTGTGGGTAAGAGCCTGGTGTGACCTTCTCAAAAATTGTTGCAGAAGGGGGTGGGTGCAAGGTGGAAAACAGTTGTGAAACCTGAAGGTGCTCATGGAGGACCTTGACCTTCATCCCAGCTATTTGGGTGCTTTGCTGACATGTGACAACACATGCTGGTGGTGGTCAGCCTGGTGGTGGTGGCTCCCCTATTGATCTTCCCATGGCACAGTTTGCAAAAGACAAATCGCTTGTCATGGTCGCGGCGGCGTCCTGTGCTCCGGGCCGCCGCCGCGACCTCCCTCTGTCCCACGCAGCTGCCGGGGTCCTTGTGCAGGGACCCGGCGCTGCCGTCTGTTCGGCCCCGGGGGGCGCCTCACCTCGTCCCGCTCCGGTCTCCGTCTGTGCCGGCCGGCGCGTGCATCCCCGCCTCCTAGGGCGCGCGCGCGCCGGCTGTCTCGGATTTAAAGGGCCAGTCCGTCCCTAATTCGTAGTTGCACCCAATCACTCCCTATAAATCCCAGCGTGCCCTGTCCCTCGTGTTGGAGCCTCTACATGCTTCCCATAGCGTTTGGCCCAGCTCCCTGTTGTTCCTGATTCCTATCCGCTACCTGGTCCCTAGTCCCTGTTCCTATCCGCTACCTGGTCCCTAGTCCTTGTTCCTGGTTCCTGCTCCCCTGTTACACCATTGCTCCTGTGTTCAGCCTGTCACCTGCGGTTACGCCTACAGACCTCTGCCAGCACCATCTCCTGCCTACTGCTCCTGCCACGCCTCGCCTGCCGTCACTAGCAACCAAGCCAGGGGTAGCGACCTGGGGGTCGCCTGCCGCAGCAAGTCCATCCCGCCTTGCGGCGGGCTCTGGTGAAAACCAGTGGCCCCTTAGACTCCGCTCCCTGGTGAGGTTAGTGCCATCGCTGGTGACGGTCCAGTGGATCCACTACTCCAGGCGTTACATCGCTTGTCTTCATGCAGAGTGGGGGCTCCAGGGAAGACTTGCACGATCACTTGGTATAGCCCACCTTCTCCCTCTTGCCATACCACTACCTCTTCATGCTGCCCCTCCCCAGCTAAAACGCTGGGTCCAGTCGGCGCACCAGTTGGACCAGTTGTTTACTCATCCAGCCCTCTTCCCTTCAGTTAGAAAGCAGAAGATGAACGCTTGGGGGATCGATGGACATGATCTCCTCTTGTTCCTTCTTAACCAATGTTTCAGACTGTTGGTCACAGCCTGACTGCCCATGTTATCCACCATCCCTGTCAACACCTGCTTGTGTTGCTTTGAATTCGGGTGTGGTGTGCTGCGTGTCTCTGCTAACTGTGAGTGGTGGCCAAGAAATAACAATAAGGCATGGTTGTGTTCTCCATTAGCAGTCAGCTTTGCTTCAACATCAACAGACCCATGGCTTGTGCCCACACCCTGATCAGCACGCCAACGTCCACGTTTTCTGTTAGTAGAAGATTGCATGCAGTTTACAAAGGCATATACTCAGTGAGCACCACTAGACTGTGTTTTGTTTTTTTTTTTGGGGGGGGGTTGTTTTACAGAAAGGGATAACAATAGTCAGAAAAATAACTATTTTGGATAGTAGTGCACATACTATTGTCAACAAAAAGGTATAGCACAGTATACAACATGACTATAAATAACTATATACCAGTATACTATTACATACAATAGCTCGTTATCAGTCACACTGACAGATTACTAGTCCTTAGTAAGAACTAGTTTGGTGTTTGGTTAAACTAATCTCCTGCCTGACCAAGCCTACTCTACCTCTTTTGCTGCTCCAGTAGCTCTCCTTGACAGCAAGCAACTGAATCAAGCATCTGGACACCTGCATCTATATACACCAAGGTCACCTGATGCAGGTGGTCAATCACTCCGATGCCAAAAGCTGGGTAGCAGGATCTTCCAGCCCCTTCTCTGCATATTTATTGGCTCATTAAAGCCACCAAAAATGCATTTTTTTTCGACCATCGCACAATATTTGTTCGAGTATCGAGTGCTTTCATGTATTGGGAAACTGGAGCAAATAGTGAGCTTGAATGAGCATGTTTGCTCATGTCTAGTTAGTAGTTGTAGTATTTATGCAAGATATAGATAATCTGTGACTAAGACCAGGACGGTAAACAGTGCTGTTTTCTAAATCCCACACCGTAGTAATATAAATGTGGCAGCACTGAACATTTAGTCCCAGTGGATGTAAAATCACCAGAGGTAATAATTAAAACGTGCTAAATTTGCTATAAGCTTTTGTCAATTAAATAGGGTGGGGGTTGGGGGGGTTAGATATAGGCAAGCAGACATTGAGGTGGTAAATAAGAGGAGATGGGCTGGCCATGGCTAGCTATGCTAGAGACCACCCCCTGGGTCTTTGAGCCTCAATTACCTATTAAGGTGGCTGGTATCTCTGCATTGGAAAGGGCTATAGACATACAAAATGTATTCCTAGAATTTTTATGAGAAGCCCGATCTGCAGTTTCACCTTTTTTAGCTACTTACATGTTCAATTTAAGCCACTAGTACAGGATATCATTGAAAAAGCTATACGAAAAGTAAAATATCATGTAAAAGAAAATCTGTTGACAGAGAGACTCATTGCCAAAGAGGGGAAAGCAAATCCTAAATGTTCTTCTGTTCTTTAACTATATAAATATTTTAAAGGTTAAAAATAAATAGGTTGGCCCTTTGAAAAGTGAAATAGGATGAATTGTGATAAGGAGAAAGCAAACTTATTAAACATTTTTTTTTCCCCGTAGGAAAGTAAAATGTCAAGTAAACTGCAGAGTGATAAAATAAACTCTCCAATAAATGTCACCTTTCTAACCCAGAAAGACGTGCAGCACCGCCTGGAACAGATCGAGACAGACAAATCATCAGGTCCATATGGCACACGCCCCCATAAAGGAATTATGGACAGTGATAGCTCAATATTTTTCATATTTAAGGACATTGCCAGGACAAGGAATAGTGGTGCCCTGGAGAAATAAGCCATATGTAAAATGCTAGTGATTGAGACATTGGTAGTGGAGAGGTTAAGAGGGGTTATAGAGCCAAGTACTTTGGTTTCCTTATCTCATCAGTATCCAGCATTGACTGATGACATTATATCTTGTCTATAACTAGGCTAACAGAAGCAGCAATTGAAGGGATATAGTTAAAAGAGAAGTCCTACGAAATTCAAAAAGGAAGCAAGGCAGGGAGGTGCGGGAAAATAATAAACTCACCCAACCCAATGCCTCCATAGTGACGCTTCTGGGTCCAGCTGACTGCCTCAGGATTTCATTTTTGACTGGACGTCACTGATTGGCTGAGTGGGCAGTCACCCAGCCAGGTATGTGATGTTGCAGCTGAAAAAGCTGCAGAACACCAGTCAGAAGCGGTGCTATGGGGCATGAGGACGGGTAATATTACTTTGCATATTTTTTTCTACACCCATTTGCCTTTGTCCCCTTTTTGGAATCTCACAAGATTTCTTCTTAAGAAATTCTTCTTAAGAATACAACTTTGATATAATAGGTGTAAGGTTTTCTAACAGAAATTAAATAATTATATAAGTCTAAAATCAGCCTTACATCTTTCTGTACAATAGTTGCTTATACACAGCTTGACAAAACTTGGCCATTGTTTTAAGTGGACAACTGCAACATCGATCCAACTCTATTGCCTCACTAATCCACCTTTATCCTTGCTCCCTCCTCTGCCTCTCCTCTCACCAAATCCCTATACTGGTTACCCATTATCCAAAAAATTCAGTTTAAACTGTTGTTAATAACTTACAAGACTGTCCGCAAATTGGCTCTTACATAGTTTGACTTGATCTCCGGATACCACCATTCAAGCTATCTCTAATTCTCACAAGATCTCCATATTTGCAGTTTTATTCCCATACAACTTCTCCAAGGTCTCGCCTGAGCATTTTCTGGAACTCACAACCCTAACTTGCCGTTTGGCCTCCCATCAGTGCAATGACGGCAATATTCTAGCTTAGGTGGACTAATTGGCCTTTGGGTCTGTCATTAATTGAAAAGCCCATTGAATTTAATAGTAAAGACAGTGAAAGGACAGTGAAAACAAAATGTGTGAACAAATAATAAAATAGCATCTGCTGTTTGCAAAAGAGGTCTGAAAATATTTGACATGATAATTATTATGACGTCCGCTCAGAAAAACATCCATTATTTAATACACTGGAAGAGATTTATCAAACTGGTGTAAAGTAGAAATGTCTTACTTGCTTCTAGCAACCAATCAGATCCCACCTTTCATTTTTCAAAGAATCTGTGAGGAATGAAAGATACTTGGTTGCTAGGGGCAACTAAGACAATTGTACTTTACACCCGTTTGATAAATCCCTCATTGTGTGATTCCATTGACTTCAATGCATTGCATTGCAAACTAGGGACAGGCGTGGCACTGCTTCTGGATGAAAGTGGCCATGTTTTCCTAAGCCTGGACAAGCCCTTTTATTATAAGATTTTATTATGAAATTTATTATATGTGAGATTTAGTATTACGAGATTCTCTGTCAAGCTGAAATACACAGCTTTTCCAACAATCCTGTCCATGATAACACTCCAGACCCTGTAAAACCCAATGATCAACAATTAGGACCTTTCCCACCTACCGAAGTTGGACAAGAAATCATACAATTCCTAATCAAAGATCACTCATTTCATGTTATTTCCAAAACGTCCTACATCTACAAGGAGTACTGGAAACTATGTAATGTCTCTTACATCTGGTAAGGATATCAGCTGGCTAATACATAACCAGTGAACTCGATACTATTCCATCTTACACAACCAAGGTCAAATGCACAGAGCTTTGACAACCTTTAAATGACTATGTAATCAATTCTTTCCCCAAACACATACCATTTCTGTGGTCTATGGGATGGTGAGTGATGTTCCAGGCTTTACTGATAACACTATCTATCTGAAACAATTGGAAACAGACCTGTGCCGGACTTGTACAGAGCTTGAGAAAACTATAATGCTTTAATTGACTCATAAATTATCATTAGCCGGTTAGCATTAGGAAATAGTTACAAAATCATTTCAAGATGGCACAGATGTTCAGGCTAGCTACCCAAGATTTTCCTCATAGTGTCTGACACATGCAGGAGATATAGACTACATTAGGGGGTCTTACCTTCATATTTGGTGGACTTGCAACCTAGTTAATGCATCCTGCCACTGGTTGTTGCTCCATTCAAATGTGAATATCTTGAATTTTTAACCGAATAATAGAACAGTTAACAACATAACTCGTTAGTAGAAAAAGAGGTTGGCACTCACCAAATATCTCTAGTAGAACTTCACTTTATTCCATGTATACAGAGACACACATTAGGGAAGGATGATATGCAGGTGCATGCTTAGTGATGACCGTTTTGTGTACAGATTGCACTTCATCTTCCTCATCACCCAGCCAGAGGAAGTGCAATGAATCAGTCTTTGCTTGGCATGCAATTTTGTGCCTATAAGACTTATAAAACGTATTAGTGCCTAACAATTGTGTGATGAAAAGTTCTTAAACTTTCTAATATACTTTATGTTCCAATTACTTCTCGACTTATTAAAGTATACCTTGGTACAATTTATTGGAAATGTTCTTAGGTGCATAAAGAGATTGGGAATTCCCCCTGACCTAGTTCGATTTTCACACAGTTGAAGGAGCAGAAATACAGCCAAACAGTAACAGTTTTGCATAAACAACTTTTCAAACTATTAAGTAGTTGAAGCATAAATGTATAGTGATAAGATTATTAGGATTTGCCAGCTTGTTTGGAGTTGGAGGCAGACTGCCTGGCCCAGCAACTGTAAAGCGACTGTAAAGCGAGTGTAAAGGAGTACTCTGGACCTATAAAAAAAATTATATATTTCTGCCCTTATATGCAAACATAATAAACAACATATTAACCTATTATTACTTCACCATGGTCCCCCAGGGTCCTCCTGTAGCATATCTGTGCCCCCCCCCCACTAAATGCCCCCGCCACCACTTCTGAGATGGACTTTCATCAGTGACAGCCCATTTATGTTGACATGAAAGCACTCAAGATCCAATATATGATTTAATTTTCCCACAAAACTAACATCATCACAGAGAAGCATATCTGATATACAGTAGTAAAGTATATCGGATTTAAACATATTGCTGCTGTAGCAATAAACATTATTTTTTCCCTCTAAACAGTGTCCTTGACTACATTTCCACTAGTAATAAGCTACTGTTTATCAACAAAAACACATACTTATCTTCTATTATCTCAGTTGGTTCCTGGAAAGAGAGCTGCTTACATGACATTGACCTGAACCTTTGTTGGAATATAACAACAGCTGCAGCTCAGGCTCCATACCTCGTAATTTAGAATATATTGAGATAATGAAGATATATTTTTTTGCTACAATAACTACTCAAACTCAACAAACTCAAAACGCAACAAAATGTAACCTAAATGAACACAACCAACAATGAATGAAAACAAGAACCCGGCAAAGTTCCCTATATCATGGCTTTGAATAGCGTGATGTGCAAAGGAGTGTAAATAGCAGCCAATTCAGTAGGACTTAGATTGGGTGACCGTGTTGGTGTTCTGTCCCATGAAGTTGCCGATAATATAGCGGAGATTAAAGATCAGACGGCACTCACCATGTCCATGAATGGTCATTTATTGTGAGTACAAACACAGATGAGCAAACCACAGAGACATACAGCATGCAGGGGTGTTCCAAAGGCGACAGCCCGTTTTGTGCAACTAGCGCTTCCAATGGCTTGAAGAGCTAGTTGTCAGTGGAAGCGCTAGTTGCATGAAACGGATAGTCGCCTGTGAGGCGCCCCTGCATGCTATATATCTCTGTGGTTTGCTGATCGGTGTTAGTACTCACAATCAATGACCGTTCATGGACTTGGTGAGTGCCGCCTGATCTTTAATCTATCCTAAATTAACACAAACAAGTAATTGTGTTTGCAGCTATAGCATATATGTATAATTTAGGTAATCTATACATCTGCTATAGAATGAGGGTGACTTAAAAAGCCCAGATGATTTACAAACTATTTCCGTTTGTTGTTTGCAGTGTGAAGCTACATAAGGCTTACTTCTTCAAAATCAAAGCAATGTAAGCAGACATCTGACAGTAAGTTAACATGCGCTGTTTTGAACATGAAAACAACATATCTAACTGTCCATAACCCTGCTTCCATTGACTTCAAAGAGAGCGGGAGAAACATGTTTAAAGAAGTGATATGTCAGGTTCAAACACCCTCTGTCTGCCACCCACCTAGGCTGCCAGTGGCTCAGTGAGGGTGTGAACATACTCGGAACCAGTCAGAGTTGTGCCACATTTCTTTTATACAGAAGTGGGAATCTGCTTTTCCAGGATAAAATGTTGCCATAGTACGATCGTACAATACTGGAGGGCCTATTTGAATGTTTCTCCCTATAATGTCTTTATTTGTAGCCTTTTATACGCATAACAAAGATTACAAAGATCTTGTTCACTTTAGTTACAAAACTAGCAGCTATTTGACTATATCTAGCCTAAATGGGAACTCAGGTTAGAAAATATTAACCCCTGTTCAAGCCCCTTCCATAATTTAAGCTTGTTTGTAATAGGTTTCTATTAAATGAATTGGTCCATTTGTCTGCAGTGCATTCCGACTCACAGCCTGAAGCTGTTGAAAATCTTCATTTCCTGGTCCATTCTGTCTTGACTCCTGTGTCCTCCCCCTCCCTTCTGAGACAGAGGTCACATGATCTCTGTCTCTTCTGTAAAATCTCATCTTTAACCCTGCCTACCATTGACAATACATAGTACTCACCTAGCCAAGGGCAGGGGAACAACAACTTCTTCTGAGTAGTATAGGGGAAAGGAGACTGTTGTTTTATCTTTCTTTCACTAATCAATCTATCTAATCTATAAATGGATAGATAAAAGGATAGTAAGTCAATATTAAGTAACACTTCCTAGACTTGCCAGTGCCGGTGGAAGGCATCCTTACCAGGGCACAATGTATATAAATCCAACTAATTCTAAATGGCACTCGAAAACTTGGTGAGAAAAGTTTTATTCAACCACATTCACACGTGTACAGCACAGCAAACAGGTTACAATGCAACGTTTCGGCAGTCCTATACCACTATTAGTCCTATACCACTATTAGCAGTATAGAAATGATGTAATGTCGCATCGTAACCTGTTTGCTGTGCTGTACACGTGTGAATATGGTTGAATAAAACTCCTTTTCTCAATAAGTTTTCAAGTGCCGTGGAGAATTTGTTGGATAGATAAAAGGATAGATACAGTGTTTACTCTGCAAAATATAAGCAGGTAGAGCCAGTGGTGGGCAGTTACTACAAAACAGGGGTGGGTACCCGGCAGTTGATTCTGAGATATAATATATGCTGGGAGATGTAGTTTCCCAAACGGATGCTATGACGTAAAACTGGAAATATTTGTAAAAGTCTGAATCTGGGTCTAGGAGAAGCGTAGAAAAGTGGGATCGCTGGAGTTTAACAAAAAGCCACAACAACCACAAAAAAAGCTATGGAAAATAAATAGAGATGAGCGAACCTCGAGCATGCTCGAGTCCATCCGAACCCGAACTTTCGGCATTTGATTAGCGGTGGCTGCTGAACTGACGAAGGGTGTACCTAAACGACGTTGGGGTGTTCCAGTGGGTAAGGGAGCCGCACGGCAGACATGCATGGTGGTTGTATTTTGTTCTCTATTTTATGGTTGACATTGTGATTCTGGTCTTTATCCGAGGTGACTGTCAGTTAATGCTAAGCACTTTTTGCACTTTTGGAATTTACTTCAGCACCTCGGATTATTAAACCGTATTTAACCTTTGCTATCTATTGGATTACATGTGCATGCTTTGCCTTTGTTATGACTGTGTATTGCATGTTGCACTTTTGCACTTTGTAATGTATACTAACTGGTCAAAGCAAGCCTTACATTTTCTTTGTTTTTCATGCATGTGTCGTGTGGCTTCCCTTTCCTTGTGTTTATCTTGTCGGTGGTTGTTGTAATCCTCCTTTTTGTATGTATATCTTATGAAATAGTTTTTAATCATGTCTGTTCATAATAATTGCTTAAAATAAACGTTATTATTGTTTAATATATCTGTAGTGGGCTCAAATACTTCCTCCTTGTAAGGAGGTCTGTTTGGTAGTTTATCCAAGTTCAGCAGCCCCAGCTAATCAAATACCGAACGTTCGGGTTCGGATCGACTCGAACCCGAACCCGGTTCGCTCATCTCTAAAAATAAATTAACTTTATAGCCCCCCTAATATTTGAGAAAGAGGAGACATTTTGTTGTGACAAAATAGACAATTCCCAAAACATTATTTGCTCCATTACATCAGGCAGTTCTTAAAATTAACATAAATATTTGCATGCCTAATATAAAATATTAATGCCTCATTTGTACAACAATTTTGCAGAAATTAAAGCTTTTAGGTTAATTATATACCAAGCCATTTTAATTAAAACAGTTATAAAAGAATGAATGCAGTAGGGCAGATCTGGATTGGTGCCAATGTTATTGGTTTAATAAGTGTAGACATATTTTTTCTGCCATTGACTTAATGAATGCTAAATATGTCAGTGAAAATAATCATGCTGCCACACAAACAGTCCATCTGCTTCTTTACTAGTCTAAATATTCTTATATTTCTTGCCTAGAGAAGTTTGTATGTAATGGGTTAGGGACACCTATTTAAAATCTATCCTTTGTTTTAAATTTTATGCAGGGTGTACATGTATACAAAGAAGACTCAAGAGAGCATCCTCAGTATAGGAAGGAAAAAGGTGGTTCATGTACAGTATACTGTTCACACCTGTGGGAGTCCTATTACCAGTGATTAAATATTAAGAACGCAGAACGGTGGCAAAAAGGTAAAATCTTGATTATTTGGACAGACAACACGTTTTAAAGAATATCTTCTTCTTCATCAGGTCATGGCAGATGATAGTAAAACACCCATTTTTATATCTGCAAATAAGATTGGTAAACTGAAAGGGCTTTAGGATAGGAAACAGACAAGATAGCCCCTTGTAATGTAATTAGTAAAGAGAACCAATCATGGGGGGAAGGAAGGGGGTATTCTTTAATTTAATTACTAGTCACTTTATTTTAAAATTTATTTTAGTCACTAGTTATTTATTTATTTTTTTTTAAGTATGATATTTTGGGGAGCGTCCATTTAATATCTATGAAATTCACTTTATAGGCTAGAGCCAGTTCTTTTCATAAGAGTCAGCGTGAGCTCAGAACGTTCCGACATGCAGAGTGGCTTGATGGGATCCCATGATCCTTTTCCTGCCGCTCTGTCAATACACAGTATCCTGTGTATTACTGTCACTATTAAAAAAGTACATGATTCCCTTAGTGTATTTATAATGATACAGACTGCCTTTGCAGTCTATTAATCTAATACTGCAAATCTAATTCCGGAGCTGTAGCGTCCGGTACTGCCATCTTAGTGGGGTCATTGAGTATTAGTGCTGGAACAAACCAATAGACTGTGCTGAAGTCAAAACGATGGCAGCACAGGGGGGTATAGGCTAGGACGGAAGATTGGGTGCATTATTAAATACAGAATGAAAAGGCAGCCTGTATCATTATAAATATACTAAGGAAATCATGTACTTTTATAATAGTAACAGTTACATTTAGATTAGAGGTTCTCTTTTTTAAACATAGAAAACTTACATATTAGAACAGAGATTCCTGTTTCATAAAAACTCCTGAACTAGGCATAATGCAGTGTATTGCTTTTGCCTCGTATCTAGTTGGTCAAGTTGCCATACTTGCTGTCTTTCACTGCAATAAGACAGTATATTTGTCATTTAATTGTATGTTAACAACAAGCTATTTTTGGAATAAATGTAAATTTTAATCCTCATAGTTAGTTAGACCAACTGTTCCTAAACATAGCCAAAAGTATGCAAACAGCCAAACATTCATGCAATTGGAAACATTACATTTCAAGTTAATTGATATTATAACAACCTTTACTCTTTAAGAAAAACAAAACAAAACATTGCTTTGGGGATTCAGATTCAAGTACATTTTATTAAGACAAATGTTGAGCGGTAAGACATGTCTGCCACAGACTGATTCAATTCATTTCAAGGGGGTTCATAGCATTGAGGTCAACTCTTATGAATACCTGGCTATCAGCTAGTGAATCAATTATTTCATGACAAATTCAGCAAAACCATTGTGGCCCTTATATTGCCTATTTAGTAATAATGAAGCTTTAAAGAGGACCCGTAGCCAACCTCCAAGATATTAGATATTACTATCATGAAATAGACTAGGGTGAGCTGAGTGCACACGTTTTTTTTTTTTATAGTTTCTTGATATGTCCTTCCATTCCAGTGATATTTGGGTTTATAGTTTGACAATTTGGTTAATAGTCAGATGGGTATAAACTTATTTTTAATAATAGGGGCACATATCAGATAATGGATGTGATTACACAGTCAGGGGTGTGAATGTTTTACATTGAGGGGCATGTATGCCTAATACACAATCTCTGATGCCCATCACCTGATATTCTTTTATAAAATGAAGTTCACACCCAACTCTGAAATGTCAGAGAAACTATAAACCAACTTTTTTCGAGAACTGAGAGGCATATTAGGAACTGTACAAGTACTAAAGAGAAAATGAAGCCGCGGCAACTCACCAGTCTGCAGACTGGTGAGTTGCCGCGGCTTCATTTTCTCTTTAGTACTTGTTCAGATTGTTTTGCTTTGCTTAGCCGCCACATGTGCACCACCCACTGCTGATTGCTCACACAGCTGACTATCTCTGGACTTTTTACTAGTGCAAAGCAAAGTAAGTGCCTCTTTTTCTTTTTTGTTAGTTTATATTAGGAACTGTAAAAACAAAACAAAAAAAAAGTGTGTAATAAGGCTTACAGGTCCTCTTTAAGCAGGAACATTTTCCTTCAAACTGTTCATGACTTTACTCATTGCCACTCTTTCAGAGTCCAAGGGTCTTTACAACCTTGGATTAACTTTTTGCATTGCTCATGACAACCTCTAGCAGGAGTGCAGTTACAGTACAATTGAATAACAACCTATGAATGCCCCAAAAAACTATTCTTGTGCCAGCATTACTTTGAGAGCTGTGTGGAATGATTTGCAAATTGTGTTACTATTTTTACCTAAACTGTATCAATATAGTTATGGCTTATAACTCAAGTGGTGGTTTCAATGTTACCTATTAGCAGGTAATAAATGTTTAAAATACTTTGACCCCCACCAATCACCAATCTTTGTCTCCAATGGCTGCAGTGTTGAGTTGTTTGTAACAGTAGCCAAGCATGTCTTATGTATGTTTAAGTTAGCCCCTGTCACTTCAATAAACCTCCAACATGTCGAGACATATCAAAAGTTTTGATTAGTAGGGGTCTGGGTGTTCATACCGCACTGATCATTAGGTAGGGCCAGGAGAAGCTCTATAATCGACATCTCACTGCAGCAGATTATTTTCAGAGACTTAGGGCCCTGTTACACTGTTCCAGATGATAATTGTTTGATGAAATAGGTCATGTTAAAAGGCAACAATGTTGGCTGACTGTTGACTTAAAACATGACCTGTTAAAATGACAACGATAGTGATGGTCTGCTGGCCGTCACTCCATGTAATAATCCTCTATGGGCCAGGATCATCCAGGCAGCCTCCCCCGCTGCTCCCCGTTGCTCCTGCACTCCTCCCCACTAGATGTCTGTGCATGTAATGGGACACAAAGAGAGCAGGGAATAAGGAGGAAGTGAGCGCTGAACTGACAGGTTCGCTTGTTTCTTAATATCGGGCCGTGTATAATGGCCCTTACAATGAAGACTTTCTCTGACAGAGAGACAGAAATGGCAGCCAACCAGGGAGTGAGCGCTTCACCTGGCTCTAACAAATAGCGGGGTTCTGAACATCCAGACCTTTTGCCAAGTTTCTAGGACTTATCAAGAGTTTTTAAATGATAGTGCCTGTTTAGGATTAAGGTATAGCTGTAAGCACCCATATGTAATAAGCATATGAATAAAAGTGTCATTAGACTAAAATAACAAAAACACTCAAAAATAATCATTTTATCATAGCTACTATTAAAAAAAAGATAAGCCTTAAAAAAAATGTCTGCCTGACAAAGGTTGACACTAAGCAAATACTTTACGTGCTATTTAAAAACGCTTATGGTTCTGTATAAAGCATAATCCTACAAAGCTGTATAATAGAGTCTGAGCAAATAAGAATCCATCTAAGGGGTAATATGTTCAACAAGGTTTTATGTTCTTTTTTTTTTTCAAGTAAATTAAGACTATTATTTTCTACAAGCTGAAGACATTTACATTACTATAATAGTGTGAGTCTGACTGTACCCTACACATTTCAAATTATGACCCTTCTGATCTGCTTTATGATAAATTTGTGTTCTAAAGTAAGCAATGCATGGCTTCTTTATGGAATATTTAATAAACTCAAAATTACCTTTTTCAGCTTAAAGCTAATGTTATAAATGGTAAAAAAAAAAATACACTCTTGAGATACATCATCGGATGCCAGTATTGTTTCCTTATGTAACATACTAAAGATTTGCTCTTTGATAATGGTTTGTAGTTTGAGACTCATATTTTATTCTCATAACGCAAACAATTCCTACAGTTCACCTTAAAAGACATAAAAAATACAAGAAATGCCTGGGAGCAATAATATAAAATAGTCATCTGTGTGTATTTAACAGACACAGGCACATTTACTAAACATTTAGTACTTCACGAACAGAACAGGGTTTTACAAAATTTTGTAAGCTTTCTTATTTTCCCATCATGTTCCTTACAAAAACTTCTCTTTCAAAACAACTTAAATTTCAAAGAGGTTTTCTGGGAAGTGTTAAAGGGGTATTTTTTTTATTATTATTATTACTTTTTTAGTTTTTTACAGTGTGAAGCCTTAGGTGATGTGGTGTTGGTGTTGGTGGTGGGGGCAGGGGGGGGGGGGAATAAAAAAAAGCACATACCCTTCTTGCTCCCACAACCACTGTTCTTATGGAGCAGGTCCAGTTCCCCAGTACTTGCTGTGTTTAGAGTTAGTGCATTTGACCTTGTAAAAATGTCATTCACAGGGATGACATATCACAGAGTGCGTGCCAATCTTTGACCACAATACTCACATGCAATTTCAATATTAAGACTTAGCATTTGCTGCTGTGCCCTTGTTTCATTAGCTGTAAACAGTGCAAGATGCTGGTGGTGATGGAAATTAAAGGTAATCAGAAGTTTAGGCTATGTTCCCACTAGGTACCAGGGCAAAATGCCATCCGTCCAAAATGATGGCTGCCAAATACCACTGTGAGAACATAGGCTGCGATTAAAAAAAAAGGCTGCAGCACCGGCTTCCCCGCTCCGTTGCAGTCCTATTCATGTGCAACGCACAAAGCGAATGTACCTGATAGTACATTCACTTTAAGCTGCTGATAGCCTCATAGAGATGTTGGGGAGGGAAATCACACCTTAGGTCTTGGTCATGCAACTTGCATGCTGTCCAATCCCAACTGCCACCACTACATGTGTCAAAGATGTTGGGTCTTCTGGGGAGCTCTCTTTATTGACAGCTTCCCCTGCAATATGACAACTCTATTGGCCTTCTGTTTGGATATTAGTGCTGCCAATTAGAGATGAGCCCAACAAAAGAATGCCCGAGTCCGATCGTTTGGCATTTGAAAACTGGTGGCTGACGAAATTGGATGCACCCCTAGGGAGTCTAGAGAAACATGGATGCAGGCTGAATCCATGTTTTCCCAGACCCCCTAGGGCTGCATCTAACTTCTTCAGCCACCGGTATTCAAATGCCGAACAATCAGACTCAAGCATACTTGAGTTGCCTTTATCTCTACTGCGAATCACACATAAAAGAAAGGGTCAGGAAAGCTCTTAATGGAGGGAGTCCAATGCACTTTACAGTCAGTGGTAAAAAAAAGAAGACTGACCATAAAACATAATGAAGAGCAAAAACTTTACTTTATTTTAGAGTAGAAAAGCAAAATCTAAAAAAAAATCTAGGTAACTATAATAGAAATATATACTACTACTATTATTATTATTATTATTATTATTATTATTATTACTACTATTATTTACATTACATACACATTTCTATGGCTCCTTTGCTTCCATTTAATGAAATCCAGAGAACAGTTGTCTACAACAGTATGGGTCACACTTGTATACTACATTTAAAAGTAAATCATAAAATAAACCTTGTTTCTTACAATAAATAAAGCAGCAATGTCTTCATAAATATGTAAATATGTAAATCTGGTATTCTGATGTTACAAACATAAAGAGCTAATTTGCATATGCTGATTGGTACTATTAAGTTCCTGTAGCAGTGGAGCATCTAAATGTAATTCCCTCTTGTTCAGATATGATACTAGTGATAAAATATCTACGTTAACCTTTGCCTGTGATTATAATTATTAGGCAGGATAATTGGCTAACCGGCCTTCACAATATTTACTTAAATATCACTCACTTAAAGAGTAAAATATTATGGATTCTATTTCAAGGACATATATTTTATATCCAACTTGCAGTTTATGGTAATGTATTAGGCGGACATTTTCATAATCACATGTTTGGGGAATGGCAGTACCTTTAGTGTTATAAGTGAACTTATGAATTTAGCGTATCAAGGTGATATTGACCACAGAGCACAGAATTCTTAAGGAACTCCATTTTGTGACTTCTCAACTCTTAACTGATTTATTTAACCATTTTTTTTCTAATAGGATATGTTCCTGATAATTGGAGCAAATTGGAAAAAATTATTGGGGAAATTTATCAAGATGCGCCTCAGAAAAAGAACGGCTTTGCTTATTCTTAGCTCACCTAATGGGCGGAGGGCATGGTAAGGTGGGGAGGAGGAGAGACTTAATCCCTGGATAGTTCAGTAAATTTGCTGTTTGGTAAATAATTATAAACTGGTTGTTGGGAATGGTTTGCCTTGTTTTTTCATGTTTGTAAGTGACTTAAATAGGGGTGTCCAGGGTAAAAAAAAAAAGCTACTTTCTTGCAAAAACAGCACCACACCTGCCCTTAGCTTGTGTGTGGTATTACTGTTCAGCTCCATTCACTTCCCTGAAACTGAGATGTAAAACCACACCTAGGCCATGTTCACACACTTTATTTTGGCATTAAACAACAGTCGTTTTTAATGTCATTGATCAATTACATTACAGTGTATGGAATTAAGGGCGTTGTGTATACACACTATATACACTATGGACGTGGTTCTCTGTGGCTGCAAAAAAAGCTGACAGGTCTATTTTGTGCGGCCACTATTCAGTGAACAGCGGCCGTACAAGATAGCCTGTACACACAGTGTAAAGTACGATTTCTGGCCATACTTTACATTGTGTGCTATGGCAAATTGGAGCACAGCCACACCTAAATGTGCCCATATTCCAATTCGAATAAAGTGATGTTCATCCTAATTTCTAATTGGTTTAAATTAAAAATACTTTTGATTCTTGCAGCTACAGACAGTGAAACAGAACAAGGCAGTTTTTGCAGACGTGGATTGAGTTCAATACGATGAGGAAATCTAATAGGATTTAAGACACTATTAAGGCCATTATTATGTACCTAACTCAGTGCGAGTTCCAGTTGCTGTATCCATCCTGATTTAATCAGAACATGACTGCCTTGGCATCTTCTGCTTGGACAAATGCACTGCAATGATAGTTTATAGTTCACTTACTCAATGTTTTGTTAGAAAATGAAATCCTTCCAGCTAATTCTAGATGAATTCAATGAGAATTCAGGACAGACCATGAATCTAATACACAAATAATAAAAACAATGACATTTAGTGAATTTAGGCCATAGGAGAGATTGCTTCAGTTATATGTACTATTTATTAAATTGGAAAAATAAAACAGATGCTATGAATTGAATAATTCACTAACAATTCAAAAACTAAATTAACAAAAACATAATAGCCAATATTGGCTCCTTAAGTGGGAAGGAATTATTATACAATTCTACCTTGAACTTTTTCTGTTTAAAACCTACTGCCAGTTTAAACTTTATAGAATAGAATAAAAAATGCAAAACTGCTTCAAGAATGTGAACAAGTCCTATTGTACAAGTAAACGTAAAAAAAAATATATATATATATATATATATATATATATATATATATAATGTTGGCAACATTCGAAACTAAAAAAGGGTGTGGATACCTTTTCACTAAAAAAATAAATAAATAAATATATGCTCGAGTCCATCCGAATCCGAACTTTCGGCATTTGATTAGCGGTGGCTGCTGAAGTTGGATAAAGCCCTAAGGCTATGTGGAAAACATGGATATAGTCATTGGCTGTATCCATGTTTTCCAGACAACCTTAGAGCTTTATCCAAGTTCAGCAGCCCCCGCTAATCAAATACCGAACGTTCGGGTTTGGATCGACTCGAACCCGAACCCGCTTCGCTCATCTCTAGTGATCACCTAGAGTTGAAAAAGTCACACTTAGTTTCTGGCTACAGTCCTTTATCTACTTTAAACCCTCTGATAGCAGTTTGCAAACAGGTCCTAGTTTCTAAATTTTTTAATGCTGGTATGTCTGTGCCATTACTAAACTTAACATCATTCCGATGCTACTGCCTACACTAATTCTCATGAATTGGCATAGCTTCATTCCTTCATTCATACAATGTTTATCTAATCTCTTCTTTAGGGTACGTTCACACTTACCGGATCCACAGCGTATTTTCTGCTGCGGATCCGCAGCAGATCCACAGCAGATTTCATTTAAATAACTAAACACAGCATCAAATCTGCACCATCAAATCTGCTGCAGATCTGCTTCGGATCCTTTAGGTGTAAACGCACCCTATGTTAACACTATGTATATTTGAGGCTGTATTTGGTCCTCATGTCAGGTCCTCATAGCAACCAAAACCAAGAGTGGAGTGAAAACACAGAAAGGCTCTGTCCACACAATGTTGAAATTGAGTGGATGGCCGCCATATAACGGTAAATAACTTCCATTATTTCAATACAACAGCCGTTGTTTTAAAATAACAGCAAATATTTGCCATTAAATGACGGCCATCCATTCAATTACAACATTATGTGAACAGAGCCTTTCTGTGTTTTCAATCCACTGCTTGTTTTGGTTGCTATACAGCCTCAAACATACAGCCGCAAATATACGTAGTGTGAACATAGTACATACACAAACACTAATGTTCCCTATGTGCGTGATCTCTAAGATTCCATACTGTAATGACCATGTTATATTTTTTGCGTAGAGGTCTTCCATTTAAAATGCAACAATACATTTTTCTACAGTATCTTCACTCATTTTAAGGCTATGTTCACACAACAGGACAGCTGTAAAAAAAAAATTATGTCCGTCTTTTTATAAATAACTGACACAAGTAATGTTAATGAACATCATCTGTGGCTTTTAAAAAAGTATATCATCGATAACCAGGAGGAAAAGCTGTGATTATATGAAGAAGCGCAACCATGACACCCCAAGACCCAAGACCGATACGCGTTGGTTTTTGCTGTGTATATCATTTTATTATACAATTTATCTAAAAAAATCGAAAAATTTATCTACAGTCAGACCAATGTACTAACCAAACATCCCAGTATCTCTTTTTGACACTGTCACACTTAGCTCTGTAATGATATGAAAAGCAATCTGCTCCCATTAAACTCTTTACATGCTCATTAAAAAAGCACTTACAGACTGGAAAATGTTTGTGATACATTATTTAAAGATGTGGAAGGTGCTGAGGCTTACACATTGGTGTAGTGTGATGCTAACACTGACATAAGAAAATATTGGTATACCAGGAGAAATTAATCATTGCTTATACTTCGTAGCGTCTGGTAGTTTTTTATTCATTTTCAATTTAATTACAATTTCTGTAATCATTTCACAGTCCACTATGCTGGAAATCTAGAAAATTCATCATAATCAAATATTCTAAAAAGCACAACTTATATTACTTGCATTTAGAAGAGGTCATATAGCAGTGGTTAAGGACTCTATTAATTATAGATCTTTGTATATTGATAAACTAGTATGCTGGTTTTACACTTCATAAACATACTAATACTATAGGATAACCGACTGCTAGAATTGTCTATTGTAGGCAAGTTAGACTGTGAGCTCTTTAAGAGCAGGAAGAGATTTGAGTGATCCCAATATGTGTAGAGTGATGCATTAAATGCTGGAGCTCTAATGGAGACAGAATTGAATCTGTTCAACAACCATCAGTCAATATTCAACATTAAACCTTGTTTTGCTACTCTCGTAACACATGCTAACCATCTCGATAAACAGTAGTCCAAAACAGACCACACCAACAAACTTCCTAGACAGATTAGTCCCTTCATCAGATCCTCATGTCAAAAATGAAGACCAACCCAAACCTGAAACTTTTTCAAAATTTTTTTTCTATATTTTAATTCTTAATAAGTACAGAGCAGGTGTTTGCCGTGTGTACGCTGGGAGGAGTATATACGTTAAGCCCTTGCACCTGTGGGTTGCTGTTGCACCTTCTGTTTTTTGTCGATACTTAAGCCACAAGCAGTGTGCAACCTGCAGTGTGAACTGAGTCATAGATGTGCTGCCAAAATTTCCCTTTTTTTATTGTAGAATACTAGACTCATACATATGTAAGTATGAGAATTCCTCAAACGCTTCTCAACACTTAACCACATCCCGGCAGAGTATATAATACACTAGACAAGGGCCCTCCTGTCCGGTCCCTATCTCCTGTTATCCTTTCTATTGTCAATTAACCTATCCACCTGCTGTAATAGTGTATTGATTATTGTTTGCACTGTTTGTAACTGTTTGCACTAAGATACCTTTTCAAGTAAAGTTTACAAATTGTTTAAAGTGGGACTCTGTCATCTTTGGCATCGCACTCACACCTACACCTTGCACCTCACCTTAGCCCAAACCAAGGTCCAGTTGCTGTGTGTACGGGTGGGTGGGTGTTACCACTGCTGGCCAACATGACAAGTAGCTTCCAAAACACCAGACCCACCAGCAGGCCCAATATCATAATCAGCAACCTTATGTTTTCTGGTGGCACAGGCAACGGAGAATGACCAAGGAGGGTTTGAGCATATATATATATATATATATATATATATATATCCCTGTCTAGACAAACCCTTTAAGGTGTTGTGTCTGGTTATGCACAACCACTCCTGGTGAGCATACTTGTGTAATTTGTTTTTCAGCAGGTGTCACTCTATTGGCCCATTGTGCCTTCTTGTGTGGTTTTTTTTTTGTGTTTTTCTATCAATTTCTGCCATGTCATAGAGTTGTGTTTTTATTGATGGTATTTGGGCATTTAGCACTGAATAACACAGCATAAGGGTCAATTCACACTTCACATGACCTGCAGCAGATTTGATGTAGTGTTCGATCATTTAGTTGCATTGATATCCGCAACATAAAATCAGCAGCACTAAATTTGGGACAATGGACCCTGGAGGACAGACATGCTATATGAGCTGAAGACATATGGTATTTGAAGCTGTCCTTGGAAATTTTATTTGAATCTGGTTATTTGAAACTTGCTGCAATCAGCTGATGATCAGGACTCACCTTGCTTCAAAAATAAGTTTGACCAGTTGAACCAATTGTATAAATACCTAGTAAAATTGTGTTGTAAAAATCTACATGATGTGGTACAGCAAGGTATAGGCATCACAAACTTAAATATTACATGCATCTATACAATTATAACTATTTTATAGTGCTAGCTAAGAAGGCAACCCAGAAGTGAAGGAGTAATGTGCCTATGGCTATGTCTTTATCCGTGTTTTCCCAGGCTCCCTAGGGCTGCATCCAACTTCTTCAGCCACCGGTACTCAAATGCCAAACGATCAGGCTCGAGCATACTCAGGTTGCGCTCAACTATAGTCTAAAGAAATGTCTACTCAGGTGCAACCAACACCCTCCTCCAGCGTAAGTTATCCATGTCATTAGCATGTTTTGGGGTATAAGAACAAGTCTCGCTCTCTTAGCTGTGAAAGTTGGCATCACTTAATGTTAATAAACATTAAATTGTGCTTCCTAAACAGTTTGGCTGGTATTTTTCTTGTATTCCCACACTGAAAATGTTACTGCTGCTGAGTAAATTAGCTTTTGGCTCTAGCACAGCAGTGATCCTTAACTAAGCCCCAAAGTTTTATTTCTCAAATAACCTCATAAAAGTCGCAGTTTTCCATTATAAAGGGAGCTCCAGACACTTTGACACACTTTATAATGGAATCCATCTGGTTCCTGACTTAGGTTTACTGTAGCTAAAGACAATAAGTCTTTTCAAATGTAGAAGGAAATTAGTTTTCATAGATTTACAGAATCTATAGATTCGTTTCAGTTGTGTAAAGAATGAAAATAGTGCTTGTCAGTAAGAAGGTGCTAAAACACCAACATTACAAAACACTGCAGTATGTAAGACAATACAAGGTTGGGAATAATAAAGTGGGGTACATGTGGTTCAGTGATTCTAATAAAATCAGGATACAAATCCTATGGTAGGTTCACATGGTTTAAGTTCCTATTGTTATCAATGCTGTAGTTTTTACAGTATCGACTTTGCTGACAAGGAGAAGTTCACATTCTACTCAGAAACAAAAACAAAAGCTACCTTAAGCCTATGGTCTCCTAGGGACAAATAACATTGGTTGTTGCAAAACAATAGCCATTAATAATGACCGTGAACATTAATAATGGCCGTTGTTTGTTCTTATTTTTACAGTGTGTGATTATAGCCTAAAAAGGAAAAAAAAATGGTGACCAAACTCGAAAAAATATTAAAAAAAAAAAAAGCTCTCTATATTTGTCAAAGTTAGGCTATGTTCACACAACGTCAAAAATGGAGAAAAAAACCTCCGATTTTGCTATTTAAAAAAACGTCCGTTTTTGCAGCAATGTAACTGACTTCAATGCAATTGCATTGAAGTCAATGGGAAGACGGACGTCCTATGCACACAATGCATTGAAAAACGGACGTTTTTGCCGTAGACGTCAAAATAATGAACATGAACATTATTTTCGGACTTTTTTTGCAAATAGCGGACGTTTTGTATTAGTTGTTCACACACAGTTCTTCTATTGTCACCGTTCTTTCTCCGTTTTTACTATTAAATTCAATGGATTTTTCAATTAAGCCACAACCAAAGGGCAATTAGTAACCCCACACTAAAATAATGTGCAAACACCCATCATTGCACTAAGGGGATGCCAGGCTTCGAAAAACATCCTTTTTTTTAGACTCAAAATAACAGACGTCATTTTAAACGGAGCTAAAAAAAAAACGTTGTGTGAACATAGCCTTACTTTGTTTTTCAACATCTAGTACTTCTGTTTTTGTATAGGAATTTAGGGTAGCATAAAAAAGCTTGAAGTGATATGGGATGCTGGACTTCAGGATCTTTTGTTCCTAAAACTAGAGCGAGGTAAATGTTTTCTTTCCATGCACCCTGGTCACTATTGTTGGTGCGCTGAATGTTTTTTTTTTTTTTTTTTTTTTTAAAGCCCTCAGCTATTACTTCTGTGACCAGGTCCTGTGATAGTTTTTATTTTTTCTCAGATTCACAGTTCTTATGGTAAAAAAGACTTGTGACCTTTGTAGAGTGCATTTTATTTGTCTCCAGATAGTGAGGGTGGCCTTTACCTTTTTACCGTTAAAAAGCTTTCTGCTATATTTTGAGAATTTACCTATTATATTTTAATTATATTTATTTATCAATACTTTAGTCAGTAGTGCTAGAAAAAAGGACTTTTTCAGAGGCAAAAATTGACACCTTTAATGCGTCCCTTTAACCTTAAAATCTTTTGATATGTCCTAGAGACATAACATACAACAGGGGTCCAACAGCATCAGGTACAAAACCAATAAGCCTTACAAGAATATCTAACGGATATACGCCAGGGGGTCTCCAATCCCAGTCTGCAGCCGTTGTACATAGAACATGAAGTAATCCGACAGCATCCTCTAGTGTCCTAAAGACATGTCAAAAATTTTGATTGTTCGGGGACTGGATGTTCAAATCCTCACTGATTGTTAGACAGCTTAGAGCTTAGTACTTCACTCCGCAGCTTGATATAATCTCCAAATATCTCTATGTCTAGATCGTTGGGGCAGGGGCGGCTACAGGTTTTTGCGGGCCCTTGGGCGACAGAGCCTCAGCGGACCCCTCATCCATCCATCCATCCATCCATCCACTATGCACAATCACTACACCACTAAAATACACAGAAACTGTTACAGCTCAGTCTTCTCCTTCTTTCTCTGTCAGGCAGATCTCCACACTCTGAGGTTGAGGACCTGTGGGTCATGTGATCAGGTCCTTCACCCTTTTCTCTCTCTGTAAAGGTCCTGCTCCTTCTCCTGTGTCTTCTGATGTTCAGTTCTCTCACCCTGCACTACAGTGAGTGGGCTTAATATTAGAACACAGAGCCCCCCTCCCTCTCTCTCTGGGCCCCTAGAGGTGCTGTGGGCCCCGGCATTTGCCTGGTTAAGCCCTGTGCTGACACTGGCCCTGGTTGGGGGGTCTGAACACAATTTGATTATGACCACTCTATGAAACATGACAGGGATTCTGAAAATCTGTTGCCTCAGGCAAAAAAAGTATGCTGTTACAGAGTATAAGCACTTTCACATGCCCATAAATATAGGTGGCATGAGACATGAGCTTGATATTCTTCTTTAACCCTTAGCCACACCTAGATGTTAACGTGCGTCCAAGGGCAACACATATTAACAATCATAATATGACACTTGGGGGCAGATTTTTTTTTCTTTTATCATATTTTAGAGCTTTAGAGTTTTTAAGTTTTAGAGTTACTTGAATAGGTATACCCAAATAGTTTTCTTTATATCACTTAAACGTATACATATGTAGTTAGTTATGTTTTTTATTAGTTAGATTTGGAAGGTTTATGTTGGATGATATGCCCATTTATGAGTACTGTGTCTAAATAGCAGTTTTATACGTTGCACAAACAATACTATCACATGATACAATTGTAAATGTGTAATATAGTGCAACCACCATACACTATCATATAGCTTCTGATCAACCAATGTCCTCGTCTCAAACTGTTAAGTTAATGTACATCACACAGCTTTTGCATCTAGTTTAATTTTATAACCTGTCTCAAGAATTCTTTAAAAAAAAAGGAATATGTAATAGTTGCCATCTCTTTAAAATCCCTACATGGAAGATGGGATTATAAAGATTTTAGCTCATGAAGTGAAATGCTGTGCACATAAAATATACTAAATTGCAGAGCAATACATCATATTTAGAGGACAATAACGGCTTGTAACATCTTTCCATCTTTTCCTGACATTGCTGCTACAAGGTTTCTTATGCTTGCAGCTGTTAAACATTTTATGGGGCTCAAAGCCTGTAGACTCACAGGCTCTGAGCCCCATAAAATGAAACGGGTATGATCTGTTCATTTTATATACTAATCTACCTATCTCCTATCTACAGTATCTATCTTATTTATCATATTTTTATCTGTTTTATTTTGCATAGTTTAAAAAAATTGGATTGAGGGCATATTTTGCGCGGCTGTTTCATTACAGTGCCGCAACGATTCAAACACTCTCCCGCATCATATTGATACATCATGCTCTGCGGGGATAGAGTCCTCTACAGTGCTTATCTGTGTTTTATGGAATGTGGGAATAAATCCTAAGGCCCCGTTCACATTATGGAATCGGTGCCAAGATTCCGTACGGAAACACCCCCGTGCAGACTTGGCACAGAATCCGGCCTTCAATGTGTTTAAATAGGAGGGCTCACATACCTCCACTCCGCTTAAAGAATTGACTTGTCAATTCTTTGAGTGGAGAGGCACAGAGAGCGGAGGCGCACAAGCGCTCCTATTCAAAGAAATTGAAGGCAGGAATGTTATCTTTTACAATTGACTTGTGGGCACCATCAAGTGTGCCAGCAAATCAATCAGCCATTCACTTCAATATATTGTGCAGCTGCTGCCGCACATTACATTGTGTGAACAGCTATTATTTCCAGACGCTTTTCACTGAACAGCGTCCTAAAATAATAGGCAGGTACATTATTTTAACACACTGATGTGTGAACACAGAGAGCGGCATTGCATTGACTTCAATGCAATGCTGCCCCTGCAGTAAAGAACGGATGCTGATTCCATTGCAATCAGCATCCATTTACTTAAAAACAACGTAGTGTGAACATAGCCTTTAAGATTAAAGGACTTTTTTATTCTCTGTAGTTGTTTTTCCTTTCTAGTAATGCTAACAAAACATAACTTATGGGACCACATACTTTATTATAGCGGTCATCCAAGGAATTTCTCCAACCTGACATGATGAAGAGATGCAAGGCACGTTGGGTAGGACAGTTGCCAAAGCAACCATCCAATACTTAGTGATCATTCTGTACATAGCTCTTATTCCACTTAAAGCAGTCTGTGCGCATAATACATTGGACATTAGATGGCTGTCCCAGCAAATGTGCTCTTCATTGTGTAGTGTGTCTCTCCACACAAAGTGTAAGATGAGGTAAGTCCTCCCTTTATATTTTATTTGAATTCACTTTTGGTTTTGGCACAAAAACTGCAGTGGCATTTAAAAAAAAAAAGTTGTCAAGTGTGATTTCCTTTTAATATTTGATACCTCTTATATGTGCTTGCTATAACCAGACATTTTATTGAACCAAGACAATCCAAAAAATGTGCAAGAAAAGTTCCCACAAAAGAACTTTTCTTTGGTTCATGAGCAGCTGAAAAAGAGGGACTTGAAATTAACTTTATGTGCTTTAAATTGCTTGTTTTGGGCATGTTTTTCAGGCTCAAAAAATGTGTGTGTGTGAACATAGCCTCAGTTTATTAACCCTTTCACGACCATGGGTCATTGATTCCTTAATTCCCAGGCCATTTTTGGACATCAGCTTATGGTATGTGTACCCTGCCACTGTCACAATCTTGTGACAGTGGCAGGGGAAAGAGGGGAGGGGGCAGAGCTCATGGCCATGCGCCCTGCCTTTCCTCCCTCACCCCAAGCGAGCGCCCTGCCTTCCCTCACCCTGCCGGCCTCCGTAGCCAGGAAACTGGAAGCCAGAGGCTTCCAGTTTCCATGGCTACTATAGGGGCTCTGAAATCACTTCGCAGAGCCCCGATGGACACTGGACAGAGAATTCTCCCTCTGTAGAGGGAGAATTCTCTGTCAGGAGCTTTATAGATGCTGCGGTCCTGCTAACCGCAGTATCTATAGGGTTAACTCTCAGAGTTGCAGCGGGTCCCCGGCTATCAGATAGCCGGGACCCACCGCGAATGACACAGGCACAGCTTCTAAGCCTGTGTCATCCTGCAGCATAAATTAACGTCGTAGTATAGTATTTTTTGTCAGTATTTTGTAACTGAAACCAGGAGTGGATTGAAAACACAGAAAGGCTATGTTCACAGACTGTTGAAATTTTGTGAATGGCCGTTATTTAATGACAAGCAATTACCGTTATTTCAAAACAACGGCAATTGTTATTAAATGACGGCCATTATTTGCCATTAAATGGCAGCCATCCACTCAATTTCAACACTCTGTGAACATGGCCTTTCTGTGTTTTTATTTCACTCCCGGTTGTGGTTGCAAAATACTGACCAAAATACTGAACACAAATACTGTGTTGGGACATAGCCTTGGACCTGTTTTACTGTATTACTTTGGATTTAAGTCCATTGCCGTTTCCTTTTTGCTGTTTTTCCCATGGCTTGAAGAAATAGACAGGAGAGGTGCATAAGAGGTCATAAACATTTAATGATCCAATAATTGTTATATCAGAATAATCACTGTTCGTAATTAACTTCCTTTGTTGCTCGTTCATCTGATATTTCCAGCGGTCTTTAATAGTTTCTCGTGACAATCAGCATTTCTTTAGCATCTCATAAAATGAAGCCTTTTAAAGTAGGCACGGAAGAAATGATTCCATAAATCACAGTCATTTCCTTTCTCTATCTCCCTCTGTCTCTGAAGTACGTTGGCACGTATAGGCTATTACTGAGGATTTTCCATTCCCTTTTAATTGCACTTTAGCCAGTGAAATCTTCTTCAAGGTAAAATATTGGAAATCATTCAGGATCAACAACATTTGAGACCAAAGCTTGAAAAAAGCAACTACAGGAAGCCCAGTATGTAAATATTTAACAATGGATGTCATTAGCTATTGTTTTTAGATGTTACTGAGAAGGCCACTCATTGGAAAACATATCTACTATAAATCTATTCATAGCTGCCACTGCTCTTGACTTATAGTTTATGATGGTCTGATCAAAACAATACAGCTAAAGAAGATTTATCTGCTTTAATTTGTAGAAGCTAGACAGCTATAGAAACAAAGCACTGTATTGGAGTGTACTCGTGTATTATAGTTCTGCATATTTTAATTGTAAAGTTCATTATCTTTTATAGTGTATGAGGTATCTCCTCTTTATAGCGCTAAAGGGTGCAATCACACTGAGAATAGGCGAGGAATTAAAGTGGAATCAGCTTGAAATTCCTCCCGTGAAATATGGAATTTCCACTGTTCTGCCACTGATTCGCTTTCTGCCTATAGGGTGGGTTCACACTACGAAATCCGCACGGATAAATTCCTGCGGATTCCGTCGCTGGTACCTGCTCGCATCGACGCACATCATTGCCTGTGCCAACACCATTCTACGGCTAAGCCGATTCTGCTGTCTGCCGAAAGAACTGACATGTTTTCTTTTGGCGGATAGCGGAATCTGCCCGGCCATAGAATTGAGTCTATGGTGCAGGTGCATATGCGCGCCACCGTGAGCGGATACGAACAACGGAATCCACCAGAACTTATATGGGCGGATTCTGCAGTGTAAACCTACCAAAAGAATTGACATATCAATTCTTTGGAAGGTTTCTGCTAGAGAAATCATATAGAAGTCAATAGAGACTTCTGCTTAAATTCTGCTTGAATTCCCCTTGAATTCTGCTCAAATTCTGCTCCTATTCTGCCAGAGCTGAATAGGTAAGGAATTCCAAGCAGAAAACTTTCCTTTTTTAGCGTATGTTTACACTGAGCAAATCAGACAGAATGGCGCGGAATCCGGCCGTGCTCAGTGTGTCATTAACCATCTATGGGAGAGCACACACTCCTGCCCTGCCACGGCTCTCTGCTTGAAGAAGCGACATGTCACTTCTTTAAGTGGAGAGGGGAGGAAGCGGACGCGCACACCCTCTCATTCACTAACTGTGGGACACTGAGCAAGGCAGGATTCCGCGGCGGAGAGCTCAGATGCGGAATTCGGCCGTATTTGCTCAGTGTAAACATACCCTAAGGCTGGGTTCAGACTATGGAATTTGTGCGAATAAGTTCCAGTGGATTCCGTCGTTGGTACCCGCTCACGGCAGCGCACCTTTCTGCCGGCTCCATAGACACCATTCTATGGGCGGGCCAAATGCCGATATCTGCCGAAAGAATTGACATGTCAATTCTTTCGGCAGGATGTGGAATCCATCCGGCCATAGAATGGTGCCACCGTGAACAGAAACAAGCAACGGAATCCGCCGGAACTTATCCGCGCAGATTTGGTAATTTGAACCAACCCTAAGGCCCAGTTCACACTAAGCAAAAACCTTGGAATTCCGCTGCGGAATTCTCTGCCACGGAATCCTGCTGTGCTCGGTGTCGCGCGCCTCCGCTTCCTTCGCTCTCCGCGGAATTCTGTTGTTTTTGTGCAGTGTGAACTGGCCCTAATTCCTCAGTGTGAACGCACCCTAAGAGCATGTCAGTATATCAGATATAAATTGTTGCTGGTTTACAACTGTTTTGTTTTTAAAATTTGCCTCCAAATGCCCCAACATTGTATATGCAACATAGGAGAGAGACTAAAGGCAAGGACGCATTTTGTCTCTCTCCTTTTACTTATAGACTAGCCACCTTTTACTTATAGACTATACTCATTTTTTAAGACATTGCGTGGCAGCACCAGGACCCATACCAGTTTTCCTTTTTTAACTTTGTATATGGACACGAGTTGTCTTTATAGAGTGTGACCTTTTAGTCAGTTCCAAGCCAGCTTATTAGTAATACATGGAAAATATGGCTTCATGCGTGTATGCTCACTAGCAATAATTTCTACTGCCAGATTTTATCTTATAGGTTTCTGAATAATAAACAGTTAAATAGCTCAGCAGAATGTGCCTGGGCCATTGCATAGCACCAAGTACAACTGCAAAGCCAACAAATTCAACCAGTTTTGGCTCTACTGTTTAAGCGCTACTTGTTGAATCTCCTCCAGGTTGCTTCTTGTTTTCTGATGATGTACAGTAAGGCCTAAAGTTTGTTCCTGCAGTCGACTGAAGTTTGCCTGTAACATACAGGTAACATACAGGTCTGCAGATTTCCTTATGTCTTTTGTGTAGCTTCTACATGTGCCCAGGTACTAAGATGGTGGGGTCTATGTAATATGAAAGTCTTTTTAGCATCCCCCTTTGTGATATTAAAAGTTATATTTCATCCATTGATCAGGATATAGTGCAATATTTGACTTTTTTGAATGCAAGTACTACTCTACTGAGCTGCAGAAGTCCTACACATTGAAGAATTCCAACATTGGCAAAAATCCTGAACCATGTTCTGCATGAGACGTACATCTCCCTATTCATCTGATATAATCCAAAATACAGAATTTCCTATATATATATATATATATATATATATATATATTATTTTTTTAACAAACATAAAATTGAAACAAACAGCATCCAAAACTTAATTTCAGCAACATAAATGAAAGTTAACTAAGAATCTGGTGTGTTGTTTTAGTATAAAAATTGCAATCATGGTCAGGTTACTGTCATTGCAATCTAATTAGATGCATAATATTATAAACCATGGTATGATTTTCCTTTCAGTAGACATTAACAACCGTATGACCAAAGAAAACAAAGCCCGGGAATCATGTTGTTAGCATAATACCAATGTGAGCTCATCCCGCCACGCTAATTTGTTGTGTCTGGAACATGTCTGTAGTGTTAAACATAAATTGCTGTAACTTTTGGTTTATCTTTGGTTCAGATTTATTATAAGAATCAAACATGTCAGTTAATGATAATGCATTTAAAGGTCATGTTGTATACAAAATGCACTGTGAACAGTATTATTCTTCACAATAATACAAAACACAAAATCAAAATTACATGTTTTGAAGAGTGTTTAAGTTAACCATTAGAGATGAGCGAACCGGGTTCGGGTTCGAGTCCATCCGAACCCGACGGATCGGCATTTGATTAGCGGGGGCTGCTGAAGTTGGATAAAGTTCTAAGGTTGTCTGGAAAACATGGATACAGCCAATGACTATATCCATCTTTTCCACATAGCCTTAGGGCTTTATCCAACTTCAACAGCCACCGCTAATCAAATCCTGAAAGTTCGGGTTTAGATGGATTCGAGCATGCTCAAGGTTCGCTCATCTCTATTAACCATCCATTTATCAGGATTTGATGACATGCTAACTGTCCTGACCTCCATGAAGCCCTCCATAAACATGTTAATGCTCCAAACTGCATCTCTCCACTTATTGCAAGGTTGAAAAAAAAAAAAAACAGGCTCAGGCTCGTCCTTAGCTTATAAACACTTAATACAGGCACATAATGTGGCTGAACACCTGAACACTCTGAAAAGAAGATGGCAAAAGCCAATATTGATTCTTTATTCACACGTCAGTATATTTTTGCTGACTGAAATCTGTGTCCGCATTTTGGCGGCCGCAATCTGCTGAAAAACCATCCGTAGTGTTTTCACACCAAAAACATCTAGGCCCAGATTTATAGGGTGCAAAATATACACTGGTGCAAATTGGCCAAACTGCAACCAATCATGGTTCAGCTTTCATTTTATTAGAGCTGAATGCTGAGCTGTGATTGGTTGCTGTGGGCAGTTTACACCAGTGTATACACCCTTAAATAAATCTCCCAGCTAGTATTTAAAGCGAATGTACCACTGGTCCTTTTTTTGAAACACCACCCGATTCCTGCGCATGGGTCTGGTCTACTACTGAGCACCAGCCAGGTGACGATCTCCACTCCCTTCTTAGACCAATGAAGCCTCGCCACAGATGGGAGATCGTCACATGAGGGGGGGGACAGGCCCTCCTCCAATGCTTCATGCCCAACCGTTGCTCAGTAATAGACCGACACTGTGTGCAGGAACTGGGTGGCAGTTCAAAATGAGGACCGCAGCCCTGGCACTCCTGTTCCAGGGTTGGTCTATTCATGTAAAAAACAAGCAATATACTGTAAGTAGTGGTACATTCGCTTTAACTTAATGTGCTATAATGGTATCCAAAGGGAACAGTTACATAAATATTCTGCTCTGCTCTTGTGTAAAATATTACTACTTAATGTAAAGTGCTGGTTGATTGGTGCAAGAGACTGCTAGGAGATCAATAAGATGTAATTTCAATCCATATACAAGGAAGATAAAATGAGGCTGATCCACTTCCATAATTTTTTTTTTATATAACATTAAAAAGTCAACGAACAGTGCTCTTTAATGGCGTTTTTGCAATGTATATGAGCTGAATTCAATAGAATTTTTGTTAATAGTGTAACATTTCAAAATTCAGTGAAAAACATATTATAATCACACAGCAAATAGAAATGGTGTAAAGGGAATACGTTTCAACTTACTTGGAAAAGTGCGCCCATTCACAAGTGCTTGCAACATATCTTTGCAATGCTGAACGCAGGGAATGAATTATCAATGGCATGGGTCTCCAATCTGCGGCCGTCCAAACCACAACTCCCATCATGCCTGGACAGCTAAACCATACCTCCCAACTGTCTCGGATCCGGCGGGACAGTCCCGTTTTTGGGGTTATGTCCCGAATTCCCGGGACAGCCCCCATGTGTCCCACTAGCCTCCCCCCGCCCCCCACTTACACGGGCAGAGCAGGAGACATCGGCTTCCTGCTCTGCTAAACCTCTTGTCGCTTGAAGGCATCATTCTGCCTCCAGCATGCCCAGTAGTCTGTTTCCAGCCTGTCCCTTATTCCCTGTAGAACTACAAATCTCAGCACACTCTTCAGTCTATTGTGAGCCTGTGTAGTGGAGATACTCTTTGTATAGTGGATGTTATGTAGTAATGGTATGGGGGGTATAAGTCATAATGTGGTGATAATATTTGTTTTTTTTATATAATGGTAATAGGTGACATGATATGAGGGTGTGGCTATGGGGGGGCGTGGTTACATTGGGGGTTTGGTTACATGGAGGGCGTGGTTATGGGGAGGGTCTGGTGCATTGCCGTGACTGTCCCTCTTTCCTCCAAGCTAAAGTTGGCAGGCATGGCTAAAGCTTTGGATTTGGCTGTCTAGGCATGATGGGAAATATAGTTTTGCAACAGCTGGAGGGCCGCAGTTTGGAGACCCATGATCAATGAGATGAGCAAACCTTTACAACAATTTTCGTGACTAATTCTTTCGTTGTCCAATCATTTTAATGAAACACCTGAATGGTGACTGGATACCATGATCTTAAAAGGGTTATCTCAGTCAGGACAGCCACTGCCCATGTACGCTATTCGGGCATAGGGATCTCATAGAGGGAACACCCCTATGAGCAGAACAGGAAGCAGCTGACAAGCAGCAGCACTGGCTCAGTCACAATTAAACAGCCCATTTATTATATGAATTGATCTCTGTAGGGGAAATATGTAGCCATCTCATTGTTTAAAGTAACATTCATATAAAAGGGGTTGGTAGTGATAAGACAACCCCTCAACATAAAGGGGAAAATGAATTCAGCACCTCTATTAAACAAATAGTACTTAAAATTGTAACATGGATGCATAATAATAGTAACAATAGTAAAATAAAGCATAGGCAATCCAAATGATCCCTGTTCATTCTTAAAGGGGAGCTATAAGCAGGTTAGACCAATCTGAGGATGAAGGTATTTCTCTTACCTTCATCCTTGGCACCCTTCCCATGCAGTTTTACTATAGTCCTCTGTCCAGTAAGGAGGTTTGGAGCATTGCCCTGCCCCCAGAGAATCTGCCCCCAAATTGGCACTCTGGGGGCGAGGCAGTGCTCCAAACATCCTTTCCGGACAAAAGACTACTTTAAAACTGTGCGGGAACAGTGCAAAGGTTGAAGATAAGAGAAGTACCTTCATCCCCAGAGTCCCATGCTCAATAGAGAGTTATCAGGCTATTTAGGTTCACATCTAAGTTCACGATTTCTATTTCTATTTGTCTGGTGCCATAAGGTGCGAAAAGACTGAAGGGGAAAAAAAAATTGTCCCATTGATTACTATACATTAAAGCTCAGCTAGATTTGTACTGTTGGCTGTCTGTTTTGTTTTGAACAGAGAAATAATTGTGCGCATAATTTTTTCCCCTGTTAATATGAATGGACTGCGAGAGTATGTTAAGATTTTTAAATTAAAATCTATCCAGAATTATAAAGTGCTGTTACCTGGTGGTACAATATAAATAAAAAATATTACTATTATTACTACTACTATTATTTATTATTATTATTATTATTATTATTATTATTATTATTATTATTATGATAGGAATGGGATATAGGATTTTTTTTGTCACAGATCCGTTAAAAAACATAAACTGATCTGTAATAAACGTGAGTGTGAAGAAACCCTAAGATCTGTATATCAATCTGAGGACAAGTTTTACATAAAAAGACTAAAAAGTAAGGTAAGGTGAGGTGCTGTCTCTTGCCTTTTGATGTAATTGCTGATTCATTATCTTGCATGCAAACTAATGAAGCGCTTGGCACAATGAAATGTAATTGAGCGTTAAGGACCTATCACCTTTTTAGTTATTTTTCCCTTTAAACAAGGGGTTTATCATATTAACGTAAGAGGGCTCTCTCCTACGGCAGCAGTGTTTTCTCAATGTCTGCGATAATTCAATGACAACAAATGCACTTCACCGAGCGGCTCACCTAATATGTCGAAAGCAGACCTTGAAACATACTGAGCCATGTCAGTGCCTGAGATCTCATATACACAATGGACTAGAGCCACTACACTCTAATACATCATTTAGTTTCCAATGTACTTGGCACCACTTTAACATTCCTGACTTTTTACTGAAGTGATACTTTTTAAATCATTTAAAGTAATTTTATATATGGAGCAAAGATCTGTACCAAAGTTCATGGAGAACGTTTCATATAAACATACAGTTAGAAACTAAAACGATTGCTAAACAATACAACAGTCACTTAATTCTGAAAGGTCAGTTATCTGAAATTTATGATCTATTAGAGTTTTCATTTTGGACAATCACTTTTTGTTAGAAGGATTCACAGAGGATAGGTTAATTCATTTGGGTGACCTGTACAACAGTATGAATCACTCTGCCGTCCTTGTAAAAAAAAAAAAGACCCAGGCATCATAACTGAGCTCTTGGGCATGTGTGACCACCGGCAATAGGCACATAGGGGGAGTTTTATCAAACATGGTGTAAAGTGAAACTGGCTCAGTTGCCCTTAGCAACCAATCAGATTCCACTTTTCATTTTCCAAAGAGTCTGTAAAGGAATGAAAGGTGGAATCTGATTGGTTGCTAGGGGCAACTGAGCCAGTTTTACTTTACACCATGTTTGATAAATTTCCCCCATAAAGTGTACATGCTGAAAGGTATTTAAAAGAATGCCAGGGAGCAAACACAACAATTATGGGACGGTAATCTTAATGCAGGTAAACTTTTGTCATTCAAAAATTATTAATTGTATAAAACACCATATCAGTTAGAATTCTCTAACCGGAGATCCAAAAATGGGTTTTTCGAAAACATTTTGCTTTCACAATATTCACACAATTATGTAGCTAAGAAAATATTGTCTTTCTGCAGGAGCACAGCTTAGAGGCCCTTATCGCTTATGGCTAATAATTGCATGGTGTAATAGCTAGTGTTAAAAGACAACAATCAGCTGACATGAACGATGTTGGCTGATCCTTTTCTTAAAACATGTGGGAAAATACTACTGCGATGAAGATGGTCTGCTGGCCGTCGCCCCAAGTAATTGGAGCGAAAGCATCAGACTGCCACTATCTCCTATGGGCTATCACCTTCCCGGAGGGATATCTGGCTAGTCCTGTGTTTTAAGACTCTTCAGTGAGGCTCCATGGGCTCCTCGTTTGCATATTCATGTTTCCCAGGGGGCAATGCACCTAGGACTTCACTGCATTGAGCGCTTTCACTAGCAGCCGGCATTGTTGTTTTTTGGCTGGCCTCCCTGAGTTCAGCAATCTGTTTCTCTTATCACCTATGGTAGACCTTGAAGCCCCTTCCACAGCTCCCAGTGGCGCCCTTGCTCTTACCCGCTCGCTGTGTGCGCATGTAATAGTGCTGCCAATGAGCGGGAAACAAAGAGCAAGCGAGCACTGATCTGCACAGGTTGGCGCTCGCTTGCTCCTCCAAATTGGCCCATGTTATAGGTCCTTAAGACTCAAAGCTTTGGCACAAATGATTATCTGTCCCCTCTCCCATAAGCTTCCTGTTTCTTTTGTGCACTAATCATACAGATAAGTGTGATAAAGTGGACTTTACAACTGTAATCATATGGTTCCTAAGTTCTCTCATAAGCACTCTGTCTGATCATTAAAGGAGAACTCTGTCCACAACTAAAAATCCAGTGCTCCAGCTCCTGCAACATCATGATGTAGCAGGAAGCATGAAGTCTGGCAGTTCTCAAAAAAATAATGACGCGGCACTCCGGGGGCATGGGGATGGGCAAGTAAAAAATCTTTATTATGTTAATAACACCCCCTGCCTGCACCATATTTAGAGTTGAAGCTGGAGTTCTCCTTAAAGGGAATTTGTACCTTGTACAAAGCTGCAGACCCCAGCAGTTAGAGCATAGGAAAATACCAAAGACCATACCCTTGTTTACTGCAATTGCTGCCTGTATACTGTATGTATTACTTGGTTCTTTTAACATATTTCTGGACAGTCAGAGAGGTGAGCCAAGTTGTAGCGCCAAACCTGGTCCCCACTTTTCTTTCCTTGATTGATATGCAGGGCTACATTTCGGGAGTTAAGCCCTGTACATTGATGTGCGGGGCAAGGTAGGGAAGTGGCCTGCCTCTTCAGCTGAACTGTAAAAGAGAAGGAGCTATACATTTACAAGCCGCAATCACAGTAAACAAAAGTATAGCCTTTTTTATCTTCCCATGTCTTGCTGCTGGGGTCTGCAGCTCTGTACCTTGTATGGAGCTGGCAGATTCTTTTCAATGAGTCAATGTTAGTGTGGCAAGGGGGTCTATGGACACCCCGGCTTCTAGGCCTGGACATAACTATTCCCAATTGGACCCATATGGGTATGCTACTCTTTCTATTTCAAATTCTAGGGAATATATACAAGAGAAGCTTACCTAGAAGATTTATGACCGATTCTCAGCTTTGTACCATTTTATGGGGAGGGAAGACTTGCACAACCGGGACCAGAACCTATACATTGTTAGGCTATGTTCACACAACATTTAACAGTGTCTGTTGCTATGCAACGGACGCAGTTAAACTACCTGCCGCCAGGCTGCATTCAGGACATTCCTGCAGCCGATACCACTGTATTGGCTGCAGGAACGTTCTCTTTTAACACTGACTTGCGGACACCGTCGGGTGCGCCTGCAAATCAATTAGCTATTCACTTCAATGTAATGTGCGGCCGCCGCCACACATTACATTTTGTGAACAGCTATTTCCGAATGTAACATAACACTGTGCATTGACTTCAATGCAATGCTGCCCCTGCAGTAAAGAACGGACGCTGATTCCATTGCAATCAGCGTCTGTTCTTTACTCAAAAATTACATTGTGTGAACATAGCCTGAGAAATAACACATTGTTGTCTTATGTGGAACAAATAAATTAAAGTCCTTTGCCCAGGATGTAAGGGTGCAGCAGTATGGGAAAGCATTACGCTGCTGTGTGGCTCCCTATCCTTTATCTATACCAATGCTCTATGTCTAATTAATGCAATTAAAAGTACAATTACATTAATAAAATATCATTAACAACAAGAACGAAATTACAAACCATCAATCATTCTTATTAATGACTATTATTTACATAGAACCATGTATCTAAGTGTATCATTAACATAAGTATAAATACATTACTGTTTAACTGTGTTTTGGTGCTTGTAACTGAATGCATTCTGTGAAGTCTATTAATACATGTTAAGCTACTTAATTCTATAAACGCTGGATTACATAGACAATAAATGTTTGTAATATGATTTTTTGCTTGAAGGTAAGAATTATGCATGACCTACTACTCCACTAATTTTAATTAATGGCTTGTTCGTCTTTTTTTTTTCCCCCCTCATATTCTGTTGTAAAGTAATTATTGGTGAGGCAAATGACTATAATAACCATTAATATATTTTCAAACAATAAAGATGTCATATCTGGAGACTACACAATCTGTTGGTAAAGTGATTAAAATTAGACTGTTAACAAGCAATGGATTACACATGTATTTGCTGTTACTCACTCACGGCCAAGTAACCTTCCTTTCATGCCCATGTGACTGATTCAACTGGCAACACAATCTGCTACCAATAAATCAATCAATCAATGGCAACCAACCAATAATAAGCAAAGTACCTTTTTATCTGTGTTAAAAAAATCTGTAATTTAAAAAAACAATACATATATATTTAGCACAGGAATATATACGGACCAAAGGCTAATCCATGACTAGCATGATGTAAGCTGGCTATACAGTCCCAGTTGTTAAAGGCTGATTTTTTTTCTTACAAATCAGCTGGTGTCAGAAAGTTACAGTATATGGCTATGTTCACACAACCTCAAAAAAAGAGAAAAGGCAGCTGCTTTTTCTATTTAAAAAGATTTAATAGATTTGAATGCAATGCATCAAAGTCAGTGGAAGACTGATGTCCAATGTACACAGTGTATGAAATAATGGACGTTGTCTGCGTGGACGTCTACATAATGATCATGTAAATTATTTTCAGACGTCTATTGTAAACACCAGATACAGATACCAGAGCAAAGATCAATGAGATTGGTATCAGCCGGGATCAGCGCCATTTCAGACTTCAGAAATACCTCATACATTTCTTTCCGAGGAAAGGCAATCCATATGTAGGGTGAACATGGTCTGCAAGGATGGATTTATACCCAAATCAGGTGAGAGTGCCTTTCACATGGATTACTGGCCCTAAAGAATGCCACAAAAACATTTCATAGACCATAACTTTGTCACCACAGGCTTGTGTTTTTGAGGCAATATTCACAGCAAGTGAGAGAACAAAAGTGATAAAATTCTTGTTTCTGCAAGAAAGTCCAAGAAGGATATTAATGGTGATATGTTGCAGATATTGGGGAACCGATGCCCTTCATATGCTACAGTTAAGAGATGGGTTGCCAAATTTAAAATGGGCACTTTATCATAAATGACGAGGAATGTCCTGGATGACTGAGAGTGGTTGTTGTTCCGAAGATCGTTGATGCTGGGCACAACCTCATACTGGAAAATCTGCAAATTTCAGCTAAACGAATAGCAGACATCATTGGGATTTCTCGTGAACGTGTTTGTTTCATTATCCTTTAACATTTGAAAATGAAGAAGCTATCTGCAAAGTGGGTCCCCAAATGCTTGACAGATCAGAAAAGCATGTAAATGAAACTTCCTGGTCAGCATTTCTGGACTTATAAGAACTTCCTGGATCGATTAGTAACTATAGAGGAGACCTGGATTTATTTGTATGATCCCGAAACCAATGAGCAGTCAGAAGCGTGGAGGCACAGTGGTTTTCCTGGTCCAAAGAAGTTCTGGGTGCAAAAATCAGCCACTAAAGTAATGGCGTCTGTGTTCTGGGAAAATGCTAGTATGCTAGGTATGCTGCTAGTGGACTAGCTTCAAAATGGTTCCACCATAAATGCAAGGTATTGCATTGAACTTTTGGACCAATTGAAGGCAGCTCTAAAGGCCAAAAACGCGCGGCAAGCTGTTCAAAGGAATTTTGTTCCTGCAAGACGCCTCCGCTCACACTGCACAAGCGACAATGGTAAAACTGGTGAAGCTAGGCTGCCAGCTGGTTGACCACCACCTTATTCACCAGATCTACTGTAGCTCCCTCCGACTATCATCTTTTTCCAAACCTGAAGAAACACCTCAAGGGTACCAAATTTCTCACCATTTCTGATGCCATGGCTGCTACGGATGACTGGTTTGGGGAACAAGTGAAATCCTTCTTTTTACAAGGCTTCTAGAACACTTCTTGGAATACCGATGTAAGAAGTGTGTTGACATCAGTGGAGAGTATGTGGAATAAATGTAAAGTTTAATCTTTTATCTTGTTTCTTTCTGGGTAAAGCCAAAGACTTATCAGCACCCCCTCGTAAATGCACACTTGGCTTGACTGACTTGACTGCATGCTTACATCAAATAGGAGAGGACAATAAGATGTAGCTAGCCACCTATGGCGGTTACTTATTTCCTGGTGAACCCAAGGATTAGGCATTTTGAAAAGCCAAAATACCCAAAAGTTTCTTGTCCACTTTTTTTCTGTTCTTAGGGCAGTCCTGCTGAAATCAGTTGCTTTGACAAAGTCTTGTCTAATTTATATAAGCAATTTTAGCTTAGCACACTACAGAAAGGCCAGCTCTAGTAAGCTGCCCTTTATATGTATAAAAACTACATTCAAACGATAGAGGAAATTAAATTGAGTATAGAAAATTTCTAAAGAATTTGTTAGTCTACAAGCTGAATGGGAGAAATATGGCATGAGAAATATGAGGTATTTATTCCGAGTACAAGATAAGCTTTGGAATACCTTATTATACAAAGTAATTCATACGAAATGAGAAATGTTACACCAACAAAGCAATATTAGCTTTATGGTGCTTAAATATAGTTCGCTGAGACGTTCCAGCTGCTGCCCTATGCTGCATTTATTTGTTCATAAATAGCATTAACATTCTCAATACAAAGGCACATCATTATCAAGTTGGTTCTAAATTGTTTGCACAGTTCAATAGGCTATATAACAACAAACAAATAAACCGCCGCTGTACACAAAGGCTGAAGATGCTCTATCTTCACCAGATCTCCTCCTGATTCTATGTACATTTATGGAACAATTGATTTTACATAACTGAAGAATTTTTGCTTCAAAATCAATGGCAAAGTAAAGACAATTGATTAAAAATTATGTTTACAAATCTAGTGTCTTTTATAGAAACAATAATGACATTGCTTATGTGTTCAGCATATAAAGTAGCAGTGAGAGACATGCTGTAGTACTTCCAGGCTCGGTCATACATTTTAATGGATTAAAGCTACTGTATATAGAATTACATATGCAAATTCGGCCAATTATGTGTGTGTATTATGTGGAGCACAGGAGAGAAAACAGGGAGCAGGGAGAGGTAAGGTGTCAGGTGTTTGGGAAAGGGCTGCATAGACATTGCTAACTGCCTGATTATTGGGCCGTCTAATTGGTCCAGTAAATGAGCACCAATCTACAGTAGCAGTTAGGCACTTGTTTACTAGAATGTTTGGGCCGTAGTTGGCCCGTGTACTAGTACCCTAATGCCATAGATTGCAGCAGGTGATGTAACACTGAATGCTCCATTTTACCTATCTGTACACTGACTGCTGTTTAACAATGCCACCACAAGTCAATGTACTACATTATTTGTCCATGATTTTTTTTAAATATTATTATTTGTGAATACAAGGTCAGAGCACGTTTCCACCTGGCTGTAAGTCTAATGGCTCAGCTATAATTAGGCTAAGTTCACACTACATATAAATTCATTAAACAATGGCTGTAGTTGCAGGTTTGCAAACATGACCATTATTTAATAAATTTACCTATCACATTCATTACTATGGAATCAAGGCCGTCGTGTATACACATTGTATACACTCCGGCTAGGATTCCTTGTGGCCACACCGAAAACTGACATGACAGAGCATACAATGTAAAGTGCGGCTCCGGACACACTTTACACTGTCAGCTATGGGTACCCAAATCCGCCCGCATCCCAATTAAAAAGAAAATAAGTTCATCCAGCCGCTACTGCAGTACTGGCCGGGATGGACTTCGCTGACACCGGCCGCTGACACATCCATGTGTTGTGTAATACATGTGTAATATGCCACTTCGGCTGGTCCTACCCCTTTAATTCCTTGCTATTGGTCTGTTGATTGTATAGTTCTTCTTTAGAAAGTCTGTTATATTTTCATGATATGTAAAACAGTATTTGTGAAAAGATATTGGTAATAAAAAAAATATAACACTGGGGATGAGGGGTTGAGGATGGTAATAGATTGGGATGGAGAAACATTACTTAAGAAAAAAAAGTAATTATTTTACCCTTTTAAACATTTACCTTTAATTTTCTGCAGACAAATCATTAGAATAAATTATATTCCTCTAAAGGAAAGGGATAACTAACTGCAATCATAAAAAGAAAAGAAAAAAACACAATAAGTAATGCAAGTGCTCAAGCAACAAAGTACTTCTATAAAATGAAAATCAAAATTCATTTATGAATGATAATAAAAGCTCAATGAGAACGATATAGCAGGTGAGGAGCTAGAGGCACATGAGGATTTAAACTATTCTAAACTGTAGGGGGCTTCGAAAGCAAATGAAAAGTAATTACAGATACAAAATAATATAACACAGAAAGAAATGAGCACAAAGGAGCCTGGTGGAGACTGACTTGTGAAACATAAAATATTTGAAAGAGAGGGTAAAGCTGTACCCATAGAAAAAAGACAGAATATGATCAAGGCTGAACTAACTGAGCTTTTGTTACACGTTTGAGAGCAGAAGATGGAGGCGTAGGGGAGCAAAGCATTACTGTAAATTAAGTTAACTTTTTATATGTTGCACAGACATGTCAAAGGTTTAGATCAGTGGGGGAGACCCCCATCATTTCTAGGAATAGCATGGAGTGGCACACAGAAGTGAACTTAAATGAGAAGTCCGGCGATTTTTAAAAGCCAGCAGCGTACCTCTCCTTGTGCCCATGGTGAGTGGTGGGTCCGATCTCTAGACCCCTGTTGAGCACTGGGATCTTCAGCTCTGATACGTCACAACCCGACTGATGGACTGGCTGCTCAGCCGGTCAGGGCCTGGGGCGGCACATTGCTCCAGTCACTGATTGGCTGAGTGGCCAGTCCATCAGCTGGGACATGCATTTTCCCCCAAAGTCGTGACGTCATCCCAACTCGGGAGAAAATTACTTCCGGCGGGGGTCCTCCTATAGGCTGCCATCTTTCAGAAATCACCAGAATACTCCTTTAATGCTTCGGCTTAGTGCTGAATTTAAATGACTGCAGGAGATAGGCTCCATAAGTCTACGTGACTGTCTCCAGCAGTTAATTAGGCTAAGCAGGCTTTTTGGAGCTCTATTAAATGAACTAAGGGGGTCTCATCACACGGCAAAAGTTTATTTAACCCCTTAAGGACAGAGCAAATTCCATTTTCATACCTTTGTCTTTTCCTCCTTGTGATTAAACATCCATAGCGTTTCATTCTCCACCCACCCAAACACCCCACCCCCGCTATTAGCCTTATACCTGAAGACGCTCCTTAGGGAGTGAAACTAGTAAGCGATGTTTTATTCATTTTAATAGTTCTCTACCACATTCCTGTAATGAATAGATAGTCTCCAGTTACTATAGTATTCTGAGTGTATTGTACAGGAAGTTTTATCCGCTGGTGAATCACCCTATTAGAGTTTAAACCATATACTGTACAAGTTCACCTCATTTATTAAAAGCTACATTTTATAACTTTGTTACAGGGAAGTTGCAGGTCATAGTGGGATCTTTGGCCCTTTGTGCCTGTTAATGTACTCGTTATAATAGCCTAATATCCCTGTTCTTTTTATTACCACCATCTTGTCAGGATCCAGAAGAGGACCTAGGCTGTAAGTAGAATGGATCACCTTGCTGAGATCATATAGTGGCAAGCTGAGATGGCCATGGGCCACTAAAGGAGCAGTCGAGCCAGGAATTAAAAAATCATTACGGGCAGGGGGTGGGGAATAAAAAATAAACAATAGTGCCCGTCCCGTCGCTTACGCAGAGCCGCATCCCGCTCCTGGACCCCGTCGGCTGTCTTCTGAGCTCTCCGCCAGCTATGTCACAACCCGGCTGACAGATGCCCAGCTCAACCAGTCAGTCAATGGGGCAGGACACCACTGAAAACACTGGCTATGCTGGCTAAATCCAACCAGTCTGTGATGTGGAACACAGGTTGTAACGTGCCTGGAACGCGGGAGATGACAGCTGGGCCCGGAAGCTCCATGATGCGGCACAGCGAGGAGCACTGGGAGCAATAAGCATAGTGCCTTTTTTATTCCCCCGCCCATAATGATTTTTTACCCCCCATCGGACATCTCATTTAAATGCTGCTGTCAGTTTGACAATGGCATCTAAATGGTTATACAGTATTAGCACCAGTCCCCAAGCTACTAATAGCAGCCAGAGGCCGCCCAGTATAAAGAGGAGTCACATTGTGGGCCTTCTCTATACCCCTTAATGGCAAAAAGGTGTAAGTTTACTACCTTTGTCATTAAAGGGTTAAATGAAAATACTGGTCTTTAGTCAGTACATACTAGAGAAAGACTGGAGTCTTTTTGTACCCAGCACCTGCAATGCAATCTAATTGCAGCACAGAGGACAAGATTTATGTCTCTTTCTTTTATGAAAATGTTGTTTCAATTGGAAAATTTTAGATGTATAAATTCTGTCGCACCTGCCAAGTGCAGTAAGACAAACTAAGAGAAAAACAAATAACAAAAAGCAAATCTAAATAAAATTCATCAATGTCTAATCATTTACCTAGATGCCACGCTTCACTTCATGATGAACATAAAGCCCAAGTAGAATAGGTACAGCACACAGTAGTTTGTCTTATCTCTAGATGGGGTTGCGTCTTCATAATTGCTTTCCCTGACATTTCCCTGATATAGTGTCTATTAGGAAAATATTATAAATATATTTAAGACTTACAACCCAATTTAACCTTAAATGGAAATTTCAGGTCAAACTTTTAAATCTTTTTAAATGTTTTAAAGCAAGCAAAGAGCATAGGTATAGCCTGACAGACCACTACCAGAATGTCTCCTATTATGAGAAATTCGCACCAACTTGGCCATTACATTTGAGGGCACTGTTTGAACTTTTAGCAGATGAAAATTTAAAATTTATGGGCATTTAAGATATATACTGTACTTCAGAAGACCTCTGAGTGTCATGGTAACTGATCGGCACCCTGTAATTGTGTCATGGGGTGCTGAACAGACCCCTCAAAGGTACGGCATCTGTCAGTTTACTGTCTGCATGAGCAGTGTAAAAGAGGCAGCACAGGTGTTTCCCTTAAAGGGGTTATCCAGCGCTACAAAAACATGGCCACTTTCCCCCTACTGTTGTCTCCAGTTTAGGTGCAGTTTGCAATTAAGCTCCATTTACTTCAATGGAACTGAGTTTCAAAACCCCACCCAAACTGGAGACAACAGTAGGGGGAAAGTGGCCATGTTTTTGTAGCGCTGGATAACCCTCCTCCCCCCCCCCTTCTTAAAAAAAATTTAAAAATAAAAAAAAATGGCAGTTTTAATACATCTGGAGTGCCACTGCCAATTTTTTTGGACTCTATGTAACAAGAGCTATAACAATCCTTATACAATACAAATCCCAATTGAGAAACGAGCGGATGTTTCGCGCCATAATCATGGAACTGTAACTAGGCAACAGTTGGGAAAGTAACACTTGCCCAATCCTTGGTGTGGACAAAAGGACATATTCCATGTAACTGAATAACCTAAGACATCCTGTCCTTCAAGACCCTTGTATTTCACTTACTAAGGTCACTAATCTCTATCTGTACAGCCACCCTCTTGTTAGACCAAAGCAATCATGTCATACGGTATAGTTCTGCCTTGGCTGTAACCTCTCAGAAGTAAATGAGATAACAAGAAATAGGGAATTGGCAGGTGAGGCACAGAATAAAAAGCTATGTGCGTGCTCCAACTAGTGTGGCAGTAAATGATTTATGGTTTTTGCCCAGCATTGCTTCTCTTGTTCTATTCATACATAGCAATTTCATGCTACTAGAGCTCACCACAATGATTTGATAAATAATCAAAATTACACCCTTATAGTGGCCACCCAGGGAAAAGAGCTTCTAAAAGAGAGTGTCTGTCTGTGCTGCATGTACAAAGAGGTACAATGGGAATTCTATATAGATAACGCAAACAGAAAGTATTGCTTGCAGATATCTTATACTGCATATAGCAGTGCATGGCAGTAGACCTAAAGTTTCATTAGTGGGTTTACACGTACTGTAGTCACAGCAGATTTCGCGCTGCGAAATCCGCCGCTGATACGATCCCTAACTTTTGCAATAAGAGTGCATTCCTGCGTTGGGATTGCCATCTTGCTGCGAGTATGTAAATGCCGCTCCCCCCCCCCCCCCTTACTGGCAACATACTTTACCTAATCCACAGATCGCCTGCATCTGAGGATCCTGACTCCCGGAGGTCCCCCCAGCCAATCAGTGACTTATGCGGGGCCGTGCACTAATTGGCTGTGCGGGACCTCTGGGAGTCGTGAGCCTCAGATGCAGCCGGACCGTAGATTAGGTAAAGTATGTTCCCATCGGCGCGGGGTTATGGGGGCTGGCATTTACATACTCGCAGCAGGACGACAATCCCACTGCGAGTATGTACTCTTATAGAAAATGACAGGGATCGTATGCGCAGCAGATTTAGCTGCGAACTGACAGTGTGAAGTCCGCTGCGGATACCGTACATGTGAATCCACCCTAAAGGGATATTCTGAGGGATATTTTTTTAAAACAAGTAATGGACTCTTCTGATTAATCTATGTTAGTTATTAATCTAAGTTAGTTATTTAATTTACTATTGAAAGGAATATGTCAACCCTGCTTGCTTATAGATTCTAGTAGGGTTGGGGACAGGAAGACCACAAATACATTTTTTATGCTGGTTATCGAGTAACTTTAACCTTTGTTAATATGTAAATGAAGGTGTTTGGTGCAGTGGGGACAGTCCTTTAGTTCCAAGGGCACCAATTGGCGCCCACCCCTAGCTCCTTCAAAACATCTACTGATGAAAAATCATCCAGTGCTCTCATTTACTTATTAACAAAAGTTAAGTTACTCAATAAGGCTGCAGCCCACCAATATAATAAAGGTGCGTGTAGCCTTTGCCCATAAAGCTCTATGGGCATCGGACTCATCTCTAGTGAGCGCACGCACGGCTTCCGATGGGGATATATCACCCGCGGGACGGGGTCCTTGACTTTGAGAGGGGGATAAGTATAAGGGGCTCCACTGGTGGCTCGGGGGGGCTTCACCCCGGCAGCCGGGGTGACAGGTCTCCTTTAATTTGCAGATCGGGCCAAGAGGCAGCACATATTTTGGGCCACTATACATTGGTACCTAAAGATACCTCTTGCCCCACTAAGCAAAAAATATAATGTTTCAGATACCATGCACTATATGAGTAAAAATCATTATTGAATATCATATTGTGCATAATGGCTGCCACATTAAATCAATTGCTTGCATGAGACCTTCTACTTCTGGGGAACTTTGTTCATTGTTACTACTAGTAATTCTAAGTATCCTCCAGGGGATAGCAGGCTGCAAACCAATACTGTACCAGGGATTGTCCAGGTATTATGCAACAACGGATGTTGTGCTCCCAGAACAACGCTAAAAGGTAAGCTTGCAATGGAACTCTCCATTTTTCTTCCTTGTTTAGAGGTTATCTGGGCAGCAAAACCCTGGACCAGTGGAATCTTTGGTGATTGAAAATGCCCTGGATTATTCCAGATCTATTATTATAATATTCTATAGTTCAAAGATAAAAAAAAAAAAAGTGTTGAAATGTTTACACAGAAATGTTCCATCTTATACCTCAGTAAAATAAGTTTCTTTCCACATCATGAAAATAAGGACTGTCCACAGGCAAATGAATGGTCCATTTAGAGCGGTGCTTCCCAATTTCAGTCCTCATGGCCCACCAACAGGTCATGTTTTAAAGAGACTGTCAGTAGGTTCATGTTGCCTTAGCTAAAAGCAGCATAAACCTGAGAAACAGAGAAACTAACAGAATGATGTATCACTTACATATTTCTGTGCAGCTGATTCGGAGATATCCTCCTGAACAACATGGACAATCAGTAGTCCTCTCCATTATGAGAGTGAGCCCAGTAGTCCTGGATATTCATGAGAAGCAGAAAACTCCACCCACCAGTTGCTGATTGGCAGTTATCTATCTATGCTGTCAACTGTCAATCAGCAGCTGGAGGGCGGGGGGAGGAATGTGGCAAGAATCCTATTCTCCTGCATATTAGGAGAACGGCTGAACAGAATTATACAAGTAATACACTGATCTGTTTTGTATTTCTGTCACTAGTTTATGCTGCCCTCATTTAAGGCAACAGAAACATAGTGACAGATTCTTTTTAAGGATTTTCTTAGTATTTCACAGGTGAAATAATTTTACTCAGTGCATCAGGTATTACCACCTGTTCTTTGTATGACCTGTTGGTGGTACTGTAATTGAGAAGCACGGATTTAGAGCATCAGATGATACTGAAAACTGGTAGCAGTAAAAAAAAAATCCCATATATCTTTTAATAAAGATTATTAAAGCCATCTGGGACTGATGCTTTATTGCTTAAAAGTCGTTTGATCACTTTCCCTACCTCCTTGTCAGTAATGAGCTGGTCTAATTTCATCCTTGCCGCTTTCTTAATGCTAGTTAGATCACAGATGCTTGTCTACTTGTTAATTTCACATCGCAAGGAAGAAAGTTCCTTTGAATTGCAAGTAGAGCTATAATGAGCTGTGTAATAATGGACAAAATCCTGCACATCTCTGGGGGATTTTATGTGAGAGAGCAAAAAGCTACTTGTGTTTCATTTCATTTCTCTCCCATAACCCAACAGCACAACTAAAATGAAATTTAGACGCTGATAAATTGTAATAAGCCTATTAGATATCCGAAAGTATAATACCACAGAAGAGTTTGTCTGCATCAAGCAATTATCTGTTGAAGACAATGGAAATGCTGAGACCTCAGTATAATAGGAGAATGACAGTAGAAGTAAATCTGATATTAACCTCCGATGAAGAAGATACTTGACAGTGGAATCTATTCTAGTTATTTCAGTGTTGCTTTGTAAGTAACATTCACATTAAAATTTTTAGCTTTATGTCAATGAAATGCTGTTTTCTTATGTTCATGTTCCTTAAATGGGTTGTCCGGCAATTTTTTTTTTTTTAAAGGAGAAGGCTATGTTCACACGTCAAAAAAGAGAAAAGGGTCAGTTTTTTCTATTTATAAAGACGTCCGCTATTTCTGTGATTTAACTGACTGCAATGCATTAAAGTCAATGGAATGACGGACGTCCAATGCACACAATGTATAAAATGACAGACGTTATCTGTGCGGATGTCAAAATAATGATCATGTCAATTATTTTCAGAAGTCATTTGCACACAGCGGACATTATTTTTTAGTTTTTCCCGCAATTTTTTTTATCGTCCTTTCTCCGTTTTACTATTAAATTCAATGAACTTTTCAATGAAAGACACACCCAAAAGGCAGTTTATACCAATTTCTATTTTACATTGCAATTTGTCTTTAAAGTTCACCTTACTAGATTTAAAAAAATGTCCCACATATACTAAAATCCTTAGGTAGTGTAAGCTTTAACCTATCCTAGCGGTTAAAGTTGTTTGCTAACTCTCTCAAATTCATATACTGGCTAAGTTTAGAGCAACCAGTATTTAGCTTGAAGGGGTTTTCCTGGTTTCTAAGTTTCTAAACCTGGGTAACCTCTTTAAACTGCCAGGATTTGTGACGCATACAGTATTTAGCGCATGAGGTAGCTTAAGCCACACCCCTTTTACTAAGACCATGCCTCTTTTTCTGGTACATCAGAAAAGTTCCTAAAGATTGTCTAAATCTCGCACATCACAATTCTGCAAATTCTAGAAAAGTAAATGTAGGCCAATGTTTCTTTATAGAAATGGTTGTTCATGAATATTCAATAATTGGTCCACCCTTGCCTAATTGTTTTTCGTAAATGAACATTTTCCTCTTCTTGCCACCCCCTGCCAGCCAGTGAAGCGCTTTCAAAAATCCCTAAATAAACAACTTTTTTGTCTCATAGTTCATAAAGTGACTAACTCTTAGATTTCCTTATATGTAATTAAAATTTCATGAAAATCTTCGGAAGGGAGACTGAGAAAAGCAACATCATTTAATTAAATCCTCCCTTGAGAACATATATTCGATGGTAAGAGACTCGTATTCATAAAACAGTCACAGATGGTCTTAGTAATAATTTCTTTCTTTAAAGTATTTGGAAATATAAGTTGTGTGAAATCTTTTTGTATGGTCTCTGGTGGTTTCTGCTTGATCTTCGTCTCCTACGGCTAACAACAGGTATTGTAATAGTTTGCTTTCCAGACAAGCCTTTACTGTATAAAAATCAGTAAAAAGGAAGCACAGTATAGGTCCATTTTCATATGCCCTGTTACAGCATAGGGATTTATAGAGGGAGATCACGTATCAGGACCCCTTTTTAAAACGAAAATGGAGGGTCCAAGTCATTCATGTATTACTTCTTATTTAACCAGTCAGCTGTCATGTAGTGACAAGCCCGGAGAAACAGAAATGGCTGCACATCGCACCCATGGCCGATACAAAAGCTTGCCCAGCTACATTAAAAACCAAGATCAGAAGTTTGTATATAATTTGGTCAAACCATATTGCCTCATGTACCACATGCAGGTCATCCGATACACATGAGTCCCTAACTAAACAACACTGTGCCTGTCAGTGAACGCCAACCCCGCAAAGCGTGCACAAGCAGGGAAGGGGGGTCATGCAGTGACTACTGCATGGGAAACATGTTGTTTGTGATGAGCAGTTCTGCAGTTTGGTCTGATCACATGACACATACATCCTGCTGCATCCTGAGAGGAGGAAGAGACAAAAAAGTCTGACAGTTGCTTGAGTGTGTGAAGGGCCCAAAGAAAACAAGGCACCAGGTGACAGCCCCACTTGGGGTTTTTCAAGGTCACTTTAAATCAAATTCTGTATGATTGGTTAAGTAGTTTCCTGCTTTGTATTGTTATGTATAGCAAAAAGAAATATGAAGCACTTATCCCAAGGTTTCTGTTCCTTCTACATGCCACACAGTATCTTTGGCATTTGGTTTTATCATTGTTTTCTTAGCTCTGGAGTTTTGCAGGTGCATCTTCTGCAGATCTATTATTAAAAACACTATGGTAGAGCGGGTGCATATACACATTAGGGCCAAGCTGTAATACCTTTACATGGATTATTGCTAATAACCATGCTGCATTTGTTTTTGTCTTGGTTTTAAGTAGCAGTAATAAAGGTGCAGATACTGAAGCACGACTACAACATGTAAGGGCACCCTGCTATCAATAATGAAACTTCCAAAAGAGTAACAATGAACCAAAGTGAACAATGGGAGCCAATAATGCACGTCATATGTATTTTCTGCTATAAAGAATATTTTAATGTAGTTAACATAAAGGGAAAACAAACAGACAAAGCAGAAAATGGCATGACATTAATGTCATTCATTCTGGGCTAGTATTATCACTAATCTTGTGCCTGCTTGGCTTAGAATGGGTGTAAATCATTTCCATTCTAACATTTTTTTCCCATTTCCTGCTGGCTTTACAGTTTTCACAGAATCATACTGCAAAGCACACAATAGAGAAGAACAATTTTATAAAACATTTCTAAAAATGTGATGCAGAAGTAATTTTGCCAGAGTACATATCGTAATACCTATTGGTGGTGAACAAAGAGAATATCCAAAGAATGAAAATGTAAAAATAACACATAATCTGCATTACTTTACACATTATCTTTAAAACAGTACATGCTCTTTGAGGCAACTTGAAGGATTGTACTAAAGGATTGCATAAAAATCAATTCCCTAGTAAGGTGTTATTTATAGGGTGGTTACTTATAGGGTGGAAATTTAGAGTATATGATCATTTGAACTATGGACAATTGCTACATCTTTGCATTTACTCTGCAGACAGGTGAGAAGCTAAAGTTAAAGTGATTCCACTAAAAACTGAAAATGCAATTACTTAAAATGTTAGCAAGAATACCCCAACAATTACTGATACTCTCGACTGTCCCTGGGGTCTACTTAGGATCCTATTACACAGAGCCATAATCGGGCAAATAGGCTCAGTGTAATAGAGACAACGATCAGCTGATGAAATGATCATCAGCTGATTGTTCCTAAAATCTTGGGGCGCCGACTGTGCATCGCTATGTGTAATAGTGATTTGCGGCCAACGATTCTATAAACACCTGACACCTTACCTCTCCCTGTTACCGGTCTTCTCTCCTGTGCTCCGCAGCTTCCCGGTCCCGGCAGCAGCAGCCTCTGAGCAGCCTGTCAGCTGGCAGGCCACTCAGCCAATCCCAATCCGTGGTGGTCCCGCCCTTTGATTGGCTTAGCGTCCTGTCAGCTGACAGGCCACTCAGACACTGCTGCTGCCGGGAACGAGAAGCTGCAGAGAGAAGACCGGGCCGTTTAATAGGTCCTGTAAACTAATAGGACCAGTATCCTAAAATGATAGGGCCGTAGTCAGCCCGTGTAATAGTACCCTTAGGCAGGGGAATTTAATCTGTGCACTAGAGCCTCATTTATATAACGACATAATAACAATAACATACTCCCGAAAGATCTGCTTCAAAGGTTCTGTGGAGGTTTAGAGAATATGACTTCTTTCATCCACGAATACTGCTTCAATGAGGCTCAGCTGTAATACCACACAAAACTAACTCTGGACATCCCCTGTAACGCTGTTGGATGTAAAAATGTGTATATTTGTTTTTATACTGTTTATATTATTCCATAAATAAAATAACTAGAGTTATGATGAACATTCATATCATTGTAACAGTAGAAGCATAGGGTTATGTGGATAAAGTTAATGTCTTAGCTGTGCAATGAACAACTAGCTATTCCATTTGGTGAGTGGGCACAGTCAACACTGAATCTTTCAGAACATGCAGTAAACTTGTAAAAATAGTATTTACAAACAGCATAAATTTATTATGTGGGTGAATGCACATGTACACACTAAACTAGATCCATAAATACTCATTCTAGCTACTTGCAGGTAATTGAGTCTGCCCAGCAAAAGGATTAGCACTTTGGGACAGATTTGCTTACAGAGATCTCCACTGTGCAGAATTGGCAAGTATACATAACTTGTAATTGATATTGCTGCATCCAGTGAATGTGGTGAAGAAAAAAAGACAATACCTGTTTTTTAGTCATCTCATCTCCCAAAACAAGGTGACTTAATTGATGAAAAGCGATTAAAAAACGTCCCACATTTTTGTACCAGTAAAAACTAAAGCTCGGCCGTCAGAAGACAAGCTCTCGCATGGCTCCGTAAATTGAAAGCTAAAATAAAAGCAATAGGTGCCGGGGAAAAAAAGTAGGGATGGTCCGAACCGAGTTCGGCTCGGGTTCATACGAACCTGAACTCTCGGTAATGATTCCCGCTGTCTGCCCGCTCCGTGCAGCGGGCGGATCCAGCGGAAGGACCGCCTGGAAAACTGGGATACAGCCATAGCCATAGGCTGTATCCCAGTTTTCCAGGCGGTCCTCCCGCTGTATCCACCATTCATCCACCTATCCATCATACGAACCCGAACCTCGGAAGGTTCGGATCATCCCAAAAAAAAAAGCTATTTTTAAGAAGTAATCAAAGGTAACAAGTATGTAAATGGTGTATTTCTTTAATCTTACTGCAGAATAAATTTAATATGTAATTGTTTTCCCAGTACAAAAACACCATTAGATCAAATACTTTTTTGTATATATTGTCTGTAAAGTAAATAGTGCCATTAAAAAGTATACCATCTTAAAAAAAAAAAAAAAAAAAAAAAAAAATATATATATATATATATATATATATATATATATATTGGGCTCTTGAAAGGTCAGAATTAAAAAAAAAAAAAGATGACTGAGAAAAATTGCTCACCACTGGGCAAAGGGGATAAATTCAGTCTACTAAGTGAAGTATTTAACCCCTTCATGCCAAAGGTTATTGGTGCCCGGATGTTCGGGTCAAATTATGGAAATGTTCCTCCCCACCTTCTAAGAGCCATAGCGCTTTTATTTTCCCACCTACAGGGTTGGTTGGGGTGTAATTTTTTGTGCCATGATCTCCAGTTTTTAATGGTATCAAACTGATGTAAAAAAAAAATTTTGGACTGTATTTTATGTTTATTTATATATTTTTTATATTTTTATTTGTATACTGGGAAAGGGGGTAATATAAATCTTTATTGGGACATTTTTATTAGGGTTTTTCTTTTTTTTACGTTTTGAGGCTATGTTCACACCACGTATTAGACCGGCAGTTCCGTGACCCAGCCAGGTCACAGAACGGCCAGTCTCTGCCAAGATCATCCCGGCCGGTACTGATCTTTATGGGCGTAGAGTTCTGATGCGGGCGCATCAGCGCGTGCCCGCATCAGAACTCCCCATAGGACACAATGAAACAAACAGGTGGAGCCACTTGCTTCATTGTGTGACTTGACAGGGTTTCCTACGGCCGCAATTCAGTGAATGTCAGTGACATGTCAGTTCTTTGCGGAGCCGTACGGGATCCCGGCTGCAGCGTATACGATGTGTATACGCTCGGGCCAGAATCCCATAGCAGAATAGGCTATGTTTCACTCCATACAAAGTACTGCCGTTGTTGTCGATGGCAACAACGGACATACTTTTACGTAGTGTGAACATAGCCTAAAACTTTTTTATGCAACTTAGGGGACTTATATATGCAATGCTCTAATTGCATAAACTGACCCCTGCGGCAGGTCCTGATCAGTCAGGGACAGGTGCTTATCCTGTCACTGGAATTTAAGGGGATTAATGACAGGCAGCTGACCGCGGATACCTGTCATTAGCTTCCGTGCCGGCCACACTGATGTGTGTGAGACCGCTCGCATTGGAGCAGTCCCACACACATTTAAAGCCCCTTCACAACAGGAACGTATATATACGTCCCTACTGCACAGGGCATGTGCAATAAGAATGTACATATATATACCAATTGTGGACATGAAGGGATTAATGTTCGAAGCTAGAGACCATGAAAGTAACTGCTGTCTTTTTGCCATGTACAGTACTTTGTGAACAGTAATTCATAACTATTTTTATCATAAACTATATATTTTTGCACTGTATCACTCTCCTAGCTACAATTCTTCTTTCAACACTTACAAGGTTCCTTTTGGTACAGTGGTTATTTTCAAGAAATCTAATAGAATCGCTACAGCCCTTTGACATTTATCCGAGGTCCTATCAGATAAAACAGTTCGTGTACAGAACGTATGATTTAGAAGCAGATAATATTAATCTTCTGTTCTTCCAGTTATTCACCAGTCAGACAGTAGTGACACCGCAAAGTTCAAGTGGTGTACTGTGTGGTGTCAAGGGTATAAGTTAGGCTGGGTTTACAAATATATATATATATATATATATATATATATATATATATATATATATATATATATATTATTTTTTTTTTTTTTTTTTTTTTTTTTTGCAGTAAAAAATTATCAGTTGCCATAAGTTGTCAGTAGTTGTTTTAACTGTCAACAGTTTTTCCTCTATTCTATATTAATTTGATTGATCTTCTAAACATAAAGCAAAGCAAAAAGGGACACTACTATAGCATGGCAACATAGGGGACAGCAGTAGGGGTACAACTCACAGGGGGCCAGATACTATAGGGTTACAACTCACAGGGGGCCAGATACTATAGGGTCACAACTCACAGGGGGCCAGCTACTATAGGGTCACAACTCACAGGGGGCCAGCTACTATAGGGTGACAACTCACAGGGGGCCAGCTACTATAGGGTGACAACTTACAGGGGGCCAGCTACTATAGGGTCACAACTCACAAGGGGTAAGCTACTATAGGGTCACAACTAACAGGGGGCCAACTACTAAAGGGTCGGCTTCTATAAGAGAAAGCACCAGAGCAGGCCATATACTATAAGGGGACAACAGGGAGCCCTCTACTCTAGGTGGATAGTGCTGAGCTGCCTTCTCTTCTCTCCTTCTTGCAGTGCTTAGCCTTTAATAAATTTTGATCTGGATCATCAAGCAGACTGTACACTGCAAGATACATTCTGATGTACAGCTTGTCCAGCCATCTGGAGGCACTATTACAACGTCTGATGCTTTAAACTGTCCCACTGTAATGAATGGGATCAGTTCAAAGATGCGTTTCCACCAAAGACGCTGCAGGATCGCTGGATGAATGTAAACCAAAGGGTTTGCTAAAGGGTGACAACATCAGCTGGCCATACAAATGTGATTAAAAGTCACCTGAATCCACTAAATCAAGTAATCAAAGATCTGATGTGTGTAGGATCCTTCCAAATTACCCCAAAGGAAAATGTTAGGAGTCAGGCATGGTGGATTTAATCATGTCCATTGATTTCCTCCAGAGGCTGGCTGGCTAGGACTAGAGATGATTGAACATCGGGAAATCTTAGGTTCGATCAAACTCGAACATTTTTGAACGTGCAGCATTGGATTCCCAATGCCTTATAGGTCGGTGGGGAAGAAGGAGACAGCCCGAGTACCGTCTGGAATCCCGAGATACAGCCTATTACCGAGGCTTTGTTCTTTTTTTTACAGCATTTACAGAATTTTAGCAGTTTCCGCTAGCTGCGCCTTTTTTTCTAATTTTTCGCTCAACAGGGCTGTGGTTGGGGCATGCTTTATATTAGCTATTATTTAACCCAAATTTATCATGTGTGATTTTTTTCTTTTGTACAAAAAAATATTATGCAGTAGTACTCCAGGCCTAGTTTATTAACGTGAAAGGTGCACTAGCAGAAAGAAATGTGCTTATGATATATACCAGCTAAGGCCTTGTTCACAGGTTGCAACAACAGCTGTTGTTTATTGACAGTGTAAAATTACATTACACTGTATGAAATCACGGCCGTAGTGTCTACACTCTGTATACACTACGGCCGTGATTTCATATACACTACGGATGTGGTTGTCTGCACCTGACATGTCAAACACCGGTTTTGTCAAACAACGACCGATGTTCTCACTGTGTGTGAACATGGCCTTAATCTGTATAGTCTCGGGGAAAGAAGGGAAAGGAGGGACATGATTAAAACCCTTAAATATGTTAAACAGCTAAATAAGGTTGAGGAGGGGAGTTTTTAATTAAAATAAAAAAGCTAAACACAAAAACAAAGAAACATAGGCTGAGGTTAGTTGGGGGAAAGATCAGGAGTTTTTTGTTTTTTCTTTCCGGAAAGAGCAGTAGAGATCTTCTCGCTTATAGCTTATGCGGTTGGTAATTGCTGGATTTACTTTTGACTTTGACTAAAGAAAAAAAAAAAAAGAGAGATTGATAAACTGCTACAAACTCTGTCAGATAAAGCTGCATCTCAAATATATAATAAAAGGTGGAAGCCATTATGGGAAAAAAAAAAAAAGCAAAACAAATAAAAAACAGATTAACTACTTGGGACTTTGAGACCAGGTTTCCTCTTTTAGATTTCCCAATGGTAATGTTAATAGGTGCTTCCTTTTAATGCAACCACCTGGAAGGGTTAGGAATGAACCAGAATGAACCCCCTGCAGCAATGAGAGCTGGTATGTTACATCAGCCAAGCAGACAGAACACTAGCTATAGCCTATGATTCTCCTTTAAATACTGGCTTTAAAGAGAATACAGTACATTACCCAAGAACAATATATGACTTACACTCGTTGGCATGCAGGCATTGAGCATAACTTGGCCGTTGTTCAATTCTGCTTCTGAGAAAGCATTAAACCAACGCTCTGAAACCTGCAGTTTAGGCACAAAATTATTTTTCCCCTTATAAAGAACAGGTTTTGTATTACATTACAAGCTCATTCACTGGTATAAATGAGAGGAAAAGAACTCCTTTCAAAAGTGCTTCCATCTCATTATCACTCAGGGATTGACACTGCAATAGTCTCAGGTGAAAAATTAGCACCAAATTTAACCAACAAATACAAGCTTGTTTTTTAGAGATAATCCCCTTTGCAATAGTCATCTGTCTCATCCAGTAACAGGCACATATACATCCTTTATGCTGAAGGGGTAGAGGTGGGGGGTAATAGATGGTCACAAGCAAATATTTTTCGCTTTCGCTCAAAACACACACTACCATAGTACAGTTAGTATTGACTATGGGCAATGAAAGGGCACCATTTTTAGCATAATTCCTATAATGTGACATTACTATATTACTACTCTAAGGCATGACATTGCTGTGTTGTGATGTCATTAGGTACAGACATTAGGTGTAGACTACACCTGTACAGTTACATCACTCTGGGAGGAATATGTGACATCCGTGTATGAATTTTTGCAGATATTGTTGATATTACTGTGTGCACTGTGTCTTTGAGTTCATGACCTTTCAATACATCATATAAACAACATATAGGTCTGTGTGGGGAGAAACTAAAGGTCCTTTTACACAAGTTGACCATTCCTAAAAAATTGTCCAGAGTATAAAGGTCGGTGATCAGTCGCAAAATGAGCATTCGTCAACTTATTGAATCCTTTTTGTGGCCAATAAATTCATCAATTTTGGCCCCACCTCTGCGTGTCGGAACAATAAACTTAAATGGGCCACATGAACAATCCAGCAATCGTGGACTAGCTGCATGGTTGATAGTGCCTACAAAGCCAGGACTAACCTAACGCTTGTTTGCTTCCTCTGGTTTGTCCCGTTTAATTGTGGTGAAAGGCTGTGATGAAAATGACCCTCCTTAACTTATCTAAGAGAAATATAAAGCTGGACACAACTGTAGTTACTTTTTACATTCATAATCTTTAGCAGAACTTTCTAAAGTGCAGAATGGTTGTGCATTGTGAATCATGTGTCATTATGACTCTCAGATATAAAAGTGAAAGATAAAGTCATATCAGAGTTGCCCCGCTGGCCTGAGTGACACTGTAAAATGATAGTTGTAAGAAGTGTCAAATCTGTGATGTTAAAACCACATTGAATTGCAGCAATTCTGTGGCACATTAAAATCTTATTAGTGTAACAGTTGAGTGATCTAAAAAGACGTTAAAAGCCAGGTATCTACAGCCGCCTTGTGTAAACCAGGCCTAACTTTATATAACGTTCTATATCCATATTACTGAACTCAGAATATTGGGCATTACAGTAAACTTATCTACAAACACACACACACACACACACACACAAATATCTGTTAAATAAGATTAAGTATCCTTAAAAGGGTTGTCCCATCTGCTAAAAATTCAACTTGGCACTGCTTTGTCCTCACTAACTTACTGGAATGGAGCGACTGGGCCGGGTTGGAGAGGGGTTCCTTTTTATGCTGTTCGCCCTATGGTGAAACTGGCATGTTAACAGTTGATCTTAACTAATTTTGGGGTGCTGAAATCGAAAATGATGTTAAAATTTTGAAATTGGCTCTAATTTTCAAGATATAGACATACTTTCTATATTTCTCACAGCCTGTGATACAATACTGGGAAAAGTTTGCATCATCAGTATTGCATCATCAACTGGTATATTGCATCATCTTAGAATGACCAATATGGAAAAAAGGTATCAGGGTAAGGCTAGGTTCGCACTGCGTTTTTAAAATCCGTTTTTTTGCAAAAAAAAAAAAAAAGATGAAAAAAACGTATGCATTTGTGTGCATACGTTCTTCCATTGACTTCATTATTCCATTATAAAAAAAAAAAAACGGATCAAAACGGATCCGTTTTTTTGACGGACACAAAAGTAGTGTCAGCTACATTTTTGTGTCCGTTAAAAAAACTGATCGTTTTTTTTTTTTTTTCTTACAATGGAAAAATGGATCAAAACAGATGCACACAAATGCATCCGTTTTTTGCAAAAAAACGGATGAAAAAAACGGATTGCAAAAACGCAGTGTGAACCTAGCCTCAATGGAACCCATCAATGCTTGCAGATTACTGTTGGACAGTTATCAGAGACAATCCCTTGTATGAATACAAAAGACATGTGTAAGTGCACCGAGAAGCCATTGAATAAGGACCTAGAGTTCAATAAACATAATTAATTAGTAAAAATTCTTGGATATGCCTGTAAATTGTAGTTGATTTCAGATAGAACTAAGTTTCCTATGAATATATTTTAAAAGTTTATGAACAGTAAACTTGCTTCCTTATGATTGAAGAAGTAATAAATCTGCAGGCTATTATACTGTATTCTATACAATTCACAAAACAGTAACATGAGAACTCTTCCATATCATAGAAACTAGAGCCAATTCACATTTTTCCTTGTGATACTTGAATTCAGCACATAAAAATCATTAAGAAATGGCTAATTTTATTTCGGAAACAAACAACTTTTGAAAATTTGTTGGCCAGTGTTATTTATGTTCAAGTCAGTATGATTACAATGATATGCAACTTATTTTATCTGACAGCTTTTAAAAAATTAAAATCTTTTTAAAAAAAACTAAGGCTATGTTCACACTACGTATACGTCCGTCCGTAGTGCGAACCGCGAATATACGCCCGTAGTTTTGAGTTTGATGCGTACGCTTGAAAGTATACGATATCCGGCCGCACAGTGCACACTACGTATGACCCTTTGGCCGGATCGTATACGGCACCATGAAAAATGAACAAGACCATTGTTTGCGGCCGGAACTGTTCCAACTCACGGCCGTGGATTTCAATGCGGCCCCGTACGGAATACTTTTTTCAGCCAAATCAAACTTGATTTTTATATTAAAAAGGTTCTGTGTGATTTACTTGGCTGGGCGAAGATTTCCAAGTAAATGACCTGCTTCAGACCGCTTCGAAACAAGCTAGGAAGCATAACTGTACTACGGGCGTATGTTCGCGGTTCGCCCGTATGTTCGCAATTCGCCCGCATGTCTATTTTTCACACGGCCGTAGTTTCAGCCGCACATGTCCGGCCGTGTACGAACTACGGCCGGACATATACGTAGTGTGAACATAGCCTAAATGTGTTTAAAATTGCTCTATTACCAACCTTTGGGGCTGTGTGAGGTGTCATTTTTTTCTGCCATGATGTGTACTTTCCATTGGTACCTTGCTTGCATATACTGTACATATACCTTGGTTTAGGAGTAACTTGGATTGAGAGTGTTTTGCATGAAGAGCTCACAGTTTTTCAAAATTGTAACTTGGTTTAAGAGCATTGCCTTGGTTTAAGAGCTCCGTGTACTGGGTGGGAGCACGAGTGGGGGAGGGGCATGGTCTGCATAGTGTGGTCTACAGCCCTGTACTCTGACCCAGGAAGTGTCTCCATCACCTTCCAAATCATAGCAGATCCACTTCAGACTGGCCCTCACATCAGGGGACAGGACTGTGGAGGTAATTTCTCCATAGCTGTAACCCCTCTCTCATCAGAGAGCGCTGCTATACTGTGCCCACACCTGCCCTGCTCATTCCTTCATGCTCCCTGCAGTCTCTGTCTGCCCTGGTGTTTCCCATCCTCTCTATTTTTACTATAATGTGCTTTCTGTATCTACAAACTGCTGCTGTTTTTTCAGGTTTATACACTTACTATACATTATACACTACACGATGCTTGACTCTACTCTACAATAACTTATGACACATCCAGCTTTCTAAATGTTTATTTTACCTGTTATTCAGAATTAAACAAAAAAAAAAAACATTTTTGGGGTGTGGAACCAATTGTCTGCATTTCAATAATTCCTTATGAGAAAATTTGCTTTGGTTTAAGAGTGGATTTGGATTACAAGCATGATCCCGGAACCAATTATGCTTGTAATCCAATGCACCACTGTATGCAACTTTTTGATCACTTTTTAATACAATTTTCTCAATTTGATGTGACCGAAAATTGTGCAATTTGGCACTTTGGCATTTTTTTGTGCTTACGCCATTTACCGTACAAGATCAGGAACACCATAGTTAAATAGTTTGGGTGATTCCACACATGGTAATAACAAATATGTTTATTTTATTTAAATTTATAAAGTGATTTAAACTTTTTTTTACACTGTAACTTTTAGTTCCCCTGGGGGACTTTCATTATTACTGCACTGATCTCTCATAGAGATCAATACAGTATATATACAGTATATATATATATATATATATATATATGTATATATATCTATATATATATATATGATCAATGAAATCAGTGCTTGATTACAATGGGCTGTATTCAAGCAACCAAGCACTTAGCCAGGATCAGTGTCATTGCAACACTGAGGCCCAGCCAGTTTAAGAAGCAGCAGTCGCCTCTCTGTGACTGCATGCCCCGGGGGGGGGGGGGGGGGGGGGGGCAATCTCACCACTAGACACCAGGGTAGGCATAAAGAAAGCCACATGTAGAAATGTTCTCCAGATACTCAAGGAAGAAGTTTTTAGAGTATCTCACAGTTTCAGTCCAACAACTTCTAACTATTGGGTTTATGTCTTCTCCCATTGGTTTAAGGTTATTGAAATATATAAGAAGACTAAAGTGACGGGCTTGTCTCCATTCCAGCCTAACTATGTGAGCTCACAAAACGTGCATTTCTTAATTAGGATTATTTACAACCTATGGCATCCTTGTAAATCACCACTAAATTGATTTTTTTTTTGCATTAATTAAAAATATATTTTTGCTTTTAATGTTGAGTAAATAACGCTGTGTTATTTTTATGGTCTGTCTGGTACCGTTTCCTTAATGTCAATGTTCTCTGCATTGTGTTTTTTTTTATATGTGAAGCAGTTAATTGAATGAATTGGTTTAAATTTTAATAACTTAAGTTCATTTAAATAGAATTCCCCAAGGCACAATATGCTGCAAGAAAGTGTTGTACTTAAACAAAGCTCAGATCAACACTAACTGGGATTCTATATGAAGTTTTGTACCAGTAAATGAGTTTAAATATGAACACAAAAAGTATTAACAACTATTTTTATGTTATTTCCCATTGCTTTTATAGCACCAGCACCAGCTTTTTTTTGTAATTTTGTTATCTCAAACACACAAACCTATGAGTATTTTTGGGATGTGGAAGGCCGGTAGTGCAGGAAGCCCATACAAACAAAGTAAGAATTTACAAGCTTTATGCATATTACCCTTGGTAGGGTTTGAACAAAACACCCCATGGTTATTGTTAGTGATGGTCCGAACCTGGTTCCGTTCGGGTTCGTTAATCCGAACTCCGGAAATTATTCCCGCTGTCTGCCATAACCATAGGTTGTATCCCAGTTTTCCAGGCGGTCCTCCCGCTGCACGGAGCGGGCAGACAGCGGGAATCTGATGCCGAGCGTTCGGGTTCATATGAACCCGAACCTCGGCAGGTTTGGACCATCCCTAGTTATTATATCACTATGCAAATAGCAAAATATAGCTTTGCTTGAATTCATATTTGTTGGTACACAGATAAAGTTCCCCACTGGTGGTCAAGCCTATTTTTCTATTTGGGGCATGCATGAATAGTCATTGTCGACTGTTAGGGTATGTTGACATTGAGTAAAAGTGGTGGAATTCCACGGTGGAGCTCTCCGCTGCAGAATCCCTCCTGCCTTGGTGCCCCACAGTGTCTTTATGGAGGGCTCGTGTGCCTCCGCTTCCGTCGCTCTCAGCTCAAAAAATTGACATATCAATCGCCACTCTAAGTGGAGAGTGGCGGGAGCAGAGAACTCTCCCATAGAGACACTGTGGGACACTGGGGCAGGTGGGATTCCGCCGAGGGAAGCTCCGCCACAGAATTCCGCCACTTTTACTCAGTGTCAACATACCCTTACACCCAACTCATCAAAAGAAGCAAATTGGAGCTTAAGGATGACCAGCCACCGAACAAATGGATACAGAGGAATAATGACACACTTAGAAGTTGAGATACATACATACAAGACAGGATGACCCGTACTTCATTTCCAAGTCACCCAGAATACAATCTTATACATGGCATAAGCCAATTTATAACAAACAGTTTATGATGATGTGTACGTAAAGGTGCTCAACTGAGATTGCAGCAAAAACATACATGTGTGATGGGTGAGCATGCTTGTCTTTTTAAACGGAGTATAGGGAACAAAGGAACTCATACATATTAGGGTATGTGCACACTACGGAAGCCTATGAGACCAGCGGAGATGTGCGCTTCCGCCAGTGTCCGCGAGCGGGGGGCGAGCTGTGGAATCTATGGCAGGTGATCCAGCGATCATTCGGGCAGCCAACCGCAGCTCCCCCGGCCCTCCTCGGACTCACGAGGAGTAAATGAGCGCTGAGAGCGCTCATTTGCTCCTCAGAGTCGGGCCGTGGAATACGGCCTTTACACTGACAGATGAGAGATTTAGAAATTTTTAGATCACCCAAGAAGCCCATAGGAGATAGCAATGGTCTGCTGCTTCTGCTGATATTACACGGAGCAAGGGCCAGCAGACTGTCATTATCGTACTAGTTTTTTTCAACATGTTAAAAGACAAAAACAGCAGATAATCACTTGTAGTAATTTATTAGTACTTGTATTATCTTTACTATGTGTCATGATCGTGCCTGAAAGGGCATCAGTGCCACCCTCTGCGGTGAAGATCCGACCTCTGCGCCAAAGACTGCGCTTTTGGCCATGATCCGTTCCTTGTTTTACTGTGTTTTCTACTTGTGTCTTCTGTGTTCCGGTCCATGTTTTCTTAGTTTTCCCTGCACTTTCCTTGTTGTGGTCTGTTCACTAATTGTGTCCGCTGTGTTGTGATGGACAGGTCTCCTCACCTCTGGCTTTCTGTGATATCTTGTGTTTCTCCTGCTCCACCTATCAGCTTGGAGTCCGGGACTTCTGTTCCCTTATAAGCTTCTCCCTCCCTTCAGCTTGTCTGTCTGCTAGATCCTGCCTTTGTGATAGTGTCTGTATTCCTGGTTTCCTGATGCCTTGCTTGTTTATTAGCTTCTTTGTCTTTTGGTTCAGTGTTCTCCTTTGTCCTCAGTTTACCTTGTTTAGGGCTCAGTTCTTCTTGCTTTATCTCTGGCTTTGGCTTCACTGTTCTGGCTTTGGCTTTACCGTTACCTGGTTGCATCTCTGGCTTTTGTCCTCCGTTTGTTTGGTCCTCCGTTCCTTGCTGCTTTCTTGGTCCTGTCCTTCTGTGTGTCTTTGTGACTTTGCCTTGTCTGCTGTCATTGTACCTTGTTTGTCTGTACTGTGTCTTGTCTGTGTTCACACTTATTTGAGTGCAGGGATTGTCACCCAGTTGCGAACTGGTTGTTTAGGACCTGCACTGCAAGTAGGTAGGGAGAGTGTGGGGGGTCTTAGCTATAGGGCCCACTTGTCATGTGTGTCTTTGTTCCCGGGGGCCCTGACACTATGCTTCTCATTTCTACGAGTATTTTCCAGATTCTTGGAAATCTAAAGAGCTAAACATACGAATGAACAAAGCCTACAAACACTTCTGCTATAGAAACCAGATCCTTCTAAAAAAAAACTCATTACTTCTAAGCCTAGCAATCCAATTCTTGCTCTAGCTCCAAATTCACGATGCCTTACAGTTAAAAGAGAAATCTCCCTCTTACAATAAAACAGAAATTGCAGAATTTACACAGAAGGAAATCATTACATACAAGAGATTCTTACTGGAGTGTTCCAATGTACATATAAAAACAAAAAGTTGGATGATATTCATGTAACATATTTTGTAGTACAGTGTTTTAGATTATAGCAGACAAGCCTTAGTTCTAATCTAGAATACCACAATAAAAGGTCCTTTAATATATTACAGCCTGTCTGTTCAGGAGTAATTAGCTTATTCATCATTTCCATAGTTATACATGTTATTGAAATCTGGAAAGGGACAGGACATGATATAAAGTGCTATCCTAATGTTGATTGGCCAACACTATCTGAATTGGCATGTATCCTTAATGCTATTGAATGTTTAGGACCGTTTTTGACTTTACACACTGGTGTTCATGTTTAGTAACATTATGCTACCAAATTGCATCCCAAAATGACAGTTGAAAAGGGAAAATTTTATGTTTTTTTTTTTTTGCCATGGGGGGGGGGGGGGGGGCAATGAGGGGGAAGGACATGGTATGTGGGGCATTTGTTTCACTGTGATATGATGATTATGTAAGACTTCAGACTTCTCAGCAGCTTACAGCCATAAACAAGCTGACATCATTTACTGTATAAACACAGCTCCTTGAAAGTCCCACTGTTCAGCAGTTCCTTCATATCCAAGGCCGAGGACAGGTGCTGAGATGAAGAATCATGATCTGATCATTTTCCCATCACAGTCCGGTATTTACCCCTCACACATTATCATTTGCTGCATCGACAACACAAGTTGTAGTTTTATGCAAAAATATATCATTAAAACAGAATGTATTTATTAGGTATTGAACAAAGTATTTAGAATGAATGAAAATTTAAAAACTATTTTTTTCAGTCTGCCACAACAAGGGAATTGGAACAGCACCAGCCAGCAAATTTAAACAATAGAGGAAAGTGCATGTCTCACCCAACAAGATCCGTCCGTCCCAAATAAATAGATAGCATTTTGTTATTTTTTTTCTGTGTGGTCACATTGGGGCATTATTAGTACAGTAAACAGAGAAACATTATTCCTAGGGTGGGTTGCGGGGCTAAGGGGGGGGGGGGGGGTTATTATTACTATATAGAGGTACTGAGCAATATTGCTCCTATAAGGCACATAATGCATTATTAATATACGAGGCACAGAGAAGGCATTGTTACTATATGAATACACAGGTGGCAATATTACATTTTGGGGGTGCAGGAGACATTAGTAACAGATGAGGGCAAATCGGGGCATTATTACAGTATGGATGCACAGGGGGCATTATTACAGTTTAAGAGCCTAGTGGGGGCATTATTACTATATGAAACCACAGTGGGCACTTTTATAGTATGGAGGCATGGGGGCATCATTACAGTATAGAGCAGTCATGTCAAACTCTGGCCCATGGTGCCATTATTTTTGGCCCGCCAGGCAATTCAGAGTTTTAATTACATCTGGCCCACCATGGCTACTATGGGGAAGGGCTGGCTTATATATGAGACTATTGGGGAGGGCTGGCTACTATATAAGAGACTATGGGGAGGGCTGGCTATTATAAAAGAGACTATGGGGAGGGCTGGCTACTAAAGAAGAGACTATTGGGGAGGGGTGTCTACTATATAAGATACTATGGGGAGGGCTGGCTACTACATGAGACTATTGGGGAGGGCTGGCTAATATGTGGGGCAATTTTTTTGGGATTGGCTATAATATGGGTTGGGGTTTAATCATATCATAGCAATTTATCATATCATTTATCATAGTGCATGGGGCCCACACCACTGACAGTGCCAGGACCGCGGCATTCACGCTTCAATAATTATCATGGTTGGCCCGCAACTTTGTCCAATTTTTTTATTTTGGCCCACTGTGTATTTGAGTTTGACACCCCTGGTATAGAGGCACAGATGGGATTATTACTCAATTGATTACAGGGCCATAACTACTGTATTAGGGCACAGTGGAGGCATTATTACTGTATGGAGACACAGAGGCCCATTATTACCAAATAGAAGCACATGGGGCATTGTCACTATATGGTGGCACATTACTACTATATGGCGAAACAAGGGGCATTGTTACTAAATGAAAGCACAAGGGGCATTACAGCATGATCTCGGTCCTTGATGCCTCAATGCCCACACAACACAATGCTGTGTTGAAATAATGCACTGAATCCATAACCATGGTTACATCTATAGTAATGCATAGAGGCACAAGGGGATAGTATGAATTAGTAGGGGTACCACTGGGGAATTATTTGTAAATGGTATCGCAGTAGGAAATTTATTAATGAGTAGGGGAACTGAATTTGGGCCATTTCTATTATTATATGGCACATTAATACGGCACCATACTCTGCAGAGTTGAGTTGCAGTTGGAAGAAGTCATTGTCGTGGTCTGTTTCAAATGGAAAATAAAACGGAAAAGAGAACACCTCTGATCAGAGGAGATGTCAGCTATGAGCCACTAGATAACTGTAATTCTGCAATCACTTATACAGACTGCAGAGCTTTTATATAAAACTAGAATCTGCCACTTTGTTGGAACTGTATGGGGGGAATATTGGTTATATTGGTCTCTACTGTAGATATAATATATGTGATAATAGTGTGCATGTTATTGGACCCTTATAGGAAATGCAGAACTATACTATGCAAAGATACCCTGTTGCATATACTGTTCAATTAATTTGGGGAAGGGCTGACATATGCATGGGTACAGGTTTCATAATAAAGTAACGTCGAGGTTAAAGCGAATGTACCATGTACATCTTTTAAAAATGTTTATATGAAAAGACCGGTGCTGGCGTGGAGATGCTTCAGGCACCGGCCCGAAGCACTAGGGGCTGGCCTCCCGCCCCCCAGTGTGATAATGACGTGGTTTAAAAAAAGCACCACAGCACCATCATCCTCGCGCCGGTCAAGCTCTACCTGATACTTTTTTTTTCTTTTTGGGGATGAGGGGGTTAAAGCATGACTTGGGGCTTGTGTCCCAGATCTTTTAAGGTCCTAGCATCGTCTGAAGAATAAATACATAGACAAACCATTTTGAGACACTTTATAAGTATGCAGTTCATACAAAACTGTACAGATTTAGTCAATTATTCATGTACAGTTTGTTTGAAGCATATGGTTATGGCCAATACTTAACCAATATGTATTTTTAATTAGATGACAAAGACAAAGCAGAGAGAGATATACTGCACCGCAGTTCCTTATGACGCTGATTATACATCAGCAGACGCTGCCTGCAAAGCTAATTATTATTAATCTCTATTATACCTGTCAAGCAGGTGTTGTAGGCTCTTGTTTGACAATATTCAAACATTCCAGTATTGATGGCCCTACGGTAAGTACATCTAGTAGATTTAGCATGTAATTACAATATTCACTAGCCGTATTCATCCCGGTTCCTTCTGCTACATTCATCTATATGGAGATACAGTACATTCTATCGCAAACAAATTCATGGCATTGCCTGTATATGTCTGCACAAGAAAATATAAATTACTGGGTTGATAATAGCTTTGACACAGGCCTATGATTTGCACTGTTATATGATTGTAGGGGTCAATGCATACACTGTGTGCTAGATTAAACAGATGTTCCTAGATGGTAGATGAAGATGCAAAAAGCTTCATTTATATACAATAGCTAGGGACTATTTCTAACATAGAGTACAGTAAAGTTTGCCATGTAGCCTGACTGATGCGGCACACAATTGCAGGGGACATGCCAGCAGACATGTCACCTGTGTTGTCACCGTCTTACACAACTCATTGAAGCAAGCGAAGAAACTCAGTATTTCTCTTTATAAAAAACGGCAAAAGCAGAAAGCTGTTGTCAGCATGGAGACAATTAACGCAGAGTAATGCAAAGATAAATCCACTCAGACTGACTGGAGCTTGGAGATGCTAAGAAATCTATAAATCTCTATCATAGACATTGATCAAGAGAGGAGAGAAATTCATGGTCATCCTAATATGCCTGGCGTAATCTTTGAAATCTGTTTGTGTGTTTAGTATCAACATAAATTATTTTGTGTTTCTATTCTTTTTATATCCAAAAAAAAAAACAACTAGAGGTCAAATTGGTTGAAAATACATTGCCTCTTAACTCTCCTTTCGGAGACACATACAGTACATGTGATCTTAATTTATGAAGTAATGTAATAATGTAACAAATCTTACCATAACCTTCCCCCAGGTGGCTTCATACATTACACAAATTTCATGCTTGGCGGATCTATAATAATCCCCCTGAACCTCTCAAAAGGGATTTAGAACTGAGCAACAATATACTGTAAGGTGAAGTTTACATACTAAGATCATTTAGATTTTTTTTTTTTTTTTGAGCTCAAAGGGCATGTTAACCTTTCAGCACTACTTTGTGTAATGTATACCTAATCTATATAAAAGTTAAATATCTTGAATAACTTGTTATCTGGTATTGATTCACATGTACAGACAGTCCTATAGTACAGATCGACATTTGCATTTCTCTTTGTTGTCACAGTCGATAACCCTTCTAACATCTTCCCGCCCTTCTTAGAACCCTGCTTTAGCTGGAGGAGAGAACTAATAAGTGCTTCTCTTACCCTGGTGGACGTGGCCTAGCCAAATATTATACGGGTGCCATGAAATACAGCTCCTGTACCACTACAATTACTACATTAAGATTTCTGTATAACCTAATCTGTGTTGCCACACACATTGTAACTGTGACATCCATTCTTCCCATCACCACTCGGTTCCTAAGATCTCCTCCGGTTTGTATATATGCAAATGTCTAGTCTGGTGCACTGTGGGGTCCAGCACCCCCAGGGAACTATTTCCTTCCCTCTATGACACGCCACCTTCAGAATATTTTCTGTTCCCAGCATAAAGTGTGAAGGGGAGTTCTGATGCGGACGCACACGGATGCGCCCGCATCAGAACTTTGCGGCGGTACCGGCCGGGATGATCTTTAATGAAACCGTCCGTATTCACTTATGCTGTATTTATATATATGTACAGTATGACCCTTATGATGTCACCAATGGTATGCCTATAAGGTTACATTTCATTTGGTCACTGCTACACTATTTGCGCTGTTTACATGTGTTACTGGATCTATCATGGTAATCTTTTAGCCCTTTTATTTTACACATTGATTCCCAATAAGTGTTGGAACTGGTGTAATTGGGAGTATATGGTAACTGAGCAGCAAGGCATATGGTGGATGCTTCATGGCTCAGTGTACAGGAACAGGGCCTCCTGTCTTCATGTACATACTTCCTAAGTGATTTGCCAAAAATGAATCCCAAAACGGGAAAAAAATCTAAATTTTGGAGGAACTTCAGGGTGAATTCAATTTATTTAGAACTGATTCACTCATATCTAGTCACAATTTATAAAAAAAAAAAAAGAGATGTAAGTGCTTGACTGTCATCTGTATATGAGAAATGCAGTATTTACAACATACAGGTAAGGCTGGGTTCACACTTAGTTTTTTTAATCAGTTTTTCCAATCCATTTTTTGAAAATGCGTTTTGATCCATTTTTATTTTTATAATGGAAGTCAATAGAAAAATGGGTCAAAATCGATGAGCACAAATGCATCCGTTCTTTTATCCATTTTTTCATGTTTTTTTTTTTCAAAAATGGATGAGAAAAATGGATTGCAAAAATGTAGTGTGAACCCAGCCTAACCCTGCTGCCTAAAATGCTGATGAAGTGTAGGCTTGTGGTTGTCCAGCAAGTCCTGCAATGATCATCCCTTCATTTTTATGATTGAGGTTAATAGACTAGTGGTGAGTCTGTGAATATGTCCTTTCTATTGAAGTCATGTGCGACTTTACGTTATTTGTAATAATACTTCTCTTCATAATCATAAAATTAATAACCCATTTAGTTGTATTAGTCTCCAGCTATTACTCAGGTAAAGATGTGTAATGCATTACACCTGAATGTGTTGTGTTGAGATTATTTGGCAATGATAAATCACATAGTTGTCAAACATTTCTAGAATTTCCACTGGGGAATGAGCCTGTCGTTACTTACTGGAAGGGCCTTCTTAAATGTCTGGATTATAAAAAAAAAAAAAAAAAAACACCAATGTGTAACAACTACTTGATTTTCTTGTAAGATTGTCTATTTCCAGTAATGACATCACAGCGCACCCCATAGCTAACAGGTTTCATGTTAACTAATTTCCTTAAACTTGAAAGAAATCCCATAACTATTAATGAACGGAGCAGTTCTGTACAAAAGTCAATAGAGAGCAGCACAGCAGATAATAGAAAGTACTGTTTATAGAAATAGCAATCAAAAGATTAGATGTATGGCAATTACAACAAGTCACAATGCAGGATGGGCCCAACAGAATATTTATGCAGAGGCTGCAGTGGTTAAAGGGGTTGTCCAGCGAAAATCTTTTTCTTTCAAATCAACTGATATCAGAAAGTTATATAGATTTGTAATTTACTTCTATTAAAAAATATCAAGTCTTCCAATACTTATTAGCTACTATATGTCATGCAGGGAATGTTTTATTTTCAGTCTGACACAGTGCTCTCTGCTGCCATCTCTGTCCGAGACAGGAACTGTCCAGAGCAGTACAGCCTCTCCTTCTCTAGAGAGTTCCTGTCCCGGCCAGAGATGTCATATGATGATGTAGATCTGAGGCTTCAGCACAGATTTTTTGCCACTATTTACATCTTGCCCCTCATGCAACCCCCTCTCCCCACCCAAGAAGTTTGCACAAAAACCTGAGCCTTTTTACAGATGTATGCCTGGCACAGGCTTTATAAATCCACACTCACATATGGTGATTCCATATATATATATATATGGTGAATATTATAGACCACTTCCGTTATTTAACCCCTAGGCGACCCGTACATCCAGAGCCGCCTCCATGTGTTCAGTGCGGGGCCGTGCGGGACCGCGGCTATTAGCGGGCATGGTCCGATCCCCGGGACCGCTAATAAAGTAAAAGTTGGCAGCTGTCAAAAGTTGCCAGCTGCATCCAATTACTTGATGCAGCTGTTCCCTAGTGTCTAGTGGGAGCGATCCACACATCTTACCCCATCCGGGGTCTGCGCCGTAATGACGCTGATCCCGGCTCGGCACTCGATCGCTTCCAGCTGCAGCAGCCGAAAGCAATCAATGTGCCTATCTCATTGATCTATGCTGCAAAAAATGACACCTGACACAGCCCCATAGACCAAAGGATAAAAGCACTATAAGCATGGGAATAGAGTGATTTTAAGGAACATATATTTGTTAACAATGCTTTGAATTTTTTACAGGCCATCAGATATAATGAAAGTTATACATGTTACATATTGTTGTAATTGGAACGACTAGAGGAACATACAGTATATAACAAGTCAGTTTTACCCCAGGGTGAACAGCGTAAAACTGAAAAAAAAAAAAAAAAGAAAAGAAATGCGTTTTTTTTTTTTTTTCAATTTCACCACACATTGAATTTTTTTCTGGTGTCGCAGTGTACTTTATGAAAAAATTCAGCCTGTCATTGCAAAGTACAATTAGTGGTGCAAAAAATATCGGGCTCATGTGGGTTTCTAAGTGAAAAAATGCAAGTGCTATGGCCTTTTAAGCACAAGGAGGGAAAAACGAAAACGCAAAAATTTAAATTGGCCCAGTCCTCTAAGGGTTAATACTTTGAGTGCATTGGACGTCCATCATTCCATTGATTTCAATGCATTGCACTGAAGTCAATTTAATTGTGGCAAGAATGGCCATCTTTTTAAATAGAAAAACCTTCCTACTGCTCTGTTGTATGAGGCCTTACGTTCTAACATTTTATATCAATAAACTCATTTAACTCAGTACTAAATGTACTCTTTTGTTATATACATTATGTCAAACTTTTTATTGCAGGCTTTTCAAGTAGTGTTCATGATACTCAATAATTTATATCGAATTGCTTTAGGCTAAAAAAGCTTTAAAGATAGAAAAACTCCAGAACTTATAAGTGGGAAAATAATATAATTAAATTCTTACATTTGGATGTTCTCAAAATTATGATATGTGGTACCATGTAATTTGAACAAATTGGGGGAAATTCTAAGCAGCTAGAGGCATAAACGGGGTTAAAGGGGTACTCCGGGCTGGGGTTATTTTTATTGTATGATAGGGAAAGGGGTGGAATAGAAGCCGCCGGTCACTTACCTCCCCGGTTCCAGGGCTGGGTCCCAGATCACACTGCCCCATCCTCCCGTCCAGCTGCCACCTCACGTCTTAAGCCGAAGCTCAGACCAGGACCAGCGGCAGCTGGACGGGAGGACGGGGCAGTGTGATCTGGGACCCAGCCCTGGAACCGGGGAGGTAAGTGACCGGCGGCTTCTATTCCACCCCTTTCCCTATCATACAACTTTCCCTATCATATCAACTTTAAAATAATAAAGTTTATACATTCCTGTCCATGATCCCCAGTGTTCTCCTCGCTGGTGGTTCCCTCTCACCCAGTGATTGGCTAAGCAGCTTGTCACTTAAGAGACCAGCTCTGAAGTTACAGCTGCGGCCGGGGTAGAAGCTAGGAGAACACCAAGGATTGTGGACAGACACATATAAACTTTATTATTTTTTTAATACAGTCATCAGCTGCCAGCTGTGCATCACTAGCGATGCATGCCTGGCGGACAATGATTTTTAGGTTGTAATAAATAACACAATCAGCTGATGATTGTTTTCATCGTCTGATCATTGTCAATACTATATGGAACGAAAATCTGCCGAATCAGCCTGATTTGGCAGATTATCACTCCATGGAATAGGGCCTTTAGTCTATGGGTATTGACAGGGAAGGCCTCTCTTAGACAGGCAGGGATCACTAGGGTAACTCGTGAGTAATGTCACAGAGCAGGCTTAGCCTAAGGGTATTTACAGGAAAGTCCTACAAATATATCTTCACTCATTTTCAACGGCTCAATGGCTTACAGGACAACCATAGGTAAGCTATTATTGCTACCTTCATTATTACCATTTTTTTGGCTTCACAATTTTAATTTTTTTTATCTCACATCACTAAGCATAATTATATAAAGTGGCATAATTCATTTAGGGGTCTGGTCTCGGGTCTGGGGTCCCTTTGGACCAAAGGGACCAAAGCCAAAGCCCGCTATGCAGTTTTCAAAAGTCATCATATGGAGAGTCACCGAATAGAGACAAAAAGGGAAGCGAGTATCTACAGAGAAAATGTCATTGGAAATTCTAAAGACATGCCTCTTATAGTAAATCCTTGTATTACCCAGGAGAACAATTACATATTCCCTGTGCTGCGATGTCCCCCTGGCCTACATGGAGAGCTTTTCTAACACAAGTAATTATTCTTAACTGAGGAGTTACAGCTGCAATACACTGACATGCATACATTCTGGGGGCTGCACAAACTAAGAGGGTACTAACTCTTCTGTGTTTAAAATCAATATTTAAAAACATACTTAGGTTTATTTATAAACACATTAAAGTTCATTTTCTTTCAAGAGTTTTATATAAGTCTGTTGTCCGTTCTATATGCAAGGTCAAACAACTGGACCAATTTGCATTACATTTGACCCATAAGTATATTAGGCACTTTGGAAGGTTATTCTGGGTTTTAGCTATCCCTGCAGGATAGGGGACAAGTAAGAGATCGCGGGGAGTCTGACCTCTGTACCCCCTGGTGATCTACAGATGGCCCTCAGGAGAGAGTCGAGTGCTGTACTCTGTTCTCTCCAGCAGCTTCATAGAAAATTATTAGAAACGTGGGTCACATGCCGACCTATGGTTGTATTCAAAACAAAGGAACCAGGGGCTGATCTGGACATTGCCGGGGAGTATGGAGGTCAGACCCCCCTTGATCTCATACTTGTCCTCTTTTCTTTGGATGAGCAAACTGTGAGAAAAAAAACTGCTGTGTTTTCCAAAAACAGGTAGTAAAAAATGAGCATGTTCATGATTTGGATGGTCATAATCAATTACGACCGTTATTCTATACCGCGTTTGCATTGCTGGGCAATTTCCTATTGACTTCAACGGAGAACAATATTATACAGACATAGGAGGGAATTTAATAAACATGGTGTAAAGTGAAACTGGCTCAGTTGCCCCTAGCAACCAACCAGATTCCACCTTTCATTTTCCAAAGAGTCTGTGAGAAATGAAAGGTGGAATCTGATTGGTTGCTAGGGGCAACTGAGACAGTTTCACTTTACATCATGTTTGATAAATCTCCCCCATGGTTTCCATGTAAAGCCTATTTGCCAAACTTTTTTGTCCCTTTTAGGCAAAATAAAATGCATTGATTGAATGAGTAAAAACTGAGGCCTAAGCCTATTTGTAGAATAATATGAGTAGGGTAGTGACATCATATTGATCTGGAGAGGCAACAGGATTTTCTATACCAGAAGAACAGGGAAAACTACTTTCTATTTTGTCATTACCGCCTTCTGTCATCACTTGTAGCTAATACCTAGTCATAACCATAGCCAGGTGAATAGTCACTATTGTATGATGCTATTATCTTCATGTGGCTATTACAACACTACATGACCCTTTTATGCTCTAATGATATCCGTGATTTTTTTCTGAACCTAAAGCAAAAATATACAATACACACATAATTCTGTCAATCAGCAATTTTATTACCTACTCTGTTACATGCGCAAGGACTGCAATGTACATATAAGTGTCTCATTGCTTTTTCTTGTACAATTGTCCTTCAATGTGCTTATCTTGCCATGTCATGAAACAATCGTATAATGAGTAATGAGAATTGACAATTTCATGTGCATATACCCATTTTGGTGATTAAAGAGGATGTACCACCAGGTACATCCTCTTGAATTTAACACACCGATAAAACGGCGCCATCATGGGGAAGCTGGTGCCGCGGTCCATTTTTCGAACCGGCCTGCCCCCAGCCCGCCCCCAGTGGGAGGGAATTCCCTCCCCTTCTATGACGCGGCTCTATTAGAATCAATGGAGACGCGTCATAGAGGGGAGGGAATTCCCTCCCACTGGGGCGGGCCGGCCGACCTCCAGTGCTTCAGCACAGCCCGTTGCCGCTGGGTAGAATGGCGCCGTACACGGGCTTCCCCATGACAGTGCCGTTCTATCGTTCCTCTTTAAGGTTTTTTTTTTAAACTTATACTATACATACAGTGGCCCAGATTTACTATTGTCTGCTGAGTGTCCAACATGCAGCCTGCATAATGTGGCTTGGTATTTATTAGACGTCTTGGTTCTTCAAAGGTCCTCGTGCATTTTCAAGTGACCCTGTACCCACAATCTGTCCCCTCCAAACCGCTTGAACAGTCAGATCGCTGCTTTTAATCCAAAATCTGTCCTTGGGTCCGTTCGGCAGGTGATGCCGAATCTCTCCTAATCATCACTTGTCTGAACACTGCACATGTGCCTTAATGATGCAGTACATGTGTAGTGTTCAGACAGGTGATGATAAGGGGAAATCCTGCCTGGGGCGTTCTTATTAATGAAGAGGGAGAGGTGGTGCAGGCCTAGAACACAGACACTCTAGGCAACGCCAATTTGACACAGGCCTGCAAGTTTAAAAATCACCAGCTGAACGGACCCCAGGAGAGATCTTGGTTTAAAAGCAGCAATCTGACAGTACGAGCGGTTGGGGGGGGGGGAATTGTGGGTACAGAGTCGCTTTATAGGGCTGACTAATTTCCACCTGTTTTGTTTAGCTTGCTTCAAATATGGCGCCAGATGAGTGCTAATTCTATCACTAAATTCTTCGAAAACATGCCCAAAATTTCAAAGCATACCCCCTTTTCAGCCAAAAAAACCCCCACTGAACACTGAAGTAGTCAAAGAAAGTACTTCCTAAACAGTGTACCATAATGTCAACATATTATCCATACAAATAGGTTATTATATTATACATGAGAGGACTCATTTTACTTTTTATTATATGGGGCAAAATGGCAACTTCTGTTTTCATCTGTGTGTAATTGAATCGGTTAAATGATTAAAGTGGATTATAAAATCACTGCCATGCAAAAGCGATATTACCCATCATTACATTATGCATATATTAACATTTATGTTATTAGATAGCAATTCATTAACCAATATTTCAACACAATAGCTCTACATTACTTTTACCAAGCATGTGTGACTATATCATGGATACCAATAGAAACATAACCGGCACTTATTCCAATTTCAAGCAGACATACTGTAATTCGATAACAGATGGGAAACATAAATTATCATCTAATATAAATGATGTATAGCGTAAGGTTAAATTCTGATGGTCACACTTTATATGCACCTTTTCGTAACAATGGTTAGAATTGTGCTGTACAGAAACTTGCAGACATTTGTAGGGATCATCAATGATGTAACAAGAGAACCTGCCTGCTTAGCTCTTTACAGCATAAGGATCAGCTGCTGATCCTTCTGTCTGCTGAATTCTCTTACATGAATGTGTCTTCCACTCACTTGAATCAGATGTTAATATTACAAAACATGACAGAGATCCAAGGATTCTCAAATATTCTTAGGAACACTAAGGCTGTTCATTTTTAAACTATGTTACACTTGCAAATTATCCTTATATTTGCCAACAATTTAAGGAATATAAAACAAGTAAAGTTGCATGTTCCGTGGGTAGGCAACAAACCTAAAGCCCATCAGCATCCATAGAGAAGGTACATGTCTTATCTCATAGGATCTTTCTGAAAAATTACACAGCTGTTTTGAATATGTTTTTAACCAATGCCAGAAGGAGATTAAACAAAAAAAAAGAAAAAAAACAACAACTTTGTTACAGCATAGAAACTATTGCAGCTACAGCATATGAGTCTTCTTAAAGGGGTTATCCAGAGTTAAAAAAAAAAAAAAAAAAAAACAAGGCCACTTTCTTCCAAAAGAGAAACAGATCACTAATCTCAGGGAGACAAGCCAAAGATAACACTGCCGGCTGCCCGTTAAAGCACTCAATGCAGTGAAATCCTAGGTTCATTGCTCCCTGGGAAACATGAATATGCAAAAAAAGAGCCTGTGGAGCCTCATTTGAGTCTCAAAACACAGGACTAGCCAGAGACAGCATGACTCTTGTCTTTAGTTTGGGTGCAGGTTTTGCAACTCAGTCCCATTGAAGTTAATGGAGCTTAATTGCAAACTACACCAAAACTGGTGACAAGAGTCGTGTTGTCTCTGGAAGAAAGTGGCCATTATTTTCTTACCCCTTTAAATAATGCCTCATTGTCTTACATATTTATTAAATGCGAGATAAAGACTATTGAATAGAATAAACAGTTTCCCTGTAATGTTTTTTTACTTTGTTGTTACTGGATACAGCCTCTGGTTGATCTTTCTTTGACATGATAAGCATGCACAGTGTATAACATGGAAAAGGCTCAAGCATAGACTGCATAAAAACAGTTATGCAGTCTATGCTTGAGCCTTTTTTCCATCACTGCACAGTATGAGCATGCACAGTGGTTTTCTGCAGTGTATAACAGCTGCTTTTGTATAGTGAGTCTGTGCATGAGCCTTTTCTCCATCACTGCACAGGATGAGCATACACACTGGATTTCTGCAGTGTATAACATCTGCTTTTGTATAGTGAGTCTATGCATGAGCCTTTCCTCCATCACTGCACAGGATGAGCATGCACAGTGGGTTTCTGCAAAATATAACATCTACTTTTGTATAGTGAGTCTGTGCATGAGCCTTTTCTCCATCACTGCACAGGATGAGCATGCACACTGGTTTTATGCAGTGTATAACATCTGTTTTGTATAGTGAGTCTGTGCATGAGCCTTTTCTCCATCACTGCACAGTATGAGCATGCGCAGTGGTTTTCTGCAGTGTATATCATCTACTTTTGTATAGTGAGTCTGTGCATGAGCCTTTTCTCCATCACTGCACAGGATGAGCATACACACTGGATTTCTGCAGTGTATAACATCTGCTTTTGTATAGTGAGTCTATGCATGAGCCTTTTCTCCATCACTGCACAGTATGAGCATGCACAGTGGTTTTCTGCAGTGTATAACATCTGCTTTTGTATAGTTAGTCTATGCATGAGCCTTTTCTCCATCACTGCACAGGAAGAGCATGCACAGTTTTCGCCACTGAGCTTGCAATGTAACTGCAGGTCCTTGGCCTGTGGGATATGTAGTTTCTTACAATGAATAGGTGGTAACATGTGACAGTCTATAAGACGGCTCTTTTAACTCTCATTGTCGCAAATGTAACACAGGTACCAAAGTTCAAAAGGATGGAAGTTACACTGTAAGGTTCTGATGACACGTTCCTATACTTTCTGCAATTTTCAGAATATCCAAGGTTATTGAAAAATAGCTGGTGTTGAGGTAACCCTTGTAACTATGTTCTGACGTGTCACCGAGTCATAGGAAACAGGTTGACCAAACCGCACCGTTTAGGACTTAGAACCCAGGTGCAAATTCATCACTGCCAAGAAAAGTGACAGTCATGTTATAGAAAAAAATTTGAAAAATATTGTTTGCCTCCATACAAATGCTACGTTATGACCCTTAGCTTGAGAAATATTGGAAAGTATACTGAAATTTGTATGGAGGAATAATACATTTTTCTTTTTTTTTCTTTCTTTTATTTTATTAAGACTGGATGCTGTCACTTTCTTGGTACTTAATGATGTCACAATATACATATCAGTAGATAACATCCTTGAAAGATGGATGAAGGGGCCTCAAAGAGGAATCCTAAGCACTATAGAGTCGGAATACTGAGATATACCAAAGGGGTATGGAACTGAATTGAGTGCCATGGCCGGGTCACCATAACTTCTTTTTTGGGGGGTTGGGGGTTCTAAACTCATGGATCTTCTTAAAGAGGTATCCTAAGCACTATAGAGTCAGCGTACTGACCTTTAAACCAAAGGGGTATAGTACTGAATTGAGTGCCATGGCCTGATCACCATAACTTTTTTTTTTTTTTGAGTGGGGAGTTCTAAACTCATGGATCTTCAATAGTGTCATCTCCTGTTATATATCAACAGCATAACAGGTAATTGCTAAACTCTTTACGTTACCTTATGTTACTTTCACAATTTTTTTTTTTTAATTAATATTATGTTAGAGCATTTGAGTTCCAATAGTTCAACCATGTTAAAAATTTTGATGAATTTTTTTTACTAAGAAACTTTGGAAAAACTCTTAAACTGTTATACGTGTTCTTTTAAATATTCATATTGCAGATGAAACATAGATGTTGAATGCTCTGGCAACTTTCCTACCATACACCCTATATAGTTGCAGCAGAAAAAAAAAACAATGTTCATTTCACATATAAACATAACAATCTGGAATCCATTTCTCAACAAGTGGATGAAGTAAATCATGTACAGTACCCAAAACGCAGATGTTTATTCTGCTGACAAAAACAATAACAGCTGGTGGGACCTAAAAAGTTTGGTCAAAAGCATAATGCAAAACACATCCAATGTGGATGAGATACAACCACAACAATACACGCCTGTGGACGCTTTGTGACTTCTTTTTAAAGCAATATATCACACCATTTGCTTTATAAAAAAAAAAGGCAATTTATTGGCAAGAAAAGACAGTTTCAATGCAAAGTGATTCAGTAATTACTTCAACAACTTGTCAGACATAATGTAAACCAACCATAGATGTAACCGTCCAATGTTTGTGATTAGCTATCTTATAAACAAAATATAATAAATAAATAATATATAATATAATAAATAATTTCATTTATGTAAAAATATATAATAAATATAATACATAATAATTTCATTTATGTATAAATCCACAACCTGTTCATTCAGTGGGCCTCATGGCATCCAAATACAGGTCCGGAATCAATCAAATATGTAAAATATGACCAATGAATTCTTCCAAAGAATCGCATCTCATCAAATCCAATGGATTTGATTCCATGAACAGAATGATTATTGCTAACCATCAGGACCATAGGTTGTTATATCTATGGCCTTTTTACATTTCATAAGCTGTTTCAGTCCAAAAGCCCATATCGCTCCTCCACCTATAATACACAGCAATTGATCTCTCATTAAGATAACCTTGAACAATGAATCCAGATTGTTTAAAGCCACAAGTACAAGCTTAAGCAGATGGAAGGCTCAATAGCGACATCACAGTATACTTCAACTCTGTTATTAGAGCATGCATGCAAATTACTGTAGACATAAAACAACTTTCACTGCTGACCAGTGGGGTTTGTATTTAAACAATGCAAAAGTTACCCCCAGATTAGTCCACAATCAGGATTTATTCAGCAAGAATTAACATCTATGGCTATATATATATATATATATATATATATATATATATATATATATAGCTTTAAAGCGCTGCAGATGTCCAAGTGTCATTCACAACCGGAGAAGAGCATAAAATCACTTTTGCACAGACAATAGCAGGACAAGCCTTTAATATAGGACGTCAGCAGGGAGGATTTGATTTGCTCATTAACCCCTTCCAGCAAGGATGGGAGAGCTCAGTGTACCAGTCTAAGCAGCAGGATGATCCATTCCACCCTATAGTCAATGGATCTGGGATCCAAATGTCATTTAGCAGCATTAAACAATACCTAGCCAACTCCACCACTCCCAGCTCCTAGTCATCACATCCCCAGCCATAAATAAACTCAACCTTCTATTGGGATGTGAACTGGAGCAGTTAACCAGTTAATGGCATACAGGTAGGATGAATCCACCCCATCCATTATACACAGACAGTTCATTTCCATTTTTTGGGGGGGCTGGGGATATTAACCCTTTATTTACTCGAGCTGCTGGCTATCCTTCTGTCATCATCATCATCATCATCATCATCTGAAAGCTTGCAGTGAAAGGATTAAAATGCAATCTGCAGTGACAAGGGTCCAACCTCCTCCTTCCCCCTCCTCACCCTCCCTCCTTACACTCCAAAACATTAGGACCTTAAATGAACCCCCATACAGCAATGCACACACACCCTTGTGCCTTACCTCCAAGGCTTCCAAAGTCACAAAGCTGCTCATTGCAAATCCATCAATGATGTCTTCTTCAGCCGAGGAGGACTCTTTCCTCTTTCTCCTAGGTGGCTTTGGTCTGGACAAGGAAGAAGCAGTCGGGTTCCCATTGTCTTCTTTCTCAGATCCAGAGGAAGAAAGCAAAGAGCCGGTCCTGGAAAGCCCTAATCCTCCTTTGGACCTGATTTCCCTATCCCTTTGGGATTTGGATCTCCTCTTCTTGCGATAGCCATTGCACCGTGGGCCATCCATTGCACCCACAGCAGTAGTAGCAGCAGCAGCAGCACAGGCAGCAGCAGCAGCAGCAGCAGCAGAAGAGGAGACACCAGCAACCACCCCTCTCCCTCTCCCCTTCCCCACCTCCTCCCCTCCTGATACAGAATAAATAATAAAATAAAACCCACCACGGTCTGAAAAAGAAGACAATCCGAAAGGATAAAAAAGGCAACAAAAAAAAGAAGAAAGAAAGAAAGAAGAATCAAGGATGAAGAGCTGGGAAGCACATTGTTCCTTTCCTGGTGCAGGCAGCAATGTGCAGACAGATAGTGTGATTCCACCACACACACATCCACAAGCCAGAAATTCCTCTAAGGCTGCCAGGGAAAGTAATGGCTGATCACAGCCTGGAAATCTGGAGAGGAGAAGCCTTTGATCAGGAGTGGAGGTTAAATCATTCCCCCCTCCCTAAACCAAATCATGGAGCTTTCCACCTGATGTATTCCCTGCAAACATTTAACTCTTTGTTACTGTTGCTTGTTCTTCCACAACTCCATGATGAATCTTTTGGATCATCTCCTCCTCCTCTTGCTCAGTGAGGAACTTCCAGTATAGAAGATGACCCCCTCCCCTTGTCCTCCTCTTCTGCTCGGTTCTCGTCTTCTGCTTTCCTCCTCAGTGACAGATACATCCAGACTAGGCAGACAGAGGAGGGGCAGGAGACTGGGTGGGAGACAAGGAAGAGAAGTGCACGGAGAAGAGGAGCACTCTCCTCTTCTTTCTCTTCTTCCTCCTCCACATACACAATGGGGGAAAGTGACAGCTGAGGCTGTGGCCGGTGCTCGGGATGTGCCACCTCCTGAGCTTCCTTCTCCACGGGAGGTCAGGGCGATGCTGTGTCTTCTCTCCCAGGCCGGAGAGGAGGGGGCTCAGCAGCACACAGCCCTTCCTCCAGCTCCAGTCTCCTGCTCTCCCTGCTAAGCGGAATCCACAACTTTTCTGCCCATTATCAGCAGCACATGCATCTATAGACATGCACATATGTGACTGGGGACACGTGTATACCGAGGCGGAGCAATGCAATCACTCATCCCACCTATGTCTGTCACAACTCACACACACTTGTGTCCCCAGGGAAGCAGATTAGACTCCTATCACCATCCTGCCAGCTCCTATAGCTAGTGCCATGTGACTTACAATGGGAAAGAATATATATATATATATATATATATATATATATATATTTTTTTTTATTTTTTTTTGTAGAGTCACATGAACCCTGAATACCATACACAGCTTAATTTTGTATGAAGTGTGATTCTTACATTAGCTCTCTATAATCATGTTCCACACACTTACTTGAGGACACTAGGTTCACTTTCACTATACAAATACACCTTGAGGCTATGTTCACACTACGTAAAACTACGGCAACAACGGCCGTAGTTTTTGTGCAGCAGAACACAGCCTTTTAAGCTATAGGATCCCGGCCGGAGCATACGCACATCGTATGCGCTCCGGCAGGGATCCCATACGGGGCCGCAAAAAACTGAATTCTGGCCGCAGAAAGACCTGTCAGTTCACACAGTGAAGTGAGTGGCTGCGGCCGCTCGCTTCACTGTGTGCTATGGGAAGCTTTGATGCGGGCGCGCGCTGTTGCGCCCGCATCAGAGCTCTGCGGCCGGAAAGATCACCCGGCCGGTACTTAGGTACCGGCCGGGTGATCTTTCCGGCCGCAGAGCTCTGATTCGGCCAGAGACCAGCCAGAGACTGGGGTCACAGAACGGCTGGTCTCATACGTTGTGTGAACATAGCCTTAGGCCATATGCGCACACAGTAAGAGACTAGTCGTTCCGTGACCCGGCCAAGTCACGGTACGGCCGGTCTCTGAAAAGATCATCATGATCTTTGCAGCCACAGAGTTCTGATCCGCATCAAAACTTTGCAGCCGGATCCGGTCGCTCCATAGTGTGCACTGACAGGGTTTTCTGCGGCCGCTATTCACTGAATTACGGCCGCAGAAAACTTACATGTGAGTTGTTTGTGGTGCCGCGAGAGATCCCGGCCGGAGCGCATACTATGTGTATACGCTCCGGCCGTGATCCCATTGGCAGCAAAGGCATGTATATTTTCGTAATAATCGCAGCTGTTGTACAAGGCCATGGTTGTATACGTTGTGTGAACATAGCCTAAAATTGCCTAAATAGCAAGTTGCACTCCTATGACAGAATATACAGAGTGTGGGAAATAACCTATTCCACCCGTGTATAAACTAGTCTTCAATCTTTATTGCTTATCCAACAATAAAAGCACCTGACATTTACAAGAGTCAATGCACTACTTGTGTATGTATGGTGATCTTAAGGGTCTTTTACATGGGCCGATTATTGTCCAGAAAATCGTTAAATCATTCAAAACTTCTGGTGTAAACATGGCAATGATCAAACTATGAACGAAAAATCGTTTGTATGTCGTTGATTTACACTTTCAGTGTAAACACTCATCATTCACAGTGTATAGATACGAATTTAATTACAAATATTCACAAAATAACTTTTCATATCAATTTATTTTCTCGTCTAAATGCCTATTGTTTAAAAGAAAAAAATTACTTGTCATCCACTAAACAAGCGGTTAAGCAGTTTTTCTGTGCATGAAAAAGGCCCCTTATTCATGGTCATACTACCATTACACCTTGTGCTCCATGTAAAGGAGTAGTGATCACTTGTAGTGTAGTAATGTCTGAAGCATATAACAATACCTGCAGAGTGTTTACAGTCCTGACTTCTTGCATTCTAGTCTGTGTCCAGCTATCATTACAGGTCATGGGGTCATTTGCAAGTCAGTGGTATGTAGTAGACACAATAATTTATGGCCACTCCATAAAATCTACCACCCCTACAAACCTACCCCCTGAGAAAGACTCTTATTTCACCTCCTGGCAGAAATGGACGTGGTGGTACAGAATGATGAACAAAACACAACAATCACTGAGCTCAGGGAGATCAGCGACAAAATCCAATGGAGTACTCAAGAGTCTCCACTGATACATTGCCCCCTATAAATTTAAATATGCAAAAAAGGGTCTGTGGAGCTTCAGTTACGAGTCTCAAAAGACGGGAATAGCCAGATATCCCTCCAGAGAAGTAAAGCCTGATGCCAAGGGGGTGACTCCCAGTGGGGAGTTTACCAAACCACCTTGATACATAGCCCCTTAAGTCGCACTGGGTTGCGAGTATTGGAACATAAATAGGAAAGTACCAGATTGGCCCCTTTTGCATTAAAGTCTAACTCTGTGGCGAGTACTGCAACATGACAAGGGTTTACCAAAGCCAGGCATCTATCCACAGATGGATGTTTCGAGGTATTTGCCCCTCGTCAGTGTGGAGCAGGATTCTGGCTAACAGGGGCAATGAAAAATAGACCAACAAAACACAGCAATCACTGAGCTCAGGAAGATCAACGACAAAAAATCCAATAGAGTACTCAATCAAGAGTCTCTACTGATACATTGCCCCCTTTAAATTTAATTATGCAAAAAATGGTCTGTGGAGCCTCAGGGTCCGTTGGGTGATGCACCCAAGTAACAATGTCCAGATTTACTATTGGTGTAGGTTTTTTCAACTTGTTTTTTTTTACAAACTAATTACTAATTTGTCACACATCTGAGGAAAAAATTAGCACACAAATAAAAAGTGATGCAAAGCATTCTCATTGGGTTCATTAACATGAAAAATCATACACAACAGTGGTTTTTCCTAGATACACATTTCTGTTGGATTTTTCTGACCACTTAAATGCACATTGTTGTTATAATTTTCTTCATTGCAATTTACATTAATGATACTTTTTTGTTTGTTTGTTTTTTTATCATTCTTTAAAGTAAAGCTATATTTACTTGTATCCAGGTCCAGTCTCCTGAAGGCCGCTTTTTAGTCTTGTGGCGGCTGAAATAAAAAGATAAGTCCTAGTCATCTGTGCATTCACAGAGAAGGCAGTTGTTAGCCTGACGCACACATTGAGCCATGACACTCTATACTGGCCATGACTTTCTGTGATTAGTTTCTCTTTTTCAACCAGCACAAGACTAAAAAGCTGCCTTCAGGAGACTGGACCTGGATGCAAGTAAGTATAGCTTTATTTTAAAGCATGATAACAAAAAAAATATATATATAATTATAATTTTAAAATAATAGTAATTATTATTGTACATTGTAAACATGCTTTATATTACATCTACTGTTAATTAAGGTTTAGAAAATGAAAACGACAGTGTGTGAGGGCTTTAAAAAAATTTGTGGAGATCCCCACCTTGTGGGGTGAAAAATGCAATTTGTGAGTTAGTTCAGGTTTCTGCTTGTAGTATCGCCAAAATTGTGTCACAAATATCGACACTAAATCTTTGGGATGGGAATAGTTAATCTGGGGTGTTGTTTAGAAAGTAAGGGCTCTATAATTAATGGGGTGATTATTGACTTAAAGAGGTAATGTCACAATATATTTTTTTTTTTTAAATCAACTGGATTTCTAATTGCTAGCAATTTTGCAATATACTTTTAATTTTTTTTATTTTTTTAAGTTTTCTATGTTTAAATCATTATACATACGGTTAAACTGTAGTCCATCTTCTCTCCGTGCCAATATTTGGTCTTTTCTCTGTTCAATAAAAGAGACTAAACTGAGGAAATCCCAGTTCTTTGCATGCTGACGCAAGGAAAGACACCTGTTCATCATTCAGGCTGTATATTAACTGAGGTCAATTAACTTAGGATATTATATTATTAACTTTTGATAACTATTTTATCAATTATGCATGCTTACCAGGAGACAATGCTCTTTGTTATGCAACAATTTAGTCAATGTAATGTAACTGTGTGGTTACAGAGGTTTTGGTGCTGTGTGACAGGAGAGCTGACCATACAATGCAAGCAGCCCCAGTATTTGTCTGTAAGCATGCAAAAGACTGGATGATCCTGTGTCTTCCTGTATTTTTTATCAACACAGAGGAAGCATATGACTTGATATGATTTGACTGGAAGGGAGTCACCTAGGGGCGATATGTATAATTTTCATTTAAACATAGAAAACCTACTGTCACAATCCCTGTTGATCCCAGATAGCTGATTCTTCACTTTTTACTGATTTTTGAACAATGGCTACTTAGATTATGGATTGTTCTCATTTTGCAAATGTCTGTAGGTTAGAACAACATTTTTGATATTCATTTTTTTTTTCATGCGTGAGTGACCACATTAAAAAATGACACGTCTTGATCTTTAAAAAAAAAATAAAAAATGGAAGTAAATGGAAAAACGCATTAAAACGGATGCACACAAGTGCATCAGTTTCTCTCTGTTTTTTAATCTTTTATTTTGTAAAAAAAAAAAAATTGCAAAGACGGAGTGTGAACCCAGCCTAATTCTGACAGATTTCCACACATTTCCTCCTTTTTTAACATAGTGTGCTCTTTTTCATGCAGAATCTCATGCAGATTTGAATGCATATTTTTTATTTGTAATTGAAATGGGGGAAACATAAAATTTCACTCAACATCCTTGTCACACTGACTTCTGTAAATGAGAGCTGACATTAATTTTGGCTAATGGACAAGGATCCTGTGCAGGAATCTTCCCACTATGAGGCTTATATGGTAGGGCTATGCACAAACTAAATGGCTCTTTAAAATTGTTCTTAAACTTTATGTATTATAAATGTTTTAAAAAATAAATAAATAAATGATTTCCCTTTGAAGGATGGAACATGATGGTGTGTTACATTTATTTTTGTAGACACCACATGGTGCTTCATCTTGCCTGTGTTGGAATTGAACATTTATTACCAGATTCCTCTGCAGATCACAGCTGATTGCTCAGTTTCCCAGAAGCAGAAAGCATAATAATCAGAATATTATTGAGCTTTTTACGTGGGTAGTGGGTAATCTCTTTAAAGAGCAGGAGTGGACTTTACTGGAAGCAATGGTAAGGTTACCAGTAGATATCAGCTATATAGAGCCTAAGGGTCCTAAAAGGAGTATTTTCATCCCCACATGTGATCCACTATCCTCAGGATAGGGATTGACATGCTGTTTGATGGGGGTCTAACCATTGGGACCCCCACCAATCTGTAGACTGTAGGTGAAATGATGCTGGAATTGAATGGAGTGCACCATGCATGCACTGCCAGTACTCTATTCATTCTCTATGGGGCATCCAAACATTTGCTGAGGACTAAAATTGTCCAGTATTTGGAAGACAATGTATGGAATGCTCTCCACTCATGCGCCATGCACTCCATTCATTCCCAGGGACATGTCATAACCTTTCTATGGATTGCAGAGGGTCCCTATGGTTAGACCCGCCTGATCAGCCTGGTATCCTCTAGCCTATGGATAGGGGATAACATGTTGAGATGGGAATACCATTTAATCCTGATATTAGCCAGGAGGACTTTAAAGTAAGGAAACGTATCCCTATATAGTGTGATTAGCATGTTAGTTTAATAATGTGTTATAGTTTATCAATAGATCAACTGTGTTCCTATGTTACACATTGATCCTCTAATTAGGAGACCCATCATGCTTACAAAAATATTGAACTTTTTATTTTTCCTAGAATGATAAGCACTTTCTAAGATATTGTTCACACAGCTTTCAGAGGCTCAGTTCAAAGCCTCAATTGAAAGTTTTTGGCAGATTTAAATCATACATATATCCCTTTGTACTTCCATAACATAGAAAAATGCTTTTATTGTATGGTGGAAAGTGTCAGAGACTTCCTAAAACCCCTGAACTGCTAAGGACTGTAACCCCTCCTCGCTCCCCTTCCCATCCCTGACCCTGCTTGGAAAAGGATGGAAGGGAGAGAGGTAAGGTATTCCAGGTTACAGTACTTCGGGAGCTTGGGAAAGCCTCTTTCTGGGTTCTGGAAGCACAGATGGACAAATGAAAGGTGCCTTATTTCTCCTTGCCCTAACAGTGACAGCAGTTTGAAACATGAATTGCAGCTGAAAGATTTACTTTTCTCCTATATAATATTAAAAACCATGAAAGGACCTTGTGGGCTCCACTATATGTAAGGCAGTCATCACAAGTGGAAGTCAGAAGCAGAGCATCTAATGTGCTGATATGTCCCTATAGCGCATGGGGGACACAACTTCTGATGGGTGTGTGAAATAACTATAACAATCAGTGTCGGACTGGGGTATCTGGGGCCCACCATAGGAAATGATCTTGGGGGCCAACCAATAAAGAATCAGTGGGAAAAGGACATGTCAGTCAGTGTTTTGCAGGTTCTAAAGCTGGGGGCCCACCGGAGAATTCTCCGGTCCTCTGGTGAGCCAGCCCGACACTGATAACAATGGAATATGGCCCTGATATGATATTGCTTTAACCAGTTTCAGAAAGATCTCCTGTAAAGTCATTAGAATGGAGTTGCCCTTATGGCTAAGGCTGTAGTCACAGCTTTTGTGAGAATAAAACAGTAAAGTTACTAAAGTATGTTGGGCAGATTTACTATTGCAAATAGACTGTTATGCTGATGTAACCTGTTGGCCTTATTAACTGTGTGTTTTAGACACTTTTTATGCCAGGTCTGGCAAAAAGCATGGTGCTGCAGAAAGGGGTCTGCTTTGAAATGCAACACTAGCCTAAATTTAGCCAGTATTTTAAAACTAGTGGAGCAAATGAAGGCAACTGATAGGTAAAGTTGGATAAAAATGCCTAAAGAGGCCCTAATGGTCCCATTCAGTGGGCGGAAACATTTCTGACTGTGTAGACTTCATGTTTCTTGTGTTAAGTGATATTTAAAGAGTTAAACCTCTCCCTGTGCTCTGCTTCCATGGTCTTCTATAGTTGTAGAAAGCTTTTTTGGATGCTACTGACGAGTATGGACAGCAGCAGGGAAAAACAGAGCAGCTCCTGTAAGTTGGATAGCGCTGAGAACAGGCGGGAGAGCAGTGTAGGGGCAGCTTTGGTATTCAGGACTGCATGCATATCTGCTCCTGATGTTGTGCTCTGTCCTAATGCTCTTCTATAGCTGTAAATATGTTTCCTAGATGCCATGCTCTACCTCTGGCACTGGGTGTGGAACTGTACAGTTACAGCTGTAGAAGAGCACAGGTGGCTATGCAGAATCCGTACACAGCTCAAGGCTATGTTCACACAAAGTATTTTTTCTCAGAATTTTGGTCCTCATATTGCAACCAAAACCGTCACTGGCCGTCATTTCATAACAAATAAGTTATAATATTTTAAAACATTGGCCGTTATTTGTCATGAAGGGAACATAGACTTTCTGTGTTTTCAATCCACTCCTGGTTTTGGTTGCAATACGAGGACCAAAATACTGAGCAAAAATACTGTGTGTAAACCCAGCCTTAGGCTATGTTCACACGGAACGTATATTTTCGTAAAACCACGTCCATTGTACAACGGCCTTGATTATTACAAAAATATACATTACCTGGCCGTCTATGGGATCGCGGCCAGAGAGTATACACATAGTATACGCTCCGACCGGGATCCCTAGTGGCGCCGCAAACAACTGAAATGTTAGTTTTCTGCGGCCGCTATTCAGAACTAAGAGGTGCCAAAGATCATCTGCAGTACCGGCTGGAGAGGTGGTGCTACTGTAGCCTAATGCATATACAAATGTAAGCCCCGGCCGTTAGACACAGCACTGCGGGATTAAAAGTTGTTTTTATGACAATAACTGCATCCCCTGCCGAACGGACCCCAGGACAGATCCCAGCTATCCAAAGGTACAAGTGGTTTGGGGGGGACAGATTGTGGGTACAGAGTCGCTTTAAATTAATGGATCTGTTCTCCTGGGCTGCTGACGTTTACCACATGGGGGAAAGATCCTACCAGGACCAGCAGAAGTTGAATTTTCCTTTATGAAGTTAGCGTAGGTAGATATAATATAATTTTCACTGCTATACTCTTGAGTTTTCAGTAAAAATTATATTTTACTCACCTGGGCTCACCTTCTTAGAGGAATTTTCTAGTTCTGATGGTCCTAGTAGGATCTTTCTTCCATTTCGTCCCATCCTTTAGCTGTGCCTGTTGATGGTCCTCAAAGAGCTGTGGTGTTATTTGGAGGTTTATAGTAGAGGTGAAGTGTGAATAGTGCACATTCCACCCACCCCTATTTCAGTTTGGCTGGCTATTCCACACTAGAAGGCGACTTTAGCTTCTTGTTTTCTCTTCTAGACGTTTACCACAGACAGATAAATGTGAACGTAACTGAAAATAGATACAAGTAGCAGCCTTTTCATAAGTCAGAAGATCATCATTAAATGGCTAAACCATAGTAGTCATGCCATATCAGATGCCGTCAAACTCTCAGGTTAAATAGCAGATTACTGAAGATGACCACACAGCCAACAGCATCAGCTTTAGACTTTGCTTTCCTTTGTCCAGTAATAATCACATTGACCAGACAATTATTTTGTATGACCAGCTTTAAAGTGCAATTGCTTCAAGGGTGGTTAAAAAGAGAACAAAACTCAATAGGCATAAACAGCTGAAAGCAGCACATCAGCAGTACTTATAAAGTCATTCAGCTGATAAAGATCTTCTCTGCTATTTTTACAAGCTGTTTTTTTTTTTTTTTTACCACTGTGACTTCTTACAACAAGAATAATATTTCTGATATCCTACTTCAACAACTCTTATCATATCATATCATATATATATATATATATATATATATATATATATATATATATACTGTATATATATATATATATATATATATATATATATATTAGTGATGAGCGAATAGTGAAATATTCGAATATTCGATATTCGTACGAATATCTCCCAGATGTTCTGACGTTCGATCGAATATTCGATCCCATTAAAGTCTATGGGAACTAGTATTCGAGATTATTGAAAAACATCTATTCGACCACTTGGAGGTTCACTAAGTCCACAATGACACCTCAGGATAAGGGAAGGGGGATTTGAACGCTTATCGAATATTTATCGAATATTCGGCGTACTATTCGATAATATTCGATACTATCGAATACCTTACTATTCGATCGAATATCTATTCGATCGAACAGTATTCGCTCATCACTAATATGTGTGTGTGTGTGTGTGTGTGTGTAAACTAAGGCTATGTTCACACTCTATAAGAGACCGGCCGTTCCGTGACCCCGGCCGGGTCACGGAACGGCCGGTCCCTGCACAGATCATCCCGGATGATCTTTATGGCAGTAGTGTTCTGATGCGCGCGCATCAGTGCGCGCCCACATCAGAACACTCCATATCACACAAGCAAGCGGCCAGAATTGCAATTCACTGAATTCCGGCTGCAGAAAACTGACATGTCAGTTATTTGCGGGTCCGCATGGGATCCCGGCCAGAGCGTATACGATATGATCCCATAGCAGATAGGGCAGTGTTCACAGGCGCATAAGGTACGGCCGTTGTTGCCGATGGCAACAATGGCCGTACTTTTACATAGTGTGAACATAGCCTGATACTGTACTGGTTTTAGGTTGTGCTCAGTATAGTAGGTCCTTCTACTGGACAAATTACAACAACTACTATCTAAAAAATGTTAAAATATATAATGTGTTGATAAAAAAAAAGTCATTTATAAGGTTTAGGCTAAGTTCACATAACATATATTTTCAATTAATCATGGCTGGTCGCAAATATACATTGCATTGAAGTCAATTGAAGTCACTCTGTATACACTCCAGCCAGGATTCCTTGCGATAACATGAAAAACTGACATGTCAGTTCTGTGTGGCCACTATTCTTTGAATAGCAGGCGCACAAAACTGACTGCGCAGACAATGTAAAGTGCAACTCCAGTGTGTGCAATGGGTAATTGGGATGCAGGCACACCCGAATGCGTTTGCATCCCAATTCAAAAGAAATTACGTTCATCCAGCCAGTACTGGCATGGACTACGGAGGAAGGGTAGTCCATGCCAGAAGAGTTTTGTGTCTATCATAGAGCTCAATAACAAAATTATGCCACAGTCATAATGTCAGGATGATCAATATTACTCCTACTTGGTGACCTCTCTGCTGATAACAGGGCCTGATGGGTCACCTTCATTTAGCATGTAGCGACTAGTTGGCATGTAGTGGGCAGTGACACTGCTATATGTAATGAATGCTGAAACCTGCAGATATAATGTAAGAAAAGTGTCTGGTTTATTGTAGTAAGACAAATACTCTCCCTATTGTTATTGCCCTACACTAAGGTAAGGTTCACAAAGCATCAATTAGAAAATATACTAATATCCCTAAATATCTCAATATGTATCTAACCTAAAATGAAATCAACAGCAATTTTGCCCATTGTGAACACAGGTATTCTTTCATTAGAGACCTCTCCTCTCAAAATGCAGCTTCACAGTGATTAACTGGCCATTGTGAGTCCCGCTGCTGGCACCCCAACAAACAACTGGTTTTACCAGGGAACTGGCCACAGCAGAAGAAAAATAATAAACACAATGGGGGAGATTTATCAAACATGGTGTAAAGTGAAACTGGCTCAGTTGCCCCTAGCAACCAATCAGATTCCACCTTACATCCCTCACAGACTCTTTGGAAAATGAAAGGTGGAATCTGATTGGTTGCTAGGGGCAACTGAGCCAGTTTCACTTTACACCATGTTTGATTAAGCTCCTCCAATGGCCTTTCAGATGAATGGCCATATATATCTAATACAAGGATGTCTTAAGTCCACCACAACGGGTCCACTGGTTTATAAAAGGGGACTCCAAATGAGGGAAATTCCCTCTATGATATCCAAATAGGACATATGGACAGAGATTGTCTTCATCACGTAACCCCATAAAAGATCATAGTTTTTGCACAGAGATTTCAAGAGTGGGACATATTATCCTGGTGGGACATATTATCCTGTTGTGACACATTACCCTTGTAATGAAAATTGTAAAGCTATCAAGCAGAGTACAAGAACAAACAACATTAGATCAAAGGACATTGTGATAAAGCAGGGTAAATAATATACCTGTACTATATAACTGACCATTACCAGTGTTCAAGATGGTAACTGTAGAAGTAAATAAGTAATAATGGAAATAATTGCTTTTATTCTGCATCTATTCACTATCTCATATTAGTGAGCAATGTGCGGCAATAAGGATGAATTGAATATACAATAACATGACAGCTGTGCCAACACTGTCCATAGCTACCAACTGGTTTGCTATGGGGGCATCCTGGTGTCTAAGCTGCGGCCAGGGCTTTAACAGGGCACATTTGTGGATTGTTAGCGATCACTGACTGGTGCCCGGCACCGCCAGTCAGTATGTGCTTTTTGATCTGTGGCTGGAGTGTCAGCCTCATTTATGCCTGGGTCTGGGACTCCAGGCCCCATATCCTCTCCTGTGCATAATTCCCTGCCTGGGATACAGCCTCATACCCTGAGTGTTTCTTGACCTAGCATTGTCCCTAATTTGTATTCACTGATTCCCTGACTTTTCTGGCTTTGACTTTTTAACTACCCCTTGGATTTTGTTTTTGTACCGTGCAGACCGCTAGTTGCTGACTCGGACCTCTGACCTTGCTATTTTTGTGTTTTGTTTGTCTTGTCTGTTCTGTGTCACACCTACATAAGCTAGGGACTGTGTCGACCAGTTGTCCGCTGCTGCCTAGGACAGTCGAGGCAATTAGACAGGGACAGCATGGCGGATGTCAGAGCAAGGGCTTCACCTGTCTATTGTCATCCAGTTCCATAGCCCTAACAATACATGTTACTGCTAAGTGAACATTAGTTAATGTTGCTGGTACTCTGTGTGGCATAATATATTAAATATAACATAAACTAGGGATATGTTTGTGAAGATACTATAGACCTCCAACACTGCCAGTGATTAGACTCCTTTCAGCTCTCTGGTACCTGTCTGCTTCCTTATTGCTTCCCTCTGACCCCTGAAGTAACCCCTTCACCAATATCTGCTCCAGGCAGTCGGCAGTAGAATAGGCAGGTACCAGCAACAGCAGGTTTGCAGCCACCTGGAAAGTTGTGTGTGGAGGGAGATTAACCCCTTCTTTACTGACTCAGTGTTCTTTATTAATAGAGACACCTTACCTGCCTTATTTAAGTTGTGGAACAAATCATCACATTTCAATTATTTCTTATGGGAACATTTGCTTTGATATACAAGTGAGGCTTACTCCATGCTCCCCAGTAAGAAACTAACAAAAAAAAAAAAAACAGGTATGCCCCCGTCTTGTAGTGTAGCAGAAGAGGTGTATAAGAATATATATATATATATATATATATATATATATATATATATATATATATATATATATATATATTGCAAAAAGCAAATAAATGCCGGCTTTATCTCCTTGTCTCACCAGTTTGCTGCATCGCAACAAATCTTGGGCCATAGAGTTCAGCAATATTCAACAATCTCCTCTCTTTGTGCAACACTTTTTATTAAGAGTTAAAGTAAATCTAACTCCACATAAGAAGTTGGACAATGTCCTGAAATAACACGTTTTGTTATTAATATCAGTAGCCTTGTATATTGTGCTTTTGTAGGAAAGTATCCAGCCCTTTCTTCAATTTATTTACAGTTCCTGCCAACACTAGTTCCTTAGGGAAAGTGTTGCATAGTTTTATGATAGTAACAGTAAAGCTAGAGATTAAAACACTTTGTATCCAATCACAAAGAATCACCTTATGTCCTCTACAAGGAACATCATGAAGACAGTTTTCCCCATATATGGTTAACCCCTTCACGTCAGCCATATGGCTATGTTCCTGCTGCTTGTACCCAGTAAAGTATATAAACGTTCCTGACAGTGAAGAGGTTTTAATTTGTGCAGGACCGTTTCAATGCCATCGGCCCTGTACACATCACTGTCCCCAGACCCGGGCATAATGACAGGCAGCTGCGCAGTCCCGCAGCTTCCTGTCATTAACCCCTTAAACGTTGCTATGCACAGCGATCACAGCATCATAATGCCTTGAGAAAGCGCCAGACAGACGTAAAACGTTCGTAGGTGGGGAGTGAGCATCCTCTCGTTGTCCTGTAAAGCATGATTGTATTCCAATAAAGGTGAATTTTATGGTGAGTGCCGCTGAAACGAATCTTCTTCATGCATTATCCTACATGTATTTCTAGTTCTTTTCCCTTCATGGTACGATCCATCGTATAAATTGTAATGGAGATAAGGAGGAATCTGTCACTTTTTTCTATCATCCTTAAACACTTTTATTATCCTTAAACAACTTACAGTATTCTGCATTTTGAGTGGTACTAGAGATAATTAAAGCATATGGGCATTTTTTTCTTACTACTCTACAAGTACCGTATTTTCCGGCGTATAAGGCGACTGGGCGTATCAGATGACCCCTGACTTTTAAGAAGATTGTCAGGGGTTCACCTTATACGCAAGAAAATGTTAACCGCTTCCTGATGGCAGCCCTTATGCGGTCAGGCAGGGGTTAACTGCAGCTAAATTAAAAAAATAAACATGTAACTCACCAGGGGCCCATTCCCAGCATTGGTGCTCCTCCCGTACCGCACCCGGGGCAGGCAGTGTGACATACACTGTCTGCGCCGGAGATGGAGATCCCCGAACCGAGGCTCGGCTGCCGGTAGAGCTTCAAGAGAATGAGAGAGGCTTCAAGTACTTCCGTCGCCTCTCTCATTCTCCCGAAGCTCTCCCGGCAGCCAAGTGTCTCCGATCCTCTATGATGAGACACTCGGCTGCCCGGGAGATGTTCAGGGATCTCCGTCTCCTGCACAGGCAGTGTATGTCACACTGCCTGCGCCGGGAATGGTACTGGAGGTGCGCCAATGGCAGGAATGGGCCCCAGGTGAGTTAACTGTTTGGTTTTTTTTTTATAGTGGTTGCCCCATACTGTAGGGATGCTGCCATTTCCCCAACCCCCCCCCCCCCCACCGTATGGGGCGACCATACCCGGCGTATAAGATGACCTCTGACTTCTAAGAAGAATTTTTTGGGGTTAAAAATTTATCTTATTTGCCGGAAAATACAGTAATGGATATTTCAAATGGAAAGAGTTTCTTTTGTCACCCATCTGGTCATTTGTGTACTGTAAATTACATGACGTGTTATTGACAGGATGAATGTTAGGAAGCTTCTTATCATATTCTATCTATATAGTGTTAGCGTTTACTTATTTAACCAGCGCTTTAGTATTTGTATTTATTTCTTTTGTCTAAGTTCCATAAATGATCCAGATAGTCACTTTTTTGTGCAGCATTATTGAACAAGGAAGCTAGTCTCAAGCTTTCATTAATTGAATTCTATTACCATAATTGATCAGATAAGAGTATATCTTCATTGAACGTACATACATTTTATTTCTGCAATTCTGATTAGTACATTTGCCAACATGAAACGCAATAGATTTTTTGTTACAGCATACCCTACTGTGAGTAACAAACTTGCCATTGTTCATAAAATACTTTGTACATCATTAACAGAGAGGCCATTACTTTCTAAATCTCTAAACCTTAATGCCCACTGGGCATGCAGATATAGTCCTGTAGTATCAGAGCAGATGTATTCATTATAACTGTGCTCTGTATTGAAATTTACAGTAGATATCTTATTAGGACTGCTAAGCATAGAACATGATACTATTAATACAGAAATAAGGCTTAGAGTAGTCATGTGCACCCAACTTGCAGACTATATGTAGATGCCCATGATGACCTGCCATCTCATAGGAAAGTTAACAAGGAAGGGAAAAATAAGGTAGATGTCTTAGAAGGGATCTGACATATATATATATATATATATATATATATATATATATATATATATATATGTATAAATATATAATTGAACAGTACAAAGATCTTTCTAGTGATCTTTTTACACCTAGGCCTGTAACCATGATAAGGGGTCTTCTTCTACCTCTAAAGAAAAGGAGGTTTCATCATTGTCACAGATGCAGATTTTTTTTTTTACTGTAAGAGCAGTGAGACTGTGGAACGCTCTGCAACATGATGTTGCCATGGATGGTTCATTAGATAAGTTAAAATGAGGCCTGGATCCTTTTATCGATATTTATACTGTAATATTGCAACTTATGGATACTGGATTTTATGTGAAAGGACATTAATCCAGGTATTTATTCCGATTGCCACATAAGAGTGAATTTTTCTACCTTCGATGGGGTAATTGGCATCTGATGTTTTAAGCCTTGCTCTGGGTCAGCACAGTTGCATTATAGGATAACCCTTTGATGACCTAGGACGTACCCATACATTCTAGGGTGGGTAAGGGAATTCAGAGGGGGGTCACACCGTGACCTTGCAGTGAACTGTGTGGCTCCCAGCTACTATCAGCATTCGGGGACCGCAGCTATTAGCAGATGAGGGTCGATCTCTGCGCCCTGCTAATTAGTCATTTAAATGCAACTGTCGAAACTGACAGCTGCATTTTAATGGCTTTAATCCCTCACCTGGTGATCCTTGCCCCTACCCAGGCCAGGCCTCAATGCCCCAATGACCCTAATCCTGGCTTGGTGCTCTATTACAGTGGGCTCCAGCAGCCCATAGTAATTGAGCACATATGTACTGCATATGTGTAGCTAACATGGAAGTGCCCCAGGGGCTACAAAGTATTGTCGAAAAAAAAAGTTTTTTTTCATCAATAAAAAATCCCATCCCATAATAAAAAGTTTTCCTATTTTATAAATAAATAAATAATAAATAAAAAAGAAACATATTTGGTATTGTCACGTGCGTAATCGGCCAAACAAATTATGGCATTCCTGATTTTGCACAGTAAACAGTGTAAGCCGGGGTCTATTTGGCCACTGATGCCTTTGTTTTAGTCAAAACATCTAGCAGCGCAGTGTCAAAGAGGTGGGGCCTAAATCGTCCATGCCCTAGGCTTACGTTGCCTCTTGGGTATTCCTCCCTGCCCCCCTTAAGCAGCGCAGGCGCCCTTACGAGACCGGAATCTTTGCCCTAGGCTAGCCTGTCATTGCACCTGCCCAGAGGACATCGCTTAAGAGAAGGTGGGTTGGGAGGAATACCCAAAAGGCAACTCATGCCTAGGACACAGATACTCTACATTATACATATATAATCAACATTATACATACGGCCAAACTGTATTCATGCTCCCTCTGTGCCAATATTTGATCCTCACCTAGGAAACACACCTGTTTATGATGCAGGTTGTACATCAACTGAGGGCAATTAACTTAGGCTAATTATATAATCAACTATGCATGGTTACCAGAAGACATTTCTCTTTGTTATGCAATAATTCAGTCAGTATAATGTGTGTGGTTACAGAGGTTTTGGTGCTGTGTGACAAGAGAGTTGACCGTACAATGCAAGCACCCCAAGATTTTCTCCTACTGAATGTGGACTGTATATATGCGCAGTAAAGGGAAACACCTAGTGGTCGTATGTATAACGTTGATTTAAACATAAAAAAAATACTGCTCGCAATTAAAACCCCTGTTGATTTCTTTAATTTCTTTTTTTTTCATGACCAAAGGTCTTTGGTGCACGGATGTGCAGGTCACAAGAGTCATAAGAGCTATAACGCTTTCGATTTCTCACCTTAGAGCTGCTTGGGGGGGGGGGGGTGTAAATATGGAATTTTTGATTGGTTTGTATTCATTTCTTTTTCTAATATAGCGATGGCATAATGATTAGGGATGTCCCTGCGGCCCTTGCTGTATATAGTAAATGAACAGTATACCTTACCTCTCCACATTCCCCGGTGTCTTACAGTATTCTCCTCACTCCTTGCAGCCACCAGCACAACCTCAGAGCTGGTCTCTGAAGTGACAGGCTGCTCAGCCAATCACTGGCCGCAGCAGTCCCTTCCCAATCAGTAATTGGCTGAGCAGCCTGTCACTTCAGAGACCAGCTCTGAAGTTGTACCGGCAGCTGTGGGAAGTGGGGGGAGAAGACAGAAAGACAGTGGGGAGGGCCAGGACCGGCATCAGTACAAGGCTTACCTCTAGCACCTCTAGGGGCCCAGAGAAGGCGAGGGGCCCGGTTTTCTGATTTTCAGCCTGCTCACTGTAGGGTGAGGGGTGCAGGGTGAGAACTGAACATCAGAAGACACAGGAGACGGAGCAGGACCTGCACAGAGAGAGAAAAGGGATAAGGACCTGATCACATGACCAAAAGGTCCTTAACCTTACACTGAGGAGAGCACCTGACTGCTGTGTGTCAGTGTCTGAGTGGGTCAGTCAGTGTCTATGTATATAATGTATGTTTGGACTTGTTAGTGGTGTCTCACAATATTGTGCATAGTGTGTAAATAAGGGGCCCGCTAAGGCTCTGTCGCCCAAGGGCCCGCAAAAACTTTGACCGACCCTGGGGAGGGTACAGAGGTAACATACACAGTTTATTTTCTTTTCAGATTACACGTAGCGATGCATGGTCCACTGAAGAGGATTTTAGGTCAGAACCTAAAGACACGTTCATCCAAAGATCGTTGTCTTTATTACACAAAGCGATAATCTGCCGAATTGGCCTCATTTGGCAGATTATCGCTATTTGTAATAGGGCACTAACTATGGAGGGTAAAATGCAGACCTGTATACTGCAAAAAGGTAGCTGTCTTGATATTATCTGGTTAAAAAACTTCACAGTCTTTTGAAACCTCAGTGAAACACTGAAGTCAATAGTAGTTACAGCTTACATTATGGTTTCTTTATTACAACAAAATATGGAACATAGCCATTCACAACATTCATAAAACATTTTATGAGTTTTGTCAAATTTACTGTTCTGGAAAGAACATAAGCAGCATTAAGCTGGTGATAAAATTACATGAAGGAATTTTAAAGGACATGTGTAGAATAGATAGAGCTCAATCGTGAAGAAGAGCACAATATTAAAATGGAAAATCTTACAATGTTTTCAGATAGAGAAGACGAAAAGCACATAGTAAGAGTTAGGATATTTAGCCTTTTAACTGGAGTCATTTGTTGATATACTATATGAACAAACTTTAACAAGAAGAGCAAAATCCAGTCCTGATCATTTAATCCTGCATATACCTATAAGCCATAATATTAAGACCACTGACCATCAGGTAAAGTGAACAATATTGATCATCTTGAGACAGTGACACCCAGTGTTAGACTGGGTCGCCAATGGTTTACCAGTAAAATTGATTCTGATGGCTCCCTCCACAGTTACTGTAAATTAAAACATTGCCTGATCCTTTTTAAGTCTCAGGCATATTAACACATTAAATAGGCACAGTTGCAATGACCCTGCAATCACCATAACGTAATAGTAAGTCACTGTGCTCTTTGGGGGGGATTTATAAAGACTGGATGTATTCACTAAGAGGCTAATGCCTCCTAGTCAATCCGTGCCCAAACTTGCGCCCAGCATCCCAAATCTACACCAGGTGTAGATTTGGATCATGATTTATGCCTGCGAGCAGGTGTAAATCATGATAAATGTGGCGCTGGAGGAGACCACGCCTCCTCCCCGCCTTGTCGCACCCCCCCCCCTCCGCCTGCCCATTGGGCGAGCAGGGGACATGGCAGGTGTACACCATGGAGAAGGGGCGTACACCCCTGCCGCAAGTTTCAGAAATGTCCACCTTATTATCTAAGTTCCTTGTGACACTGTTATGTCATACAGTGGTAAGGGGTTAACCCCTTAATGTTGCAGCTAATTTTAGTATTTCCTCCTCCTAGGAACCATGGGGAACATTTACTAAGGAGTCTAATTTGTGTTACTCTTCTAATAAGGATTGGTGTATATTATGTTCCAATATCATCTAAAAAATATTACCCCGTCAAATACTGGCTCATAAATATAACAGATCAAAAAGTTGCAAAAAATCCAACTATTCACCTAAAAAAAGGCACAATGTCATATCGGGGCTAAACTTTGGGACACTCCCTGGATGTTTGAATTGCATCTTTCATTTTACCATATATTGTGTTGTAGAACCAATGTAGAACCAAGGGCCAAGGGGGGATGAAGATGGACCCACCATCAGGGCCTGTTTGCACTGAGTAAAAGCGGCAGAATTTTTAAGCGGAGCCCAGGATGCTGCTTTAAATTCAACCTGTCACATTGATTCAATGCAATGCCTCACGCACTTCTGCTCACTGCCCAATGAATTGAATAGCTCTTGTCAGCCCATGTCTAGCCCGGATGGAAGATGAAATGCGATTGTGCATGGAGGTATACAAGTTCTGTATGGCATTCTGCAAGACATTTACCCACAGTTGTTGAAATTGAGCCTGTAGATACTATACACTCATGATATACCCAAGCTGATCTCTCAGGTTGTTCCATATTAGCCCGATTGGCAATCTATCTGATAACTAGGCAAGCCCAAGGAAGTGTTTCAATCTGGAAGAGACATTCCTGGAAAATTTTTGCTGTGAGTGGGTATTTTCCTACTCAAAAATTCCACTTTAAAGCCCTGTCATGGGAGGCAACACATGTAGCCACAGGATGGCCTGCACACATGGTATATGTGCTGGCTCAGAAGAGGCAGAATTGAAGCCTTCCCCCAGAAGCTTCTATGATCAAACCCAAGCATTGTTGAATCCTAAACTGAACCTAGATTGGCCAATAAAGATGATAGGGATTCCAGTCAATAGCAGTTCAGGTTTCTTGTTCAGAAACCACTGCAAACAAGGGTGATAGCGGCTGACTGTCAATCGTAGGACACGTAATTGGCATTGTGACACCACATTGCTTAGGGACACATATTGGTCTGTGTATAGACAGGGGTGTAATGAAAGCGACTCTGTACCCACAATCTGACCCCCCAAAACCACTTGTACCTTCGGATAGCTGCTTTTAATCCAAGATCTGTCCTGCGGTCCATTCAGCAGGTGATGCAGTTATTGTCCTAAAAAACTACTTTTAAACTGGCAGCCCTGTGCCAGACGGCCGTGGCCTAGATTGTGTATGCATTAGGCTGGCACAACCTCTCTGCCCCTCCTCCCCACCGTCTTTATCATTAGGAATGCTCCAGGCAGATTGTTTCCTATTCATCAGCTGTGTCAGCACGGCACATGGGCTGGATCGTTAAGGCACCTGTGTAGTTTTCACTGCAGAGGAATAGGAAAAATGGTGAAGAGGGTGGGGACGAGGGATGGAGGGGTGGTGCAAAGTTAGGGCACAGATACTCCAAGCCATGGCCTTTGGGCACGGGGCTGCAAGTTTAAAAGTTGTTTTGTAGGACAATAACTGCATCACCTGCTGAACGGACCCCAGGACAGATCTTGGATTAAAGCAGCTATCCAAAGGTACAAGTGGTTTTGGGGGGGACAGATTGTGGGTACAGAGTTGCTTGAAGTTACCAACTCTGGATGGTGGACAAGAAACTGTGGGAGCTGCTTTTGTTTGATGGTGGATCAAACAAGCCTCTGTACTATCAGTAAAGAGGTATGGAAGTATACACTTTCTGATAGGCACTGTATAATACTCTTAAACAGAAAAAAAAACAAAAAAAAACTCACCATTGCAGCATTTTTAAGCTGAAGATTAAAAAAATAAAGAAACATTAACAACAACTATGTTATGTTTCCTATATATGTGTGTCTAAATCACTGCTCTTGGCATTAATAAAAACATATGTGACGTGTGCAAAAGTATTTCAGCAGCTTAATATGTGACACAATCCGTTCGACTTACAGTAAAAGTGTTTTTGCTGCTCACTTCTGCTGAGGTTCAGAATCTTCTAAATTATAGAACAGTGTTCTGGGCATATTATACTAGCAGAAAAAATAGACCCCGCTTTATACTTATTTTATTACAGCCTTATGGGAGGTATTTACAAATTGTTAGATTAAAGCAATATAGTATCTTACTTTAAACTCCATTGCACCTGTTCTTATCAACTCTCAATTAACGTCCCATTATAAAGTCACATTTTCCTATACATACTTTATTCACCTTCCAACATCTTCCTTTGTTCATAGACCACAATGGAGATTTCAGTATTTTCATTCCTCATAAAAAATACATTTTCCTTGCAATTACCAGTGAACTACCTCAATAAGATTTTATAAAACCAAGGAAATTAAACAGAAGCATCAAACTTGTACATAATAGATAATTGCATTGTGTATGAAAATCCACTGCCCATTTATAACAATAAGGGGTGTTAAATATATTCAATAGACTATGGGATCCCAACAGGTTAAAATTGAGATCCTGCAGTGCTTTGCTTTACATAGGATTTATTTTGATTATGTCCAATATATGACCTGTATGATCTAAAAGCTAAAACAAAGAAATGTATATCCTAGAGGGACCTGTCAGAATATATTATTGGAGTATTCCGGTATAACATTTTTAAAAAAATGTGTAAAAAAGTGCAAAAATGAAAAAATGATACTCACCTACTTCACTCCCCTGTAGCTCCTGTTTCATTGTTTTCTGCTCCCCTGCTCACTGCTGCTTTCTGTTCCTCCCTGATATCAAGATGAAATGTTTCAGCAGGACCTGCCCGCTCAGCCAATCACTGGCCACAGGAGTGTCCTGATTTGCACTAATTACATTGGACACATGTGATATGTATTGCTGATGTCACCAATGGGTAATGAGGACATTGGTCCAGATCTTACCAAATTTTAAGATGATGTACAGTCTTCAAACTTATTTAAGTGTATCAGGTTCATCTGTAGACTGTGTAGTCTAAGTTTAGACCAATTAGTTAACTTCCAACCCGAATTGTACACCACGTTTTTGAACCCATTTTTATATAAATATCTTAGTGGTTTAAAACCATATAAAAATCTTATTAATTGTACAACAATTTATGCAGGACAGTTTTTTTTTTTTAAATTGGACCAAAATTCCGCCACATTTGCAGAATATGATATAAAGTGGTCACACTTAAAGGGATACTCCACTCAAACATTACTTGATATATTGCTGCCCATGGTGAGACTAGCAATTTCTTCCATACTTGGTATTATCTACTCAGTCTCCTTCCTCCAGTTTTGTGAAGACACAAAATCTGCCTGTGAGCTTTTCTCTCTGTCTCCCCCTCCTACACCCTCCCTTCTGAGACAGCTGATGTAAACAAGTCCCCGACTGGCTTTATATGCAACTCTGTAGCTACTTTGTAATGCTGGGAAGGGATAATCACAGTGAGTTCGTCAGAAACCTGACCACAGAATAACCCTCCCAGCATTACAAAGAAGCTACAATGTTGCAGATACAGCCTGCCAGTGGCTTGTTTACATCATCTGTCTCAGAGGGGGGGGGGGAGTAGTGGGAAACAGAGAAAAAGGCTTAAACACAGATTTCTGTGTTTTCAGCAAAAAGCAGCAGCTCAGAACTGGGGAAAGGAGACTGAATAGGTAATAACAAGTATGGAATTGTTCCAACATATCAAAAGTTATGTTTGAGTGGAATATGCCTTTAAGGTTCACCATACACCAATCTTCTCAGGAAAATGATTATAAACCTGGTATTACTACAGCCCAAAAGAACCAAAACACATGTAAGTACTCCTACAAATGAATTTCCATCCCACAAAAATGATCATACATTATTATGGCAAAATATACAGTGCTGTTTATTATTCACAACTATCACAGAATCTGGTTAGAAACAAGACCACGGTAGGAGGAAGCCATAGTGCAGGGACCAATATATAGCGACAAAGTGCTCACAGTCCATCATAAATTACATACGAACAGTTGTGCATACCACAAAATAAAGCACATAGCTACAGAGACTGTAAACACAATAATGATGCCACTGTACCAGATATGGTGATAAAAGTGGCTTCTTAAAGAAAGCTCTACCCCTTTATCCTGGATGAATTTACTAAGAAGCGTACGCCTCTTAGTAAACTCGGCTGGCACTACACCCGACACAGGCTCCATGCCACAAATCTACACCCATTGGAAGCAAATGTAGATTTGTATCACGATTTATTCCTGCAAACAGGCATAAATTATGATTGATCAGGTGCGAGGGGAGTCCCTGCCTCCTCCTCGTTTGCCACGCCATTCCTACCCACCCATTGGGACATCAGGGGATACGGTAGGCATACGCCAGGGAGGAGGGGTGAATCTGCTCCTTCTCCCTGGCATACGTCCTGGCCACCGCCTTCATAAATAACCCCTTAAGTAATTTTAGGTGGAATTGACACCTGGAATAAGCCTACCATTGAGTTAAATGGGATTTAAGAGACCCTGTGTCAGGGTGGGGCAGGTAGGGACAAGACACGACAGTGAGCCCTGAAACTGAACCCACCAACTGTCCCTACCTACTTGCCACGCACGGCCCTAAATGGCCAGGGACAACCACGGAGTCAGCCCCTACGCTTAGTAGGTGAACACACAGAACGGAGACGGACAAACAAAACACAATGGAGGATAGTCAGATAGCCTAGTCAAAACCAAACGACAACACAGTACAAAATCAGAAAGAAAGCGGATAGTCAGATGTCAAGCAAGAGGTCAAAACAGGGACCACTGGGAAAGGAGCAGGGGAGCTTGGACTAGTGTGAACTAGTAGCCAGCAGGGAAATGAGGAGCTGGCTGCTTTTTATCCAGGATAAGAGACTAGGTCCAACAGCTGATTGGAGAAGCCCTGATCCCAGCACCAAGTTCAGCTGGACAGACCTAGCAGTGCAGTAACGGTTGCACTGCCAGAAGTCTGACAGGCAAGGCTGGTGTGGCTGAAAAGTAGAACACAATTCAGACACAATTCAGTGCAAACAACAGACAAACTCAGCGCCTACTCGGCTGCCCGGCACGGACCGAGGAGCACAAAGTCACATTCCTAACACCCTGTCTACTTAAAATTTCTGTGTCAAAATTAAGTAATTTTTTCACTTTGATCTGAGTTCCGCTGGAAGAATTAAATTATTCTGCTGGAAGAATGAAATTTCTTCTGGTAGAATCCACAAGTTCAATTACATTGAAGTCAAAGGAGCTTTGTATTTCCATTCCAAATCTGCCACATTTCACTCCTTATTTATTAAGCACCAATTCAGTTTAATTTCTGTCTCATTTCCACTTTATTTCAGCGTAGAGCAGACAGGATTTTCCTTGTGATTTTTCTCAGTGTGCACACACTCTTAGTTTTAGTAATAACAGTTTTTACTTATATAGAACTGACATATTCTGCGGCGCAGTATCAAACAAGTAAAATGACATAAGTAAACAATGGTACAAAAGAAAAGAATATTTTCTTTTTAAAAGAGATAATCAGTTGATTCTAAACAATTTTTTCAACAACAAAAAAACTAACTAACATTAATGGCAAAAAAAAATTGGCAGCAGACAGGGGAGAGGAGAACATAATAAAGAATTCATACTTACCCGTCCCCGTGCCCCACTCAATGCAGTGTCACCAGCTCTCCTGCTTCCTGCATCATCACATCTCATCCCAGTCACTGACAGGCTGAGCAGGCATTTCTGATCTGAGACGTAACATAGAAGGAGCAGCAAAAGGTCAGAGAGCTGGTGACGCTGTGCTGTGGGGGCACAGGTAAGTATAGATTCTTTATTATTTCCCCCCCATCCCCTACCAGCATCAGATTGTTTAATATTTATGCAGTTCTCCTTTAATAGTAAATGAGGCATATAATCAATATTAACGGCTATAATTAACAAAATACGAACATAGTTTCACCGCCAATTTATTTTTATTTTTTTTATATGAACATAGCCTAAAGGACAATGTTTTAAAGTGACGTATGAAAAGGTAAAAGGTTTAGTACTATAGATCAGATAGGCCTGTTAACTCAATGCACTAAAATGTGTATTAGAGTTGATATTCCTGGAGGTGTCTGTAATATGGAAAATAATTTAGCTTTACTGGAATAATGTTTGCAATGATGGAAACTTGCAGTTCGTTGTTTCCAAATGTAAAATAATACACTCAGTTAGAAGGAATCCTCTGTCTGAGTAACTCATTTGGGGCTACTGATTTGTGACAGTCCCAAGAAAGGTAAATAGCGAAGCCAGGCAGTAAGTAGGGCAGGCAGGCTTGAGTGCAAGAAACTTGGCTGCTTAACTAAAAAGGGAAATTGTATACAGCTCTACTGAGACCACATCAGCAATATTGCGTCCAATTCTGTAGGCCGCAGTTACAATAAAGATCTTGCAAGATGGGAACAAGATATTAAGTCAAAGCCATCTCTCCACCAACACACCCTACCATTCTGGGCTTGATTGGCAAATGCCCCAGCCGCACTAATCTTAATTGGTCCATTCAATAGTTCCTATTTTTATATTTTACTTAATGTGATATGGTCACCCCCTTTCCATATAAGGAGTTCTCAGCTCTTCTTAAGCTAATATTCTGAACATTTCATATCTTACTGTATAAAAGATTTCTTGGGGGTCTCTCCCTCCAAAAATGCATGCTATTGTTGGTAGACAGTAGGGTACAGACTGGGCTTAACAGCCGTGATGCCCCATATCTCTGCCTACATCAGCGCCATAGGCCCATCCCCTCCGTGACATGATCAGCATCTAGGCCTGCCTCCTCCACAGCCATTGGACCAAGGCACACCCATTCCAATGACTGCGAAGGGGTGGGGCTTAAAAACTGATTACGTTATGAAGGGCATGGGGCCTCTGACGCTAATGTGGGCTGTTAAGCCCCGCCCCTACGTCACTAACTATCCAACAATAACATGCATTTTTGAGGGGAGAGACCACCAAGAAATTCTTTATACGGTAAGGCATGAAGTGGCCAGAATATAAGCTTAAAGTGTTATAACTTTCAAAATCTAAATCAACAGTAGATGTGAAATAAAGCAAGTACGCAATATACATTCATTATTTTTGTTGTTGTTATCATGCTGTAAAACAAAGCTAATACTTACCAGAAATCCAGGTCCAGTCTCCTGAAGGCAGATTTGTGCTGAATGAAAAAATAAACTAAACACAGGAATTCCGGCCAGTACAGAGAGTCACAGCTCAATATGTCCATCAATCACATAACTGTCTTGTCTCTGTGAGCGCTCAGATGGCCTTGGATACACAGGACTTCCTGTTTTCTGACTCTTTGAGAAAAAAACTAGCAGAAAACAGGAAGTGCTATGTTCTCTATAATAACCAAAAAAAAAAAAAAAAAAAAAAGGATATAAATTGCAAACTAGCTTTATATCACATCTACTTTTGGTTTAGATTTTGAAGGTTATAATGACAGGTACACTTTAAGAATGGTGCTGAGAACGCCTTATATGGAAAAGGGGGGACAATAATCACTTTAAGACCACTTAACTTTATTTCATTGTATTCAGAAGCCAGTTTTTTTCCTGCAAACCATTTTATACAATAAAAAAAAACTCTCAGCTTACAGCAACTTAAGACCGGCGTGTCCGATTGAGAGCTTGGTTTTCTCCCACCTTCCAGGTTCTATCCGTTACTGCACAGTCAACAATGAATGCATTAAATGAGCAAGTCATGCCGCTCTCCTTAATTGACTCATTTCACCTCCCTTCAACCTACACCTTTTCAAGAAGACAAGAAAAAGGTAACTCCGTGAAGGCATATAATGAACAAATATAATACTGCAGCATCAAAAGGCTGTCTGGAACTTCTTGGTTTCTATTGCCTGAGTGCACAGGATCTGTTTTACCTTGCTCTCAAATTCTCCCCTGCTTTGTCCGGCTGTTCTTACCCTTTAAAATTTAATCTGTTGCACAGATTATTTTCTCCGTCTATTTCTTAGAGTTGCTATAATTAGCCAATACTTTTATCTCAGTACAACCTTAAGGAACGTTAAGATTATCTGTCGCTTTTTTTTTTTTCACTCACTTGAAGTCTTTATATTGCCTCTCATTATTTTTACATGCAGACAATTGATTTTCCGCCAAGAAATGCATGTACTGAGTCTTAGTTTGTGATTGAAGCTTGGCCGTACATATGTTTAGAATTACTGCTCAGAGCTATATTTGTATATACTTTCAGCAAGTGGATTTTGTCTCCGGATTTGATCCTGTGCATTGAAATCCCATAGAGATTATTTGAAAGTAGAGATGAGCACTTCCTTTGTGTCTGTAATTTACTCAGTTCAGGTATTATGGCAGCTAACAGTGGAGACAGACATTCTTAATTAATGAACAGAAAATGGGCTCCACTCTTTCTCAGAAATAGATATGGTAATAATAATGCACCGTAAAGGGCTTCATTTAACACTGGCCATTAGCAGTAACATGATAGAAATATGGCAACAAGGTTCCGCTTTCTGCTGTAAAATTGGCCATAGGATTTTGATTAGGACAATATCTGATCAGGTAATTTTCTTTTGTACGCAACTGTTTCATAAATGTCTCATAAATGTAGCAATTATATGTCATTATGCAAATGATCATTATAATATAGCAGGATCATTATTATATAGCATCCATACAAAGACCCAGATGCCTAAATTTATTTTTAAGCATACCTTTGTGTAAGATAAAAAAGAAAAGAAAACTAAATGACTGAATTTTAAATGCACCTAAGAAATAGGTAGATAGATAGATAGATAGATAGATAGATAGATAGATAGATAGATAGAGAATAGGTCGCTGACTACCATGACATCTGATTAGGATCATCAATCACATCCTTAATGGAACTTGTAAGATAACTCCCTAGATGACACAGTCCTTACTGGTGGGTTTTCTGAATAGAATCAGAGAGATCTCTGATGGTGAGCACTGCCCTAGACCGCTAGGTAGATTTGGAAAGAAGTTAAGTCCAAATACAGAAAATTTTTGGACCATGTTTTAACCTTTTTCTTATTAAAAGTTATGTTTTAATGTCCACGTTAACTTCTATGTTACTAAGTGCCTGGCCAGCACTGGAAGCCTGTGCACCCTCCACCTGAACAGTTGCTGTTAATAGAAAACCCCTAAGGTAAGCTGAACCACCACATCTACGTACTTTTTAGATTTGAAAAGAGTCAAGAAAAAAGAACAGCTTTTAGAAAAAGAGGAACATTATTATAGTGCTTGAAAAAGCACTATATTCTTTTTCTTCTTCTTTCATCAGTGATGTCATTGATGATATCATTGATGATGTAATCAGGGATGTCATCGATGAAGTCATCAGTGATGATGTTGTCAATAAAGTTATCATTTTAGTCAATCATTGTCATCAGTGATGTCATTGATGATGTCATCAGTGATGTCATTGATTATGTAATTGATAATGCCATTAATGATGTCAATGATAAAAAGGGAAATTTTGGCAGCACATCTATGACTCTGTTCACACTGCAGGTTGCACGCTGCTTGTGGCTTAAGTGCCTTGTGTACACTATGAAGAGTATATACGGTAAGCCCTTACACCTGTGGGTTGCTGTTGCACCTTTTAGTTTTTTGTCTGCATTTAAGCCACAAGCAGCGTGCAACCTGCAGTGTGAACAGAGTCATGGATGTGCTGCCAAAATTTCCCTTTTTTCTGTTGAATGTGGGGGTGTGGCTACTTCCTGTTGGCCTGCATTCCACCCATATCCCAAGGCTGCTATAAAAGAGATCATTTGGTTCCTTTCTGCCCAGTTGTAGGCTTATTCAGCCTAGGAGAGGCCATTGCTAGTGTGGAAATGCTAGAGTAGGGACCATGTCTCGAGGACGCCTTAACGTAGCGAAATGGTAAGCTCTGATCAAATAGTTTGCTAAGATCCTCACTTTTCTAAAAAAAAAAAAAAAAAAAAAAAAAAAAAAATTATATTCTAATTTTTAATATCAACAGAGTAGGTGTTTGCCGTGTGTACGCTGGGAGGAGTATATACGGTAAACCCTTACACCTGTGGGTTGCTGTTGCATCTTTTGTTTTTTGCCAATATTAGATGATGTCATCCATTGTCGGTAAAGTTATCATTGTTGTCAAACATTGTTATCAGTGATGTCATTCATGATGTCATCAGTGATGTCATTCATGATGTAATTGATAATGTCATCAATGATGTCAACAGTGATGTCATCGATGATGTAATCAATATTAGATGATGTTGTTGATAAAGTTATCATTGTTGTCAATCATTGTCATCAGTGATGTCATTGATGATGTAATTGATAATGTCATCGATGATGTAATCTATGATGTCATCAGTGATGTCATCGATGATGTCATCACTATTCGATGATGTCATCAATAATGTCAACTATGATGTTGTCGATAAAGTTATCATTGCTGTCAATCATTGTCAGTGATGTCATTGATGAAGTCATTAATGATGTCATCGATTATGTCATCACTACTCGATGATGTCTTCAGTGATGTCAACGGTGATGTTGTTGATACGCCGAACTATTAATTTATCATATTTCTGATCTTGTATGGTAAACGGCCTAAAACCATAATTGCACATTTTTGGTCACATCAAATCCAGAAAAATTGTAATAAAAAGCTATCAAAAAGTCGCATATGCGCAATCAAGGTACCGATAGAAAAAAACCATCATGGCACAAAAAATGACACCTCAAACAGCCCCATAGACCTAAGGATAAAAGCGCTATAAGCCTGGGAATGGAGCGATTTTAAGGAACAAATATTTGTTAACAATGGTTTGAATTCTTTACAAGCCATCACCTAATATAAAACTTATACAACTTGACGAACATATATAACAAGTCAGTTTTACCCCCGGGGCGAATGGCGTAAAAGCAAATACCCCCCAAATAAACAATTTCACCACACATTTCTCTCACAGAGTTTGTAGAATTTCACACCATACCGTGATCTCTTATTGGGACGGTACTGGCAGAAAAGACGTGTCTGAGGGGCAGCGTACGCTACGCTAACCCCAGACACGTCACTGGATGATGAGGATGATGAGGATGAATGGAGGAAAGAAGGATCCCCCCATTCATCCTCACTGTATGAAGGAAGGGACACCCGAATCCAGCCCCCAGATGCCCCCCCCCATCCTCGGAGTTAGTGGGGAGATCGTTGGGGAACTGATCTTCCCACTGCTGGGTAAAGGTTACCACCTGTACGGGGATAACTTTTAACCCTCTTCTGGTCCCTCGCTGCCTGAGCTACTGTAGCTTGCGGCACGATCCGAACATATCCGAAGCAGTAATAGAGCCCTAATATTTAGCAGCCATGGAGTGGACCCAGCGCTTCTGGATATGAAGGACCCCGTATCGCACCAGGACAACATTTTCCAGGTGACGTCCCCCACACTGGAAAACAGGAGACCCCAGAAGAAGTGCAGAGTGTGGCGTAACAGTGGGATCAGGAAGGACACCATTTTCCAGTGTGACACCTGTCCTGATCACCCCGGCCTCTGCATACTGGATCGCTTCAAGGCGCACCACACGTCATCAGAGTTCTACATTATCTAAATTCTGTCCCTTATTCTTATTTCAGGGGTCACGTTGATCCGGGGATTATTCTGATCGCCATTATGGAGTCAGGAAGGATTTTTTTCCCAGTGATGAGGCTACTGTCACCTGCCTTACGAGGGTTTTTTGCCTTCCTCTGGATCAACACAGGTTGAATTTGATGGACACCTGTCATTTTCAACCTTATAAACTAATAATTGGCCTAATACCCCCAAATAAATTAGAATTGTCCCTTTTCCCCAGCTAAATAGGTATGGCCGCCATTTCCATTAGAGGATGCCATGATGCAATTACAAAGCCTCTGTGCGGCCAGAACAGTAGAAACCCCCCACAAGTGACCCCATTCTGGAAACTACACCCCATAAGGAATCTAACAAGGGGGGCAGCGGGGACATGACCCCCTGGTGACGACCACATTTTGGACCTGAAAATAAAAAAAAATGGTATTTTTTATTTTCACGGCACATGTTCTACATATGTGCCTGTTACCAGTGGGGTCCATATGCTCACTGCACCCCTTGTTAGATTCCTTATGGGGTGTAGTTTCCAGAATGGGGTCACTTGTGGGGGATTTCTACTGTCTTGGCAGAACAGGAGCTTTGTAATTGCGACATGGCCTCCATCCTGCATTCCAGCCTCTAAATGGCGCTCTGTCCATTTGGTGGCTTGCCCTGTGCCCATATGGCACATTATGTCCACATCTAGGGTATTTTCGTACTCAGGGGAAATTACCCTACACGCTTTGCATTTATTTTCTTTTTTAACCCCTTGTGGAAATGGAAAAAAATCAAGGCTAGACCAACATTTAGTGTAATTTGTTTTAAATTTTTACTCTAAATCATTGATCTTGTCTTGATTTTTTCATTTTCACAAGGGGCTAAAAAAAAAAAAAAATTTGTAGAGCAATTTCCCCTGAGTACGGAAATACCCCACATGTGGACATAAAGCGCCATAAGCGTAAGTTCAGGGTAAGCCTCCAAAGAGAAGGAGCGCCATTTGTTTTTTTCAGGCTGGATTTGGCGGGAATGGATTTCGAGGGGCCATGTTGCATTTAAAAGGCCCCTGTGTTGCCAAGACAGTTGAAACCCCCCACAAGTGACCCCATTATGGAAACTACACCCCTCAGGGAATGTAACAAGGCCTGTAGTGAGCATATGGACCCCACTGGTGACAGACACAAATGTGGAACAATGTGGCGTGAAAATGAAATATTACATTTTTTACACTATAATGTTGGTCTAGCCTTGAATTTATCATTTTCAAAAGGGGTTAAAAGAGAAAAAAACACACAAAATGTTTAGAGAAATTTCCGCCGAGTCCATAAATACCCCACATGTGGACATAAAGCGCCATGTGAGCGCAGGGCAAGCCTCCGAAGGGAAGGAGTGCCAATTGGATTTTGGAGGTTGGATTTGGCTAGAATGGATGATGAACGCCATGTCGCATTTACAGAGCCCTCGTGCTGCCAAGACAGTGGAAACCCACCACATGTGACCCCATTCTGGAAACTACACCCCTTAAGGAATCTAACAAGGGGTGCAATGAGGATATGGACCCCTTGATGACGGGCACATTTGTGCCGTGAAAGTGAAAAAATTAAAATTTTCACTTTCACGTCACATTGTTCCACATTTGTGCCCGTCACCAGTGGGGTCCATATGCTCACTGCACCCCTTGTTAGATTCCTTGAGGGGTGTAGTTTCCAGAATGGGGTCACTTGTGGGGGGTTTTCAGTGTTTTGGCAGCACAAGGGCTCTGTAAATGCGATGTGGCCCTTGAAATCTATTCCAGTGAAATCCAGCTTCCAAAAGCCAATTGGCGCTCCTTCCCTTTGGAGGCTCGTCCTGCGTCCGCTTGGCACTTTATGTCCACATGTGGGGTATTTCTGTACTCGAGAGAAACTGTGCTACATGTTTTGTGTTTTTTTTTTCCTTTTATCCCTTTGTGAAAATGAAATATTGAAGTCTAGAACAACGTTTTAGTGTAAAAAATACTTTTGTCTTTTTTCACGCCATATTGTTGGGAAAATCTGTGAAGCAAATACGGATGATTTCTATGGATCAGGCTGGGTTCACACTGCGTTTTTGCAATCCATTTTTGTATCCATTTTTTGCAAAAAAAACGGATGAAAACGGATTGCAAAAAAAACGGATGCATTTGTGAGCATCCATTTTGACCTGTTTTTCCATTGACTTCCATTAAAAAAAAAGGATGAAAACTGATCCGTTTTTTTTTTACGGACACAAAAACGTTGCTGACACTATTTTTTTGTCTGTTAAAAAAAAACGGATCAGTTAAACGTATGCTGAAAACGCAGTGTAAACCCAGCCTCACTGAGAAAAAATAGCGAGAAGTTTTGTGGCCCAGAAAAATCACTGAACATACGAATGAGGCCTAAGGCAGTAAGACAGTATACACGAATATGCATCTTTGTGTTTAGGAAACTATGCTTGCCTTATGTGCTATCCTAGGAATCCTTGGCTTTTATCTATTACACCTTTATATGAAGCATCTTTCCATTTAGATATCCATATTGTCTGAGTATCTAAAATATCCAGACAGAGTGACAATACATAAATCCATCAGAGCAGCATCTGTAATACTCTACACATCCATTTTTTAATATATTAAAATTGAATATTAATTTCTAACATCTTTATGAGGTGGCTGGGGAAATTAATACTAAGGACTTCAGAATAACGTAATGTTCAGTCACTGGAGATAAACAGACTTATTTAATAAAGCTATAACATTTGGTTGGTAGCCTGGATAAATGAATCTTTTATCATGTGCAAGTAAGGAACATGATGCATATTTGCATAGTAGTAAATCCTGGATATTTGGACTATATAACATACGAGCCATAATGACTTCCATCCCTTTGTGATAGTAAATATTATAGCGGAAGAGCATAAATTATGTCTAGGACATTAATACTCTACATTTCTTGTGGGTTGTAAAATTTACAGAATGCACTTTATTAGGCAAAGAATTCAAGTCCTTGTCTTTTATAGTAGTCTCATCTCATTTAATCTAGTTTATGCTTATGCTGCGTTTACACGGAACGATTACGAATTTACACGATAACGATCAAATTCGAAAGATAATCGTACATGTAAATGCAGCAAACGATTTAGCGACGAGCGAGAAATCGTTCATTTTGATCTTTGAACATGTTCTCAAATCGTCGTTGGTCGTTTGAAAAAAATTTGCAGATCGTACCATGTAAACAGTCGTTCACCGTTTTAAACTATGTTCGCGATAGGCTTAAGCAATCGCAAAACGATCGCAAAACGATTTTACCTTACGATATATATTGTTCTGTCTAAACGCTGATTGTTATAAAAAAAATTGTTACTTCGAAATCGTTAATCGTACGATCTGGCGAATTATTGCTCCGTGTAAACGCAGCATTAGAATCTCCAATCTTCACAATGACTCCTATGTTCACACAACATCAAAAATATTGAAAAGGCGGCCGATTTTCACATTAAAAAAACATCCATTTTTGCCGAGATTTAACTACAATGGCAATGCATTGAAATCAATGGGAAAACAGACGTCTAATGCAGACAATGTATTGAATAAAGGACGTTTTTGCCGCGGGCATCATAATAATGAACATGATCATGATCAGACGTCTTTTGCAAACAGCGGACGTTATATTAGTAGTTCACACAAAGTTTTCTCTTTTTTCACCGTTCTTTCTCCGTTATTACTATTAAATTCAATGGACTTTTCAATTAAGACACACCCAAAGTCCAATTAGTAACCCCAAACTAGAATAATTTATTAACAGCCGTCATTGCACTATGGGGTGGCCAGGCTGCTAAATGACGTCCGTTATTTTAGACTCAAAATGACGGACGCCATTTTAAACGTAGCTGAAAAAAGGTTGTGTGAACATAGCCTAATCCAGGAATTTATCTTGCTTACCTCTCCATTGATGGCCCGAACTATCCTGCCACTGATGGCATCAGGTTGCCAATCAACCTAATTAATTATGTCCGAGGCCTGCAAATCAAGGTAACTGCCCTCGTTATTGGATTCCTCTCCCGTCTACCATCTTTAAAATTATAACCTGGTACTTGTAGTTCTACATATGATTTGACCCATAGACCATCCTCAGGATTGTATTGTCATCTTAACCCCTCACTTCTAGTACTAGTGACTGCTCTCCCAGTGAGGACTCTTTGCTCTGTTACTGATTAGGCTTTAGATTTTGACTTCAGTGTACCTGCCACCAATCAATGAGTGCTACAAAAACTGCAACCTGGCATTACAACCAGGAAAATCCATAGGGAATCTGTTAGCCCCATCCGAGTCCCTGACAGTGTTCAGTTGTTTGGTACTTTTCTAAATGGTTTTATCCCTTCCCCTCTGCCGTTTAGCTGGCCCCTGAAAAAAGGCTCAAGTCTCCCATTGACTTTAAAAAAGGGTTATTATGCGAATCAAACACTCGAGCATCGGAAAATACTCAACTAAAGAACATTCTAGCATCTTAGTACTCCCTCATCTCTACTGAAGAACAGAGAGATTTATTAGATTCTATACCTTGGATTAACCAGTGGCAAAAAAAACAAAAACTTAACAGATCCTGTGGGAATACATTACAAAAGATCAGCTGTACATTTCCATATTACTGAATGGAATAGGGTGACAGTCTTAACTATAGTTAATAAAGAGCAATTGAAACCCACTGGAAAATAGCTAATGGGGAAGTTAACACATCCCGATTTATCACAGTGGCTCATGCTGTCTAATAAATCTGCTGCCTGCTTAGACAATCTCGTAAAAGTTTAGGTTAACAATTAGTTGGATTAAATGGGCACTGTGACTAAAAAAAAAAAAAAAAAGGTTCAGAAATACATTTTAAAGTTATGTTCACACTACGTAAAAGTATGGCCGCTTGCTTCATTGTGTGCTGTGTGAAGTTCTGATGCGGGCGCGTGGTGATGCACCCGCATCAGAACACTGCAGTTGGAAAGATCATCCGGCTGGTACTTAAGCCGAAATGATCTTTGCAGAGACAGTCCGTTCCGTGACCCGGCCAGTCTCTTACGTGGTGGAAACATAGCCTAAAACGTTTGATTGGTCAGGGCCTAAGTGTTCAGACTGTAATCAATCAGGCCAATGAGTCAGGAGCACATTCACTCCCTTCTCTATTTCATGTGACCTGGGATGACCTGGGTGTGATATGGGGTCTGTCTAGGTCGTAGACACAGAGTGGCAGAATGGTTGTCTCACCGCTCAGTCTACAGTGATCAGAGTCTAAACACTTTTATTAAACTCTGACTGATATAAACTTTTGATATGTCTCTGTTTTTGATAATAAGGGACTCTCTAAATTATGCCAAAATATTATGCCTAAGCCTGGCACATTTTTGTTGCACAGTGTAGCATTTAAAATCATGCTACTTTTCCTGAAGATCACACCTCTTTTGGACACTGTGTAAAAGAATCCAAAAACTCTCTTAGGTTACAAACACACTTGGCGGGTCTGCAGCGAGTCTCCTTGCTGCGTATTTGCAGCGAGACTCGCTGCAGATCCCGGCCCTATACTTTCAATGTTAGACAAAATCGCAGCAGGGATGTACATCCCTGCTGCGAGTTTGTCCCCAGCCCGCCACGTTAACCTCCCGTCCGCCGGAGCATATACTTTACCTGATCCCGGCTCCGGCTTGCTTCGGCGGTTCCCGGAGTCTTCAGCAAGCCGGAGCCGGGATCAGGTAAAGTATATGCTCGCTCCAGTGCCCGCCCGCAGCCCCGGCCGTCTGATCACCCCCCCGCAGCCCCGGCCGTCTGATCACCCCCCCCGCAGCCCCGTCCGTCTGATCACCCCCACGCAGCCCCGGCCGTCTGATCACCCCCCCCCCCGCAGCCCCGGCCGTCTGATCACCCCCCCCCCCCCCCGCAGCCCCGGCCGTCTGATCACCCCCCCCCAGCCCCGATCACCCGCCCGCAGCCCCGGCCGTCTGATCACCCCCCCGCAGCCCCGATCGCCCGCCCGCAGCCCCAGCCGTCTGATCCCCCCCCGCGCAGCCCCGATCGCCCACCCGCAGCCCCGGCCATCTGATCAAACCCCCCCACAGCCCCGATCGCTCCCCTGCAGACCCGGCCGCCCGATCGCCCGCAGATCAGTGCTTCGGGGGGGTGATCAGACGGCCGGGGCTGCGGGCGATCGGGGCTGCGGGGGGGGGGGTGATCCCGGCTGCGGAGCCGGGATCAGGTAAAGTATATGCTCCGGCGGACGGGGGGTTAACGGGGCGGGCTGGGGACAAGCTCGCAGCAGGGATGTACATCCCTGCTGCGATTTTGTCTAACATTGAAAGTATAGGGCCGGGATCTGCAGCGAGTCTCGCTGCAAATACGCAGCAAGGAGACTCGCTGCAGACCCGCCAAGTGTGTTTGTAACCTTAAACAGTTTAATGTGCAATTATGTAAGCTAGTTTTTATGGTGCACAATGCCCCAGAATTATGACACTTAAACCCTCCGCACTTTATCACTTTAATGTTTCAATAGTTTTTATTGAAAATTTTTCAAATATTGTTTACAAACATCACAAATACAAACATTTTAAAATGCAATGCTGGTAATGATATTTACTATGTCCAAGACTCCACAGATGCGATGCAGAATCAAAATAGCTACATGCCCCATTTGTCGACCAAAAGAGTCCATGGCGTGTTAGGTTATATAGCTAAGTCCATGAGGGGCAAGGAGCATCAGGTAACATTGTAATGAGAACATGGAGTACTCCAGTGTGATAAAGACAAATATTACAGATTCCAACCTCAAAGAACAAAAAACAACAGAGGAACAACAAACAGTGTCAGCAGGAAATGCTAATCAGAAATGAGCAGATACTCCTCAAGTGATATAAGACAGTTGTATAAATAGTCATGGTAGTCATGATGGGAGGCCGCCGCGACCGAGAAGAAGTATGAATAGAAGATGTCAGAGGTTCACTTCTTACAATATAAACTTGCATACCACTTCCCCCAAGTACTTTGAAAGGCAGTGGTAGTTGACCTGGAAAAGGAAATTAAACGTTCCATAGTGTAACAATGTTGCACGCTATCCACCACTTCATTTAATGTTGGTACGTTATGAGATTTCCAGTGGCGTGTTATGACCAGTCTGGCGATGTTAATGATCTTGCAAAATAACATCCTATCCAGTACTGGTACCACATGTAGATCCAATAATACCATGGTTTGCGCAGGGGTGAGAACAAGTTGCAGGCCTAAAACAGTTTCTACCAATTTGTTAACAGACAATATAGTCGGAGACATGGACATTCCCACAACGTGTGTAATAAAGTGCCAACGTTACCGCACCCGCGCCAGCAAAGAGGGGAGGAGGTAGGGTAAAGCTGGTGAATCTTTTGTGGGGTGAAATACCAATGCAATCTCGTTTTGAGAGTATTTTCCCTTTGGGGGATGGCCATGGTCGACCTACTGGCCCATTTGTACGCCCTCAGCCATTCCTCCTCTGAGTAAGATTTGTGTAACGCAGCCTCCCATTTAAGGATTGCGGAGGGTTTCACAAAAGTGTGAAAATCTCCTAACGCATTGTATAGAGGTCTCAGACCTTTCAAACGACCCTGGAGAATGTTATGGATCATGTTGTTCCACTTGACCTCAGATCGAGGCAGGTGGGTCAGGCAATGTCTAATCTGGAGGAACAAGAAAAAGTCTTTAGAGGAAATGTCAAAATTCCTTTGGAGGTATCGGAAATCATGTAGGGTAGCTCCGTCACACAAGTCTCCAAGTTTACCTATACCTTTCGTCATCCATTGCAGCAGGATCCCTCTAGAAGAGGTAGGTAACGCCCCTGAGAGAGCAGATAAGGGTATTGTGAGGGAGAGGACTGGCTGAGAGGAACCACATAGTTTATGAATTTGGCACCAGCACTTGACAGCAGCCAACATGGAGGGGGATAGAGAGGACTGCCTTCGCTTTGACTTCCATAAATGCGCATACATGAGGCTAGGCAAGTCATTATCGCAGAAAGCCCTCTCAGTCCGCACCCATGGTTTACACGGGGTGGAAACAGTCCACCAGTCTTTAGTTTGTGACAAAATCGTGGCCTGATAATACTGATGCATATCAGGAACGCCAAGTCCTCCTAGTAAAGGGGGTTTAATGAGTGTGTGATATGCAACACGTGGTTTCTTCCCATTCCATAAAAACCGCATGATCAAGGAGCGAACTTTTTGAAAAAATCCCACCGGTATACAGATGGGAGGAACTCGGAATAGGTACATTAGGCGGAGAAGAAGTAGCATTTTAAAAGAAGCTACTCTTCCAATCCAAGATATTTCTAAAGTGGTCATTCTATTCGCTTCCAGCTGAAGACTGTCTAGAAGGAGAAGGTAATTGGTGCGGTACAGTAGAGACAGGTTAGCAGTCATATGGGCTCCTAAGTACTTAATAGAGTGTTGTTGCCAATCTAAAGGGTAATTATTTTTCAATCTGGTCACTAGCGTGTCTGGGAGGTGGAAGGGTAGGGCTTCAGATTTGGATTGGTTCAGTTTATAATAAGAAACTTTTGTAAATATGTCCAATATAGCTAGGGCACTGGGAAGGGAGCGTTTAGGGTTGCTTAGAGTAAAGATAACATCATCCGCATAAAGTGAGACTTTATGGACGTCATCACCTATGCGAATGCCTTGTACGTCTCCTGCCGCCCGAAAGACGTGAGCTAAGGGTTCAATAGAGATTACAAATACTAGGGGGGGTAGGGGGCATCCTTGCCTAGTACCGTTGGATATAGTTAAAGGGTCAGACAGCACTCCATTATTATACACTCGTGCGGACGGAGCTGAATATAGGGCTTTTATACTGTTAAAAATTGGACCACAAAATCCGAATTTATGGAGGGCCGAGAAGGCATACAACCAAGAAATTCGATCGAACGTCTTCTCGGCGTCCAGTGAAATCGCCACAGCTGGGATTTAGGCATTGTTAATATGGTGAAATATGTTAAGTACCCGTCGCGTATTCTCAAAGGCCTGACGCCCTTTCATAAAGCCTGTTTGGTCAGGGCTAATTATAGAGGGGAGTATTTCAGCTATCCTTGAGGCCAATATCGGTCTGAAGTTGACCGGTTTGTCTGGAGGTTTTCCAGGTTTAGGAAGAGTGACGATCAGGGCTAGTTGATTCTCTTCGGGGAAGGCTCCAGTCACTTGGGCCTCACCGAAGAATCTTAGTATATATGGACTTAAGATGTCGGAAAATACTTTATAGTAGTGATTGGACAGCCCATCTGGGCCTGGGGATTTGCCTAAGGGAAGGGATTTAATCTGGGTTTCTATCTCCTGGATCGTAAAGGGGGCATTAAGAGTATCTAATTGGTCATTGGTCAGGGAGGGGAGATTTAATTTATTAAGGAAAGAATCTATGTCAGCTTTAACTGGTTGGTGAGTTGAGGTGTCGTCCTTTAAATTGTAAAGCCTAAAATAAAATTTTTGGAAGGCATTTACTATATCGCGGGGATCTAAAAGTTTACCATTGGTATTTTCATCTATAATGTAGGGTATACGGGATTTCGTATGCTGGGCTTTGAGCTTAGCTGCTAGAAGCTTACCAGCTTTATCACCTTCTGCGTAGTAAAGGGATTTAGTTTTGCATAATTTCCGCTCGTACTCATGTGACATCAGTAGACAGGGATCATGCCTAAGGGATGTTATTTCCTGGAGGAGGGTAGGGGAATTGGAGGATTTGTGTTGGGTTTCTAGTCGTTGGATTTTAGACAATAAATCCTTCATGTCTTTGGTTCTGGCTTTTTTAACTTGATAGCCTACCTTCATACAGATCCCTCTGATAACTGCCTTGTGGGCATTCCACAATGTGTTAACATTAATATCATCTGTATCGTTTTCTTTAAAATATTGGATTAAAGCTGTTTTAATAACCTCCTTGTGCTCTGAGTGAGACAAAAGGTGGGAGTTACAGCGCCAGAGATAGGTAGGAGACACATTATGTGATTCCCTAAGGCTAACAGAGATTGGGCAATGATCCGACCATGTCTTAGTCTCTATAGATGTAAAATCGACCAGCAGAAGAAGGGAAAAGTCTACTATTATGAGGTCGATTCTGGAGTATGAGTTGGCCGCATTAGAGAAAAAGGTATAGTCGGCTTCAGTACTATGTTGTACCCGCCACGTGTCGTACAGTTCATTATCCCAAAGGAATTGGTCCAGCGAGGGGCGAGATCTATTACTCTTGAGTGTAGTGTCCCTAAGTAAATCCGGGACTAGATTAAAGTCACCGCAGTAAAGGACGTATCCCTGTTTGTACTTATTGACCAACCGGTTGACTTTATGAATAAAGTGAAGCTGGCCCTCATTAGGTGCATATATGGAGCAGACCGTATACTCTACATTATTAATTGTGCACACGACAATAATATATCTGCCGCCCAGGTCCGAATGTTGTGCATGTATTTGTACTGCCAATGAATTCTTAAAGGCGATGAAAATGCCCCTGCGTTTTGTAGTAAAGTGGGAATGACAGATAATAGGGAAGGAAGGGTGTTTAATTCTATGTGCATCCGACTGGACAATATGCAACTCCTGAACACATACTATGTCACAATGTTGTTGCTTAACTTCTGCCCAAAAATGTGAACGTCGTTCGGGAGAATTTAAGCCTCTAACATTATAAGACAGTATTTTAATCACCATGTTGGGGGACATATACTTAGCATATACCAGTAGCCCATGAGGCGATTGTCAAAGATGAATCTCAAGCGGCGGCTCCCATAGTGACCAGCAAACTGCTCCACATTAAAATATATCACAGATCCTGCAAATAAGTAGAGAAAAGACAAGAAAAACAGGTGAAACATGAGAATAACAAGAGGCCACAAAGCCAGCAACTACAACACCACACACACACAGTGCCAACCATGGCACAAAACAAAAGACTCTTCGGGCAAGAAGAAAAAAATCCCGAAGTCTGGGTGGGCCAAAGTTCGTGCAGAGTCGGAGCGAATCTCTGTCTACCCTTCGACCCGTGCCTTACGCTCCTCTAATGATTTAAGGCTAACATCCACCTTAATCCGCACCTCTCACTTCCGTCTCCAGGACTTCACGCGAGCTGCACCAGTTCTATGGAATGCATTACCCAAGACTGTCAGGCTCACCTCCAATACCCAAAGCTTCAAACATGCTCTCAAAACACATCTGTTCAAGCAGGCTTACCAGGTTCCCTAATTTTGACTGCTACTCTAAAACCCAACCCCCCCCCCCCCCCCACACACACACACACACACACACACACACCAAGCATTTAAGCACTTAGACCTGTGCATGCAGGCATTGGCTGGTGACAGGCTCACCCACCCTTACCTGCACTGCCTTATTTATAATGATGGCCGGACCACAAGAACAATGATGCACTTTGCCCCTCTGCCATTTTGTCTTGCACCCCCTCCTGATAGTGTGTAAGCTCATGCATGCGAGCAGGGACCTCACTCCTCTTGTATGGATAACTTTGTATATCTCTGTAATGTCTGATTTCTGTCTATGTATGTACCCCCAGAATTGTAAAGTGCCGCGGAATCTGTTGGAGCTATATAAATAAAAATTATTATCATTATTAATTAACTCGTGCAGACTGTTAGCAAAAAGTTCTCATAGAGTGATGTCCTCAACGAGTGCGGCCCCGACCGCATCTGCTAGTAGGCGAATATCTCCAATTGGACCTAGCTCTCTGTAGGTCTTGTTGTGGAGGTATCTCTGCAACAGGGATATTCCAGGACACAAGGAGTTTAGTCCCTTCTTCTAGTGTTCTGACGATCGATATCTCTCCATCTTTAGAGACTAGAAGCTTGTTGGGATAACCCCATCTGTAAGACACTTGCACATCCCTCAAGGCAGTAGTGACAGGTAGCAGGGATCGTCGCCATTGCAATGTTGCCGCCGAGAGGTGTGCGAAGACGGAGAGGTCTTTGTACTTATCAGGGGTCTTTGTGTTCCTTCTGGTAGCTTGCATAAGCGCCTCCTTCACATGAAAGAAATGTATACGAGCAAGCATATCTCTAGGCGTATCAGAAGGAAGGTGGCGAGGACGTGGGACCCTATGGGCTCTGTCAACAGTTATTTCTCGATTGGGGCAGTCGGGTAGCACATCCTTTATGAATTTCTGGACAAAGTGAAGCAGTTCATCATGTGGGACTGTTTCAGGTAATCCCCTTACTTTTATATTGTTTCGCCTTGAACGATCCTCTAAGTCCACTATTTTGTCCTTTAGGTATTTCACTTCCTCCGCCAAGTCATCATGTGAGTCATCGAGGGAGTCATGGGCTTCAGAAAATTCCCCCATCTTCACTTCTGTATGGTCAATCCACTCTTCTAGTTGTTCCATAGCAGTAGATAAGGGATGCATGGCTTCTTTTATGTCTTGTTTCAACGATCCCCTCTGTGCTGAAAACATTAGCTTAATATTGGCCATGGTGACTGGGGCGTCATCAGGAGGAAAGTCGATTATGATATCAGGTCCCGGTAGGGTAGGGGTTAATCAGCCCCTTTATCATTGTCTTTATATGCATGGCCGGCAGATCTAGAATTGGTAGGGGAAGGAGGTGGGGAGCCCGATGCATTACTGCTGCAAGCCTCTCTGACATTGGCATCAGGCTCTGTCTCCCCCGTTTGTGTAATTTGCGGGTGTCCCCCTCATCTTCCTCCCCGCAGGGTTGCTAGTGGAGAGAAGCAGTTCCCTGATGTCGGGAGCACACCTCTCTGCAGTCGCTCCGTGGCTGCCGTGTCAGCGGCGCTCCTCTTCCGACTCGGACCGGCGCCATCTTGAAAACCGGCCCGGGAGAAGAACGCCGTTAATTTCAGGGATTGTGGCTCCCTTTCCCCCTTCCAGCCATGGCAGTTTGTTCTAGAGGTGGTCAGAGGTCCGATTGGGTCTCTGGCGGGTCAGTTGAGGTCTTTGTCGCTGGTGTATTAGCTAGTGAGGACGGAGCGCTCTCACTACACAGCCATCCGCTCTGATGGCTAGACATGCCCCCTCCACTTTATCACTTTAAAGGGGTTATCCAGCGCTACAAAAACATGGCCACTTTTCCCCCTACTGGTGTCTCCAGTTCAGGTGTGGTTTGCAATTAAGCTCCATTTACTTCAGTGGAACTGAGTTTCAAAACCCCACCCAAACTGGAGACAAGAGTAGGGGGAAAGTGGCCATGTTTTTGTAGCGCTGGATAACCCCTTTAAAAGTCCTGCCATTGCCATTGGCAGCAGATGTAACTATTGGTAGTGTGGTTACCAATAGTGGGGCTTTTGGTCTTCTGTAGGGAGGAGAGGGCTCTGACACCGCTGTGCTGGAGGAGAGAACATCCAGTTCAGACAGTTGTGTGTTGTCTGTATCAGAAGCTGTGAATAGCTGCTGCAGATCGAAGAAAAGAGAGACTTCTAAGGAGAGAGATAAGTACAATTTTTTTGGTCTTTCACAGCAGGGGCCCATATTATGCTGCAGAGTGGGGGTCTATACTATGTGAGGGATGCTGCAGGGGGTGTGTATACGATATGGGGTACAGTATGCTGTAGAGGGGGGCCTATATTATATGGGGGATGCTGTGGGGACCCTATACTATATGGGGGAGCTGTTGAAGAGGGAAGTATATACTGTGTGGGGGATGCTGTTAGGGGCTATGCTACTGTATATGGGAGATACTACAGAGGGGGACCTATACCATATGGAGGCACGGTGGGGCCTATACTGTATGTGGGAACCGAGGGGTTCTAATAGCATGTCGGGTAGGGAGTAAGGGTTCTACTATATAGGAGTACAGTGAGGGACAAACAACTAAATGGAGCACAGAGGAGCCTAAATACTATAGGGGAGCATACAAGAGCTAATGCTGTATGGGGACACAGGCCAGGGGAGGCCTATTACTATATGTTAACACAGAGGGGGTCTAACTAATATTTGTTAGCTCAGGGCGGTCTAACTACAATATAGGAACACACAGGGGATCAACTTATTAAATGGAAGTACAGAGGGGCTTTATTACTAAATGGGGGCACAAATGTACTGGAGCAAAGAACCTCAAATGTTTCTCTGCCAGATTCTAGAGGGTAAAAAGAAAAGTGAGCTACTCCAAGAAGAGAAGACGTTACCTCTAAGTCACTGGTTATCCCAAAGGGCAACGTTTCAACTACTACTTAGACATTTTCTCAAGCATGCCAGATAGGGACCATATGGGGCCTTTTTACTATATGGGACAATGAGGAGGCCGAACTACTTTATGGGAGCACACAAAATATTTTGGTTTCTGTATGGCCGGTGTTTTACTTTCACCACATGATTTGCTCCTAGAAGAGGCCAGCTGAGGCTCTGTTACCCATAAAAACCTAGAGCCAGCCCTGGGTTACATTCTACCTTACTTGTGTTCTATATTTAGTGACCCATTAAGGATCCCCTTTAGAGTACCAGTTGGGGAGACTATCCGTTAGGTGATACCACGGTATGTGGATAATTGCATACTATCAATGGTGTTGTGCCTAATTATGCAAACTGCACAAGGTAAGCTGCTGGCGATTATGTGGTATCCAAGCAAATGTTCAATTGTGGGTAATAATAGAATTGTGGTCTTACTGTACATTAGATAAGCCATCTCTGGTTGAAGTAAGTGTTACAGATTTAATGGCCACAGCTGGACTTTTTACTGTTGCTTTATTCGAGAGCTGGAAGATTTGATTTCCTCAGGCTCTTGAGTCTGGTAAAATCTATCTGCATATCTGCCAGCAAGAATTGCAGCATGACCTGAGCCTGCCCTTTCTATTTTTGTGTCTTATAAGTCACTGTACCAGATACATTGTTAGTAAAGTAATAGCAACCTAATTGTAGGTAATATCAGTTTCAGTGTATTATTATGTCTAACGTAAAGGCAATGATGGGATTTTAAAGCAAGCACCTGGAAGTTCATAACTATATGTATAAAATAAACATTGTATTTTTATTAGCTAGGTTCGACCTAATGAAACGTTCATGTATGAAACACATATGCAACATTCTATATGAAATGAGTCAATCTTTATTAATTTTTATTAAACCTAATGGTGGATGTGACAGAATGACTGGATGTAAAGGACAAGACTAAGGCTTGGTTCACACTACGTTTTTGCAATCTGTTTTTTTTTTTTTTTTTTTTTTTTTTTAAACGGATGAAAAAGCAGATCCATTTGTGTGCATGCTATTTGATGTTTTTCAATTGACTTCCATTATAAAAAAAAAAATATTTAACAGATACAAAAATGAGGTTGACTATGTTTTTGTATACATAAAAAAAAAACGGATCTGTTTTAATCCATTTTTTTTTTATAATGGAAGTCAATGGAAAAACAGATCAAAACGGATGCACACAAATGCATCTGCTTTTTTCATCCGTTTTTTTGCTCACGAAAAAAAGGATAAACAAAAAGAATTGCAACACGTTGTGTGAACCAAGCCTTATGCGTATTAAAAGAGTACCTTGCTAAGGAAAAGTTTAAGCCTTTCCAATCCTCACCCCTAAACTGAGCATCTTTATAATAAGCCTCTATTTAATGTGGTGTGCCACTTGTATGCTTGTTTGCCTGTTCCACTTGTCTCTGCTCCTTTGTCCTCCCTCTTCCCGTGGAGAAAGAGCACATGTGATGCCCCTTTCTTCTGTAAATGAGCAGTATAGGTAAGAGGATAGTGGTGTCTCCCCGCCCTTAGGCCAGGAGATCACATGATGTACGTCAGTGGTGGGCTGGTGGAAGCTGTAAGATGTCTTATGTAACCTGGCCCACCACTGTAATGAAGGAAGCTCATGAAATGCTGGGAGATGTAGGGTCCTGGGTGGAGCCATCTTGAAGATCTGCCACCATTTGGAAATTGTAACAAACAATTGGAGCAGCGGAGAAACATGGGAGATTGTTTGTTCTTGGAGTTCCCCTTTACCTTTTTTTTTTTTTTTACAAGTTGAGTTCCAGTAATGGAGCATAGTTTAAGTGATTGAGAATTCTGCAACCCAATCACTGCTCAGCTTTCATTTTAAGAGACGAATACTTAGTTGTGATTGGTTACTGTGGGCAGTTTGCACAAGTCGCTATTTTACTGAGTTTTATAAATCTAGGCCTGTATCATTTTAGGCAAATAACCTTATGTGCATGGACTGCCATACTGTATGTAACAAGTCATCACACAACTGAACATTTAGTTCTACTAAAGATATCCCCAGGGTACAAATGTGCAATTCCACATTAGTGGTTCTATCAATCAGAAAGGAACATGCAACTTTGTAATCAAAACTCCTGGATAAAAATGATTCAGAAATCTCATGAATATGTATCACAATTCCAAGGAACACTTCCCTTTTAGATGCATATCCATCTACCTGAATATTACTAGCACATTTATTTCTCACACTACTAAAATACCTGGTAAAACTGTTGGATAATAGAGCTAGAGTAGGATACAAGATTTTCTTTTGTATTTCCATGTATACTGTATATCCATTTGAAAAAAAAGAAAATAAAAACTTTTTCCAGAAAACTGTTGGTGGGGAGTTGTTCATCTCCCACGTCTTTAATGAAATACAGTGGTACCTTGGTTTAAGAGTAACTTGGTTTTAGAGGGTTTTGGTTTAAGAGCTCACAGTTTTTCAAAATTGTGAACAATTGAAGAAAGAAAGCTGGACACTATAATACAGCGCACACCACTAAATCCAAAGATATACAAAGTTTATTAGGACAAACACAAAAAACACCACAAAAAGCAACAATAAAATCAATTAAAAAACTACAAAGGTATATGAAAAACTAGGCAGGAGGACAATATACTCTCCTACTTTACCAAGTAAAGTTTTTGTCATTGTTAGAGATGAGCGAACCGGTTCGGCCGGTATGGGATCCAGTTCGGATTTTTCCAAAAGTCTGAGTCCGGTCGGATTCGGATTTTTGGAAGTCCCCTCTGAATTTTTTTTTCTTGCTTTCTAAAATGGCAGCCGCCATTTTAGAAAGCAGGAAGTGCTCTGGGCGGGAAAAGAGCTTTCCCATGATGTTGTACTAGCCCACCCCCTGTGTGGCCTCAGTATTGCTTTAAGAGGAGCGGTCACATGACCGCATGAGGCAGTCTGCACAGAGAGAGGAAGGAGACTGTTAGCAGTGCACATAGCTCGTCAGTGACAAAACGCTGCTGCTGCACGCTGCTGTACTGAGAAGATATTGTGCAAAAGAAAAAACAAAAAGATTATTAGGAAAGCAGAAAGGAGAAACATATAGTAATTGAGAGAGAAAAATAGAGAGGGCGAAAGATAGATAGGTAGATAGATTAGGCATAGGAGAGCAAAGGGTGCGCAGAACAAAAACGTGCTATACAGATATCCAAGTACTATACTGTCACCCTTGCTAGAGTGTATATGACATAGGTGTTTTCCTGATGCACAAATATATACCTTGTGCATGTGTGTAGAATAAAACTCTTTTAAAAAGTGCTATACAGATATGCAAGTACTATAGTTGGACCCTTGCGAGAGTGTAGTGGAGAGACTGCTCCTTCACTGCATTTGTGACCTTTTTCCTGCATAGACCCTGTAATGGGGGATTTCCTGCATAGGCCCTGTAATGGTAAATATTGGAAGTCTAAAAAAAAAATTTACTTTGAGATATTGAAAAGATAATAATGTTACTGACATGTAGAGCCCTAAATTCAACCAAGTACACTACCCCCGTATCATATACATGCTTTAAACTATGAAATCCAAAGAAATCCAAAATTTGGTCGAACCAAACTTTTCAGCCACTACCTATCTTCAGTGCTCTTACAAAGCAAAGGAGATTGCTGGCCAAAATTTTGCAATACATGGTCCCATCCATCCTCTGTTCAATATGTTGCAGTCATACCATCCACTTTACAGAAAAGCACCCCCATAAGTATATTTTCAACCTTATGTTTCGCTGTTGGGACTGTGTTCTTAGGGGTTGTACTATTCCTTCTTCTTACTACAAACACAGCAAGTGGAATTGATGTCAAAAAGTTCCATTGTGGTCTCAGCTGACCACATGACCTTCTCCCACGTGTCTTCTGGATCATCCAGACGGTCATTGACAATCTTCAAACAGGCCTGAACATGTGCTAGCATGGGCAGGGAGATCTAGTTTGCCCTGCATGATTTTAATTCATGATGTAGTGTTTCCTAACGGTATTTTTTAAGACTGTGGTCCCAGCTCTTTTCTTTAGGTCATTGACCTTGTCCTCCCGTGCAGTTTTGGGCTGATTCCTGTCCTTTTTCAAAATCGTCATTTCCCCATGAGGGAAAATCTTGCATGGAGCCAATCAAGATTGACAGTAATCTTATGTTTCTTCAATTTTCTAATAATTGCCCCATCAGTTGTTGCCTTCTCACCAAGCTGTTTGTCTATTGAACTGTACCCCATTCCAGCCTTGTGCAGGTCTACAATTTTGTCCTTTGTGTCCTTAGAAAGCTCTTTTGTTTTGGCCATGGTAGACAGGTTGAAATGTGATTTATTTAATTGTGGACAAGTGTTTTTTTTTGCAGGTAACTAGTTGAAACAGGTTCAATTCATATAGGTAATGAGTGCAGAGTATCAACCATGTAAATATATGAAGTTCAGTAATATTAAGAAATTTTGTAAAAAATAAAAAATCAGTGGGTACATGGGTTTGTTTCTAAGCAATGTCAGATATCTGTATCTGCATGGCAAAATACTTAAATAGACAGTTATAGGCTATGTTCGCACATAGTATTTCCGACAGTCTTTTGGTCAATATTTTTTCACCCCAAATCAGGAGTGGAACTAACGGGGCAAAGTTATAATGGAAAGATTTGCAAAGCTTCTGTGTTCTCAATCCACTCCTGGTTTTACTTGAAAAAAGACTGACCAGAAGACTGACAGAAATACAATGTGTGAATATAGCCATAAACTGTGGCCTAGGGTTAGGTATTAAAGGGGTAGTGCGGCGTTTCAAAATTATTCACTAAATAACACACATTACAAAGTTATACAACTTTGTAATGTATGTTATGTTAGTGAATGGCCCCCTTCCCTGTGTCCCCACCCACGCTAGACCCGGAAGTGTGATGCAATATACTCACCTGATTCGTGTCGACCCCCGTCCGCCATCTTGAAACAAAGATGTCATTTTTGGGAGGCCGGACGAACCGCTCCAGCCGTCCCTCATGCCGGCCCCCCTCTGCCGCCTCATAACTGTGCTCAGCCGCGATTGGCTGAGCACAGTTATGCTGAGCCAATCGCGGCTGAACAGCTAATGACGTAGCAGAGGGGGGCCGGCATGAGGGACGGCTGCAGTGGTTCGGCCGGCCTCCCGAAGATGACATCATTGTCCCAAGATGGCGGATGGGGGTCGACACGAATAAGGTGAGTATAGTGCATCACACTTCCGGGTCTAGCGTGGGTGGGGGCGGGGGACACAGAGAAGGGGGCCCTTCACTAACATAACATACATTACAAAGTTGTATAATTTTGTAATGTGTGTTATTTAGTGAATCATGTTGAAACGCCACACTACCCCTTTAACTGTATACCAAATATTTACCTATTTTGAAAAGAATGCAGTTTTTGCAATGTATCTATTTTTTCCAATGCTTTTTTAAACATAATTAAAACATAATTTACAGTTTACACGTTTGGGGACATGCAAAAAATAAACGTAATAAAATAAGATTATATTATACCTATATATTTTCTGGCAATTCTACCCAAAACTTTATGCCGATAAGATCCTTAAAGCTATTTTGAATCATAACATTTAGTAACAAATCTATAATTTATGTTTTTGGCTAAAAGCTTAATACAAGCAGAGCCTTAGATGTATACCTTCTCTTAAAATTCAATTAGCCATAAAATAGGTCAGCTTTGTTTAAAATTCTGATGTACATATATTGTACTGTAAGTTCTTAAGAATAATCAATGTGAAATGCCACAAATCTATGAAAAATATAATTTCTATATATGCCATTTTTGTGTTAATTGTGTCTTGCTTTATATCACATTTCCATCTATCCATCAGTCCTAAAATATATTGAGTTTCAGAACATCTCTTCAAGTGAAAAAGAGTAGAAAAAAGAAGAGCATAAGAGAGAGTGGGTGGAATGTAAAATTACAAAAGAAAAATGTTTTGCAAAGTAGATTGGATTGATTAAATTTCATTTTGTGCCTGGTAATTAGCATGTCTAATTATTATGAATAATAACCTATATATGATTCATTTTAGAAAATATATTTTTTTAGTTCACAAAACTGTATGATAATGAATTGCATCCCAATATTAAACGAGAATGCATTCCTAGAATCCCATAGTAGCAGAACACCTTAGTATGGGGGACTACAGCCAATCACTTGCAAGAGTCAGGCTGTTTGATTGCTTAGACCAATGACTAATAGCCCCATGCTGACTGTAAATGATGCCATCGGGGCACTTCGGAGCAATGACAGTGCTGAACTGGGAGCAAGCTGAGGGGTGAGTATGGCTTTTGTTTTTCCAGCTATTGCCTGTCCTTGGCCAAAACAACCCTTAAAATATAAAATATACTATGTGAAATACTTTTAACCCTTTTCTGACCAAACGTCATTGATGCGCGGATCCAGGTCACACTGAACCACCTACAGTGTTTGTTGGGGTGTCATTTTTTTGTGCCATGATCTTTAGTTTTTATTCGTATTTATTAATATGATTTAGAAAAATTTTGATCGCTTTTTTATTATTTTATTATTTATTATTTTTCTGAATTAAATTTTTTTTTTAAAATGGCAATCCTGGTGTTTTTTTTGCATTTTTTTTGTTTATACTGTTCACTGTGTGGGAACAATATTGTTAAATTTAAATAGATTCTGCACATTATGATATATAATATGTTTTTTTTTATTTATGTTCATTTTAATTTACACTTTTATTGGGGAGTTATTTTATAAAGGTTTTTCAATGTTTTTTAAAACTTTTTTTTACTCTTGGTTTTACACTTTTTTTTACCGTTATATATGCAATCATTGGATTACATATGCTGATCAATGCTATGCCTTCCCAGAAGGGATATCTGGCTATTCCTGTGTTTTGAGGCTCCTGACTGAGGCTCCACCGACCTTGATTTTGCATATTACATTTTTTCAGGGGGCAATGTATCAATGGAGTCTCTTAAATGAGTACTCCATTGAATTTTCTTTTTCTAATCTCCTTGAGCTTGGTGATTGTGGTGTTTTGGTATAAAATGGAAAAAACAGAAGTCTGATCTGGGGCTCAATGCAAGAGGACCTGTTCAACTACTTAAAGAGAGCAGGGACCACAGTCTCAGTCTAAAAGATTACCATTGCAATGTGCCACTGCTCACACCAGCACATGTCCAGGTCTGTTTGAAATTCACCATTGACCATTTGGATGATCATGAGCAGGCATAGGAGAAGGTCATGTGGTCAGATGAGACCAAAATGGAACTCGCTGTTTTTGGAGGAAGCTAAAGGATGACTATGTTAAAAAACAAACGACTGATACAGCAGTGATCTGCTGCCGTCGCTCCTATGGGCTGCGGGACGGTCTAGCAATCACCCGGGCAGCCCCCTGCAGCTCTCTCCGGACTCGCTGCTGCCACATGGAATAGCGGTGGTAGTGAGCGGGGAACGAGGAGCAAACGAGCATTGAGAGCGCTCGTTTGCTCCTCAAGTCGGCCCGTGGAATAGGGGCTTTACTCTGTAAGAAGCAATTCAAGGTCCTGAAGTGGTTTAGCCAGTCTCCAGACCTGAGCCAAATAGAAAATGTTTGGAAGTAGCTGAAACTCAATGTTGCCCAGTAAGAGCTCCTTATTGCAGTGTGTGTAAACTTGATCAAGAACTACAGTACAAGAAATGTCTGACCTCTGTAATTGGCAAAGTTTCTGTACCAAATTTTTCTATTGTATCAAATACTTATTTCAATAAAATGCTAAATGATTATTTAAAAATTGAAAAGCCAGATAGCAGTGAAGAAATCTTAAAAAGCTATGGGCAAAACAACAGTCAACAGTATGGTTGCCATACATAAAAGGTGCATGTATAGCTGTCGTTCATCATGCACAGTGTTAAAATAATAAAATAAAGAAATGTTGCTAACTTTTCCTATGCTTTAAGAAATAGAGAAATAGGAGCTACAAGAGCCCTGAGGATTGTGCATTATGCAATAGTCTTAAAAATATATATAATAATAATAATAAAAATAATAACAACAACAACAACAACAACAATAATAATAATAATAATAATAATAATAATAATTATTATTATTATTTATATATATATATATACACACATACACACACACACACACACACAGCTGTTCGCACAGCCTAGGAAATTCTATTTTCCACTTTAGATACTCAGTAAATCAACATTCAGATAGTGTTGGTTGCATCTGGAGCAAAAAAGTGTTCTCTTAAATTATGCATGCGGCACTCCATATTTGCCTAATAAGAAAAATATAGTGGAACCTGTACTTAGAAACACCTGTCATAAAAGGGCACATGGGTAATAATTACACAAATTTACTGTAAATATGAAATTTGCATGATCACGCCACCTGTCCAAATAGCTCAGTAATTTGACTTACAGTAGTACTTACTGACTTGCAATGTGCATATAAATACCTAACTAACGCTGCTGCCACATACACTGATTTCACCATGTAAAAAGCAGAACATCTCAATGACTGCAGCAGTTTGCTCAAATATCTTAATTTAGGCAAAAACTCTTTACTGTTGAGTGCATAAAATCTTCTAGAAGTTCAGGCATAAATAAAAACTTAGTTTTCATTGTATTTTTCATCTCTGGGTTTAATTGTATGCTTTTTAGCAGTGTATAGAAGATAAATGGTCATACAGTACTTATCAGAACAACTTTATAATCTTCAGTTTCAAAGGTGCAGTGTATTTTTGAATGTATTTTACTGTATATATACTATAATACTATATACACACTAAAATAGTGTACAATTTATTATACATCTCACCTTCATAAAAACTATGGGGGAATTTTGTAAGCATTTAAGAAGATGTTATATATATATATAAATTCAAGGTCCTGAGAAAGTACGGGTGCACAGTCGAAACAGGTGGGGCTCTCTGGATGGTACCCCACTCTATCCTCATTACATTTACAACATGGTGATATCTAGCCTTGGTCTATGCTCTTTACATGAATATTGCTATCTTTGCATTACCTGTTCTTCCTTGCACTTTGATTCTTATATCTGTTTACTGATGTATGCACTGTGATCACTTTGATTATTTTTATTTGGCTTTGTACTTTGGCTACTATACAGTATTTTTGGAATAGTTTGCTATATATGAAAGGGGTTTCCATTTTGGATAACATCCCACCTGATGTTTTCTTGAGCATGGGATTTTTTAAATGTTTTTAGATTCACTAATGATTGTCTATTTACCTGTTTGAATAAAGTTATTTTATCTTTACAACCTATTACCAGGTGTGCCAGTTTGCCTTTTATAATATATAGTCTTCTTCCTTTGGTCTTGGTTATACACATTTGCATATATCGTCACTGTGTACCCTACGTTATTATTTTGGGTTGTATGTATGCTAATGAATAAACAACTGACTCAAGAGAATCCATCTGTAATTTATGTTCCTAACTGCAGATACTGTTAGATAGCTGATAGTTCAAGGGGGCACATGGTGCCTTTCTTTGGTTTAAAAATGGGATAAGAGGTCTCTTTTGCACGTGCTCAGGAATCCCATCTCAACTTCCCATAAAATGCAGACCTAAAGACTTTGGGGCACTAAGGAGCCATTAATACTGACTGGTGGCACTAAGGGGGCAGCAATACTTACTGGTGCCATTATAGCGAATCTTTACTTAGTGGGAACTGAGAGGCACTATTATTGACTGGGGACACAGAGGTTTACCAATTCTAAGTTAAGTCACTAAGGACCACCATTACGGAACTGGGCACTTAAGGGCCCAATAACTAATTGGGGGCACTAAGGGGTGCCACCAGGCTCAGACTGACCCACCTGGAGAACTGGAGAATCCCCTGGCGGGCAATCCAGCTAGAGTGGACCCCCAGGTTGGCATAAGCACCCTGCAATCTTAAGCAAGTTTAAAGGGCCTCTAGCTCCTGGAGGTAACACTTGGCCATCTGTTGCTGTGCCTGGTCCTTTAGGTGTAAACACTTCTGATGAGCGCTTAAAGTTAAAAGTGGCACTCAAATTGACAAATTGAGGAGCTATTGGCTCCCCGCCCACCAGAAGTATAGTTAGGGGTTAAGCCTAGAGGGGGTCGGGTGAGTCTGACTGGGCCCCAAACCAATTATGTTACCTATAGGGAACCTCAGCAGATGACATTACTTTCCAAAAAATAAAGGGTAAATTCTGCTACTTGACTCATATTGAATAAGGATTGATCGCATTTTAAATATTTAACAATGTAGAAATAAAAGAGGTCATCCAGGATTAGAAAAACATGGCTGCTTTCTTCCAGAGACAGCTTCACTTCTGTCCTTAGTTTCTATGTGGTATTGAAGCTCAATTCCATTAAGTTAGTAAAGTAAATAGAGCCAAATTTTAATTTCTCCCACATCCAGTGTGGTGCTGTTTTTGGATGAAAGTAGATATATAGTAGATATAACCCCTTTAAGTGATGTGCAGTTACATTTAGTGACTCACAGGGGGCATCTCTAATCTCTGAGTTACTCGCTTTTTATTTTCTTCACCATTGGGCCCAGCCATCATGAAGACTTCTCTTGGTGATGTCTCATCTCCACAGAATCTGCCAGACAAATATTTTAAGCTCCAGTACCATCATCACCTCTATACAAAGACCCCCTTCTATATTGCTCCCTACTGTAATGGGGGCCACTTTGTGCCCCTTCTAGTTTTAGATCCTAGCAATACCCCTGATTTTCTTTTACCTTCTTCTATATCTCAAGTGCTTCTTCAAGTCATGTGTCTATATCCTGAAACAGCAGCCACAGGCATTTTATTTAAGTATACCACCAGGTGAAATTATTACATATTTTCACAGAGACTAAAGGAGTACTTTGAAGCAATGAGTTGCTGTAAAAAGTGTCAAATTTACATTTCATAAAGTAAGTATATTTCAGTCTATTATATATTTCTGCCAAACTGGCATATGAAGTCTTACAAGCCATATATTGCTCCAAAAAAAGATTTAAGTATGCAAAGTAGCTCTTCTGCAGAAAGAAAAGGACTTGTTCAACGGTGTAGCTAGCCTTGTAATCAATGTTTGGGCCTTGTTTGATCCAGAATGACAGTACACCTTACAGTAAAGGTCTCCCTACACTATACATTATACCACAAGCTACACTGATCTGCTAGTTACCAATATCAAATCACTAACCCAACAAATTTTTTCCTTTTAACAGAATTTAAGCCTAATATTATAGTAATTTAAAACATAACTTTTACATAAAAAATAAAAAAATAAATAATAATAATATTAATAATAATTATAATAATAATATCAGTCTACAATATTGATAGAAGGCGATAAAATAAAATTCTAAATTCCAGAGTTAAATGGTTGTATTTTCACAATAGGTTGAAACTGTAATATCCTATGTGGGTCAGTTCCTCCTCAACCTTTTCTGGTGTTTTTATTGCAGTGCCCGTTATCACATAACCATGAAAAATGTTATATTCACTCATTACTTCTTCAGTGCTTTTGTGTTCCACCTACTGCCCTTTGGCACTTGGCCTATTTTCTCTTCTCATACAATATCATAATCATTTGAGTTCTGACTTTACACGGTCTTCTGATTCACTGCCTCATGCTGTTCTACAATCAAGTCTACAGTATTCTAAACTGTCCCTGTATACTTCTTTGTGTGTTGGAGATTCAACCTTCTATTTCTTCTCCTTTTCATCTTCATCCCTGTCTGTTACCCTTCGCTCGTTTCTGTTCTGCTTTCTCCTATTCATTTACGCCTTCTCTTATTCTTTTGCGCTCTCCATGTCTTTTCCAATCCTTTTCTGTTTTGGAATGAATGTTTTATGCACCAGTAATCCCGTTCTATCGTGCCACTGCCTTTTAATATCCAACTCAGAGCAACATCCAGACAATGCAAACCTTCAGTCACTTTGCAGCAATGGAGGTAAAAAAAAATAAAAATTCTTTGCATGGATGTAGAACATTTTACAGACTGCAGCATATTAGCAAGAACCAGAGTTAAAGTTCAGCCATCATACTTTTGTTAAAAGCTCGGTAACCCATGGCCACCAACTTGTAAAAAGCAAAAATGAATCCTTAATATGACAGCAAAGCCTAAACAGTCTAAATTATTGATGCATACTCTGTCACATACATTTGTACCATGAAAAGCTTTATTGAGTTGACACACGTAAAATTTATTTTCTAGTAATTTGGATTCTAGCTTTATTTTTAGGAGGAGAATGGGAGGATTTATTGAGGCTAGACACTATGGCCTTATGTAGATAAATCCAGATGAATTCAAACTGCCTGTGCACCCCTATTGATATCTATAGGTTGGTGTAGATTTCATCGCCAGTTTGTGTGCAGATGTGAATTGTGATAAATGCAGCATGCAACATTGTCTCCACCCTTCCTGCCCCTTGGCTGCAAATTTTTGGCCAAAAAATGTATTTTCTGCCAGGTGTTATAATAAGTGTTATAATTAGAGATGAGCGAATTTCGAGTATGTTTGGGTTCATCCAAACCAAACTCTCAACATTTGATTATTGGTGGCTGAATAAGTTGGATGCTGCCCTAGGGCAACCAGAAAAACATGGCTACAGTCATAGGTTAGCCATGTTTTCCAGGACTGTATTCAACTTCAAATGCAGAGAGTTCTGGTTCTAACAAACCTGTCTATGGCTACATTTACACGTTCAGTAGTTCTTCAGGACCGTTTCTAATGTCTGCAATTGTCCGCAATAAACAAAAAAAGTGTCCGTAATGCATCTGTACTGCATCCATAATCTGAATTGGGGTGCACCCACCCCAGGATAAAATCCAGTTTAAAGTGGGGAAAAGTTAGGAAACACTACTTTCTGTACATTTTCTTGTAGATAAACTAAAAAGGAAAAGAAAAAAAATCTTTGTACACCTTTTGTCATAGAAAAGGAGGAGCTCAAACTACACCCACAAATAACTGTCATTATGTGTGTGTGACATGGTAAGACCGATCCTATTTAAATTTTGAAGGATAGACTCGTAGACTCATGAGCTAAGTGCAAGGGCTGCCAAAAATTGAAAGGAAAAAGGGAATCCTATGAATCCTTCATTTCACATAAAGGGGGGCCTCATGCACAGGCTGTAAAAATTTTGTGCTAGAGCCTGATGGCGACTCTATGGTGGTGACCCCCGTAAAAAAGGTGGTTGAGAGTCTGGTCGTCATGATTGTAAAAATCGAGGCCGAGAGCCTGTTGTAACCCTCCTTATTTTTGTGGATAAGAGCCTGTTGTGACTCTCCTTATATCTGTGGGTAAGAGCCTGTTGGGGCTCTGTTAAAAATTGTGGGGGCGAGAGCCTGTTGTGACCCTCCTTCTCCTTTTATAAAATAATAGAATAAACACGAGTAAAATACATAAAAAAAATAATTCACTGGATAATTTATTTATAGGAACATGTTTAAAATGCTTCATTTTTCATTTTTCGTTTTGTATGTATAAATGCTTGGAGGGAAGTTGTCAAAAATTTTTACGGTGTTAAAGGGGTTATCCAGCACTACAAAAACATGGCCACTTTTTCCCCTCTCTTGTGTCAAGATTGGGTGGGGTTTCAAACTCAGTTCCATTGAAGTAAATGGAGCTTAAGTGCAAACCACACCTGAACTGGAGACAAGAGAGGGGGAAAAGAGGCCATGTTTTTGTAGCACTGAATAACCTCTTTAACTTCACACATTTCTACTTATACATCCAGCAAACAGCAATGAAGAATAGTGTATAGAAGAATAGAGTAATTCCATTTGTATGTCATGTATTGAGTGGTAATGAGCATATACATTAGTATTGACAGACTTAATGTGAGGAGCACAAGCCATGCTCTTCACTTACTTCAATGTAATATGCAATATTCTTGACTCTCAAGATCTTAAAAATCATGATTATTGATAGAGAACCCTTGAAATGTATGAATGCGATAGACTGTACATTGGGAAATCTGCCAATAATGCTCAACGGAATCTCTAATAATCTTCGTAAGAAACTAATGTAGTTTTAGCTTGAAGTATAGCCAAATGTAATATCACACCAAGGTGAAGAAGCTATCTGTTGGGTTATCTGTTGGGTGTAAAATGGTAGATTGATGACTTTAATTTGAAAAACAGCATAAAAATCTAAGTTGGAACAATTTATTAAGATTCAATTGTTTAGACATTTGTTATGCTAAATTTATACACATACAGAAAGCTAATATGTTTTATTCATCCAGATACTGAAATTAACTCTTACCAGCAGAAACTGAGGTGAGAATATTCTAGACTTAACTATTGAACCTTGTAATAGGCCATCAGCTCGGAGGTAGCTGAGGGGTTGGGGCAGAGTGTGGGGTCAGTCCTGGCAAGTCCCCTCACCAACGATCGCCGTTATTATCAGTATAACTGCGGCCACCGGTAACAGACATTGCCAGTGCAGCTGAACGCTTTAATCTCTTCTCACCGTGAATCCACAGTGAGAGGAGATGAGAACATGTCCCCCCCTGTCCCCAGAATTAACCCTAGTGACCTGGTCACGGACCCTCCCCTCCCAGGGCGGCCATCTGATCCAAGATGGCCGCCGCCATCTCTGTGAACAGACTCTGTTCACAGTGATGGATTCCTAAAAATGATCAAAGCTTCATTCTCTCCACCACCGGAGGTGGCGGAGAGCATGGGGCAATGATCGGTGACCACCCGGTGTGGTCCCAGTACAAGTGATCAGCGGTATATACTATATACCACTGATCGCTTGTTCCAAATGGTGCCGACACTTTTTTACGCCTGTCACCAAAGTCAAGTGCCCTGGATTACCCGTAACCACCCTGGATTACTTGTAACCACCCCAGATTACCTGTAACCACCCCAGATTACCTGTAACCACCCCAGATTGCCTGTAACCACCCTAGATTGCCTGTAATCTCCCCAGATTGTCCGTAATCTCCCCAGATTGCCCATCACCACCCCAGATTGCCCGTAACCACCCTAGATTGCCTGTAATCTCCACAGATTGTCCGTAATCTCCCCAGATTGCCCGTATCCACCCCAGATTGCCTGTATCCACCCCAGATTGCCCGTATCCACCCCAGATTGCCCGTATCCACCCCAGATTGCCCATAACCATCCCAGACAGCCCATAACCACCCCAGATTGCCCATCACCACCCCAGATTGCCCTTCACCACCCCAGATTGCCCGTCACCACCCCAGATTGCCCGTGACTACCCTAGATTGCCTGTCACTACCCCAGATTGCCCGTAATCTCCCAAGATTGCTCGTAATCTCCCCAGATTGCCCGTATCCCCCCAGATAGCCCATAACCATTCCAGACAGCCCGTAACCACCACAGATTGCCCGTAACCACCACAGATTGCCACAGACTGCCTGTAACTACCCCAAATTGCCTGTAACCACCCCAGATTTCTCACAACCACCCCAGTTTGCCCGCCACCACCCCAGATTTTCCGTCACCACCCCAGATTGCACGTTGGAACCCCAGATAGTCAGTGAACACCACCAGATGGCCCATCACCACCCCAGATAGCCAGTAAACACCCCAAGATTGCCCATAACCACCCAATATAGCCAGTAAACACCCCAAGATTGCCCATAACCACCCCATACAGCCAGTAAACACCCCCAGATTGCCCGTTACCACCCCAGATTGACCGTAACCACCCCAGATTGGCACAGACTGCTCGTAACCACCCCAGATTGCCCATAACCCCACCAGATTGCCTGTTGCCACCTCAGATAGCAAGTAAACACCCCGAGATTGTCCATTACCACCCCAGATAACCAGTAAACACCCACATATTGCCTGTAACTAAAATGACACTCCTTCTCTTCTGAGCCCTGCTGTGTGCCCATACAGTAGTTTATCCCCACATATGGGGTAACATTGTACTCAGGAGAACCTCCGTTACAAATTTTGGGGTGCTTTTTCTCCCCTGTTCCTAGTGAAATTGAGAAATTTCAAACTAAACAAACATGTTATTGGAAAAAATCTTTTTTTTTTTTCATTTTTACGGTCTAGTTTTGAATACTTTCCTCCAATACCTGTGGGGTCAAAATTCTCACCACACCCCAAGATGAATTCCTTGAGGGGTGTACTTTCCAAAATGGGGTGACTTTTGGGGGGGGTTCTATTCTGTAGACATTACAGGGGCACTGCAAACGCACCTGGCTCTCAGAAACTTCTTTAGAAAAATCATGCACTCAAAATGCTAATTGGCGCTCCCTTCCTTCTGAGGCCCGCTGGTTTATGCCCACATATGGGGTACCGTTCTACTCAGGAGTACCTGCGTTACATATATTGGGGTGAGTTTTCTCCCCTGTTCCTCGTGAAATCGAGAAATTTCAAACTAAACAAACGTTATTGGAAAAATTCTATTTTTTCATTTTTACTGTCTTCTTTTGAATAATTTCCTCTAATACCTGCACGGTCAAAATGGTCACCACACCCCAAGATGTATTCTTTGAGGGGTGCACTTTCCTAAATGGGGTGACTTTTGGAGGGGGGTTATTCTGCTGACACTACAGGGGCACTGCAAACGCACCTGGCGTTCAGAAACTTCTTCAGCAAAATCTGAACTGGAAATGCTAATTGGCGCTCCTTCCCTTCTGAGTCCCGCTGTGTGCCCACACAGTGGTTTATGCCCACATATGGGGTACCGTTCTACTTAGGAGAACCTGCGTTACATATATTGTGGTGATTTTTCTCCCCTGTTCCTCGTGAAATTGAGAAATTTCAAACTAAAAAAACATGTTGGAAAACTTCTATTTTTTCATTTTTACTGTCTTCTTTTGAATACTTTCCTCTAATACCTGCACGGTCAAAATGGTCACCACACCCCAAGATGTATTCTTTGAGGGGTGCACTTTCCTAAATGGGGTGGCTTTTGGAGGGCGGTTATTCTGCTGACACTACAGGGGCACTGCAAACGCACCTGGCGCTCAGAAACTTCTTCAGCAAAATCTTAACTGGAAATGCTAATTGGCGCTCCTTCCCTTCTGAGCCCCGCTGTGTGCCCACACAGTGGTTTATGCCCACATATGGGGTAACGTTCTACTCAGGAGAACCTGCTTTACATATATTGGGGTGAGTTTTCTCCCCTGTTCCTCGTGAAATTGAGAAATTTCAAACTAAACAAACATATTATTGGAAAAATTCTATTTTTTCATTTTACTATTGTACTCAGGAGAACCTGCGTTACAAAATTTAGGGTGCATTTTCTCTCATGTTTATTATGAAAATGAGATACTTTAATCTTAACAAATATATTATTGGAAAATTTCTATTTTCCATTTTTTCCGACCTAATTGGGAATACTTTCCTCCAGCCCCTGTAGGGTTAAAATGCTCATTATACCCCTAGATTAATTCTTTAGGGTACAAACACACACAGCAGATACGCAGCAGATTTGATGCTGTGTTCAGTTATTTAGATCTAATCTGCTGCGTATCTGCTGCGTATCGCAGCAGTAAATACGCAGCGTATAAGCCGTGTGTGTTTGTACCCTTAAGGTGTCTAGTTTCCAAAATGGGGTCACTTATGGGGGTTTCCACTATACAAGCCTCCTAAATCAACTTAAAAAAAGAACTGGTCTCTAAAAAAATCAGTTTTGGAAATTTCATGAAAATTTGATAATTTGCTGATACATTTCTAAGCCCCTTAACACCCTAAAAAAGTGAAATATGTTTACGAAGTGAAGCCAGAATAAAGAGGACATATTGATAATGTGACTTACTTACTAATTTTTGTCATGTGACTTTCTTTTTTTAAAAGCAAAGAATTTCAAAGTTCGTAAAGTGCAAAATTTTCAAATTTTTCATTATATTTTGATGTTTTTCACAAAAAACACAAGACAGTGACCAAATTTTGCCACTAACATAAAGTACTACATGTTACGAAAAAACATTCTCAGAATCGCTAGCATACGTTAAAGCTTTATTGAGCTATAAGCGCATAAAGTAAGACAGGTCAGATTTTGAAAAATGAGCCTGGTCATTAAGGCCCAAACAGGCTTGGTCCCTAAGGGGTTAAAGGTATCAGTGACAGTCACTGTGCCATACAGACATACATACAACACATAATTTCCTATTATATAAATTTTTTAATGGCCATGAACCCACAACATCTGAAGAATACTATTGCTTATTGCCGGAAGAATTCACAGAGTGCCAGGTCAAGGAATACAGAGCCCTGGCCATGAATGACTGGGAGTAGCTAATCTCTCGAAATTACCCAAAATGATTGAGCAGTATCAGCAGTGGAACTTCAGCTTTAAGTGCGACTTCAACCAACTTCTTGAGAATATATAAAGATAACGTTCAGTCACCCCAGATGAAGACAGGTTGCAGGGCCCCTTAATGGTAGTATCCCCTCTTTAGGATTTTAGCAGCCTATCATCCTACATGTAGGATACTTTGAAAGGAGAATAGGGCAAGGCACTAAGGAGGACTCTCTCTGGTGCAGTCTAGCCAGGAACACTCTAATACAGGACTACCTGGCAAAATTGTTTTCTCAATGGTTAGCACTGTAGCTTTGCAGTGCTGGGGTCCTGAGTTCAAATCCCACCAAGGGCAAGAGTTTGTATGTCCTTTTCGTGTTTGTGCGGGTTTCCTCCAGGTATTCCGGTTTCCTTCTACACCCAAAACATACAGATAGGTGAATTTAGATTGTGAGCCCTAATGGGGACAGGGACCAAAATTGGCAAAACTATGTTAAGTGCTGTGGAATCAGTTGGCACTATAAAAATTAAAGTATTATTATTAATATTATTATTATTATTATTATTACTATTTTCTCATCTTGTTTCTTGGGTTCTTGTGATTGGTCTGTGTTTACAGAAGTACCAATCGCAGTGAGAGTGATAGAAGGGGCCGGCTTCTGACAACTCTCCCAGCTCTGATCTCCTCCATTGTGTGTGGGACAAGTTCAGAGCTAGGAGGAAACAACATAGCAAACAAAGTACAGTAAGCACAAGCACACTTATTAAGCCCTTTCTGATCGTACCCTGTCCACTGTTGCTGTATCTTATAGTAGTTCCTGATCCCTCTTACTGTACCTTATAGATACTCCTGTCCCTTATTGCTGCAAGTAATGGTCATCTATGTACCCTTTTGCTGTACCTGATCTCTCAATTATTCCCTACTACTATAGGTACTATAGTCCCCCCTGTTACTGTACTTCATAGTAGTCCCTGTTCCTTGCTGCTGTACCTGATCTTCACTCCTGTTATTGTACGTTATTATTGCTCATTTTACTGTACTCAATTGTTATCGCTGTTACTATAAGTGAAATTTGAAAAATTTGCTGATAAATTTTTAAGCCCTATAAAATCCAAAAAATTAAAAGGACTTTTACTAGCTAATGCTGACAAAGAGTAGATATATTGTAAATTTGAATTACTGTTTATTTGTGTTGCATGACTATCTTTGTTACACTCAAAGAATTTCAAACCTAGAAAAATGCAAATTTCTAATTTTTTTTTACATTACAGTTTTTCACAAAGAAAGGGTTAATGTAACAAGCAAAATATACTACTAACATAAAGTACATTTTGTTATGAGAACACAATAGTCAGATAAATAAATTTATGCTTCACAAAGTTACTACCACATGAAACATGACCGGTCAGAGTTAAAAAAAAATAGGGCTTGGTCCTTAAAGGGAAACTATGAGCAGGTTCATCTAACCTGCTGATATTTCCCTATAGTGCACAGGGCGCTGAGGAAGCAGATATTTTTTTACCTTTATCCTCAGCATTCCAGGATACTTGTAGGTTATTTCATATGCTATTGAAGTGTTTTGGTGCACTGGGGGTGGGGCTAACACTCTTAGTGCACTGATATGCTCCTGCTAGCCAGCCCTCCTAATAAATATTGCTTCTATGAATATTCTGCTTTGCTAATATTCGTCAGAAGGGTTGGCCATCCGGGGCAGATTGCAGCAGTAATTCCATCCACAGTGCACCAAAATGCCTCATTTGCCTACAGTACCCTGTGCACTCTAGGAACATATTAGCAGGTTTCTTTTTAATGCCAAAAGTATCTACAGAGTTAAGGGGTAAGGGATCTTTCCAGGAAAAGCTAAACATTTACTATGTGCCTTCCTGTACTAAGAAACAAAACCCAAAAAATTCATATATACCTTCCTGGCTCCCCAGACACTTCAAAACATCCAGTCTCTCATTCCCTGCTCACCCAATCTCAGAACAGAGCAGGATTTCATCAGAAGAAGCAAGAATAGTACAAGAGCAGCAACCAAAGATCTAAGAGCTGCAGCGTTGGGGGGGAGGTAACCATTAATTCATTTTTTTACAACATAGGGATGCATAGTAAGCTATTAGCTTTTATAAGAAAAAAAAGCCTTTAAAATCAAGGGCCATGTGCAAATTTATGATAAACATTTATCAGTTCAAAATGCGCAAAATAACAATATAATTTACATTTTTACATGTTGGTAATTTAATACAATGAAGTACATGGCATTTAGAATTGTATTGTGACTCTTGTGTTTCTATAACTTTAGCTTTTTTCCGATGAATAAAAGTAAATTTTATTTTGTTTATTTTGATTAGTAAAATGTTCTTATGTAAGTTAAAATTGGCAGCATAAGGCTATGTTCACACATCAAAAATAGAGAAAAGGTGGCCGATTTTGCTATGAAAAAACGTCCGTTGTTGCCGCGATTTAACTGACTGCAACAGCAATGCATTGAAGTCAATGGAAAGACGAACGTGCAATGCACACAATGTATTGAATAACAGATGTTTTTACCGCAGACGTCAAAATAATGAACACGATCATTATTTTTGGATCTTTTGCAAACAGCGGACGTTTTTATTAGTTGTTCATACACAGTTTTTCTTTTGTCACCGTTCTTTCTCTGTTTTTACTATTAAATTCAAAGGACTTTCAATTAAGCCACACCCAAAGGCCAGTTAGTAACCCCAAACTAGAATAATGTATAAACACCAGTCCTTGCTCTAAGGGAAGGCCAGGCTGCTAAATGACGTCCGTTATTTTAGACTTAAAATGGCACACATTATTTTAAACGGAGCTGAAAAAACGTTGTGTGAACATAGCCTTATAATGACAGCATAAATTATACTTTAATACAATACAATAAAAATACGCAAAAAGAACTGTTTCTAGAAAGATGCCAGTCATAAGCTGGATATGGAAAGTGAGTTATATGTCAAGAGTTAACATGCAATCTGGAGCAACCTGTCATAGGAAATGGGAAAACTGAATAAGCAGTGTACAGCAGTAATGAGATACCGCAAGCTAGGGAACAATATTGCACCATTAGTCAATGGCATTTACACTATTGGCTTTCTAGACAGTAGCATTTAATCATAAGGACATCATAATATAGCAAAATTAATTCTCTTGGCAGAACAGCTCATATTTATTAATCAGACTCAAATTTGAGGGACTGCATGATGTACGATGGTGTGATAAATATGATGAATTATGATGAAACAGCTGTTGACCTCTTTTTCATTTTTTTGTGTGGAAATCTCATATTTACAAAAAACACAAAATTCTTTAATAATCTCTAAGTTTTTTTCATTCATAATATTTTCTATACTTTATTGAAAAGTGTATTTAAAGGGATACTCAGGCTAAAAAAAAAAAAATCTTTCAAATCAACTGGTGTCAGAAAGTTATATAGATTTGTGGTTTACTTCTACTTAAAAATCTCAAACATTTCTAGTACCGATTGGCTGCTGTATGTCCTGCAGGAAGTGGTGTATTATTTCCAGTTTGATGTGGTGCTCTCTACTGCCACCTCTGTCTATGACAGCAATTGTCCAGAGCAGTAAAAAATCCCCATAGAAAACCTTTCCTGCTTTGAACAGTCAGTACAGTAGCATGAATATTTAAACACTTTTGGAGCTTCTGGCTTCATTGGTCATTATGATGCCAGGAGCTTCAAAACTGCACATGTAACATATTGCAACAGATTTCAGCCTGCGAGTTTCACTGTTAAATCCGCTGCACTACTGCGTGCCATTAAAGTCTATGGCAGAGAAAATACAGGTGATAGTCCCAGATATCCCAGGTGATAGTTTCAGCTGCTAGCTGCAGCCTTAATCATGGCTGCCATGATGAAGGCTGCAGCTAGCAGCTGAAACGGGTAGGCGTCTTGTTGGGGGCATGATGCGATGCAATGTGTGTACAGGGACGGAGGCCTTCAATAAATCCATTTGCAACCACTCCGCTGGAAGCTGGACTCCTTGTTTGTTGGATATTTTATTTATACATTCATTCAAGGGACAAAATATACAAAAGTGAAAATAAAAAAATCCAATAGGTTTTTACAAGACACATTTGAGCATAACAAGTGATATGCATACTGTACGAATTGACTGCATACTGTCAGAGTTTTAATGTGTCTTGCAGAAACCTATTGCATTTGTTTCTAGCAACAATGTTACAAAATATTTTATATTCTATATAGAATATATATATATATTCTATATAGAATATATATATATATATATATATTCCATAATCCTATTTTATTCAATCTTTGTCACCTATTTTCCAGCACACTGAATAACAAAGTGATTTATTATTTTTGCTACATTCCCTGTTTTCTTATATACAGTAGTACTGTGTATAGAGTGGAGGCAGTGGCAATGCCAACACCTCTATTGGCCCCATCAGCTCCAGGATGCTAGTTACTGTTGAGAGCTTCTAGGTATAGTCCTGGTGCAGTGGTGACAGGGAAAATTGGCACTCTAACAAGCTTGATTTTTCTGAGACTGGAAGACCTGTCCACTATATAGGGAGCAGAGGGGGCCATAACGTCTATACGGGGAAACAGATGGGCCTAACTACTATATGAGGGCACAGAGGGGGCCATTTCTTCAATTTGCAGGATGATAATATCAATTCCTAGTGTATTGGTATATGATAACTGAATGCCTGTTTTTTAGATGTATACAGTAGTATTATGCATAGAAAGTTTTCTTACTTATTTTAATATTATATGTGCATTTTTTGTTATGTACCCTATTAATGCTGTTGTGGGCATAGGACCCAGGGGGGATCACAGACCTGCTTACTCCACAGTACAACTGAACACTGATGTACTCTGTAGCTAGCGTAGTGATGACTGCTAGTACATGCCCCTGAGAGATCCAGTATCAAAGAGACCGACAGATAGAAATCTACCAGCTCAATCATGTATCTGGGATTGCACATATGTGTACTATCCTAACAAGGAATGACCAGCTGCTGTTTTTCAACAATTTAATGAGAAACTTAAAGCTGTTTACAAGAATCTATCCTATCTATCCTGCCTTTATGTTTCTATAGGACAGGGGACACTGAATAGAAATATTTTTGTTACCGGTATCAGACCCCCAGCATAATACAGACCACAGTATCAAGCCCCTTAATACAGACGTCATAACCAGATCGTAAAATCAGGACCTCAGCATACTAGAAGTGTCAGTATCAGGCCAACTGATAATATAGATAGCATAATCAGAACTAAGTATCAGGCCTCCAGCATAATGAGATCCCAGCATATTACTGCCCACAGATGTGCTACGTTTACACGTAACGATAATTCGCCCGATGGTACGATATATTGTACGGAAAATTTGTTTTGCAATCGTTTTGCGATCGCTTAAGCCTATCTCACACATTGGTTAAATCGGCGAACGGAACGGATCTACGATTTTTTGCGATCGATCAATGACGATTTGTGAAGTTGTTGAAAGATCAAAATGAACGATTTCTCGCTCGTCGTCTGATCGTTTGCTGCGTTTACACGTACGATTATCGTTCAAATTCGATCGCTATCGTGCGAATTCACACGATAATTGTTCCGTGTAAATGCAGCATAACAGATCCCCATTTAATGGACCCCAGAGCCATACCCCCAGCATATTATAGACCCCAGTATCAGTGAACCTAGCATATTGTAAACCAGGGCTAGCTCCAGATTTGTGTTGACCTTTGGGAGCCAGAGTCTTTGTAGTAAGGCCCCTTTTTGCCCCATAGTCATCTCTGTGCTTCCATATAGCAGTTAGGCCTCTACTGTGCCACCATATAGAGGTTAGGTCCCTCTGTGCCTTCATATAGTAGTTAGGTCCCTCTGTACACCCCATATAGTAGTTAGATGTATCTGTACCTATATAGGTACACATATAATTGTTAGTCCCTGCTGTGTCTCAATGCAGTATTAGGCCGCCTCTGTGTCCCCAAATAGTAGTTAGGCTTCTGTGTTCCCCCATATAGCATTAGGCCTCTCTTTGTCCCATCATGGAATTAAGTTTCTCTTTGCCCCATATGGTATTAGGCCTCTCTGTGCACACACATAGTTTTATGCCCCTCTGTTCCCCCATGTAATATCTAGGCCCCCTCTGTTCCACATATAGTAGGTAGGTCCCTATGTGCCTCCTATAGTAATTATGCCCCTCTGTGCCCCTATTTGGTATTAGGATTCCCTGTAATCCCATATACTGTGTTTATCCAAAAATAAGACAGTGTCTTAAATAAATTTTTGCTCCCAAAGATGCACTTTTTCTTATTTTCAGGGAACGCCTTATCTTTTCCACGAAGAAGAATTCACACTTATTGTTGAACAAGAAAAAAGGAACATTTATTATATGTAGTTTCAAGCTGCTTGGAACTCAAACAATATTTTAAAGAAAGGTTTGCTTTGGTTCTCAAACTTTCGCTCGGTGCTCAAATACTTTTCGGGCCCCCAGTCTTGAAGTACTCGGTATCTGAAAGTTTTTGCAAGTGTGGATGGTGGGTTGTACCTGGTGAGTTTAGCACTGGTGAGGCTTCACATTCAGTACAGTACTGAATAAGACAGCTGGGGTGCTTATACAGTACAGTAGTAGTGCAGTCAGTGCACCACCATTTCCCATCCTTTACACCATGTATAAGACTGCTGGAGTGCATATACAGTACAGTAGTAGTACAGTCAGTGCACCACCATCTCTCATCCTGTACTGTATAAGACTGCTGGAGTGCATATACAGTACAGTGGTAGTACAGTCAGTGCACCACCATCTCCCATCTGCTTCAGTGCTGGGATGGGGGGACTCTATACAGTAAAGGATGAGTGAGGAGTTGGTGACTACTGTACTATAATTGCTGTTTTTGTTCAATATTTCTTGTGTATAATGTACTGTACAGTATATAGTGCTGTTCTGTATTGTATTCATTATACTGGGTAATTATTGGTGGGTGCTAGAATCAATTAAACACATATACATTATTTCCTATGGGAAGACACTGCTCAGTTCTCAAACTGCCTTCTGGAACAAATTAAGTTCGAGAACCAAGGTACCACTCTGTGTGTGTGTGTATATATATATATATATATATATATATATACTGTGGCATGGTGGGGCTGTAAGAGGCATTACTGTGCCTCTGGAGTGGGAATTGGGAGTTCAGGTGGAGCTTCTGGTCCGTATACTCCACTACAACTTTAGAGCTGATGAGGCCCTGAAACCCACCTGGTGGAGCTCTATTAGAGACTGCAGAGCTTCCCTGGTGATGACTCCCAGGTGAAGACTCCCAGGGTGGGATAACACAGGCAGTGCTAGGCCTGTGGGAGCTGCAGCCAAAAGGGCTTGGTGAGACCAGTAAGTAGAACTGGTAATGTTGAGCAGTAGGCTCAGAAAGTCAGCTAGGGAAGCTGTAATGTGTTAGTCAGTGGTTAGACGGCCTAGGTTTTATTTTTTTGGAACATGTTGCTTTTGTCTTATGTTTTGAACGGATAAATAAAGCTTACTGACTGTAAAGCCTACAGCACTGACTGGACTGCAATCTGTGATGTGCCAACCATCTCAGACCCAGGAGATGGCGATCTCAGCGATCCCAGATTGTCACAATAAATATATACATTAGTAGTTGTCTTCGCAAACCAGCATAACCAGGCAATCTGCAACATGGAGGAAAATATAAGGGAGCACAATTTCACTTTTATGGTGGTAATATGTTCTTATGGTTTATGTTTTGCCCCTGCAGCATACTTCCCCTACCATCCCTTTATGATTGACATACAGGGTTTTTCTTCCAATACAGAGCACTATTCGTCAATCAGTCAAGCAAAGTGAAAGAGGGAGGGAGATTTTTATGAGGCTTGCTGCTGTATCTATGAGACTTTGTCTTATAGCGAAAAGAGCAATTTTAAAAGTTTAGTCAGTTATATCCCCAGTGCTGTGTGCTTGCCCTTCATAGTAACCTTTTCAAACCAACCCCTGCTTGGTTGCTTAACCTGCAGCCTTTTTTCTGTTGATGCAGCTAAAGGTGTGATTAAATCTAGTTTCCTTTCCTGATTTAAAGTTAGGTTTGCGTATATGTCTGCACTAGAACCAGGCAGATTTATTTAAAGTCATGATATCTTTATGGCAACCTCATTTCTAAACTTTATCTTGGGAAAGCAAATATTACAGCATCAGCAATGTACAGCAACAGGAAAATCACCAAATATTGTGATAAATCACTTCACTGTTAACTGAGATTGTCTTAAGAGACTTTGCTGGTCTATATTTTGAGTTTTAGTTTCGTCAACTTGTTAATAAACTAGTTAAAGGAATACAAGTAATGATTCTACAGCATATTGACACAGTTTTCACTAAAAAAGGACTGATGGTCTGCTTATAGCTTTTTTGTGTTAAAATCTACTGTAATTATTGTATGTGTGAACGGAGACATAAGATGAAGCCACATGTTGTAGAAATTTGTGAGAGAACTACAAACTACAATACAATGTGGGCTTTCCCTTTAAAAGCCACCATAACCAACACAGCTCTTTGATGCACAAAAGTCCTGGTCAAATTAATGCAATGTTCCTCCCCGCCTTCTAAGAGCCACAGCGCTTTTACTTTTCTACCTACAGGGCTGGTTGGGTTGTAATTATTTGCGCCATGATCTTTAGTTTTTATTAATATCATATTGGTGTAGCAAAAAAATTTTTATGGCTCTTTATGAATTTTTTTGTGATATATAATTTAATAAAATCAGCAATCCTGGTGCGTTTTTTTTTTTTGTTTGTTTCTGTTTACGTAGTTTTAGGATTTATAAGGTTTTTTTTAATATGTTTAAAAAAATTTTTACTACACTTTTTTAAACACTTTTAACACTGCAAAATATGCAATCATTAGATTGCATATACTGATCTATGCTATGCCATAGCATAGCATAGATCAGTGTTATCGGCGATCTATGTATAGAGCCTGCCTGAGAGCAGGCTCTACACATACATAATACTCAATAATACTGGACTGGAATCAATCAACTGCTGCCTCCTCCTGCTGCTCAACTTGTCTCTTCTCAACAATACTGGCCTGGGTGCAATCAAGTGCTGCCGCATCCTCCTTGTAAACTTTTTTTCCAATATTTTTTTTCACTATTTTGGCACTTTTATTCACTATATTTTATTCATTTTATTCCTATTATTATTATTATTATTTTTCTTTTTTTCTCATTATTTTTGGAAATTTTTTTCCCCACTTTTTTCATTGTAATAGCAACTGCAACTAAACGAAACTATACCCTATCACACTCCCACTATTGTAGCTGCAATTATTCAACCGTTAGAGCAAGGTTCATTTCGGTTCGGAACGATCCGAAATTCACGAAAGTTTGCCAGTTCGAACCGAACTTTTCAAAAGTTCGCTCATCCCTAATAAATACATGCTACTGACGGGAAGGGGTTAAAAAAAAACATTATAATAATAATGCTTTTATTTATATAGCACACACAGATTTCACAGCACTTTATATAGGTTTTTGCCAATTATTGCTCCCTGTCCCCAGTAGGGCTCACAATCTAAATTCACCTATCCGTGTGTTTTGAGTGTGGGAGGAAACCCATGCAAACATGAAGAAAACATTTAAACTCTTTGCAGATATTGCCCAGAACCCCAGCACTGCACGGCTACATACTAAACACTGAGACACCAATATGTTTTTTTGTTTTCTATTCTAAACATCAGCCACTTCTAGTGTGGTGGGAAAATTGGGTTTTAGTTTTGTCATGGGAAAAACCTGAGAGATTTACTAAGGTCAATAAGAGAATAATAAATGAATACATTTGTTGGTTTGGGAAACTAAAACACTGAGGTGTAGGGTTCTTGAAAACCAGACAACAGGGTCATTGTGTCAGAGCAAGACTTACCCAATTAGTTAATTACTTTTTTAGGCCAGTTTCACAAATACCGCATTGCAGCGGATTTCCGATGCATTACCTGTTACTGTCATTTTCTATGGCTTTACATTCTTGTAGAGGATTTTTCATTCTGCTGCAAGAATGTAAAGCCCCTACCCACCTAACTAGGCTAATACATTAGCTGCCCGGGCTCCTTGCTGCTTCTCAAGCTCTTGGCTCCCTGATGTTCTGCTCAGTCAATCAGTGGCTGCGGTGAGACAGTGCACTGCTTGGCTGAGCGGCACACCAGTGAGTCGGGAGCTTGAGAAGCAACCAGGAGTGCGGGCAGGTAATGTATTAGCCTATTTAGGTGGGAGGGGCTTTACATTCTTGCAGCAGAATGAAAAATCCGCTGCGAGTATGTAATACCATAAAAAATTACTGTACCGGGTATTGCAACAAATTTTGCATATGAACTCACTGATGAAATCTGCTGCGATATGGTACATGGGGAACCGGCCTTATAATGTTTAGGTACCCATGATGGTGTAGTGCTAGGTAATGTGAACAAGGAACAGGTTTTACTGTAGATAGTAAAATCCTTAAACAAATAGAGATGATGGGGAACTTTAATATTGCTGTACATCTGTGTTTTGAGCAAATTTTTGAGCAATCCCTCCATTTGCAACTTTTTGCCGAAAGATTTTACTTTTTACAGCTTATACAGACTCACATCAGTTATTAGTGAATCACGACTAACATGCCCAGTTTACAGTACATATAAATGTCTACATTTGTTAGCTTAGTGTAACACTGACATTCATTAGCTTTTCAGTGGACTCACATTTATGAAGGTCCATGCCATAAATAAGGCTCACGGAAAACCCACTCATAAGTGCAAAGACCACATATGCACACAAACACATTTACACCTTGTATAATAAATTCCCCCCAAAGTCTCTTTCATAGTTTGGTAGACTTGGTAGATAGCGCCTCCTCTCCCTGTAAGG